>NC_063340.1:31515366-31664636 GCF_021869965.1 Rhincodon typus | reverse complement strand
CTGGCTCCATCCCCGCCCCTTTGACCTGTCTGTTTCCTCTCCACCTATCTTCTCCTCTATCCATCTTCTATCCGCCTCCCCCTCTCTCCCTATTTATTTGAGAACCCCATTCCCCTTCCCCATTTCTGAAGAAGGACCTAGGCCCGAAACGTCAGCCTTCCTGCTCCTATGATGCTGCTTGGTCTGCCGTGTTCATCCAGTTCTACACCTTGTTATCTCAGATTCTCCAGCATCTGCAGTTCCTACTATCTCTGATAGGGTTTCTAAGATGTTTACATTTTGTTACTGATGGATAAATGTGGTCAGGACTTTAGGAGAATGCTTCTTTTTTGAAATGAATGCCAAGGTTTTTGTTTTACGTTCATGCTAAGAGGAGATTGGTTTGATGTTTCATCCCAAAGTGACATCTGTGCTCAAATTAAAAGTCCTTCACTCATCAGATGGTGAACATATGGGATTCTCTACTACAGAAGGTTGTGGAGGCCAAGTCACTGAATATATTCAAGAAATAGTATTTTTTTTAGGCTTTAGGTTTTTAGGTTTTAAAGGAATCAGGGATATGAGGAGAAAACAGGAATGTAGCATTAAGATAGAAGATCAGCCATGATCAGAATGAATGGTGGAGCAGGTCAGAGGGCTGAATGGCCCACACCTGGTCCTATTCCATAATTTTATGTTTCTAAGCTCTGCAATTAGACTTGAATCCTTGACCCTGTCATTCCTAGGCAAGAATGATTCCAGCTAAACCAAAGTGTTTGTCATTTTATTTACAGACACGTTATCTTCTCAGCAAAATGACTCTGCTTATGACAGCACTGACCAGGATGACTGGAAAGATGGATGGAATGAGAAAAGGCGACGTGCAAACTCAAATTGTTACCAACTATGGAAGAGCAATGGAGAGCTGAGAATGGACAGAAAGCAGAATGGTAAAATTGACATTGACGCTGGAGACTGCACTATGACTTCTTGTAGCACTGAATCAATGGATGCCACTGATGAAGCAACCTTGAGAGCCAAGGCCACACCCTCACCTGCACTCACAATTGAATGTTATACTGTAAGGATAAACAGACGCTGCTCAGAACCAATATTAGGTATCAATTCGAGCCAAAAAATGATCAACCAGCAGGAATTATTAGCAAGAAGTCACGATGATTGCTCAATCTCAACTGATGGCCTGCATTTTGATAGCCAACAAATGGAAAAACAGGTATCTGAGGAACATTTTACAAAGTATCAGTTTAGCAACAGGATTGCAGACAACCTTAATGCCAGCTCACATTCTGAGCTTTCCACTGCATCCTCCTCGAAGGCCTCTTCCATTTCCTCATTGGCTAGTTCATATTCAAACCTTTCGGAAAACTCTGTTTTTATCATCTCTCCGCTCATTTCCCCAACTTGTTGCAGTGAGGAGAATTCCTCCTTTTCAGAATGTCCAGAAAAACTTCAAACAAATTCTATTCAGGATCCTGATAATAATGCAAAACCTATGAAAGAAAAAGTCAAGAAACTGCTGAAAAAGACTCAAAGCTGGGGTCCTATAAGGACATTTAACACAAACCAGGAATCTTCCAAGGAAAATAGTTGGAAAGAAAAAGTTCCCACTTGTGAGACAGTCCATGAGGACCAAGGCAATCAGAGCAATGCTGTCAGGTACAGGGCACGCACAATTTCAATTGATGAGGTTTTTCAGCGAGTTGATAGCAAAAGACTTTGTAGCCCACCTCCATATCATAAAGCTGTTGAAGAAAATAATCCACTTCCCCCTGATGCTACAAGGAAAGGAATGACTGTGAAAAACATGAGAAGGTTGTCTCAATTGGAAGAAGTCAAGAAACTCTATTGTCCAGTCATTGCTGGGAAGAAAACTAGGCCTTATTCTTTAACAGAGGACCTACTCTATCCTTCATGGCAAAATCATTGCACAAACCATTCTGACTCTTGTGCTAAGCAGGCACAACCTAAACCTACTAATCAGTGTGAAGATTCACGCAACAATTTTGAAAACAATATGCACCCTACAGGATTTGAAAAAGCAAAACAGTATAGGGGGAGAGCCATGTCTGAATGCCTAAGAAGAAGCAAGCATGAACTGTTATGTAAACATTTCAGTCAAAACCTTGAGGACTATGAACAGATTCAGCATGCTAAAGAATCTTATGTGTAATATGGGTAAAAGCTGTAATTTCTATGCTGGGGTTCAGTTAAAGCACTAATACAGTCAAAAAAGCTTTTGGCATGTTGCAATGTCCTTAAATACTGACCTTCAATTAGTTAAGACTTATGGCATAAAATGGCATTATAATATGCCATT
Source organism: Rhincodon typus (assembly GCF_021869965.1). Lineage (NCBI taxonomy): Eukaryota > Metazoa > Chordata > Chondrichthyes > Orectolobiformes > Rhincodontidae > Rhincodon > Rhincodon typus. The sequence continues at coordinate 31,662,319 of NC_063340.1, read as the reverse complement.
ATTTGGGGTTTTTGAAACTCCCTGGGGCAATTGTAGCCTAATTTTCCAAATAAGAAACTAGGAGGGTCAAGTGAAATCCTGATTTTATACCCTACCCAAATTGGGGCATTTTCAACCTATTCTGTCATTTGGGATTCTGATGACACATTAGCTTTACACTCCAGCTAAGTTTACCCATTGAAGTCAATGTATAATATTGGACAAGTTCTAAAATCAGTGTTCCACTTAATCTGGTTAATTTCTTATTCAGTGAATTGGTGTGAAATTGTACTCCGATCCTGCCACCCGCCCTATTACTAATCATTAGACAATATTGAAATGAAAATCTATGTTATGCAATTTCAATATGAAATGGTGGAAGGGATTCAAAGTTGTTGCCATGACTCATATTTAAAGTGATATCACTGATCATTGTACATTTTGTGTGACATCCCTTGTAAATATTATACATGAAAATTATCAGAATTCTCTGTGTATGTAAAATTCTTTGCAAAAATGTTTAACTTTTTCACTACGATAATAAAAATGTTTCCATTGGATCCTGTTCCATTTATTTCATAATTAAAATGAATTGCTATGTAAACACCATCATAGTACCTTTAGCCCATTGGTTTAATATTCTAGTCTTTCAACAAGTATGAAACCATGTCCTGAGATTCAGATACTTGAAGTCTGGTCAATTAATGCCATTACGTTGCAATCTGATACATCAGTCTGGGGTAACTGTATGAAGACTCATGAGGAGGCATTTTAACTTTAAGGAATGCATGGATTTGGATATGGGCAAGGGGAGGATATGACAAATTCAAGCTTATTGGTGTCAACTCATCAACTTCTACACATAACTTAAGTATGTTAGCCTGTTTGTATAAACTCCTAGGGAGAGACAGATTGCTTATTAGCATTTGCTAATTGCTCACTTGGAGGAATATTTCAGTAATGCTTTCAAATTTAATGAAATATTTGTGGATTTTCCAGGCTTCCTGATACAAAGTGAAAAAAAGCAAGAGCAACTGAAGAAGTGTTATGACACAGAGACAGACAGCCTTTCTAATTCTGTATTTGCAACACAATAAAATTAAAACCTTCAATCCCTCAAAATTAACCCGAATGTTTCCTAACCAGACTTTTCCCAGACTCTATGAACAGTCAATTCCAGACACCAGATTGTATCTTAAACAAAGGGTTTAGCAATTCATTAACAACACAGTAACTTTAGCAGAGTAATCTAGTCAATGTTTATGCTTTAATCTCAAAAGCCTTTTCTTTTTCAGCCCCACTTACACAAAATACAGACAAACAAACACGATGAAGGGACAAAATAAAAGAAAGTAATCAAACTGTCAAGATTTCATGATGTGTTGTTCCACAGGTGCAGATGATAGTTTCTTAGTTGATTTTCTGAAGATGTCAATCAGAGTCACCTTTACAGTTCCCTCAGATAAAGGCAATAATGCTTATACATATAACTTATTTTTCTATTATCTCAGCTTCCAAGAGCTGCTAATGGGTAATTAGGCAGGGATCTTTATAATTTCCATGCTGTCACATCAACAGCCAACTTCCTTCTCATTGAAAGCTCAATTTAAAGCCCAATTCAAACTCTGACCACTGCTTAATAGACTGTCATCTCCATCAGATCCCAGTTACTATTCACCATCTTCCATAACTCTTTTCCAGATTTGTTTTAATGAATTCGTAGGTACAGACCTCATTAAGAGCCAACCTCTACTACCTGCTTAAACATAATGCTCTTCCCCAGTGACAAAGCATCTGCAGAACCTTTGACCAGGAATCAACCTGCAATTAACTTCCAGGCTGGCCTCACAAATAAGCAAACGCTTGTTTGGTCTGTTTTCCTGTTGACATAAGTTGTTAACCACAGTCCAAAACTCATCTTCAGGTCACAGTTCCCAGTTCACAGCTCCAAACCTAAACTGATAAAAGAATAAAACAAAAAATAGTGACAAATCAGCAACGGCTCCAAAACATAGCAGCTTCAAGTTATAGAGTCATAGAGTAACACAGTATGGAAACAGACCCTTCAGTTCAACTAATCCATGCCAACTGAGTTTCCCAAACTAAACTAGTCCCACTTGCTTGCCTTTGGCCCATATCCTCTAAACATTTCCCATTCATGTACCCATCCAAATGCTTTTTTAAATGTTGTAACTGTGCCTGTATCTACCACTTCCTCTGACAGTTCATTCCACATATGAACCACTCTCTGTGGGAAAAAGTTACCTCTCAGGTCTCTTTTAAATCTTTCTCTTCTAGTTTTGAACTCTGCCCACCCTAGGGAAATGACCTTTGCTATTCACCTTATCTATGCCCCTCATGATTTTATAAACCTCTATAAGGTCACCCCTCAACCCCCTAAGATCTGTGAAAGAAGTCCCAGCCTTTCTAGCCTCTCCTTATAAGTCAATCCCTCCACTGCTGGCAACATCCTGGTAAATCTTTTCTGAATCATCCTCAATTTAATAATTTTCTTCCTATAGCAGGGCGACCAGAAATGTACACAGTACTCTAAAAGTGGCCTCATTAACATTCTATACAACCTCAACTTGACATCTTATACTCAATGGCCTGAGCACTGAAGACAAGCACGCTAACTGCCTTCTTAACCACACTGCCTACGTATGACACAACTTCCAAAGAACTATGTACCTGAACTGCTAGGTCTCTCCATTCATGGAATTATTATAAATAAATACTCAGTACTCACAGCTACTATCAGGCTGAGTGAAAAAGGATTTGTGTCTGACACTTTGGCTGAGAGTTTTGCTGAATCACGTCAGCGCAAGTGCCACTTTGTCTTAGATTGGATCTCAGATGTGGAACAGTGTGACTCTCACTGGCAACAGCCACACTGATGAGACACCAGTAGCTAGATCATAGAGGTGAGCAGCAAAGGGGTTCACCTTGCTCGGAACACTGTTGCAGTTTGTCTATTATAGATAACTCCACGGTGATATTAGGAATGGGGTTTCAGGATTTTCATCCAGAGACAGTGAAAGAACAGCAATGTAGTTTCATAGAACATGGAACATAGAACAATACAGCACAGTACAGGCCCTTCAGCCCACGATCTTGTGCCAACCTATTATCCCACTAAGTTCAATCTACCCTGCATACCCTACATTTTACTATCCTCCATATGCCTATCCAAGAGTCGCTTAAAAGTCTGTAAATAATCTGACTCCACTACCACTGCTGGCAGCACATTCCACATGCCCACCACTCTCTGTGTAAAGAACCTACTTCTGACATCTCCCCTATACCTTCCTCCAATCACCTTAAAATTATGCCCCTTTGTAATAGTCATTTCCACCCTGGGGAAAAATCTCTGACTATCCAGTCTATCTATGCCTCTCATCATCTTGTACACCTCTATCGTGTCACCTCTCATCCTTCTTCGCTCCAATGAAAAAAGCCCTAGCTCCCTCAACCTTTCTTCATAAGAACTGCCCTCCAGTCCAGACAGCATCCTTGTAAATCTACTGTGCACCCTTTCTAAAGCTTCCACATCTTTCCTCTAATGAGGTGACCAGAACTGAACAGAATATTCCAAGTGTGGTCTAACCAGGGTTTTATAGAGCTGCAGCATAACCTCACGGCTCTTAAACTCAATTCCCCTGCCAATGAAAGCCAACACACCATACACCTTCTTTACAACCCTATCAACTTGGGTAGCAACTTTGAGGGATCTGTGAACGTGGATCCCAAGATCCCTCTGTTCCTCCACACTGCCGAGAATCCTGCCATTAACCCTGTATTCAAATTCGACCTTCCAAAATGAATCAGGTCAGGATGATGTGTAACTTGGAGAGATACTTGCAGCTGGTGATGCTCCCATGCATTTGTTGCCCTAGTTTTTCTACATGGCAGAGATTAGGGGCTTGGAAGATGCTGTCAAAAGAGACTTGGTGAGTTGCTGGAATGCTTTGTGCAGGTTGCACACACTGCTGTCATGGTACTTTTGCAATGGAGGGAGTGCATGTCTATGTCGATGTATTAATTTCTGATTAATTTGGCTTCATTATTCTGATGGCATTAAGCTTTGTGGCTGCTACTGGAGCTGAAGCCAACCAGGCAAGTGGAAAGTAATCCATCACACTCCTGACTTATGCCGTTCTGGGCAAACTTTGGGAGACAGGTGGTGGGTTACACACTGCAGAAATTCAGGCATGCAAAGGATTTAAAATTGATAAGGAGGAGGTATCGATAGGCTAGTTGCACTTAGAGTTGATAAGGCACCAGGATCAATGGAATGCATCCAAGGATACTGAGGGACGTGAGGGTGGAGGTAGAGGCACTGGTCATAATTCTGTAATCTTCTATAAAGTCAGGGATGGTGCCTAAGGAACAATAATTTCTAATGTTACACGCTACCTAAACAAAAGGCATAAAGTTAAGCCCAGGGACTATAGTTCTGTCAGTTTGGTTTCACAGTGGGGAAGATTCTGGAAATGATCATTTAAGCCACAATTAATAGTAACATAGGCAAATGTAGGTTAATTACGGAAAATTAGCACAGATTGGTTCAGGGCAAATTGTATTTAACTAACTTGCTAGAGATTTTTTTGAGGTAACAGAAAAGATTCAGTAGGGTAATGCTGTTGATATGGTGTACACATGTTTCCAGAAAACATTTCTCAAAGTGCCACACAAGACACTTGTGGGAAAAGTTATAATTCATGGAATAAGACGGGGCACATCAATATGGATACAAAATTGGCAAAATGATAAAAAAGAACAGCAAGCAGTGGTTAATGTGTGTTTATTTTTAGACTGGAGAAAGGGCCCAGGAATTGATCTGAAGAACCATGCTCCTCGCCATACATTTTAATGACCTACACCTTGGTGTACAGGGCACAATTTCAAAATCTCCAAATAATTCAAACTTGGAAGTATTGCAAACTGTGTTGAGGATAGTGTAGAGGCTCAAGAGGACATAGGCTGATTCCATGGATGGACAGATCATAGAGTCATAGAGGTACATAGCACAGAAGTGGCAGATGAAATTTAATACAGTGAAGTGTGAATCGATTCATTTTGATAGAAAGAACTCGGAGTGACAATATAAAATAAACAGCAATTTCCTAAGAGGGTGGAGGAGCAGAGGGACTTGGGCATACATGTTTATAAATTTTTGAAGATTGCAGAAAAGATTGACGGCAGCATCCGTCATAGTGACATTGAGTATAAAAGCAATGAAATTATGTTAAACTGATGGAGAGCACTGGTTTGATTCCAACTAGAGTATTGCACTCAGTATAGAATGCTACATTTCAGGAAGGATGTAAGGCATGGGGGAGAGTGTAGAAAAGATCCCTAAGGTTGGTCCCATGCAGGAAAGAGGAACTTCAATTGCATAGATAGATTGGAGAAGCTGAGATTCTGTTTCCTGGACATTTATAAAGATATTCAAATTGTGAAGGGTGTGGACAGATTAGATAGGAAAGCAAACTGTTCAAATTGGAGGAAGGATCAAGAACCAAAAGGACAAATTTAAGGTTGTTGGCAAAAGAAACAATGGTGACATAAGGGCAAACCTTTCTACACGGTGAGTGGTTAGGATCTGGACTGAGCTGCCTCAGAGAGTCATTTGAATTTTTAACAGAAACGAAAGGAAGGGTTATGGGAGAAGGCAGGCTAGTAACATTAGGTAAATTGCTCCAATGGATTGGCAACCCAGACATGGTCTCCTTGACAGCTGTAACAATTCTGTGATTGGAAATTATCTCCTCTAACCTGCTTTTGTAGTCATGGTATTTATATGACAGGCCCAATTCAGTTCCTGATCAATGGTAAGCACCAGGATGTTGATAATGAGGGATTCAGTGATAGTAATACATCTAATGTCAAGAACAAATGATTTGATTCTCTCTTATTGGACATGGTCATCACCTGACACTGTTGTAAGATGTATGATAATTGCCACTTATTAGTTCAAGTCTGAATATTGTTCAAGTGTTGCTGCTTACAAACATAAATTGTATCAATATCTAATGAACCAAAGGACATAAGGAGCTGAAGTAGGTCATTCAACCCATTGAGTCTGCTGTATCATTCAATGAGATCATGGCTGATAACACTCAACTCCACTTTCCTGTTGTTACCCCATAACCCCTGATTCCCTAAATGATTAAAAATCTGTTTATCCCAGTCTTTAATCTACTGAAAGACCAACCTCAATAGACCTTTGTGGCAAAGAATTCCACAGATTGAAAATACTCTGAGAGAAAAAATTATTCCTTATATGGGACCCCTTATTCTTAGATTATGCCTTCTGGTCCTAGGCTCTCCCACAAGGAGAAACAAACCATTCTGCATCTACCTTATAATGTCCCCTCAAAATCTTACAAGTTTCAATACGGTCACTTTTCATTTCTCTAAATTTCAATAAGTACAAGCCCAAGCTACTCAATCCTCCCCTTAGAGAGTCCAGTATCTTGTATCAGCCTAGCAAACCTTATCTTAAATACCTCCAAAGCCAGTGTACCTTTCCTTAGATAAGGAGCCAAAAACTGTTCACAGTATTTCGGCTATGGTCTGATTAGTGCCTGGTATAGCTGTAGCAGAAATTCCCTACGTTTATACTCTGTTCCCTTTGAAATAAACGTCAACATTTTTGATATGTGTGCTTAACAGGCATTTATTCTGTCTTGTTTCTCTTGAAGAGGAGTGTTGTAAAACTGGTATTGAGGTGTTTACTCCATGGAAAGCAAAGTAAATAGCTTTGGGCTTTTTTTAAAATTAGACAAAAGAAGCACGAGTGGGTGAAATCAGGTTCACACAGTTCTAGGATTCTAGCTTTTGCTTTCAATTGTTGAAGTTGGGGTTTTTGGAGTTGAAGCTACTAGATACAGCTCTCTCTCTCTCTTTGCTGCTGCAGAAAGCCTGAGTTCCCTCTCTGCTGCTAGATTCATTTTGTCAGTGTTCCTTCTCCTGAACTGGAGGAGGTAGCAAGTGAGGGAAATCTGTTTTGCTGAATCTGCATCTGCCAAGGGTGTGTTTATGGAATGCTGCTATATTAGAACAATTGATGAGTCGTAGTTAAACAACATGTTTTTTAAAAGTATTTTGACAGATTTAAAATTATGGCAATTCTTTTTTTGTTTCTTTCTTAACTGTGGTGTAAGAATAAACAGTGTTTTGTTTAAAGCCGAGTAGTTTGACCAATCGAACCATATCTGGAATGCAGCACCTTAACACTCGCCTTTAAATAAGATAAAAAGTTAAAAGAGGGGGTTTGGTCTGGGCCATAACACATTCTATTTGCCTTCCCCATTACCTACTGAACTTGGATGCTAGACTTTTGTAATTCATGCACAACTACTCCCAAATCCCTCTGTACTGGAGCTTTCTGTGGTTTTTTTCCATTTAAATAATCTTCAGCTTTTCCTACTTCCTGCCAAAGTGCACAACAACATATCTCTAGCAGCAGGCTACAAATATTGATTAATGTGCTTCAATGAACATCACCACTTCTAACCTAAAATGGAGGGAAGATCATTGATGAAGCAGCTAAAGACTTTTGGGCCTAAGACATAACTATAAGGAACTCCTGTATTGATGTCCTTGGACTAGGACATTGCAAGCAATGGCCTGCAAGTAAAGATAATTGGCTTGCCAGGATAAATAATTATATGAATTCAGCAATGATTCCAGTCAAAAGGAGTGTTTACCAATGTTCCCTCTAGGCTGCGTGCACACGCAGCCACTCTGATGTTCTGGGCATGGCAATTGGTGGTGGCATGCCAATTATGGCATTGACTTCCTGTTCTATAAGCACAGGCTTTGGAGTCCCACACAGCCAAGGAGAAATTTAGAGGGAATGCTGGTGGGCACTAGATTTGATTATCTGTCTGATTTCCTACATGTGTTGCAAATAACCAACTGCACTGTCTTAGCAATACAGGCCCGTCCAGACCATAGACTCAGAGATTCATAGAGTCATACAGCACAGAAACAGACTGTTTGGTCTAACCAGTCCATGCAGAACGTAATCCCAAACTGAACTAGTCCCACCTGCCTGCTCCTGGCCCATACCCCTCCAAACCTTTCCTATTCATGTATCTAACCAAATGTCTAATAAACATTGTAATTGTACCCGCATCCACCACTTCCTCAGGAAGTTCATTCCACATGCAAACCACCCTCTGTGAAAGAAATTTTGTAATATTTTAAATCACCCCCCTCTCACCTTAAAAATGTGTCTGCAGTCTTGAAATCCCCCATCCTGGGGAAACGACAACTACCATTAACTCTATCTATTCCTCTCAGTATTTTATAAACTTCTATCAGATCACTTCTCAACCCACCTACGCTCCAATGAAAAATGTCCAGGCCTATCCAGCCTTTCTTTATAACTCAAACCTTCCATACCTGGCAACCTCCTGGTAAATCTCCTCTGAACACTCTCCATCTTGATAATATCCTTCCTATAACTGGGTGACCAGAACTGGACACGGTATTCCAGAAGAGGCCTCAATGTTCTGTACAATCTCAAAATGACTTTCCAACTCCCATATTCAAAAGACTGAGCAACCCTGTGATGCAAACTTCAAAGTATTATGTACCTGCACTCCTAGGTCCCTCTGTTCTACAATACAACCCAAGGCCCCACAATTAAGTGTAAAAGCTCTATCCTGGTCAATCAGAAGGATTCATGAATGGCAAGGGTTTCTACCCCACCATATGGACACCATTTGGCCAAAAGATTTACCCTTCCCTTCCCTATTGTTCTTCCATTTTGCAATTCTAGTGGCTTCAGCAGAAGGCAATCATCCACACTCAGACCACTGGGATACTCTTGTTTAACATTCTGTGAATTTTAGAATCTGTGAGATACAGACAAGAATTACAAACAAGGATTTGCCATGTCTGACTTGACCATCGAGATGGGAGGCAACTCTTGGGATACTGACTGTTCTGTGGTTGTGTGGGTGGTGGGTGTTTGACAGGATTAGGGATTGGGGGCAATGGGTGGGAATTGGCAGTTCCTTAGCTGTGTGCCCACTTTACATCTCCTTTGACCACCATTCCAGCCACAGTCCACAGTTATCTATTTGCTGGAGAGCATTTTGCTACAGATCAGTTGTCAGGCCAATTTGCAGGTATCTGTCCTCATATTTGTGGCAGAAGGCATTTTTGTGTCTGAAGTTCACATACATTTGCAGATGTCAATGCCTGTGTACAGACTTGTTTGTTGTTCCACTGAGTTGGCTGCTTCATCTTTTACCCCTGAGAATTAATCCACTTCTGCAAGAAGTAGGCCCTCCATCTTCTCTACAAATCATGCTCGTGTACTTGGAAAGCATGTCAGTATGTCATGTGGTCTCTGATTCTACTCAAATTAAAACATCAGTGGTCATGGAATGCAGCATCTGTATCCAGTTAAGCAGAACTTGGAGAAGCCTGCAGTCTCTGACACAGACTCTTCCATTGTTGTCTCTGCCACTGCATACTGCTCTGGTCACTTTTGCATGTGAGTCACTGGGTGAAAACCCCAATTAGTTGATAAGTTCTTTTGAAAGGCAAGTTTCAGAGTAGTGTATGGTGATCATGGTTCAGTGACAGTGTACCCTCAGCAGGAATAAGTTCTTTTAAGAAATTATCATTCATCACATTACCAAACTCTGCTCTGGAAGAAATAAAAGATATAAATTAAAATTAATTAGCTTAAAGTGCTGCAATGTATTAACCAGAATTTTAACATATTTATAAATTGGCTGGGAAGCAGGAGGGCGAGTAAAATGGTAGCAGAACGCTTTGGGAGGGAAGCCCAAATGCATCCCACTGCCAGGGCACAATGCAAGAGCACAAAAAACCAGGAGAAGGAGTGGAATGTTCCAGATTACTTTCGTTCCTCTTAGCACATAGCAGCAGTTCATCAGTCCTCTGATTTAAGCGGCAGTCAGTTAAACCAAATCATCCTCAAACACTTCCACCAACTCCGATCAGACCCACCAGCTGGAACATTTCCATTCCCCGCCCCTCTCTGCCTTCTGCAAGCACCATTCCCTTCGCCATTCCTTACCTCATGCCATTCTCCCCACCAACCTCTCCAACCCCCTCGGTACCTTCCCCTGTAACTGTAAAAGATGCAATACCTGCTCACACACCACCTCTCTCACATCAATTCAGGGCACTAAACAGTCCTTCCAGGTGAGACAGAGCTTTTTTTATGATCACTTGGATAGGCACAGTTTGATTTATGACAGTCAGCATGGATTTGTGAGGGGTAGATCATGCCTCACAAACCTTATTGAATTCTTTGAAGAGATGACCAAACATGTGGATGAACGTAGAGCAGTGGATGTGGTATACATGGATTTAAGTAAGGTGTTTGATAAGGTTCCCCATGGTAGGCTCACGCAGAAAGTAAGGAGGCATGGGACAGGGGGAAATGTGGCAGATTGGATTCAAAATTGGCTGACCCTTAGAAGACAAAGGGTGAAATTGGACGGAAAATATTCAACATGGTGCTCAGTTACGAGTGGTGTACCACAAGGATCTGTTCTGGGTCCTCTTCTATTTGTGATTTTTGTAAATAATTTGGATGAAGGAGTGGAAGGGTGGATTAGTAAGTTCGCGGATGATACGAAGGTGGGTCAAGTTGTGGATAGTGCCGAGGGCTGTTCTAGGTTAAAAAGGGACATTGATAGGATGCAGAGCTGGGCTGAGAAGTGGAGTTTAACCCTGAAAAGCGTGAGGTGATTCATTTTGGAAGGACAAACTTGAAAGAAGAATACAGGGTTAAGGGAAAGATTCTTGGCAGTGTGGAGGAGCAGAGGGATCTCGGGGTTCAAGTCCACTGTTCCCTGAAAGCTGCCACCCAGGTGGACAGAGTGGTTAAGAAGGTGAATGGTGTGTTAGCTTTCATTAATAGAGGGATTGAGTTCAAGAGCCGCAAAGTTATGCTCCAGTTATACAAAAACCTGGTTCGGCCACATCTGGAGTATTGTGTCCAGTTCTGGTCGCCTCATTACATGTGGAAGCGTTGGAAAAGGTGCAGAGGAGATTTACCAGGATGTTGCCTGGAATGGAGGGAAGGTCTTACGAGGAAAGTTTGACAGAGCTAGGGCTTTTCTCTTTAGATGATGAAGGATGAGAGGTGACTTGACAGAAGTGTACAAAATGATCAGAGGTATAGATAGAGTTGACAGCCAGAGACTGTTTCCTCGGGTGGAGGTAGCTATTATAAAGGGGCATAGTTTTAAAGTGAGTGGAGGTAAATATAGGGGAGATGTCAGAGGTAGGTTCTTTACTCAGAGAGTGGTAGGGGCGTGGAATGCATTGCCGGAGAGGGTAGTGGAGTCGGCCTCATTAGGGGCATTTAAGCAGCTATTAGATAGGCATATGGATGATAGTTTCAGGTAGGGGTGGAGGTTAGATAGACCTTAGGTTTAAGGTAAAAGTTCGGCACAACGTCGTGGGCCGAAGGGCCTGTACTGTGTTGTACTGTTCTATGTTCTATGTCCTATGTTCACCTGCATCTCTTCCAACCTAGTCTACTGCATCTGGTGTTCCCGATGTGGTCTTCTCTTCATCAGTGAGACCAAACTTGGAATAGGTTGTCGCTTCACCAAGCATCTTTGCCTGACCTGTAACAGCCAGTTTAACCTCCCGGTCACAGCCCATTTCAGATCCCCTCCCCCACCCCACTCCCCCTCTGACATGTCCGTCCACTGTCTCCTCCAGTGTCGCAGCAATTCAGAAGGCAAATTTGAGGAACAGCACCTTATCTTCTGCCTGAGCACCCAACAGTCCAGAGGACTTAACATTGGGTTCTCTAATTTCAACTAACCTTCCCACCCATCCCTGGGCTCTCTTTCCAGCTCCACTTCCTCCCTTACATTCCACCTATTGACCCTCCCTTCCAGCTACCAACTGGATTCATCCCCCCATCAACCAACTAGGTCGTGCTTACCACTGGTGTCAACCTATCACCACCATTCTGCTATCCCTTCCCCCCTATTTATCTGCAACTCCCCCAACCCCAACATCCAGTCCTGAAGAAGGGTAATACCCGAAATGCTGACTTCTCCTTTCCTCCATATGTGCCTGGCTTGCTGTGTTCTTCCAGTTTCCTGTCTGTCTACCTTGGATTGCAGCATCTTCAAGTTTTTTTTGTCGAAAGCCAAATATATTGACTAGATATTTACAATCACTCCAACATTTTACTGACATTGGAATACCTCCCTCTTCACATAAGCAGTCCATGAGCAGCATTGAGGTAACTGTCCAGTGGCATTGCACGGTTATGTTGCAGTTCACTACTACAATTGCCAGGATCCATTTCTCAAAGAACAAAGAACAAGAACAAAGAAAATTACAGCACAGGAACAGGCTCTTCGGCCCTCCAAGCCTGCGTCGATCCAGATCCTCTATCTAAACCTGTCGCTTATTTTCCAAGGATCTGTATCCCTCTGTTCCCTGCCCATTCATGTATCTGTCTTGATACATCTTAAATGACGCTATCGTGCCCGCCTCGACCACCTCTGCTGGCAACACGTTCCAGGCACCCACCACCCTCTGCGTAAAGAACTTTCCATGCATATCTCCCTTAAACTTTTCCCCTCTCACCTTGAAATCGTGACCCCCTAGTAATTGAGACCCCACTCTGGGAAAAAGCTTCTTGCTATCCACCCTGTCTATACCTCTCATGATTTTGTAGAACTCATCAAGTCCCCCCTCAACCTCCGCCTTTCTAATGTAAATAATCCTAATCTACTCAACCTCTCTTCATAGCTAGCGCCCTCCATACCAGGCAACATCCTGGTGAACCTCCCCTGCACCCTCTCCAAAGCGTCCACATACTTTTGGTAATGTGGCAACCAGAACTGTACGCAGTATTCCAAATGTGGTTGAACCAAAGTCCTATACAACTGTAACATGACCTGCCAACTCTTGTACTCAATACCCCGTCCGAAGAATGAAAGCATGCCGTATGCCTTCTTGACCACTCTATCGACCTGCGTTGCCACCTTCAGAGTACAATGGACCTGAACACCCAGATCTCTCTGTGCGTCAATTTTCCCCAGGGCTATTCCATTTAGCATATTGTTCGCTCTTGAATTGGATCTTCGAAAATGCATCAGCTCACAGTTGCCTGGATTGAACTCCATCTGCCATTTCTCCACCCAACTCTCCAATCTATTTATGTTCTGATGCAAACTCCGACAGTCCCCTTCACTATCTGCTACTCCACCAATCTTAGTGTCATCTGCAAACTTGCTAATCAAACCATCTATACCTTCCTCCAGATCATTTATGTATATCACAAACAACAGTGGTCCCAACACGGATCCCTGTGGACCACCACTGGTCACAGTTCTCCATTTTGAGAAACTCCCTTCCACTACTACGCACTGTCTCCTGTTGCCCAGCCAGTTCTCTATCCATCTAGCTAGTACACCCTGGACCCCATGCGACTTCACTTTTTCCATCAGCCTACCATGGGGAGCCTTATCAAACGCCTTACTGAAGTCCATGTATATGACATCCACAGCCCTTCCCTCATCTATCAACTTTGTCACTTCCTCAAAGAATTCTATCAAGTTGATAAGACATGGCCTTCCCTGCAAAAAACCATGCTGCCTATCACTATTAAGCCCATTTTCTTCCAAATGTAAATAGATCCTATCTCTCAGTATCTACTCCAGCAGATTCCCCACCACTGACGTCAGGCTCACCGGTCTATAATTACCTGGATTATCTTTGCTACCCTTCTTAAACAAGGGGACAACATTAGCAATTCTCCAGTCCTCTGGGACCTCACCCGTGCTCAAGGATGCTGCAAAGATATCTGTTAAGGCCCCAGCTATTTCCTTTCTCGCTTCCCTCAATAACTTGGGATAGATCCCATCCAGACCTGGGGACTTGACCATCCTAATGCCTTTTAGAATACCCAACACTTCCCCCCTCCTTATGCCGACTTGACCTAGAGTAATCAAATGTCTATCCCTAACCTCAACATCCGTCATGTCCCTCTCCTCAGTGAATACCGACGCAAAGTACTCATTATGATTCTCACTCATTTTCTCTGACTCCTCGCATAACTTCCCTCCTTTGTCCTTGAGTGGGCCAACCCTTTTCTCCCTTTGCTACCCTCTTGTTCCTTATGTGTGAATAAAAGGCTTTGGGATTTTCCTTAACCCTGTTTGCTAAAGATATTTCATGACCCCTTTTAGCCCTCTTAATTGCTTGATTCAGATCGGTCCTACTTTCCCGATATTCTTCCAAAGCTTCGTCTGCTTTCAGTCACCTAGACCTTATGTATGCTTCCTTTTTCCTCTTTGCTCGTCTCACAATTTCACCTGTCATCCATGGTTCCCTAATCTTGCTATTTCTATCCCTCATTTTCACAGGGACATGTCTGTCCTGCACTCTAATCAACCTCTCTTTAAAAGCCTCCCACATATCAAATGTGGATTTACCCTCAAACAGCTGCTCCCAATCCACATTCCCCAGCTCCTGCCAAATTTTGCTATAGTTGGCCTTCCCCCAGTTCAGCACTCTTCCTTTAGGACCACTCTCGTCTTTGTCCATCAGTATTCTAAAACTTACGGAATGGTAATCACTATTCCCAAAGTAATCCCCTACTGAAACTTCAACCACCTGGTCGGGCTCATTCCCCAACACCAGGTCCAGTATGGCCCCTTCCCGAGTTGGACTATTTACATACTGCTCTATAAAACCTTCCTGGATGCTCCTTACAAATTCCGTTCCATCTAAACCCCTAACACTGAGTGAATCCCAGTCAATGTTGGGAAAATTAAAATCTCCCATCACCATCGCCCTGTTGCTCCTACATTTTTCCATAATCTGTCTACATATTTGTGCCTGTATCTCACACTCGCTGTTGGGAGGCCTGTAGTACAGCCCCAACATTGTTACTGCACCCTTCCTATTTCTGAGCTCTGCCCATATTGCCTCACTGCTCGAGTCCTCCATAGTGCCCTCCTTCAGCACAGCTGTGATATCCTCTTTGACCAGCAATGCAACTCCTCCACCCCTTTTACCTCCCTCTCTATCCCGCCTGAAGCATCTATATCCTGGGATATTTAGTTGCCAATCTTGCCCTTCCCTCAACCAAGTCTCAGTAATACCAATAACATCATACTCCCAGCTACTAATCCAAGCCCTCGTTCATCTGCCTTACCTACTACACTTCTCGCATTAAAACAAATGCACCTCAGACCACCTGTCCCTTTGCGATCATCATCTGCTCTCTGCCTACTCTTCCCCTTAGTCACACTGACTTCATTATCTAGCACCTTGCAGGCTTTAGTTACTACCTCCTTACTGTCCACTAACCTCCTCATTTGGTTCCCATCCCCCTGCCACATTCGTTTAAACCCTCCCCAACAGCATTAGCAAAAGCACCCCCTAGGACATTGGTTCCAGTCCTGCCTGGGTGTAGACCGTCCAATTTGTAATAGTCCCACCTCCCCCAGAACTGATCCCAATGTCCCAAAAATCTGAACCCCTCTCTCCTGCACCATCTCTCAAGCCACTCATTAGTCCTGCCTATTCTTTCATTTCTACTCTGACTAGCACGTGGCACTGGTAGCCATCCTGAGGTTACTACCTCTGAGGTCCTACTTTTTAACTTGGCTCCTAACTCCCTAAATTCTGCTTGTAGGACCTCATCCCGTTTTTTACCTATATCATTGGTGCCAATATTCACCACGACAGCTGGCTGTTCACCCTCCCCCTTCAGTATGTCCTGCAATCGATCTGAGACATCCCTGACCCGTGCACCTGGGAGGCAACATACCATTCGGGAGTCTCATTTTCGACCACAGAACCGCCTACCTACTCCCCTTACAATCGAATCCCCTATGACTACAGCCCTTCCACTCTTTTTCCCACCCTTCTGTACAGCAGAGCCAGCCACGGTGCCATGAATCTGGTTACTGCTGCCTTCCCCTAGTGAGCCATCTCCACCAACAGTATCCAAAACGGTATACCTGTTTTGGAGGGAGATGACCGCAGGGGACACCTGCACTGCCTTCCTGCTTTTTTTCTGCCTTTTGGTCACCCATTCCTTTCTCCCTCAGCAATCCTAATCTGTGGTGTGACCAATTGGCTAAACGTGCTATCCACGATTCCTCAGCATCGCGGATGCTTCAAAGTGAGTCCATCCGCAGCTCCAGAGCCGTCATGTGGTCTAACAACAGCTGCAGCTGGACACACTTCCTGCATGTGTAGGAGTCAGGGACATCAGTCACATCCCTGAGCTCCCACATTGAGAAGGAGGAGCATAACACGGGCCTCAGTATAACTGCCTATCTTCGATGGTGCTACCATAAGGAGCTTGCTGCTTTAGTATTGTTTTCTGTGGGTCACTGATATTGAATTGTGTCACTACGGTCGCTGGGAGATCCCTGATTCCCTAACTCTGATCTCTACTGCATCCTCCTTTGGTCATGAGCTGTGAAATCTATGAAGGCCTCCATCCCCTCAGTTCTTTTCCTCTTTTTCATACTCCATGCTCACTCCTCCTGAAACAATGTAAAGAATTGAGCTAAGACTACAACAAAATGTGTTTAACTGATGAGCACAGCGCATTTGATGAGGGTAACTATCAGGGAAAGGCATGAAATTGCTCAAAGATGAGTGTGTTTGGCAGTTCATGAATGCATAGGAGGAAGTGCAAAGAATGGTAAAATGAGTGTAGGGAGTGATACAATGGAGATGCTTAGCAAGTCACAGAGAAAGGATGTATGTAAATGTACAATTGTACCTACTCTTCCTCACCTGGTTAGGTCACTAAAGCACTTTGGAGACTGAGATTATGAGCTGAGGTACTGCGCTCATGCTACTGTTCTCCTGGGCTTCTCCCAACCAAGACTTCTTTGTGTCAATAGCAAGTTTTTTTTTCCCATTCTTGTGCAAGTGCATTCTCTCTCACTTCCTATAATTCCGAATCAAGAAGGCCATTTAGTGCATGACTCATGCACCAGTTCTCTGAAGGAGCAATTCATTTTATGCCACTCCTATGTCATTGAATCATAGAATCCCTGCAGTATGGAAGCTAGCTAGTTGACTCATCGAGTCCATACCAAGCCTCTGAACAGCAGCACACCCAGACCCAACCCCACCCCAACCATATCACTGTAAACCAATCCCCACCTAACCTGCACATCTTTTGACTATGGGAGGAAACAGAAGCAGCCAGAGGAAACTCACACAGACACAGGGAGAACGGTGCAAACTCCACACAGACAGTCACCTGAGGGTGAAATCGAATCCATGACCCTGGCGCTGTGAGACAGCAGTGCTAAACATGGAGTCACCATGCTGCCCATGTCTTCTGTGTATAGCCCTGTACACTACCCCTTTTCGATCAAATCCAAATCCCTCTTAAATGCCTTAATTGAATCAGTCACTAGCACAGTTGCAAACACATCAAAAAATCTCTTACTGCATGAAAGAAATTTTCCTTATGTCACCACGGCTTCTTTTGTTAATTAAATCTGTTCTCGATCCTTTCATCAGTGGGGAACAGTTTTTCTATTCCTATTCCATCCAGACCCTTGTGGTTTTGTACACTTCTATCAAATTCCTTCAAATTTCTCTTCTTCAAGGAGCACTCTCTCAATTTTTCCAATCAATCCACAAAACTGAAGTTCTTCATCCCTTGATACATACTTGTGAATCTTTTCTACATTCTCTCTACTGCCTTCACATCTTTTCTAAAGCATGGCACCAAGAACTGGGCAAAAATCTGATACCAATAGCATTCAAACCTGGATGCCCTTGAGACCCAACACCTTATCAGTAACATTCCCTCTCAGGTGCACGCCTGCACACTCATGAACCCGCGCCAATGTTTTGCGAACAGCGATGAGCATCATCATGCCGATCACAGCACTTAGAAAGTCACTGCTGTGCATGGGTCTCGAAGGCTCATGCAACGGGAAGGGAATTAGAATGAATGCTGCTTTTCACCATGCTCTCTTTTAATTCCACCAGATCCAATGGTGGACATCTGAACTCATGTCCACACATTAGCCTCATTTTAGTTGGATTTCTAAACCAGGAACATTACCACAATACCATCATCTGCACCCAATTCCGCATTATGAGACTAGGAACATTATCACTACACCACCATCTCTCTGCAACATGTCCCCAGCAGACATCGAGATGGAGCTCAGCACAGCAGGAAGAGCTTTATGTCTTAACAATTGACAAGGCAACATTTCTACTTTTCCTGTATTCCGAACATAATTATGAAAATAACTGTTTGTTGAAGGGGGGAGTCTATGTCTAGTCTCATCTGTGAAACTGTGATTTTCCTTGAATTGCAGATATGTATTACAAATAAACTCATTCTGTTGATGTACATTTATTTCTCGTAGAATTATACAAAACTTTTAGAAACACCAGTTTGTGATGAAATAAAAACCAACTGATTTTAACAAAAGTCAATTCTCAGAATATAATGAAAAATTTCCAGTCCTTTGAAAGTAAATAGATCAGAAAAGTCGAATGGGAAATATTTTTACTTGGTGACTATCTGGTCAAGTGCATGTTCAATGAAAGATTTATTAACTTTCTCAAATCATTTCTACGTTATAAGTTATGCTCATTTATTTAGTCTGAGAAACTGCAAATTAATCTTTTTGGTTAATGAAGAAAATTTTTAAAAGTTTCTGAACAGTACGAAAAGTTCTTCACTTCCATGAGATGCTTTTTGAACTATTTTTCTATTTAGCATGTTGCGATTGCAGGCTCAATGCAAATTAGTGCAACATTAATGATGAACTTGAGGCTTGAATATCTTTTGAAGATGCAGGTATACAATGGTTAAGCTGGTAAAATCCTTCAGTTTGGTATTAACTTCTTTGTGGCTTATCAAACTCTATAAGCAAATAAATTTGAGTTTGAATCCAAAGCCATTTCAATCTTTTTTTAATTCTCACATCCAAGGTCGTTCAAGGAAGTAGGGGAGCATGTTGCAGACGCTCAAACTGTAATCTTACACACAAAGGCTCCTAAATACAATCCCTCTGGATTGGAAAATTGTATATGTCACTTTGCTTTTTAAGAGGGCCTAAAGAGGAAAACCAGGGAAAGGGACCCAGGGTTGATTCTACCCTCAGGCAACTGTCTGTGTAGAGTTTGCACACCTCCCACTTCCTACAGACAATGGGGTGGCCATGGGTACCCGCATGGGCCCAAGCTATGCCTGCCTCTTTGTAGGTTACGTGGAACAATCCCTCTTCCGTACCTACACTGGCCCTAAACCCCACCTCTTCCTCCGTTACAACAAGGAGCAGAGCTGGATGAACACAGCAGGCCAAGCAGCATCACAGGAGCAGAAAGGCTGATGTTTCGGGCCTAGACCCTTCATCAGAAATGGGGGAGGGGAAGGGGGTTCTGAAAGAAATAGGGAGAGAGCGGGAGGCGGATAGAAGATGGATAGGGGAGAGGATAGGTGGAGAGGAAACAGACAGGTCAAAGAGGCGGGGATGGAGTCAGTAAAGATGAGTGTAGGTGGGGAGTTAGGAAGGGGATAGGTCAGTCCAGGGAGGACGGACAGGCCAAGGGGGCGGGATGAGGTTAGTAGGTAGGAGATGGGGGTGTGGCTTGAGGTGGGAGGAGTGGATAGGTGGGAGGAAGAACAGGTTAGGGAGGCGGGGACGAGCTGGGCTGGTTTTGGGATGCGGTAGGGAGAGGGGAGATTTTGAAGCTTGTAAAATCCACATTGATACCATTGGGCTGCAGGGTTCCCAAGCGGAATATGAGTTGCTGTTCCTGCAACCTTCGGGTGGCATCGTTGTGGCACTGCAGGAGGCCCAGGATGGACATGTCGTCTGAGGAATGGGAGGGGGAGTTGAGATGGTTCGCGACTGGGAGGTGCAGTTGTTTATTGCGAACCTAGTGTAGGTGTTCTGCAAAGTGGTCCCCGAGCCTCCGCTTGGTTTCCCCAATGTAGAGGAGGCCACAACGGGTACAGCGGATGCAGTATACCACATTGGCAGATATGCAGGTGAACATCTGCTTGATGTGGAAAGTCTTCTTGGGGACTGGGATGGGGGTGAGGAAGGAGGTATGGGGGCAGGTGTAGCACTTCCTGCGGTTGCAGGGAAAAGTGCCGGGTATGGTGGGGCTGGAGGGGAGTGTGGAGCGGACAAGGGTGTCACGGAGAGAGTGGTCCCTCCGGAAAGCAGATATGGGTGGGGAGGGAAAGATGTCTTTGGTAGTGGGGTCGGATTGCAGATGGCGGAACTGTCGGAGGATGATGCGTTGGATCCAGAGGTTGGTGGGGTGGTACGTGAGGATGAGGGGGATTCTTTTTTGGTTGTTATTGCGGGACGGGGTGTGAGGGATGAGTTGCGGGATTGGTGGGGGACATGGTTGAGGGCATTCTCGATCACTGAGGGGGGGGGTTGTTGCGGTCCTTGAAAAACGAGGACAACTGAGATGTACGGGAGTGGAATGCCTCATCCTGGGAGCAGATGCGGCGGAGGCGAAGGAATTGGGAATAGGGGATGGCATTTTTGCAGGAAGGTGGGTGGGAGGAGGTGTATTCTAGGTAGCTGTGGGAGTCGGTGGGCTTGAAATGGATATCGGTTTCTAGGTGGTTGCCCGAGATGGAGACAGAGAGATCCAGGAAGGAGAGAGAGGTATTAGAGATGGTCCAGGTGAAGTTAAGGTTGGGGTGGAAGGTGTTGGTGAAGTGGATGAACTGTTCGAGCTCCTCGTGGGAGCACGAGGCGGCGCCGATACAGTCATCAATGTAACGGAGGAAGAGGTGGGGTTTAGGGCCAGTGTAGGTACGGAAGAGGGATTGTTCCATGTAACCTACAAAGAGGCAGGCATAGCTTGGGCCCATGCGGGTACCCATGGCCACCCCCTTTGTCTGTAGGAAGTGGGAGGAATTGAAAGAGAAGTTGTTGAGGGTGAGGACGAGTTTGGCTAAGCGGATGAGGGTGTCAGTGGAGGGGGACTGGTCGGGCCTGCAGGACAGGAAGAAGCGGAGGGCCTTTAGGCCATCTGTATGGGGAATGCAGGTGTATAGTGACTGGACGTCCATGGTAAAGATGAGGTGTTGGGGACTGGGTAATTGGAAGTTCTGGAGGAGGTGGAGGGCATGGGTGGTGTCACGGATATACGTAGGGAGTTCCTGGACCAAGGGGGAGAAAATGGAGTCCAGATAGTTGGAGATAAGTTTGGTGGGGCAGGAGCAGGTGGAGACAATGGGTCGACCAGGGTATTCAGGTTTGTGGATTTTGGGAAGGAGATAGAAGCGGGCGGTGCGGGGTTGGGGAACGATGAGGTTGGAGGCTGTGGGTGGGAGGTCACCTGAGGTGATGAGGTTGTGGATGGTTTGGGAGATGATGGTTTGGTGCTTGGGGGTGGGGTCATGATCAAGGGGGCGGTAGGAGGAGGTGTTGGAGAGTTGGCGTCTGGTCTCGGCGATGTAAAGGTCAGTGCGCCATACTACAACTGCGCCTCCCTTGTCCACGGGTTTTATGGTGAGGTTGGGATTGGAGTGGAGGGCTGCCCGTTCTGTGGGGGAGAGGTTGGAGTGGGTGAGAGGGGTGGAGAGGTTGAGGCGATTGATGTCTCGATGGCAGTTGGAGATGAAGAGGTCAAGGGAGGGTAGGAGGCCTTCGGGTGGTGTCCAGGAGGAGAGGGTGTGTTGGAGGCGGGAGAAGGGGTCAGTAGAGGGAGGATTAGGTTCACGGTTGAAGAAGTAAGCATGGAGGCGGAGGCGGCGGAAAAATTGCTCTATGTCCAAACGTGAGCGATATTCGTTGATGAGTGGGTGGAGGGGGAAAAAAGTAAGCCCTTTACTGAGGACTGACCGTTTGTCCTCAGTAAGGGGGAGGTCTGGGGGGATGGTGAAGACTTGGCAGGGCTGAGTGTTGCTGTCTCCTCTGGAGCTGCTGGCTGTGGAGGCTGTGGGCGGAAAACACCTACACTCGGTTTGCAAGAAACAACTGCGCCTCCCAGTCGCAAACCATTTCAACTCCCCCTCCCATTCCTCAGGCGACATGTCCATCCTGGGCCTCCTGCAGTGCCACAACGATGCCACCCGAAGGTTGCAGGAACAGCAACTCATATTCCGCTTGGGAACCCTGCAGCCCAATGGTATCAATGTGGATTTTACAAGCTTCAAAATCTCCTCTCCCCCTACCGCATCCCAAAACCAGTCCAGCTCATCCCCGCCTCCCTAACCTGTTCTTCCTCCCACCTATCCACTCCTCCCACCTCAAGCCGCACCCCCATCTCCTACCTACTAACCTCATCCCGCCCCCTTGACCTGTCCGTCCTCCCTGGACTGACCTATCCCCTCCCTAACTCCCCACCTACACTCACCTTTGCTTGCTCCATCCCCACCTCTTCGACCTGCCTGTTTCCTCTCCACCTATCCTCTCCTCGATCCGCCTCCCCCTCTCTCCCTATTTATTTCAGAAACCCCTTCCCCTCCCTCATTTCTGATGAAGGGTCTAGGCCCGAAACTCAGCCTTTCTGCTCCTGTGATGCTGCTTGGCCTGCTGCGTTCATCCAGCTCTGCACCTTGTTGTCTCGGATTCTCCAGCATCTGCAGTTCCTACTATCCGTTCCTCCGTTACATTGATGACTGTGTGGGCGCCGCCTCGTGCTCCCACGAGGAGCTCGAACAGTTCATCCACTTCACCAACACCTTCCACCCCAACTTTAAGTTCACCTGGACCATCTCTAATACCTCTCTCTCCTTCCTGGACCTCTCTGTCTCCATCTTGGGCAACCACCTAGAAACTGATTTCCATTTCAAGCCCACCGACTCCCACAGCTACCTAGAATACACCTCCTCCCACCCACCTTCCTGCAAAAATGCCATCCCCTATTCCCAATTCCTTCGCCTCCGCCGCATCTGCTCCCAGGATGAGGCATTCCACTCCCGTACATCTCAGTTGTCCTTGTTTTTCAAGGACCGCAACTTCCCCACCTCAGAGATCGAGAACGTCCTCAGCTGTGTCTCCCACATTTCCCGCAACTCATCCCTCACACCCCGTCCCGCAATAACAACCAAAAAAGAATCCCCCTCGTCCTCACTACCACCCCACCAACCTCTGGATCCAACGCATCATCCTCCGACACTTCCGCCATCTGCAATCCGACCCCACTACCAAAGACATCTTTCCCTCCCCACCCTTATCTGCTTTCTGGAGGGACAACTCTCTCCGTGACTCCCTTGTTCGCTCCACACTCCCCTCCAGCCCCACCATACCCGGCACTTTTCCCTGCAACCGCAGGAAGTGCTACACCTGCCCCCATACCTCCTCCCTCACCCCCATCCCAGGCCCCAAGAAGACTTTCCACATCAAGCAGATGTTCACCTGCACATCTGCCAATGTGGTTACTGCATCCGCTGTATCCGTTGTGGCCTCCTCTACATCGGGGAAACCAAGCGGAGGCTCGGGGGTCGCTTTGCAGAACACCTACACTCGGTTTGCAATAAACAACTGCGCCTCCCAGTCGCAAACCAT
Organism: Rhincodon typus; assembly: GCF_021869965.1. NCBI lineage: Eukaryota > Metazoa > Chordata > Chondrichthyes > Orectolobiformes > Rhincodontidae > Rhincodon > Rhincodon typus. The sequence goes on along the minus strand of NC_063340.1, from coordinate 31,638,812 downwards.
TTCAACTCCCCCTCCCATTCCTCAGACGACATGTCCATCCTGGGCCTCCTGCAGTGCCACAACGATGCCACCGGAAGGTTGCAGGAACAGCAACTCATATTCTTCTTGGGAACCCTGCAGCCCAATGGTATCAATGTGGATTTCACAAGCTTCAAAATCTCCCCTCTCCCCACTGCATCCCAAAACCAGCCCAGCTCGTGCCCGCCTCCCTAACCTGTTCTTCCTCCCACCTATCCACTCCTCCCACCTCAAGCCGCACCCCCATCTCCTACCTCCTAACCTCATCCCGCCCCCTCGACCTGTCCGTTCTCCCTGGACTGACCTACCCCCTCCCTAACTCCCCACCTGCACTCACCTTTACTGGCTCCATCCCCGCCTCTTCGACCTGTCTGTTTCCTCTCCACCTATCTTCTCCTCTATCCATCTTCTATCCGCCTCCCCCTCTCTCCCTATTTCTTTCAGAACCCCCTTCCCCTCCCCCATTTCTGATGAAGGGTCTAGGCCCGAAATGTCAGCCTTTCTGCTCCTATGATGCTGCTTGGCCTGCTGTGTTCATCCAGCTCTGCACCTTGTTGTCTCTTTCTGTGTCTGTGTTGGTTTCCTCTGAGTGCTCCAGTTTCATCCCTCAATCCACAGATGTGCAGGTTAAGTGGATTTGCTGTGGTAAATTGCCTATGGTGTCCAGGGATGTGCAAGCTAGGTGGATAAACCATGAGAAGTACAAGGATATACTCTTCAGAGGGTTCATGTAGACTTGATGGGCCGAAAGGCATGCTTCTGACCTGTAGGGATTCTATGAACATCCATGGTGGGGAAATTGTTGGAGTCTATAATCAAGGATGGGATAACCAAACACTGTGAACATTTTCAGTTAATTAGGGAGAGCCAGCCTGGCTTTCATGACATGTAGGTCATGCCTAACAAACTTCAATGAATTTTTTTGAAATCATAGACAGGGGAATGTCCATGGATGTTGTATATATGGGCTTCTGGAAGGCATTTGATAGAATTGCACATAAGAGAATATTAAATAAGGTGGGAGCCCATGGCAAGGGCAAATTGACATGGCTGGGGTAGTAGTTGAGTAGCAGGCAACAGAAAGTGGGGATAATGGATAGGGACTCAAATTGGCAGGATTTGACTAGTGGTGTCCCATAGGATTCTGTGTTAGAGCATCAATTATTCACGTTATTTATTAATGACTTGGACAATGGCATAGAAAGTCATATGTCTAAATTTGCTGATGATTTGCTAGTTGTTTCTCAGACTGGAGGCCTGTGAATAGTGGTGTGCCACAGGGATCGGTGTTGGGGCATTTGTTATTTACATAAATGATCTGGATGTGAATGTACAAGGCATGATTAGTAAGTTTGTGGATAATACAAAGTTAGGAGGTACCGTTGATAGTGAAGAAGGTTATTAAAAATTACAGAGAGAACTTGATCAGAAGGGGAAGTAGGCTGAGGATTGGCAAGTGCAATTCAATACAGATAAGTGTGAGGTGTTGCATTTTCGAAAGTCAAACTAAGGTAGGACTCATACAGTAAATGGTAAGGTTCTGAGGAGTGTTGTGGAACAGAGGGACCTAGGAGTACAAGTGCATAGTTCATTGAAAGTGGCATCAGAGGCAGACAGGGTGATGAAAAAGGCATTTAGCATGCTGGCCTTCATCGGTTGAGGTATTGAGTGTATGAGTTGGTTGCGTAAGTTGTCGATGAGGCCACACTTGGAGCATTGTGTACAGTTTTAGTCACCCTGTTATAGGAAAGACTTCTTTAATTCATTAATGGGATGAGGGCATCACTGGCCGGGCTGGCATTTATTGCCCATCCCTAATTGCCCAGAGGGCAGTTCAGAGTCAACCACATTGCTGTGGGTCTGGAGTCACATGTAGGCCAGACCAGGTAAGGATGGCAATTTCCTTCCCTAAAGGGCATTAGTGAACCAGATGGGTTTTTATGACAATTGACAATGGATTCTTGGTCATCATTAGATTCTTAATTCCAGATACTTTTATTGAATTCAAATTCCACCATCCGGGTCCCCAGCGCCTTATCTGGGTCTCTGCATTCACAGACACAGTTAAACTGGAAAGTGTGCAAAGAAGATTTACAAGGATGTTGCCAGGACTAGTAGGCCTGAGTTATAGGGACAGGCTGACCAGGACAGGACGTTATTCCTTGGAACGTAGGAGAATGAGGGGTCACCTTATTGGGGTGTATAAAATTATAAGTGGCATAGATAGGATGAATGCATACAATCTTTTTCCCAGGGATGGGGAATTGAAAACTGGAGGGCATAGGTTTGAGGTGAGAGGGGATAGATTTAAAAAGGACCTGAAGGGCAACTTCTTCATGCAGAGACTGGTGCATATATGGAATGGGCTGCCAGAGAAAGTGATTGAGGCAGGTACAATAGCACCATTTAAAAAAATATTTGGATAGGTACATGGATAAGAAGGGTTAAGAGGGATATGGACCAAATGCGGGCAATTGGAACTAGCTGAATGGGCACCATGGTCAGCATGGACCAGGTTGGGCCAAAGGGCCTATTTCCATGCTGTATTACTCTATGACTCTGTGACACAAAGTTAGATTGCATTGTAGACAGTTTAGATAGCATAAAATTACAAAGAGATATTGATAGATGAAGTGAATGGGCAAAACTGTAATAGATAGATTTCAATGTGAGCAAGGGAGAGGTTATCCATTTTCGACCAAAAAATGACAGATCAAGATACTTTCTAGATGGTATGAAATTATGTACAGCGGATATTCAAAGTGACTTGGGGGTTCGGGTGCATACATCTTTAACGTGCCATGAACAGATGCAGAAAGTAATCAAGGCAACTGATGGGATGCTAGCTTCTGTATTTAGAGGACAGAGCGCCACACCTTAGGAAGGCCTTGGAGGGAGTACTAGAATGATATGTAAACTTCAGGGTCTAAGCTATTAGTAGAACTATACAAATTAAGCTGTTTTCTCTGGAATTTAGAAGATTAAGGGGGGATCTGATCAAAGTCCTCAAGATATTAAAGGAAAAAGACAGGATAGATGAAGACAATCTATTTCCACTGGTTGGAGATTCTAAAACTAGGAGGCATAGTATTAAAATTAGGGTCAGAACCTTCTTGAGAGACGTTGGGAACAACTTTTATACACAAAGAGTGATAGAGGTTTACAACTTTTTCCACAAACATCAGTGGACGCAGGATCAGTTGTTCATTTTGAATCTGAGATAGATAAATTTTTGTTTAAGCAAAGGTATTAAAGGATAAGGATCAAAGGCAGAAATATAGAATTAAGCCACAGATCAGCTGTGATCTTCTCATTGAATGGTGGAACAGGCTTGAATGGCTGAAAGGTGTACTCTTGTTCCTAGGTTCCCATGTTCATAAGACACTATATTTTAGAAGTGCAGTCGCTGTTTTGTAGCGAAATTCAGCAGCCATTTTACTTCTAACAAATACCCACAAACTACAAGTTCGTTGAATGTCAGTTACTATGCTTTTATTTGAAGGAATGTTTACCAAGATATTGGAGTTTTTACATTCATTTGCCTCAGCATAAAAAAACAGATCTTAATGTTTCATTCAAGAGAAAATACTACTGATAATATAATACTTCCTCAGTACTGTACTGGAGTATTAGCCCAGATTCTTATGTTTAAATCCCTTGAGTGAGACTTGATCATACAACATTCTGACTTAGAGATGTTGTACATATGCTCACAGAGCAGGTATTTGTAACCAGAAAAGTTTATTGAATTATACACGATATATACATAGCAAGGAAAAATCCCTGCATGATCATCTGACAATAAGACTTTTCACACATTGCCTAGTACATGACCCGATATCACTATTGGTGATGTCATCTGCTATCCTATTGATAGCTGCTTCCCTTACATTATTCTTCCCACCGAGTATTCATTCTGTTCCTGAATGTTCTTTCATCATTAACTTGTGCTCAGTATGTTTCTTTCAATTCATTAATTTGTGTTCCTCTCCTCTCCCACAAAGTTGCTTGTGGCAAAGCTTCAATTGCCAATGGTTTTCTTGCTGCTCCTGAGGCACAGGTACTGTCTGGCCAGGCAGCATCAGAGGAGCAGGAAAGTTGACGTTTCGGGTTGGGGCCCTTCTTCATTTCCAACCTGACTGTCCCAACCCGAAATGTCAACTTTCCTGCTCCTCTGATACTACCTGGCCTACTGTGTTCCTTCAGCTCCACACTGTGTTATCTCTGACTCCAGCATCTGCAGTTCTCACTATCTCACAGGTACTGTCTGTATGTTTTTCTGTTAGGAGAGAAGATGAATGCTGTCTGTTCCTTTTCTTTGGGGAACTGTCCTATTGCTGAATCTTCATCCATTGCTTGTATTGCTGGAGTGAACAATTTAACATTATCCCTTGGGTTTTGTTTGTGTTGATCGGCTGGGCTTTTTCCAGTCTGGCTTGAGTGTGGAGTGGTCAAGGTGCTAGTTGTCTGGAAAATGGTGCTTGAAGTCTATTCAACAGTGCCCCGATGGTGCATGATGCGCCACTTCCTTAGTGAAGTTGATCTGTGGAATACTTCTGACAGATTCGCCAACATTGTTGGGCTGCTTCAGTCACACTCATTTTTTTCTTTATTCACTTGTGGTACATGGGTTTTGCTTGCTGGCCAGCATTTATGTCCATCCTTAGTTGCCTTTGAACTGAATGGCTTGCTGGGCCATTTCAGAGGGTAGTTGAGAGTCAACCGCATTGCTCTGAATCACATGTAGGCCAAACCAGATGAGGATGTCAGATTTTCATCCCAGTAGCACATTACTGAACCAGATGGCTTTTTCCGACAATTAGCAATCAAAAGATTCTTAATCCCAGATTATTATTTTTGTTATTATTATTATCATTTGCCATGGCAGAATTCAAACCAGAGTCTCCAGATCATTCGCTGAGTTTCTGGATTAATTATCTAGCAATAATACCACTAGGCCATCGCCTCCTCACTTTAGTGTGAAGGTCTCCTCTGTTGTGTCTGCTGGTGGACTGGTGGAGCCTCGTGCTCTCGAGAAAGACGGATGCCTGTACCTTGTGATAGTGTAAACTTCACAACTTTAACAACTGTTCGTTGATTGAAAGAATCAGCAATAACTCTGTTTGGAATAAACTGTTAAGGGACAAGGACAAATTATTACACAGGAACTGAAAGCCATACCTGGGAGAAGGAGTTGAAGCTACGTGAATAAAACCATTTTAGCACCTGCTTGATAAATAGCTGCCTTATGCCACAAAGACAAATGATTTCCCCGCAGTAGAATTTAAAGAGTTAATCACAGGAAAGCTATTCTTCAAACACACAGTCAATGCCAAATCTAAGAAAGAACAGAGGAAACTACTTCTAATAAGAAAGCAAGCTGCAGACTTGATAGCTCCAGAGGAGTAGTTCAACATTTTGGATGAAAGAATCTAAAGGATTATCAACAATGTAATCCCATAAACATGAAAGATAGAAAATTGAAAAGGAATTCAACTCCGGAACTCTTCAGCAGCAGAGTTTTGAAGAACAACACTGGACAGAGGTTCAATGCCTGGACATCCAAGGACAGGCATTGTTCTTTGGAATTGCAGCTAAATTCCACCATTAATTGAGTAATAGCTAAGTTGCATTGTGAGGCTTAACTTACTTACTTGAGGGAACTTATTTTGGTTGTTGCATACAATTAAGGTTAAATCATTGCTTCAGTATGTGATTATCTGAGAGATTTCTTAATAAGTAGCCAAATTAAAGGTAGCTTGTTGTAATTTGCACACAACAACCTTGACATCTCTGGGGACTATAGAGTCTGCACTTGTCTGTGGCTCAGTCTCCTGGCCAGTCCCTTTGATGTCTCTGACCTTAAGTGGTTTTTCGGGAGAATCTTCATAGTTTCCCTTAGGCTGCAGCAAGGATGCTGCAGGAATTGTCCCATGCCCTTTGTTACACGCTTGTTCCGTACCTTCTGAGTTCATAATGGAGTATAGAATCCCCACAGTGTGGAAAGATGTCATTTGGCCCATCAAGTCTACACCAACCCTCCAAAGAGCATCTCACCCCAACCCAGCCCCCTACCCTATCCCTGTAACCCTGCCTTTACCATGGCTTCTCCACCTAACCTGCGTATCTCTGGACACTATGGACAATTTAGCATAGCCAATTCAACTAACCTGCACATCTTTGGACTTCAAGAGGAAACTGGAGCACCTGACAGAAACCCATGCAGACACAGGGAGAATGTGCAAACTCCATTTAGACAGTCACCCAAGGGTGGAAACGAACCCAGATTCCTGTCACTGTTAGGTAGCAGTGCTAGCTGTTGAGAGCAGTCTTCCAGTTGTACAACACTTTTCTAGCCCTGTAAACAATGAGTGACCAAACCCGTCACTATAATTCCCCAACTCTGTTCCCATGACTTCCTGACTGGTTGCACTGGGCAAAAAGAGTTTACCGTGACCCTCTCCCCGAACTGAAGAGATACTATGATGATTCTAAGTGGTACACCTGACAACTTCCAAGGTCCTGGATTGAAATCGGATGCTAACCTTGACCTATTGTGCTGGGACCTCCTGACTGACAGATATCTTCCTAGACTTGACTAAGGACGATTCTCCTTGGATAGCGTGACATAGCCATCTGCTTGAGGCACTTGCAATTAATTTGCCACATAAGTTGATGGCACATGCTGTATGTGTGAGACTGATGTAGTAATTAGCTGTATAGTAACATGTCCAACCTCTTGACTGGTGACTGCTGTCAAGCATTACAAGCTGCCTGTTTTGCATTGCTCTAAAAGGCAAGGCAGTTCTAAGATTCTTTATGCTGAGGGGCAAAGTCAAAATGGCAATGCAAGAAAAGGCACTGATTTTGTGAGCAATCAAGTAGGTAGGTTTTATGTGAGTGTATGCTAAGATAGCACTGGAACACAGCCTGGCCAAATCCATACCTGTCCCTGCACATAAATTGACCTTCCAAATGCAAACAGAGGTATTGGTGCACACCAAAGTGTAGCAATACTATGCAAAGTGTAAGTGGATTGGAGATGTGCCATGAGAGTGCAGAAAAGCTGGAATGTGTTGGATGCCAGCACCATGATATGGGTAAGTGCAGCCACTGTCCAAGAAGAGTGCCTTAAGACACTAATGCTGGGTGTCCAAGATTGAAGTCCTGAGGAACAATAGCAAGAGGCTCGTCTTAACGTCTGGAATTCTGTTCAAAAATGCAACATGCTGCTCCTGATGTCGAGAAAAGCCTTGTTCCACTTCTCACATGATTTTCTCAGATTTCGCACCACAGCCCACGTCTAGGAGCCTGGTATTATTCTGCCCAGTGTTTACACCAGCAAATCTATGAAGATTCGTTCATTACATTAGAGTTGGTCGGACAGCTAGGCTGATCTGGAACAAAACTGTAGTATACATTGTCTCTGGTTTAACAGTTTCAACAATACATCTTCTTCAAATTAGTTTTTTACCCAATATAATAACTACAACTTGCAGTTATAGTACACCTTTGACAGGGAAAAGCATCCCAAGGTAGGTCCTTGGGACTGATAACAAAGCAATTGAAAGCAATGTAAAAAGTTATAATGTAGATAGCGGGCTGAATCTTTGGCTGAGGGGGAAAAGTGCAAAAAAAAACAAGGCTAGGCAAGGATATTGTGAGCATCCAGGGAGGCTCAGAGTGAGTGAACACTATGTCAGCAAGTAAACAGCCCAGCGAGTCAGCCTGGTCTGGTCCATGAGCTGGGTGCATATCCCTCAGCACACAATGTCCATGCTGCAGCATTACAATGATAGTTACTAATGCAGACCAAAGTGAAGTGCAGAAGCATGCTGGAAGTGGATCCCACATATGCCACAATGGTTAGACATATCAGATGTGAATGTCCATATATGTGGGGTGCATGTGACTAGTGCCCATGGAGCATATTGTAGACTTCAGAACTTTACAAACTGTTCAGGGATTGAAAGAATCAACAAAGATAAAACATAGCTACCATCAGTTCTAAGGAAGGGTCACTGGACCCAAAATGTTAACTCTGATTTCTTTCCACAGATGCTGTCAGACTAGCTGACCTTTTCCAACAATTTCTGTTTTTATTTCCGATTTCCAGCATCCACAATTCTTTCAGTTTTTAACAAAGATAAACTGTTATACATAAAGGGATCAGCAATAACTCTGTCTGGAATAAACTATTAAGGGACAAAGGCACATTTATACAGGAATCGAAAGGAATTATTCATGTCTGGGAAAAGAGGAAGTCAAAGCTACATTATCAAAACTGTTTTGATCTCTACCTAATAACTGGCTGCTTTATTGCTACATGGAAAACTGATTGGTCTGCCAACGACTTTAGGAGTTAATCACAGGAAAGCTGTGTTTTCAAGCAAACCATCAATAGCAAATGTAACAAGGAACAATGAAGTTATTTCTGATAAGAGGGCAAGCTGCAGACTTGCAATAATTTGGATGAGTCAAAAGAATCATCAATAATATCATGTCACAGACCTAAAGGATGAAAATTCAGCACCAGAACAATTCAACAGCAGAACTTTGAAGAACAACACTACACAAGGGTTGAACCCTGAACACTTCTAGAGACAAACATTGTGGGTTGGAATCATAGCTAAATTCCACTATTAATCAGGTAATAGCCAAATTGAGTTATGAGGCTTTACTTGAGGGGTTTTATTTTGGTTGCTACATGAAATAAACAAAAAGCATTGTTTCAGTACCTGGTTGTCTATGAGATTCCCTAATAAGTAGCCAAATTAAAGGTAACTTGTGGTGATTTACCCACAACAATGCCTGAAGATATTCTTGTCTGGAGTCCAACATGGAGATTGACCAGAGCAAACAGAGCAAACTCACTAGGTACTGTTTATGATTTCCAGATTGGATTTCTTGATGTCTAGCTAGTTTGACATGTTTGATATGTTAGGAAGCCAAATATTAATGGGGCAAATTCAACTGTTGACAAGATGTTTAACAAGCAAAAAACCTCCTTAAATGACAATGTGCCACTGGCTAACAGCAGGTAAGTGGGAAGTCGGAAGGTGAGTACTCCTAGCTGCTGTACTCCTAGGGTCTGACCTGTTCTTGTAGCCACTCTATTTATATAGTGAGTTCTGTTGAGCTTCTGGTCAGTGGTGACTCCCAGGATGTTGATTGTAGGGGATTCAGTAATGAGAGCACCAATAAATATCAAGGGGCAGTGTTAGATTGTCTCTTATAGGGTCATAAAGTCATACAATACAGAAACAGACTCTTTGGTCCAACCAGTCCATACCAAACATAATCCCAAACTAAATTAGTTCCATCTGCCTGCTCCTGGCTCATATCCCTGCAAACTTTTCCTATTCATATATCCAGCCAGATGTCTTTTAAACGCTGTAATTGTACGCACATCCATCACTTCATCAGGAAGTTCATTCCACAGGTGAACCACCCTCTGTGTGAAAAATGTGCCTCTTATGTCAGTTTTAAATCTCTCTCCTCTCACATTAAAAATGTACCCCTGAGTCTTAAAACTCCCCATCTTTGAGAAAAGACAAATACCATCAACTTCCATCAGGTCACTTCTCAACCTCTTACGCTGCAGTGAGAAAAGTCCCAGCCTATCCAACTTTTCCTTATAAGTCAAACCTTCTGTACCCGGCAAATCTCTTCTGACCTCTGTCCATCTTGATAATATCCTTCCTATAACTGGGCGACCAGAACTGGTTATTGGAGATGGTAATTGTCTGGCATTTGTGTGGTTTGAGTGTTATTTGCCACTTGTCAGCGCAAACCTGAATATTGTCCAGATCTTGTTGTATTTGATCATGGACTGCTTCAGTATCTGAGGAATCGCGAATGGCACTGAACATTGGACAATCATTGATGAACATTCCCATTTTAACATTATGATGAAGGGAAGGCCATGATACTAGGAATAATAGCCATGAAGAAGGCTTGTAAATAAAAACAGAGGCTTTTTACACAGGAAAAGAAGCTTAAGGAAGAATCTAATAGCGGCTGAGAGAAACAAAACAGGATTTGAGAAGATAAGAAGCGAAAAACTGTTTTAATACAAAAAACAAAGTACTGCACACGCTGGTAATCCTAAATAATAAAACAAAATAATGTAAATACCCAGCAAGAGTTGTGGAGACAGGAAGAGAGTTCACGTATCAAGTCGAATATCACTCTTTTTTGACAAAGCGCCATATTCAACTCAAATGGCCAACTCGATTTCTCTCTCCATTGATACACCCAGACTTACTGAGCATTGCTTTGTTTTTAATGAAATATTGTTTTCATTGATTTGGGAATTAGTATTGTGAAGAATATATAACATGGATGAAGGGAGATTTGGAAAATATGCTTTTACAATGTTATTAGAACTGAGAAAACATTAAGTAATATATGTAATAAGTAATGTTACCTATATTACAACAGTCACCATATTTCAAAAGCACATCATTGACAACAAACCACTTTAGTATGCAAAGAAATTAAAGATGCTGCATAAAGATGAAGGCCTGGATCTTGTAGTTAGCACTGATCAGAAGACTGCCCACAAAGGTATAGTATTCTCTACGGTATTGAACTGGCCTTCCTGACATTAATTTTAAACCGGAGTCAAATCAAGAGAATCTTCCAACATCTAGAATCAGTGAAATAATTAAGCAGCGTAAACAGTAAGAACACTAAATAATAGAGAGAATGAAATACATTATTGGGACACGCTGAACTGAACATGATAAATCACAAACAAATTTAAATAAATACCGTATTCAAAAAAAATTTCTAATGCTTTACAAATGGGCATTATCCAAATAGAAAATTAGTTTGTGGGTCCAAACAGATTCTTCACTGTGTGTTACCATTTAGTAATTTAAAAACTTAGTTGCTAGAAACCGCAGTTACACCTCATTAAAATGGTGTAAAATTTCTGGATTTTCTATGCGTGTTATCCAAACATAAAAGAGGAAGTTCTTCTCAGTTCAATGATGTCCAATTAGAATCACAGAATCATACAATTTCACAATACAGAAGGAGGCCATTTGAGTTCTACTCTCCAGCCCTGTGTCTGGCTGCAGCTCCTCTCAGACCGCATGGATTGGTTGGAGTGGCAGTTGTACGCACTAATGAGCATACAGGAGGCACAGACTGTGATAGATAGTACCTTCAGGGAGGTGGTCACACCACAGGTTCAGTCAGGTAGATGGGTGACAGCCAAGAGAGGTAGGCAAGTAGTGCAGAAGTCTCATGTAGCTAATCTCTCCCAAACAAGTATACTGTTTTGGATAATACTGGGGGGAATAGCCTCTCAGGGAAAAATAACAGCAGCAGGCAGGTCTTTGGCACCACAACTGGCTGTAAAGGAAGAGATGACAAAGTCCAAACAAGCAATTGTGATTGGGGACTCTCTAGTCAGGGGTAGTACTTAGAGGTTATTCCTGGGGGATTGTCCAATAAGGCTACATGGGTGTAACTGAGAAATAACAAGAGGGTGATCACTTTGACGGGATTGTACTAAAGGGTCCCCCCCAAAGTCAGTGGAAAATTGGGGAGTAAATATGTAGGGACATTGCACATAGCTGTAAGAATAATAGAGTTGTGATGTAGGGGATTTTAACTTTCCAACCATAAGCTGGGACTGCCCAAAATGTTAAGAGCTGGGATGGGGAGAAATTTGTAAATTAGTGTTCAAGAAAACTTTCCCTATCAATATGTAGATGGCTCTACTAGAGAAGGGGCAAAATGCAACTCCTCTTGGGAAATAAAGCAGGGCAAGTGATTGGGGAGCACTTTGGGACTAGTCACCATAATTCTATTATTCTTAAATTAGTCAAGAAAAAGGATAGGCCTGGTCCACAAATTGAAGTTCTAAATTGGGGCAAGACCAATTTTGATGGTATTAGATAGAAACTTTCAAAGGTTGACTGCGGGAGCTGTTCACGGGTAAACGGATGTTTGAAAGTTGGGAGGCTTTCAAAAACGAGACAAAGCAAGTTCAGGGTCAGCATGTTCCTGTTAGAATGAAGGGCAAGGCTGACAGGATTAGGGAACACTGGATGACTAGTTATATTTAGGCTCTTGTCAAGAAAAAGAAGTCAGATATAGGCAGTTGGGATCAAGTGAATCCCTTAAGGAGTATAGATGATGTAGGAGTACACTTAAGAGGGAAACCAGGAGGGCAAAAAAGGGACACGTTTTGTCAGGTAAGGTAAAGGAGAATCCAAAGAGATTCTACAAGTACACTAAGGGCAAAAGAGTAACTAGGGACAGAATACGGCCTCTTAAAGATCAACAAGGTTGATTATCTGTGGAGCCTGAGGAGATAGGTGAGATCCTAAATGAATATTTTTCATCAATGTTTACAGTGGAGAAAGGCCTGGAAACAAGGGAACTCAGGGAAATAATAAATCCCCAGGACCTGATCAACTGTATCCCAGGACATTGTGGGAAGCTAGAAAAGAAATTGCAGGACCCCTAGCAGAGATATTTGTATCATTGACAGCCACAGGTGACATGTCAGAAGACTGGAGGGTGGCTAATGTTGTACCATTATATAAGAAAAGCTGCAAGGAAAAGCCAGGCAACAGCAGACTGGTGAGCCTAATATCATTGCTGGATAAGTTGTTGGAGGGAATTCTGAGAGACAGAATCTACATGCATTTGGAAAGGCAAGGACTGATTAGGGATAGCCAGCATAGCTTTGTGCGTGGAAAATCCTGTCTGACAAATTTGATTGAAATTTTTGAAGAGACGACCATGTAAACAGATGAAGGGGGTAAATGTTATCGACATGAACTTTAGCAATGATAGACTGGTTAGTAAGGTTACATCACATGGGATCCAAGGAGAGATAGCCAATTGGATACAAAATTGGCTTGACTGTAGGAGACAGAAGGTGGTTGTAGGGGGTTGTTGTTTAGATTGGAGGCCTGTGACCAGCGTTGTGTCGCAAGAATTGGTGCTGGGTCCACTGCTGTTTGTCAATTTATATAAGTGATTTCTATCAGAATATACAGGAGGCATGGTTTATAACTTTATGGATGACACCAAAATAACAGATGAAGTTTAAATTATACAAATGCAAGGTACTGCATTTTGGTAAGACAAACCAGGGCAGGACTTACACAGTTAATGGCAGTCTCTGGGGACTATGGTTGAACAGGAAGACCTCAGGATGAAGGTACACAGTTCCTTGAAAGTGGCGTCAGAGATAGACAGGGGGTGAATATGGCGTTCGGCACACTTGCCTTCATCAATCAGAGAATTGTGTACAGCAGTTGGGATGTCATGTTATAGCTGTACAAGACATTAGTAAGGCCACATTTGGAGTACTGCATACAATTCTGGTCGTCCTGCTATAAGAAGGTTGTTATTAAACTGGAAAGGGTGCAAAAAAGATTTACAAAGATGTTACTGAGATGGAAGGTTTGAGTTATAAAGAGAGCTGGATAGGATAGGACTTTTTTCCCTGGAGTGTAGGAGGTTTATAAAATCTTATGGAGGTTTATAAAATCATGAGGGGCATAGACAAGGTGAATAGCCAAGGTCTTTTCCCCAGGGTAAGGAGTCCAAAACTAGAGGTTTAAGGTGTGAGGGAGAGACCTGAGGGGCAATGTTTTCATAGAGGGTGGTATGTATATGGATGGATATGCCAGAGGAAGTGATAAAGGCAGGCACAATTACAACATTTAAAAGACATTTGGACAGGTACATGGGTAGGAAATGTTAAGGGGATGAGAGCCAAATGCAGGCAAATGGGATTACTTCAGTTTAGGAAATATGGTCGACATGGACAAATTGAGCCGAAGGGCCTGTTTCCATGCTGTATGACTCTATGCTTTGGATACTCAGTATTTATTTCTCATGGGTATTTACCGAACTTGCATTCTGTTCAAAAACAAAGTTGCTGGAAAAGCTCAGCAGGTCTGGCAGCATCTGTGAAGAAAAAAATCAGAGTTAACGTTTCAGATCCGTTCCTCAGAACACCTGAGAACAGAGCACTCTGTTCACCTCCCTTCTGAAATTCTCCCATTTTTAAATTGGTTACAGTCTGCAGGGACTTCAAAGACACATGCTCTGGATATGCATAAGTTTGCTCATAGCAGTTCCTGGATTGATAGGTTTAATTGCGCATTCACAGACGCAGGATATTACTGTCAACTTCAAAAGACGGTATGAATAAATGGCATGGAAATTTGGTAGATAGCTTTAGTTTTAGCTGGCATGGGCATAATGAGCTGGCTCATCTCTCTCCTAAGCCATATGATTCTAACAAATATCTACATGTTCCAAGAAAAGTATTTCATTCTAATCTGTCCAGATTTCAATCTCTTCAGTCCCATTTTGTGATAAATAGTCAGAGATGTGTGGTATTGTCATTGTGGTGTAGTTTATTCCATGCCATCTAATTTCTCCCTTTTCTAAGCTACTAAAGTAATTAACCTACTTGTAGTTTGGAAAAAAAATGATCTCCCTGCTTCTGCAACAGCAAAATGGAACGTGTTTCATGTTTGTCCTGTGATCTTTCCAAAATAATGAAACATGACCAAAAGGTGGATGTTAACATGCAGAAGCAAGTGGATTACAGGCAAGTGGAGGCTTAAATTAGTAAAATTGCCAATTCATCACAAAATCAGCTACTAAGGTCTTCCTATTCACCATTAAATAAATAGGCAACTACAAATCAGTGATCAAGGCTGAAATCTCATGGACACAATGAAGATTCCACCTGCCGGCTAAAAAGGCAGTGAAAAACTTCATCATCTCTTTTTGGGATGATCGACCGCCACTTATTGGGCCAGCAATGGGCGTTCCCTCCATTAGGGATCTAACCACCAAGAGCTGACAGCCAACCAAGTCCATCAGCTCCTTATCAAACAGAAGCCATATCAATGTTGAACTGGGGAGGTGCAAAATGCTGCTGGTATTACACACATTGAACTCTAGGACTGTCACAGGATCATAGGACACAGGTAAGTGATGGTGGCAGGGAGATTAATGGAGTGGAAGTTGCAGGTGAGGTGAATCAGCACTAGCATTAGTGGTGTTCAAAAGGGCATTGAACGAGGGATTCTCATGGTAGTCCACAAGCAACCCCACACAGGTTTGTTTGTTTTGTTCTCCATATGGTCAGTCTCTCATCTATTACTGGTATGACACAAAGTCTGGTGCAATCAAAGCCTGTAATTCGGCATTGATTGTCAATGAGCCATCCTGCCACAGAGCTAATCAGAATGGAAACTGGAAAGTCATGGGGTTCCCACCCATCGATTCTAAACCCCTGCCCCACCACCAAATTCATCACAAGGCAGGGAAAAGATCCTGTCCCTATGCCTGATAACACAGGAAATTCATGCAAAATAACATACATGTGCAAGGAAGAAATAGCACTTCACAATACAAATATATAGCACACTAGACGCATACTATTGTGCAACTGCAGATCTTTCCTCCATTTTTCCTATTGTTTCTACAACAGGTAGAGTGTGTGGCACTAATGCAAAAAAAAAATTGCGTAACTCAGTCATGCTTTTTGCCTCACCAATAAATCTCCATTTGGTCCCCAAAAAGTCACTATGCTCCACAAACAACCCTTTTCCTATTAATAAGCCTGGATAAAACTTTTGATTCACTTTTATCTCAACCACTAATCTATAGATGTTTGTTATGTTTTCGAACTGTACCTTTATTCACTTATAACAAAATGGAGGAATAAGGAAGTCATGTGACCTGTCCTGAATTCTACTTACAACAAGCTGAGGTAGCTTGCTTGTTATGGATTACAGAGGAGCCTGGGGTGGGACATGCTTGGTATGTATCAAATTATAAGTGGCATAGACACGGTTGACAGGAAGAAACATATTCCCTTGATAGAAGGATCAATGACCAGGCGACATAGATTGAAGGTAAAGTTTAGAGGGGATGTGACGAAAGTATTTTTCACTCAGAAGGTGTGGGAATTTGGATCCCCTGGCCTGTCAGGGTGGTAGAGGCAGAAACCCTCATAATGTTTAGAAAGTATTTAGATATACACTTGTGATGGAAAGTGCTGGGAAATTTGATTAAAATAGTTTATTTTTGACCAGTGCTGATGAGATAGGCTCTGGGGACTTTTTTTGTGCTGTAGACCTCTATGACTCAATGACTCAGCTTATTGGGGATGAAGATGGAAGGTATGCACATTGTTAATTGCCGCAGACCAAGAAGCACATTGGGTATATCAGGGTTTTATTTTTAATTGTTATACCTTAAGCTGTATTTTAAATTTCAAGATGTAATGGAGTCAGGGGTATGAAAGTCAGCTAATTAATATTTCTGAGATAACAACGTTTAGAGCTGGATGAATACAGCAGGCCAAGCAGCATCAGAGGAGCAGGAAAGCTGATGTTTCGGGTCTAGACACTTCTCTGATGCTGCTTGGCCTGCTGTGTTCATCCAGCTCTACACTTTGTTATCTCAGATTCTCCAGCATCTGCAGTTCCTACTATCTCCAATTAATATTTCTGTCTGGATATCAGGGCCACGTGATTCACATTGCCATGGAGCAAGGCATTGAGAGGGGATGAAACCATAGAATGCAATTGTAGAACTGGGTTACAGATTTTCTTAAAAGTATCATTGAACTTCACTGACATATTAATTCTGTCAGAATCACAAAGCTTTGTGTGTTTCCAAAGGAGAGATCACATTCGGAGTGAGGCACAGCCTGAGTGAGTATATATTTCTGGGATTTTGGAGCATTGTTGGAATAAAATTGTAGATCTTTCTTTTCCTTCCCCTTTTTAAAAGTTTAAAATTCAATAGTCTAGTTAAAAGTTCAATAAGGTAGCTGACTCAACTGACTGAGGTACAGTTGTCTGTCAATCGCCCGAAGCTTGAATTGGGACTCAACAGGTGTTCAGGTATTAAAGCGTAATTAGTCATCTTAGCTTATCTCAGCTCTACATAAGAAAGGTCTGTTGAAACCACTGATCAGAAACTTCACACAGTCAGGAAGGAGAGATCATACCCACAGCAAACAGAGTAGTGAAGTAACTCCAAGGGGGCTGGTATCCCATCACCAAGTCAACCTTTATTCATAAGTACACCGTACAGGTCTCTAACCAGCCAGCTCAAAGCCAACCAGCCCCCAAAATGAGGGGACTCTATGAATCTCCTGTTTATATTTGTCAACCAGGGCTCCCTTATTGGCCCAGGTTAAGAACCACAATCAAGGATCTCATAGTCAATGAGATCTACCTGGTCCTCTCCCAATCCTGGGATGCAGGCCTGTTCTTTTCTTGTAGCCACTCCAGGGACATTTTTGGCCCAGGTTCAGTTCCTCCAACTCAGAGTTGGACACCGACAGTGTGTACTGGACCACAGCCCGTCTCTTGCGCCTGAAGCGTCTCAAAAGAAATTCCTCTTCATCTTCAGGCAGTAATGGTACCAAGGCTGCATCCATCTCGGATTCTGAAGTTTCTTCGATGCTAGTTGGAAGGGGAGATCGCACAGTTTCTGACAACCTTTCTGGCTGTTCTGAGGGGCCGGTTATGTTTTACTCCTGCCCTGTTTGCGAGGTAACAGCTTTCATGTGGTCCACATGTTTGTTCAGGACCACCTCACTAACCCAAATGTTGTATGTCACTGGACCTGACCTCGCGTTAACTTCACTTCGTACCCATATAGGGCCACTTCTGTGGTTTCAACATTAAACTTTGTCCCCTGAAGTAAACTATCTCTCTCACTTAAAGGAGACATGTGGCCAGCATGGCATTCCTGCTGCTGTTTCACCAACCATCCCCAATCCCTCCAGACGTCCAGAAATAACAGGGTCAAACTGTTGTGGCATCTTCCCCCCATCTGCTTGAGCTACCCCTGTAGTTGCATGAGAGCTGGTTCTATAATTAAATAGGAGCTGGGACAGCTTGGTAACAAGCAAAGCTTTAGGCTGTTTCTTTAAGCCTGCCTTCAACATTTGGACTGCTCTTTCTGCCAGACCATTGGCCAGTGGATAGTATGGAGCTGTTTGAACATGCTGAATGCCATTCGACTTTAGGAAATACTCAAAATCCCTGCTGGTCAATGAAATCCCATCATCCCTGACCAATACATATGGAGTCCATGTATCATGAACGATACTTGTAGCTTTTTAATTGCTATCTCTGAGTTTGCTGAATGAAATTGTTGCACGTCCAACCACTTTGAATGGGCACACAATGACCAATAACATTAAGCCCATGAAAGGACTGGCATAGCCAACGAGTAACTGAGTCCAGGGTTGACCCAACCATTCCGACGAATGTGGGAGAGCTGTTGGTGGTAATTATTGTTCCTGTTGACACTCTGGGCACTGCCCACTAACGTGACTATGTCAGCATCTAATCCTGAGCACCAGTCATAACTTCTCACCAACATCTTCATTTCAGAAACCCCTCGATGACCCTAGTGGAGTTCAGCAAGTATCTGGCAGTGACCTTTATTCTGGACAATTACTCTTGCTCCCCATAGTAATATACCATCCTTTACGGTGATTTGGTCTTGCTGGGTTCAGAAAAATTTCAGTTCTGGTTGTGATGCCCCTTTTGATTCCTTCATCACCACCAGCTGTTTAGTTTTGCCTGGACAGGATCTTTCTGTGTCCACAATCAAACATTGTCAGCAGTGATCGGAAGGTAATCCAGAAAGTTTAAAACAGAACGGATTCTTCCAGAGGAGAACAAGGGTCCACTGTTTAATTCGAACACAAGCTATGGGCAGCACGGACTTGTCTTCTTTAAGTAGCCCTAACGGGGGTTTGTAGTTCATTACTATTGCAAATTTACATCCATAAAGGTATTGGTCGAACTTTCTCACACCAAAGCTGACTGCCAAACCTTCCTTCTCTATCTGGGCATATCTTTGTTCAGCATCAGCCAAAGTCCGGGAAGCATATGCTATTGCGTGTTTCTCCCCATTGGGCCACCAGTGAGCCAACACTACCCTTGTACCATATGGGAAAGCATCCCATATCAGCACAACATCTCACTTGGGATCATAGTGGGCCAATACTTTAGATGATGATAGGCACTTTCTCATTTCCCTAAAACCTACTTCTTAGCTACATGAACATTTCCAAGACTGGCCCTTTTTTAATAGCAGGTGTAAGGGTGCCAAGATGGAGGCAAGGTTATGGATGAATTTCCAGCTATATTTCACCAACCCAAGGAAAGATCTAAGCTGTAGTACAGACATGGGAGCAGGGGCACCTTTAATTGCCTTCACGTTGTCTTACAACAGGTGTAACCTAGTCTTGTCAACTCTGTAGCCCAAGTAGGACACTTGGGTTGCCTCGAACACACATTTTTTCTCTCCTACGGCATATGCCTGCCTGGGATAAAAGTTTAACCACTGTGTCCAAGTTCTCCAAGTGTTCTTTATTTGTCTTCCTGGTTATTTGCACGTCATCCAGATAAATGGCAACCTGGGGTAGTACTTGTAAATATTCTCCATCTATCGTTGGAAAGGGCACAGCTGCTGATATTCTAAATGGCAGTCTTGTATATTGGTACAAACCTTTATGGATATTAATTGTGGCATACTTCTGGGACCCTCATCTGGTCACAATTGCAGGTATGCATGGCTCACATCCAGCTTCATGGAAGAAAGCCTCCCCCACCACTTGTGCATACAGGTCCTCTATGCGAGGGATTGGGTAATTTATACAGTTGCAAGAAGTCATTTCCCATTTGATTAAAATCCCCACAAAGGTGAACCAGGCCATGAGGTTTCACAATCAGTATGACAGGTCCTGCCAATTCTGCTTACTGTACTTGTTTGATGATTCCTGCGCTTTCCAGCATCCTGATTTCTATCTCTACTTTTGCCCATAAGGCAAATGGCACTGTGTGGGCCTTGCAGAATCGCAGAATTGCTTCCTGCTCAACATGCAAGGTGGCCATGGCTCCTTTGATGGTCCCTAGATCTTCCTGAAAAAATATCCGGGTATTTAATTAGGACTTCACTCAGGCAGCTATTTTCTAATCGAAAAATGTTGAGCCAATCAAGGTCAATCTTTCTCAATCAATTCCATTCCATCAAGCTTGGGTCCAAGCCTTCTACTGCAATCAGTGGTAACTGCACCAACTGCTTCTCATAGGAGAATGGAACCAAAGTCATACCCTTAATCTGTAATTGTTCCCCGGTACAGATTCTCAGCCTGGCCGAGGTCTTGCACAAACTTAAGGTTCGAGTTCAGAATGAATCTTGTTGAATAAAACCTGAAAGAACTGCGGAGACTGTAAATCTGAAACAAACTTAACTTTCAGACTCAGGTTGACAGAAAGCATAGACCTGATTACTGTACTTAACAAGAAGTAAGGCTTATTACAATTAAATAGACACTAGCTACAGGAAAATAATTATGATCTATTGGCATATAACTCTCCTCATGAAAACTCAAACCACCCCCCTTATAAACTCACCCTTACGCACACAAACTGACACAGACGGAAGAAAACGCACGGGTGTTATAGGCGGAGGAAATATTAGGAAAGTAATTCAGTGGTTCCTGTTGACAAGATCACCGTTTCTTGGCCTTCATCCTCCAGATGCTTTACTAAATTGCAGGAGATACAGGGTGCCTGGTTCACACTTATAAAAGGTCTCTGACTTATTAACTAAAAGTAAAACCTTACAGCAACTGCTGAAGGAAAAATATGCTTTATATTCTTCAGATTTAAAGCAGATTTTGCTGGAAAGAGAACTTCTGAACTGGTAGAGATCTGACGGCTTCTCACTATCTTGTTCACAGATCCATGCTGTTAAACTAACTGGGAACCAATCACATAACTTTTGGCAGGCAGAAGCCCTTTGTCATCAATAACTGATCACTAGTCCGCAGTACAATTGTTGCCAGTTGAATCTCCATTTGTATAAACCTTTGGCTCCAGCTTGCCTGCACCTTCTTCTACTACTGCTAGAACTAGCAGCTGCATAAACAGTACTAACAATAAGTGTCAGGTTACTTGTTTTCAAAGCATGCAATAATCATTGAACAATCCTTAGCTTTTAAAACATCTCTTTTCCTATCAAGTCCACAATCAAAAGTATAGAAAAATGAGAAGATATAGTCTTAACAACTGCAGTTCATTTCATTTCAATATTGCACATAGATCAAGCAAAAATCCAGTTTCTGCATCCCAGGAATAGATTTATTTCCAGATAAATCATGAAATCTGAATTTACCTTTGGCTTTGTCAGCATTATTTCCTGGAGAATCATAATAACATAGTTCTTTCACATTAGGTGGCTAATTTTTGGCAAATATTTGGAGCTGTGCTAGCCAGTTGCATTGAGTTTAACTGCATTGTTTGACTTGAAAGTATTAAAATAGCAAATCTGTGAAAGCTGCTGAATGTCTTTGAATGACAGTTAAATCAGATCTTTGAATGATTATTGCAATAACAACATGAACCAGTGGAAAGCATTCCTTTAGCTGTGGTCAATTGAATGGCACACATGGGATAAGAAATAATGTATTCTAAAATACTGTTCATTTTCCTATTTCAAAGCTCAATCGCTTAATAGGAACAGAAATATTGATCATTAAATATCACCAAACGGAAGCTGCAAAAAATTGTGTGCAGCTCTGGGGCAATAGGTTTCCAAGCCGTTGGAATATTGGCCACTCCTGCTCCTCAATTCCATCAATCCTGCTCTGCCATTCAATTAGATAATGGCTTATCATCTACCTCAATGTCACTTTTGTGCACTATCTTCATTTCCCTTCATATCATTAGTCTTCAGAGACCTACTGATTTATATCGTCACCCTACTCGTGATTAAACTTCCAAAGCTTCTAGAGTAGAGAATTCCCATCCATAATCATCCTGCATGAATGTGGCTGGAGTTGTTGGTGATATTAGATGTACTGTGGGCAGCAGATAGTCTGTGTCTCACTGTACTTCTGTCCTTCAATGTGCAGAAAGAGAAAAACCTTTTTCTTTCAATGCAATGTCCCAAAAATAGAAATAGTGGTTAACCATCCTGTGCAGTCATATGACTGAGCTTATTGTGAACCAGAGCAAAGCTTGTAAGCATAAATTGCATAACGTAGAGGAAGGACAAATAGTGTATGCAGCTTTTGTAAAGTTGTTTTGTAAACTATCGAATCCTGTAAAATATTGAATTCAATATTTTGCTAATTATCAATGCAATGCAGAGAAAGGAGAAGTGAAATTCTGCCAAGTTTTTTCTCAAGGGTACATGTTGTTCTAAGTGAAAATGGAAAAGGAAACCAGAGGTAAGATGGCACACATGATTGGTTTTTCTATGAAATACGACTTGATTAACAGTCACTATGGCTTGGCACATGTTTTGAAACATTTCCTGTGTCTTTCACCATATTCATACTTGTACAGCTTCTGTTTGAAAAATGATGCATTGCAGTTGAGAATTGGTAGGAAGCCCTTTGCTTTGTTGAAATGTAGAATTGATAGTAAGAACCATGGGTGGTAATATCATAGTTTTTTTCCATAAGATACAGTTTTTAATTTGTCTGTAAATTCAATTTTCAACTTGAATAAGTGCAGTAAATCTTTCCAGCTCCTCTTACCTGGAATTATAGAATCATAGAATCATAGAGAACAGAAAAGGCTCTTCTGCCCATTGAGTCTGTACTGCCAAAAGTACTTTTACCTACACTAATCCCATCTTCCTGCACTAGGCCCATAGCATTGAAGGTTATGACACTTCAAGAGCTCATCCAAGTACTTTTTAAAGGTTGTGAGGTTTCCTGCCTCAACTACCCTCATAGGCAATGCATTCCAGGCGCACACCACCCCTCTGGGTAAAAAAAGGTTTACCTCAAATCCCCTCCAAAACCTCCTGTTTTCACTTTAAAATTATGCCCCCCTGTTATTGACTGTTCAACTATGGGAAACAGCTGCTTTCCATTCACCCTGTCCAGGCCCCTCGTAACCTTATCAGGTCCCCTCTCAAGCTTCTCTGCTCCAAAGAAAACAACCAAGCTTATCCAGCATCTCTTCATTGCTGAAATGTTTCATCCCAGGCAACATCCTGGTGAATCTCCTTTGCACCCCTCCAGTGCAATTACATCCTTCTTTTAGTATGGTGGCTAGAATTGCACAGAGCATTCCAGTTGTGGCCTAACCAAAGTTCTCTACAGCTCTAACATAACCTCCCTGCTCTTATAATCTATGCCATGACCAATAAAGGCAAGCACCTGTACGCCTTCTTAACTACCTTATTACCCTAATTGCCACCTTGAGGGATCTCTGGACAAGCACCTCAAGATCCTTTCATTCTTCTGATCTTCTAGTGTCCTGCCATTCAATAAGAAAGGGACAAAATCCCAGAACTGGTGAAAAGGCCTAATCACTTTGCTTTATGCTAGCAAACGTCAGCTCAAACACTACCATTACATGAACCTTGGTGTCTGGTGAGCAATTAAAATCAATGCATGTTGAGACATGAGTGGTAGGCCAGGGTAAAGAACAGTTCATTTGCCAGCTTACCTGAGGGTGAGGTGGTGGGTGAGTTCAGTTGAGGAGAACACAAGAGGCTTTCAGTGAGGCAGCATGCAGCAAAGCAGTTAATAGGCGTGAATACTGAGATACTGGCTGCATTGAATGGCCAGCCAGGCAGTCTCTCATCACATTCAATATTATGATTCCAATTTGACAGAGGAATGGCTCACAGCTTGCTTTCTTCGCAATCTTTGTTTCATACACCCTGTTGGGCTGTTTAAGAGGCGCTGCCATTGCAGCAACACTGTCTCTGTGTTTGCCATTCAATTAAACACAACAGGTGCTCCTATGATGCTGTTTGGCCTGCTGTGTTCATCCAGCTCTGCACGTTGTTGTGCATTCAGGAGGCTGCAGGCCCAACAAAAAGACCTGTAACTAGATCATGCAGGTGGCTTCATCGAGACAGATGAGAGCTGCTACGATGGATGAGACAAAGTGAAGGCACCTTAAGATTGAGGATCCCTCTGAAGAACTACTATGTTTTCAAAAAAATTAATGTGGCCACATTTGCCAGTCCTTCAATGTGAGGGGCCACCCCTCCACAGAATGGCTTTAGGCATGGTGTTACAACAGGGAATGGCCGAACCCCTCTGATGATTAAACTAAAACACAAGCCCCGCTCTGTTATGACTGGAGTAAGGGTTCCCCTTTAATAAGTACTAAACTAGGGGGGAAGGCTAACTACCACAGTATTAGGCATGGACTGCTGAATGTAGGTGGGGGCAGCTGTTTGAGAGTGAATCCACATCTGGCATGTAGGAATCTTTTAAAGGCCAGTTGATTTAAGTTCAGGACAAGCACGGTCCTGTGAAAATCAAGGATAGGATGGTAAGATTTGGTTACCTTGGATGACAATAGAAATTTATAGCTTAGTCAAGAAGAGAAAGGAAGTATACATATGGGTTAGGAAACTGAAGACAAACAGATCCCACAAAGTATCCAAAGATAGCAAGAAAGATCTCAAACAAAGAAGTAGGACTACTAAAAGGGGCCATGAAATGTCTTTGGTAAACAGGATTAAGGAAAATCCCAAGGTGTTTTATGTATGTACATGTAAAATGAGCTGGAGCATAGCAAGGGAAAGTGTGGATCCACTCAAGGTCAAAGGAGGTGTAATGGAGGGGGAATGGCTGAACCTCTCTGATAATTACCAAAACACAAGCCCCAATCTGCTATGACAGCATTAGAGGTTCCCTTCTAATAATTATTCCCAAAACTCCCAGAAAAGCTCGTCTTTCTGCTCGTAATCTGTTAAAAGAATGGGTAAAAGGAATAAAACCTCTGATATCCACTTTACAAGTAACAAGAAACAATTTATTTATTTAACCCTAACAATGAACAAATTAACAAAATTACTAACAAACCGATAATTCCCCTTATACTACTACTTTCTAACTGGTCTAAATTCTACTGGAATGCTGTTTAAATAAGTCCCACTAATATAAACCCAATTAATAAGAAGCACTAACTTATAACTTAATGTCTCCAAGTTCGCACAGGCTGTCTTCTGGAATATTCTGTCCTCCCGGTCTCTTCACAAACACCTTTCTGCTGTTAATTCTGCTGTCAGGGATGTTTTATTTCCATAATTTCTTCAATGAGGACTTTGAGCTAAAATACCGTGGTACCTTTGACTAATTAAATGGGCTTTCTCTGAGAGCTGAATGGTGAAAACTCTGGCATGTGACGGATGACAATCTCTTTCAGATGGCAGTTGGGTCTCTCAGACTTTCCAAATGCCCTCACCTACATACCCGGAATGACATAATCAAATTCTTATAATATGATTGGTTTCAGGTTGTCAACACCATCAGATTTAAGTTCAATTGGCTTTCTGTATCTAGGTGCTTTGTTTAAATTAATTGGCCAAATTCAAACTTGGTGTCTTGGAAAAACTGCTGTTTAGCTGTTCTATACAAAACGTTTCCATTCGGGCACTCTCTGTGCACCTGCATTTACAAACTTCCAAGCACAGACAAAGCACAAGCTCTCAAAGGGACCACAGCACTCTTTTCCCAACAATTATTTTTGCTAACAAACTCTAACATCCTGCCTTCCAATTCATGAATACTTTACACAACTTCATAACAATGGCTCTGGCATCCACTGCCTACTTGGGGCTGGATTAAACCAGGTCCCATTGGAACACCTATCTGCCACCAGGAGACTGCATCCATAGTGTTCAGGACAACTAAAGATGGACAATAATAACAATAATAGTTGTCCTAGCTGCTGGCACCACATCCCCTGAACAAATATTTAACAAATATGTAGCATGTGCTACTGCCAAGGAGGTAGTCACTGTAGTTGTTTACCCACTTTGGACAAGATTGCCTGGTATGGAAATGTGTCAACCTGCTGATTTGATGCCCTGGTATGCAATTTTGCTCCTGGCTTCATCTTTAAATCTGTCTCCATGGGCCCAGAAAGATTGCACTCTTTGTGTATACTGTCATGTCTGTGAGGATGAGACAATATTCTCTGGCAAACACAGGAACTCACTGAAACACCTCCAAAATTACTCTGGAGCACTTTCAAACACTGTACAATAGAAAACGTCCTAGGAAAGTTACCATATCTTCAATTAGGATGCCTGTCCTAAATAACGCTACTGTCATCTTAAAGCTTCACTTTTATTCTTCTTACAATTAAACAATGTTTGTTGTCCAACTTTGGAATCCTGGTATCACACTAGCTGGTTAAGCCTTGTGACAACAGGATAACCCAAACCAATGACTTCCATGAATAACTAGGTATGTCCCTATCCTTACAGAACACTCACTTCATTAATTTGTAAATTGCCTTGTATCTGTTAGCTGATTTGAACAGTGTTATATAAATGCAAGTTTCTTCTTTTGATTTTTTTTTATTAACTCGGCTGATACATCTCACACCTCCCTCCCATCCCTACAAAATCTACCAGATTTATTGACAATTCACTAAACATACCAGGACCACAGGTTTGCACATTTTCAACTGCTAGTAATAAAAGTGGTGCAGTACCAAAGAATAAGCAATAGCAGCATCAGCTGATGAGTCTCAGTCTGATGTGGTGGATCAAGCAGTGGGTGTGCTAAGTAAAGGAAGGAGGTGAAACTATGTAAATAGAGGGGTGGGATGCTGTATGTTACTATGTACTTGGGAAAGCAATGAAATGTCTGAATATTGAATATGAAGGAAGAGGCCAAGATGCAAGTATGAACTGAGGGAAAGGGTGAAAGGCATGAGTGTAAACTGAAGGAAAGAGTGACATTTGTTCAAATGACCAAAGGGAAGGGATAACAAGTGCTATTATGAACTGAGGGATAGAGTAAAAGGAGTTCCTATAAACTGAAGGATGAAGTATAAGATATTAGTATGAACTGAGGATCAGAGTAAAAGGTTTTAATATGAATTGAAGGATGGGATAAAAGTGATGGTGAAAATGTATGACTGAATTTCAAGAAAGTATAAATAGCTGAGAGATAGGGCTGAAAAGTACCAGTGGAAGATGGCTGAAAAGCCATCTTCTTGAATGACTGCTGTCTGGATGGTGTGGGTGCTTCCACAGTGCTGTGAAGTATAGGGTTCCATAACTTTGATGTAGCAACCTTGATGGAATGGCAATATATTTTTAAGTCAGTATGGAATGTGACTTGGAGGGGAATTTGCAGGTCCCTAGCAGTGCCCCATGCTAATCCTTAGCTTTTTCACTAGGCATTAAAAGTGACAGGATTAAAAGATATTATCAGAGTAGTTACAGTGAGTTGCTGCAGTGTATTTTGCAGTGACTGTACACTGGTGATGCAGAAACTGAATATTTCATGCAGTGGATGGGTATCAATTAAAGGAACTGCTTTGTCCAGAATGATGTGAGCTTCAAAATTGTTCTTAGATTTGCACTTAGGCAGATGACAAATATTCAATTACACTTTCGCCTTGTGGCTGACAGAAATGCTTTGAGGAGATTTATTTACCACAGAATTCCCAGCTTCCAATCTGTGCCTGGTTCAGTTAAACTTTCAGTCAGTGGTGAGCCCCAGTATACTAATGTTCAGTCATTGTGTGATGGCAATGCCATTGAGTGTAAAGGGAACATCCTCTTTTCATAGAGGTGGTCATTGCTTGATGCTATGGTTCAATGGCTATTTGTCAATTATGAAACAAAGCTCAAGCTTTGTCCAGGCTTTACTGCATGGAGGTAAGGGCTGCTTCATTGCCTGAGGAATGGCTAATGAACTGAACACTGTGCAATCATCAGTGAACTGATGGAAGATGTGAAATATGGTATGAACAGAATTATGTAAGTTATTAAGTATTTATTGAGGAAAGGGGTGAAGTATACTAATATATTTGAAGTTCGGTTGAGTGAAAGAGTGTAATAAAGTAATAAAATAAGACACTAAGAAAGATAAAACTTGTATTCATACTTCAACTTTCCAAATGAAGTTCTTCCTAAATATGTTCACTGTCATAGTGTAGGAATCACAGCAGCACAAAGCTGTATTATAATGGCCAGATCATCAATTTTTCATTGGCATTGTTTGAGATATATAGTTTGACCAGTGCACTGGTAAGAACTCACCTCCTATTCTTCAAACACTGCCAAGGGATTTTTTTTACAGCAACATGAGAGGGTAGTTGGGGTCGTTTATTTATCTATTTTGTCTGAAAAACAGCACCTGTGACAGTGCAACATTCCCACAGTGGTGTGCCATTCTGTGTATTCTGTGCTCAAGTCTCTGGAACAAGCCCACAACCTGCTGATTCAGAAATGAGATGATGTTAGCCAGTGAGCTGTGTGAATGATGAAAGATGTGAGCATTACCTAGAGAATTAATGAACGGTCCCTGTGAGAAGGAGAAACCTATTCAGAATTTTTCAGAATTTTTCAGAAATTAACTGAGGATATGAGCAAATATAGATAGATCAGAGACAGCGAGCGTTGCTTTAAAAGGGTACTTCATGTTTAATTTAGCTATTTGACATATTTTGGAAGATCTTAAATAAGATAGATGAGGAAGTGTCTATAAATATTATCTATTTAGGTTTTTAGTCAGTTTCCATCCAAAGTATCATCAGCAAAACTGAGAATGCATGTAATTGAAGGTGGCTATTTGAAAATGTTTGACGTAAGAGTCAGAAAGTGAGTGGGGATAAAGAGGATGCGATAAGAGGGATAAAGACCCTCTAATGTCTCAGGAAGATGTTAAAGAACTCATTGCTATCTATGAACAAAAGGAGGTAATTCTTGCGAGTGAACTGACCAATATACATATCGCAACCAATGCCAATTAATTAATGTGATGTGACATTAACACTGTTCTCATGGACCTGTGGTTCAACCTTATTTAGCATATTACTTCAGATGTAGGCCAGGGAAGACAACGTAGAATATAGAAAAATACAGCACAGGAACAGGTCCTTTGGCCCACAATGCTGTGCCAAACATGACTCCTATTTGAACAAATCCCTTCTCCCTGCCCTTCATAGAATCCCTACAGTGTGGAAACAGGCCCTTCAGCCCAACAAGCTCTTAGAGCATCCCTTCCAGACCCATCCCCCTATAACCCACTTAATCGACACATCCCTGAACACTGTAGGCAATTTAGCATGGCCAATCCACCTACCCTGCACATCTTTGGACTGTGGGAGGAAACCGGAGCACTCAGAGAAAACCCACACAGACACGGGGAGAATGTGCAAACTCTACACAGAAAGTCACCTGAGGGTGGAATTGAACCCAGGTCCCTGGCGCTGTGAGGCCGCAATGCTAACCACTGAGCCACCGTGCTGCCCTTGGTCCATACCTCTCTATTCCTTGCATACTTATGTGCTTATCTAAAAGTCTCTTAAACACCCCTATCATATCTGCCTCCACCAACACTCCTGGCAGCGCGTTCCGGACTCCGAACCATCTCGATGTAAAAACTTGCCCCACATCTCCTTTGCACATTTCCCCTCTCACCTTAAATGCTGCTCCTAGTTTTTGACATCTCAGCTCAGGGAAAAAGATTCTGTCTGTCAACCCTATCTATGAATCTCATAATTTTATGGACTTCTATCAAGTCTCCCCTCAGCCTCCACCACTCCAGAGAAAACAACTCAAGTTTTTCTAGCCTCTCCGTATAGCTCATACCATTTAATCCAGGCAGCATCCTGGTAAACTTCTTCTGCACCCTCTCCAAAACCTCCATATCCTTCCCTGTAATGTGGCAACCAGAATTGAACACAATGCTCTAAGTGTGTGGCCTAACCAAAGTCTTATAAACTGCAACATGATATCATGACTCTTGTACTCAATTCCTCGACCAATAAAGGCAAGCATTCCATATGGCTTCTTTACCACCCTATCTAATTGGGTGGCCACTGTCAGGGAGTTATAGACTTGAACCCTAAGACCCCTTTGTACCTCAATGCTGTTAAGGGTCCTACCAGTAACTCTATACTTTTCCTTAACATTTGATCTCCCAAAGTACAGCACCTCATACTTACCTGGATTAAACTCCATCTGCCATCATTCTGCCCATATCTGCAACTGATTCATATCCCACTGTACCCTTTGACAACCTTCTATACTATCCACAACTCCACCAATCTTTGTATCATCTGCAAACTTATTAACCCACCAATCTATATTTTCATCCAAGTCACTTATGTATATCACAAACAGCAGAGGTCCCAGTACAGATCCCTGCGGCACACAACTACTCAGGGACCTCCAGCCTGAAAAACACCCTTCCACCAATACCCTCTGCCTTCTTTGGACAAACAAATTCCGAATGCACGTGGCCAAGTCACCGTGGATCCCATGCATCTTAACCTACTTGTGCCTACCATGAAGGACCTTGTTGAAGGCCTTAACAAAATCCGTTTAGACGACAACAACTGCTCTATCCTCGTTGATCACCTTTGTCACCTCCTCAAAAAATTCAATCAAGTTAGAAAGACATGACCTGCCCTACACAAAGCCATACTGACTGTCCCTAATTAGGCTATGCTTTTCCAAATGTGAGTAAATCCTATCCCTAAGAATTCTCTCCAACGAGACTTACTAGTCTGTAGTTTCCTGGATTGTCCCTATTTCCCTTCTCAGACAGAGGAACAACATTAACTACTCACCAGTCCTCTGGAACCTCTCCAGTGGCTAAAGAGGATACAAAGATCTTGGTCAAAGCCCCAGCAGTCTCCTCTCTTGCCTCTCGCAATAACCTGGGGTAGATAGAATCATAGAAGATACTATCCGGCCCTGGGCACTTATCCACCTTAACGCTCTTCAAGAGACCCAACACCACTTCTTTCTCGATCTCAGAATGCCCTAGCATTTTAGCGTGCTCCACACTGATCTCCCTATCCTTCGCCTGGGTGAATACTGATGCAAATTACATATTTAGGATTTCACCCACATCCTCTGCCTCCAAGCACAAGTTCCCTCCTTTACCATTAAGTGGTCCTAACTTATCACTGATTATCCTCTTGTTTTTGATGTATGTATAGAATGCCTTGGGATTCTCTTTAATCCTACTTGCCAAGGTCATTTCATGGCCACTTCTTGCTCTCCTAATTCCCTGCTTGAGTTCTTTCCTGTTTTCATAGAATCATATCATAGAATCATTGAATCCCTACAGTGTGGAAACAGGCCCTTCGGCCCAACAAGTCCACACAACCCTCAGAGCATCCCACCCAGACCCATCCCCCTATAACCCACCTAATCTACACATCCCTGAACACTACGGGCAATTTACCATGGCCAATCCACCTACCCTGCACATCTTTGGACTGTGGGAGGGAACCGGAGCACCCGGAGGAAACCCACGCAGACACGGGGAGAATGTGCAAACTCCACACCGACAGTTGCCCAAGGCTGTATTCAAACCTGGGTCCCTGGTGCTGTGAGGCAGCAGTGCTAACCAGTGAGCCACCATGCCGCCTTTATATTCCTCAAGGGCCCTATCTGATTTTAGCTTCCTAAACCTTGCATTTGTTTCTTTTTCCCTTTTGTCTAAATACACAACTTCCCTCATTATGCCATGGTCCCGTACCTTGCCACCCTTGTCCTTCCTCCTTACTGTAACATGCCAGTTCTGAACTCTCTTCAGCAGATCTTTAGACAACTCCCACATGTCAAATATGGACTTGCCTGATAACAGTTCCTCCCTATTAACACTCTCTTGCTCCTGCCTAATACTGACGTAATTTGCCCTCCCCCAGTTTAGTACCTTGCCACAAGGTGCTGACTTAACCTTACTCATAGCTATCTTAAAACCTAAGGAGTTGTGTTCACTGTTTCCCAAATGCTCTCCTACTGAAAGGTCAGTCACCTGGCAAGGCTCATTACAGTACAAAATCAAGAATGGCTCCTCCTCTAGTAGGACTATCCACATACTGTTTCAAGAAACCCTCTTGGATGCACTTCACAGATTCTGCCCTGTCTAAGCCTCTTGCTGTCAGGGAGTCCCAGTCAATATTGGTGAAGTTAAAATCACCCACTGTGACAACTCATCTTTCCATAATCTGCCTACATATTTGTTCCTCAACGTCTCAATGTATGAATAGAGGTGTATATCTAACTTTGTAGTTCGCACTAAGTTAGGAGAGACAGAAACTTGCATAGGGAACTAATCAGATTAATTGAGCAGGCAAGATTATGAAAGATGGGGTTCAATGTAGGCCAGTGTGAAAGTTATGTATTTTGAAATCAAGAAACATGAATCAGAATACTTTCTATATAGTGAGTCTCTAGGAGCTGTGGAGGAATAAGGAGATCAGACATGATCTCATTGAATGGTGAAGCAGACTCAATGGACTGAATAGCCTACTTCTGCTCCTATGTCTTATGGTTTTATAGATTTGGGAGTCCAAGTATACAAATAATTTAAAACCATAGAACTCCAAAATACAATGTGCGATTTTAGCCCCTAATTCCAAAACTTGTTTTATTGTAAAGGAAGATAATTACAGAGACAAAATAACACCCAGTACAATTTTAGGGAAACTTTGTGTGGGACTGATAGGATATAACACCTTGAGATGTTAAAGAAATTTCAAACAGACTGGACTGTGATCTCTTGTGACTACAAAGGTAGCGAGGGGCCGGGAGACCCTGCTTAATAGCAAGCCACTCTCTGTGGTTTATGTCACAAACTGCAGGCAGATTTTGCTTTTCTATTTGAAGAAGAGGTTAATAAAACCAGTTTCAGCTTAGTAGATTGTACTAGTGAGACTGAACGCCCTCATGTGTCCACACTGACTTGGAGTATTAGCATATCGCAAATGTAGTAATCTCTAAATTACAGAAGTGAATACAGGAATAGAAGAATAAGGCAGATGAATGTACGGATGGAAACTGGTAACAGGAGGGAGAGCTTTACAGCTTTGGGACTCTGGGACTGGATCTGGGAAATGATACCTGTACTAGCCAAACAGAGCAGTGACTAGTTTCCCAAGTGCCATCGAGAGGGCTTTAAACTAACATGGATGGTGTCATAGAGTCATAGAGATGTACAGCATGGAAACAGACCCTTTGGTCCAACTCATCCATGCTGACCAAATATCCTAAATTAATCTAGTCCCATTTGCCAGCATTTGGTCCATGTCCCTCTAAACCCTTCCTATTCATGTACCCATGCAAGAAAGTACAGGAGAATACCAGTGCTTGCAAAATACTTCGGGATACTAGCTTAGAGTTAATTAATAGATGGAATTGAAGAAGGGGAGAAAGAAAGAAATTCCAAAACAAAGTTAATGTACATGTATCTAAATGCAAGATTGGGGAGTTACAGGTGCAGACTGCAATATGAAAGTATGACGTCTTGGGGGTGACAGAGACCTGGCTCAAGGAAGGACACAACTGGGTGTTAAATATTTCTGGGTATAAGTTGTTCAGGAAAGATAGAAAAGGAAGGAAAGTAGGAGAGGTAACTGTATTGGTTGAGGAGCGAATTGCAGTGCTGGAGATGGAAGATGTCTCAGAAAGTTCAAGGACAGAGTCAATTTGGTTACAGCTAGGGAATAAAAAAGGTGCCATTACAATGCTCAGTGTAGTCTGCAGGCCAGCAACTAGTAGAAAGGATGTAGAGAAACAAATCTGCAAGGAAATTATTGAGAAATGTCAACACTATAGAGTCATTATAATGGCAGACTTCACTTACTCAAATATAGACTGGGCTATGCGAAGGTGCAGTGAGGTTCAAGTGTTCCTCAATTGTGTTCAGGAAAGTTTCCCACAGCAGTATCTGTCCAGTCCACAAGGAAGAATGTATTATTGGGCCTGGGTCCTTGGAAACAAGATGGGCCAAGTGGATTCAGTTTCAGTAAGAAAACATTTATGAGATAGTGATCATTGTATCATCAGGTTCAGAATGGTGTTGGGGAATAACATGACATAATCCAGAGCAAAAAAAAATCAATTGGTGGAGATTGACTTCAATGGGGCAAGAACAGAAATGAGCAGGATTGATTGGAACAAGAGGTTGGCAGAAAAACAGTTTTAAAATAAACAGAAATAGAAAAATTGAACAATGGGCTACCTTCAAAGAACAGATCATTTTGATAGGTCAAGAAATATTCCGATTAATGAAAAAGGTAGGACACACAAATCCAGAGTTCTGAGGAACTATGTGAAAAAACTAGCAGCGAACATAAATGGAAACCCCAGAATCTTTTAGAATCATAGAATCCCTACAGTGTGGAAACAGGTCCTTTGGCCCAATAAGTCCACACCGAACCTCTGAGCATCCCACCCAGACCTATCCCCCTAATCTACACATCCCTGAACACTACAGGCAATTTAGCATGGCCAATCCACCTCACCTGCACACCTTTGGACTGTGGGAAGAATCCGGAGCACCTGGAGGAAACCCATGCAGACGTGGGAAGATTGTGCAAACTCCACGCAGTTGCCCGAGGCTGGAATTGAACCTGGGTCCCTGGCGCTGTGAGGCAGCAGTGCTAACCACTGTGCCACTTTGCCGCCCATTGCTGATTATCGGAAAAACCCATCTGGTTCACTAACGTCCTTCAGGGGAGGAAATCTACCACCCTCATCTAGTCTGGCCTACTTGTGACTCCAGACCCACAGCAATGTGGTTGACTCTCAACTGCCTTCTGAAATGGCCTAGCAAGCCACTCAGTTGTACCAATTGCTACAAAGACTCGCAGAACTGAAACTGGACGGATCACCTGGCATCGACCTAGGCACCGGAGAAAACAATGACAGAAACAGCCCTGTTGACCATGCAAAGTCCTCCTCACTAACATCTGGGGGTTAGTGCCAAAATTGGGACAGCTGTCTCAAAGACTAGTCAAGCAACAGCCTGATGCAGTCATACTCACAGAATCATACCTCACAAAAAATGTCCCAGACACCACCATCACCATCCCTGGATATGTCCTGTCTCACCGGCAGGACAGACCCAGCAGACGGGGCGGCACAGTGGTATACAGTCAGGAGGGTGTTACTCTAGGAGAGCTCAACATTGACTCTGGAACCCATGAAGTCTCATAGCTTCAAGTTAAACATGGGCAAGGAAACCTCCTGCTGATTACCACATACCGTCCTCCCTCAGCTGATGAATCAGTACTCCTCAATGTTGAACAACACTTAGAAGAAGCACTGAGGATGGCAAGGGCACAAGGTGGGGGATTTCAATGTCCACCACCAAATGTGGCTCGGCAGCAGTACTACTGATCGAGTCCTAAAGGACATAGCTGCTAGACTGGGTCTGCAGCAGGCAGTGAGGGAACCAACAAGAGGGAAAAACATACTTGACCTCATTCTTACCA
This sequence comes from Rhincodon typus, assembly GCF_021869965.1. Taxonomy (NCBI): domain Eukaryota; kingdom Metazoa; phylum Chordata; class Chondrichthyes; order Orectolobiformes; family Rhincodontidae; genus Rhincodon; species Rhincodon typus. The sequence continues at coordinate 31,603,515 of NC_063340.1, read as the reverse complement.
ATCTGCCTGCTGCAGGAGCATCTGTCCATGACAGTATTGGTAAGAGTGACCATTGCACAGTCCTTGTGGAGACAAAGTCCCGCCTTCACATTGAGATCAACCCCCATCGTGATGTGTGGCACTGTCACCATGCTAAATGGGACAGACATTGCACAGATCTAGCAACTCAAGACTAGGCATCCATGTGGCGCTGTGGGCCATCAACAGCAGCAGAAGTGTACAATCTGTAACCTCATGGCCCGGCATATTCCCCACTCAACCATTACCATCAAGCCAGGGGATCAACCCTGGTTCAATGAAGAGTGCAGGAGGGCATGCCAGGAGCAGCACCAGGCATACCTGAAGATGAGGTGTCAACCTGGTGAAGCCACCAAACAGGGCTACTTGCGAAAGCAGCAAGTGATAGACAGAGCTAAGCGATCCCACAACCTATAGATCAGATCTAAGTCTTGCCACATCCAGTCGTGAATGGTGCGGACAAACAACTCACTGGAGGAGGAGGCTCCACAAATATCCCCATCCTCAATAATGGAAGGGCCCAGCACATCAGTGCAAAAGATAAGATAAGCATTCGCAGCAATCTTGCTGGTCCCCAGCATTACAGATACCAGTCTTCAACCAATTCGATTCACTCCATGATATCAAGAAACGGTTGGAGACACTGGATACTGCAAAGGCTACCAGCCCTGACAACATTCCGGCAATAGTACTAAAGACTTGTGCTCCAGAACTTGCCGCTCCCTTAGCCAAGCTGTTTCAGTACAGTTACAACACTGGTATCTCCCTGACAATGTGGAAAATTGCCCAAGTATGTCTTGTACATAAAAAGGAGGACAAATCCAACCTGGCCAATTACCGCCCCATCAGTCTCCTCTTGATCATCAGTAAAGTGATGGAAGGTGTCATCAACAGTGCCATCAAGCTCAGAAATAACCTGCTCAGTGACGCCCAGTTTGGGTTCCGCTAGGGCCACTCAGCTCTTAACCTCATTAAAGCCTTTGTTCAAACATGGACAAAAGAGCTAAATTCCAGAGGTGAGGTGAGAGTGACAGCCCTTGATATCAAGGCTGCATTTGACCAAGTGTGGCATCAAGGAGCCCTAGCAAAACTGGAATCAATGGGTATCAGTGGGCAAATGCTCCGGTGGTTAGAGTCATACCTGATACATAGGAAGATGGTCATGGTTGTGGGAGGTCATTTGTCTCAACTCCAGGACATCTCTGCAGGAGTTCCTCAGGGTAGTGTCCTAGGCCTAACCATCTTCAGCTGCTTCATCAATGACTTTCCCCTCCATCATAAGGTCAGAGGTGGGGATGTTCGCCGATTATTGCACAATGTTCAGCACCATTCGTGATTCCTCAGATACTGAAGTAGTCCATGTTCACGTGCAACAAGATCTGGACAATATCCAGGCTTGGGCTGACAAGTGGCAAGTAACATTCACGTCACACAAATGCCAGGCTATGACCATCACCGATAAGAGACAATCTAACCACCGCCCTTTGACATTTAATGGTGTTACCATCACTGAATTCCCCACTATCAACATCCTGGGGATTACCATTGACCAGAAACTCACTGGACTCACCACATTAACAGAGTGGCAGCAAGAGCAGGCCAGAAGCTGGGAATACAGTGGCGAGTAATTCATGTCCTGGCTCCTCAAAGCCTGTCCACCATCTACAAGGCACAAGCCAGGAGTGTGATGGAATACTCCCCACTTGCCTGGATGAGTGCAGCCCCAACAACACTCAAGAAGCTTGACACCATCCAGGACAAAGCAGCCCGCTTGATTGGCACTACACCCACTAGCATTCACTCCCTCCACCACTGACACTCAGTAGCAGCAGTGTGTACTATCTACAAGATGCACAGCAGAAATTCACCAAAGATCCTCAGACAGCACCTTCCAAACCCATGACCACTTCCATTTGGAAGGACAAGGGTAGCAGATATACGGGAATACCACCACCTCTAAGTTCCCTTCCAAGTCACTCACCATCCTGACTTGGAAATATATCGCCGTTCCTTCACTGTCGCTGGGTCAAAATCCTGGAATTCCCTCCCTAATAGCATTGTGAGTCAACCCACAGCAGGAGGAATGCAGTGGTTCAAGAAGGCAGCTCACAACCACCTTATCAAGGGCAACTAGGGATGGGCAAGAAATGCTGGCCAGCCAGTGATGCCCACATCCCACGAAATGAATAGAAAAAAAGAGAGGTAACAGATGGGGTCAATGAGCATAATGTGGTTGATGTGGTATACATGGATTTCCAGAGGAGTTTGATACAGTGTCACACAACAGACTTGTGAGGAAAGTTATAGGTCATGGTATACAAAGGACAGTGGCAGTGTGGATGTAAAATTGGCTGAGTGATAGATAACTGAGAGTATTAATCAATGGATATTGTTTGGGCTGGAGGAAGGTTTCCTAATATATATATTAATGATCTACATCTTGGTGTATAGGAAACTGATGGCACTAAACTTGGAACAACTGTAGACTGTGAGGACATTGTGGAATGCCAAAAGGACATTGACAAGTTGGTGGAGAGATGGATAGGTGGAAGATGAGGCTCATTGCAGAGAAATGAGATGATGCACTATTAGGAAGAATACTTAAAGACAATATAAAATCGAGGCTACAATTATAAAGAGATGTAGGAGCAGAGGAGCTTGGATGTGTATGAGCCCAGATCATTGAAGGTAGCAAGGCAGGTGGAAAAAACAGTCAGTAAAGCATACAGTGTCCTTGGCTTTATTAATAGGGACATAGAGTACAAGAGGAAAGAAGTGATGTTGAACTGGTATAGGATACTTATTAGACCTCAGCTGGAATACTGTGTACATTTGTGAGTGCCACATTATAGGAAAGATGTGAACATATTGGAGATAGTGCAGAAGGAATTTACAAGAATGAAGGAATGAAAATCTTCAGTATGAGGATAGATTGAAGAAATTGGGGCTGTTCTCCTTGAAGAAAAGACTGAGACAAGACTTGGTAGAGATTTTCAAAATCATGAGCAAGCTAGAATAGATAAGAAGAAGCTGTTCCCAATCGTAAAAGAAGAAAGTACTAGAGGGAGAGAGATAGTAGGAACTGCAGATGCTGGAGAATCCGAGACAACAAGGTGCAGGGCTGGATGAACACAGCAGGCCAAGCAGCATCATAGGAGCAGAGAGGCTGACGTTTCGGGCCTAGACCCTTCATCAGAAAAAGTACTAGAGGGCACAGATTTAAAGGGATGCACAAATGAAACACGGGTGATACAAGAAAATGTAGGCACTTTAGAGGGCATTGGATAATTATTTGGATAGAAATGATGTTCAATGATCTGGTGAAAAGGTAGAAGATTGACACTAGGTAATAGAACCAGTGCAGGTACAATGGGTCAGGTGGTCTCCTTCTACACCATAACAATTCCATGATTCTGCAATGTCATAGAATTTCAGATTTGAAGAATATCTCCTAGTTACTCCTGTATTGGAGGTAAAGACATTCTCTCACACAGAACAGCCAGAAAATAGGAAAACAGTTCCTCACTCTAAATGTTGCAAACCAGTTAAAAACAAGGAATTGGGACAAACAAGTTAAATCAGTTTACAAATCCAAGAATCTCAAAAATCAACCATTCAACTACTAATGTCAACACTATTAGTAAACTCAGCTGCAATAGCTCAAGTGCTCCACTATCCACTTAACACAAACAATTGAGAGAACGATCTGTATATCTGTTTGTTTAAAAACTTTTATCATTTTGGACTCATCTCTTTTTCTAATCTATGTTGAAGTGTGTTCTTAATTTTCCTTGTGCTTAGTAATTAATAAACTCTTTCCATTAATTTAAGAACGCCTGATTAAATTGGTTCCTTTTAAAATGAAAAGTTCATTTGGGTCTGGAAGAATGATATCCACAAAGGACAGGATCATTTTTATATTAACCTTCTTGCACCCAACCAAGGAAGTGGGTGACTAAAGGAGAGGGGAGCCCTACTTGCTCGGGAATTTAAGGGTCTGGTTGTAACAAGGTACAAGAAGAGATCAAAATGGCTAATGGAATGTTTTTATGGTAAAGTGAGAACTGAAACACAAAGGAGAGAATATGATGCAGCAACTGTCTGAATCCATGGTCATCTGGAGTCCTGTAATAAATTTTGGACTTTGCACCTCAAGAAGGATATATGAGCAGGATGAGGAGGTGAAAAGTGTTTGCGTGATCTGAAGAAGGGGAGGCAAAAGGGAAGACTCTGCTGTGTTTGAAGAGGAGCAAAAAACAGTGGATGAGGTTATAGTCTGTTTGGGCAGTTCAGTTTGAGGGCATTGGATAATTATTTGGATAGAAATGATGTTCAATGATCTGGTGAAAAGGTAGAAGATTGACACTAGGTAATAGAACCAGTGCAGGTACAATGGGTCAGGTGGTCTCCTTCTACACCATAACAATTCCATGATTCTGCAATGTCATAGAATTTCAGATTTGAAGAATATCTCCTAGTTACTCCTGTATTGGAGGTAAAGACATTCTCTCACACAGAACAGCCAGAAAATAGGAAAATAGACCTCTGATACATTTATATATATTTTCCTTTGTTCTCAACCAAGAATTCTAATTACTCCATCCCATATACTATAGCAAGTGGGATCCTTGACCATGTCCATTCTATCCCCATCATATCTCTTTGCTTTCCTTCCCTAAAATCATGATAGGGTTCCTCTTGTCTTCACTAACATCTTGCCATCTATATTCAGTGGATTATCTTGCATCAATTTTGCCACCTCCACAGCATTGCCACCACCAGCAAATCGTCCAAACCCCTCAACTTTTACAATTCCTTTTGTAATAGCCTGGTCCATTCTTCAATCATTCCATTGCCTCTTTCCTTCTCCATGACATCTTTCCATGTATCAGTGGGAGATGTAACTTTTACTTGTCCTCTCAGCACATACAAGGCCCAAAACACTCCTTCCAGGTGAAACAGTAATTTACTTGTCTTCTTTCAGTTTAGAACACTGTATTCACTGGTCAAGGTGTGTTTTTCTCAACCTTGGAGAGATCAAATGCAGACTGGATCACTTTGTGGAACACATCTATTCAGTCTGCGAGAGTGACCCCAAGCTTCCAGTTGTCTTTCATTTCAATCCTCTACCATGCTTCCAATCCTGACATTTCTGTCTCTGGTCTGCTGCAGTGCTCCAGTGATGTTCATCACAAATAATGCCTCTTCTTTTTGCTGAGGACATTATAGATTTGATGATTCAATGTTGAGTTCAACAATTTAGATCACAACCTCTGCCCATTTTGCTTTTTCTTTTTTTTTAATTTTCTTTCTCATTTTTTTCCCTTATTTTCTTTTCTTTCTGACTGCAGCTATTCAAGATCCTGCCATTCACAACTTCTGCAGACACATCTTTTGTCATTTTCCCTGTCCTATTGCCACTCCTTTTGTCCTTGCACCAACCTTTTTCATATAATCTAAACTCACCTGCCCTTCACCTTTCCACAGACTTGCCCTTTTGGTCTTCTCCCCCAGTTCTTCCCCCTTCACTTTCTCAAAGTCCACAACATTTCTAAACCTACGCTCACTGACTCACATTGGTTCCCAAATAACTTTTTAATATTTAAATTCACATGCTTGTTTTCAAATCCCTCTACGGATTTGCCCTCTATACCTTTCTAATCTTTTGTGGTCCCACACCCCTTTGAGTTAGCTGTGTTCATCGAATTCTGGTCTTTTGTGCATTCCACACCTTCAGTTGCAGGAGTTCCATGCTCTGCCACTATGCTTTGCTTCACTATTCTTTGATCAAGTCTTGTTCGCAAATCTCCTGTGTGCCTCATATTTTATTTTATTTTATGGAGTGTGTTGGGTTATTTTATTATGCAAAATATGCTACTTAAGTATGTTGTCGTTGTTTCCCAATTCTGATGAAAGTCCACAGACCTAGACCATTAACTCTCTTTCTCTATCTATAGGCGCTACCAGACCTGCTGATTATTTCAATCTTTTAGTATTCTTAATATTATGTACTTGTCCAACATTACTTCAAATTAATGATCAAAATTCAATATTTTTAATGTAAGACTTAAAACATATTTCTCGGGAAACATTCCTCTGGTTATCCTTTAGATGATTTTATGTTCCAGGCACTAAGGGTGAGAAGGGGAGCTGGGACACAAGATGCACCAGGAGTTAGAAAAGGTGTGTAAGAAAGGCAAAGTCACAGTGATCGTGGGGGATTTCAATATGCAGGTGGGCTGGGAAAATCACGTTGGTCGTGGATTGTAAGAAAAGGAGTTTGTGGAATGTCTACGAGATGGCTTTTTGGAGCAGCTCGTGGTGGAGCCCACAAGGGAACAGGCAATACTGGGTTTGGTGTCGTGCAATGAGGCCGACTTAATAAGGGAGCTTGAAGTAAAGGAACCCTTAGGAGGCAGTGATCATAAGATGATAGAATTTACTCTGCAATTTGAGAGAGAGAAGATAGAATCAGAGGTAACGGTATTACAGCTGAATAAAGGTGACTACAGAGGTATGAGGGAGGAGCTGGGCAAAATTAACTGGAAGAGGAACCTAGCAGGAAAGATAGTGGAACAGCAATGGCAGGAGTTTCTGGGAGTAATTCAGGAGATGCAGCAAAAATTCATCCCTAGGAAAAAGAAGCATGGTACAGGGAGGATGAGGCAACCATGGCTGACTAAGGAAGTCAGGGATACCATAAAAGCAAAAGAGAAAGCATATAATGTGGCAAAGGGCAGTGGGAAACCAGAGGACTGGGAAGCTTACAAAGACCAACAGAGGGCAACAAAAAAAGAAATAAGGAGGGAGAAGATTAAATATGAGGATAAGCTAGCCAGTAATATAAATGAAGACTGTAAGAGTTTCTTCAGGTATATAAAGGGCAAAAGAGACACAAAAGTGGACATTGGACCACTGGAAAATGACAGTGGAGAGACAGTAGTGGGGAACAAGGAAATGGCTGAGGAACTGAATAATTACTTCGCATCAGTCTTCACGGTGGAAGACACAAGTAATATCCCAAAAATTCAAGCGAGTCAGGGGCAGAGCTGAGTATGGTGGCCATCACCAAGGAAAAGGTGCTAGTATAATTGATTGGCCTGAAGGTGGACAAATCATCTGGACCAGATGGACTACACCCCAGAGTTCTAAAGTAGATAGCTGAAGAGATAGCAGAAGCGTTAACGGTGATCTTTCAGGAATCACTAGTGTCAGGGAGGGTCCCAGAGGACTGGAAAATCACTAACGTGACACCCCTGCTTAAAAAGGGACTAAGGCAAAAGACAGAAAATTACAGGCCGATTAGCCTAAACTCAGTCATGGGTAAGATTTTGGAGTCCATTGTAAAGGATGAGATTGCTGAATATTTGGAAGTGTATAGTAAAATAGGGCAAAGTCAGCATGGTTTCATCAAGGGGAGGTCATGCCTGACAAATCTGCTAGAATTCTTTGAGGAAGTAATGAGCAGGGTAGACCAAGGAGAGCCAATGGATGTTATCTACCTGGACTTCAAGAAAGCATTTGATAAGGTGCCACACAGGAGGCTGCTGAGTAAGATAAGGGCCCATGGTGTTAGAGACAAGGTGCTAGCATGGATAGAAGATTGGCTGTCTGGCAGAAAGCAGAGAGTCTTTCTCAGGATGGCAGGATAAAGGAGTCTTTCTCAGGATGGCAGCCGGTGACAAGTGGAGTTCCACAAGGGTCAGTGTTGGGACAACAACTTTTCACTTTCTACACTAATGATCTAGATGAAGGAACAGTGGGCATTCTGGCTAAGTTTGCAGACAATACAAAGATAGGTGGAGGGACAGGTAGTATTGAGGAGGTGGCGAGGCTGCAGAAGGACTTGGACGGGTTAGGAGAATGGGCAAAGAAGTGGCAGATGGAGTACAATGTGGGAAAGTGTAAGGTCATGCACTTTGGTAAGAAGAATAAAAGCATGAACTATTTTCTAAATGGGGAGAAAATTCAGAAGTCTGAAGTGCAAAGAGACTTGGGAGTCCTAGTCCAGGACTCTCTCAAAGTAAACTTGCAGGTTGAGTCAATAGTCAGGAAGGCAAATACAATGTTGGCATTTATTTTGAGAGGACTTGAAGCAGGGATGTACTACTGAGGCTTTATAAGGCTCTGGTCAGGACACATTTGGAGTATTGTGTGCAGTTTTTGGCCCCATATCTCAGGAAGGATGTACTGGCCCTGGAGCGGGTTCACAGGAGGTTCACGAGAATGGTCCCAGGAATGGAAAGCTTAACATATGAGGAACGTTTGAGAGCTCTGGGACTACACTCATTGGAGTTTAGATGGATGAGAGGGGATCTAATTGAAACTTTCAAAATACTGAATGGCCTGGACAAAGTGGATGTTGGGAAGATGCTTCCATTGGTAGGAGAGTCTAGGACCCCAGGGCACAGCCTTACAGCAAAGGGAAGACGTTTTAGAATGGAGATAAGGAGAAACTACTTCAGCCAATCTATGGAATTCACTGCCACAGAAGGCTGTGGAGGCCAGGTCATTGAGTACATTTAAGACTGAGATAGATAGGTTCTTGATTATCAAAGGGATCAAGGGTTATGGGGAGAAAGCAGGAGAATGGGGTTGAGGAACTTATCAGCCATGATTGAATGGCAGAGCAGACTCGGTGGGCCGAATGGCCTAATTTCTGCTCATAGGTCTTATGGTCTTATGGCTTATGTAAAATTTTAATTTTGTTGCCAATCTCAGTGTTTCGTTGTTAGTGCATTTTCTTCATGGAGCTGAGCAGCTATAAATCAAATTGAATTATCCCTAATAATAATGCAATCTATAATTTGTACAGAAAAACCACATCCCCCCTGTGTATTTTAAAGTAGACTTAACTAACACCAGTACACAAGGTGCATCTGCAGATGTTATATGAAAAGAAATAAATGAAACTGCCTCAGTTAAAACTGGCGTATTAGATTCTACTGTAACCAAGAGGCAGAGTTCAACAACAACTTGTATGTGTATGATACTTTTAGTGCCAGAAATGTCCCAATGGCTTTTGCAGTCTGGATGTATGAGTTTTGCAGTTTACATCCTTTTTTAATTCTTTTGAAAATATGAAGCTTTGTTCGGTGTCTCTCACAATTCTACAAGATTTCTCACTATACCACATGCTGTTCGGGTCCCTATAAAATTCAACACAGACATCTGGATTTCAGCATCGGGATCTTAATGAAACCAGCACACGTGTGCAAAATGAAACAGAAATTCAAAGAAAACAAATTCCAGAAAATGGTAACAGAAAAAAAGCAAATATTTTCAAGCCACATTGAGTGGAAACTAAGAACATGGGTCAAAGTTTTGCTTCCAACATGGTTAGTTTGAATCGAGAAATTTCCTTGAACAAAATGGTTCAATGGAATGAATTTTACTCCATAAGAACTTGAGTCAGTGCAGAACAGAGGTAGTCAGAGGTGCTACTGAATGCAGAGACAGGCTATTTCCTTGGTTCTTTAAGTTCCTTCTTCACATATTAGACCCCTAGATCTTGCTCCTCACAACCCCTCACCATCACACACCTACCCACAATGGTCCTTCATACACTCCATGTCAAACCATGACACCAACCACCTCCAAAGTGTAGCCACTATACCATCTTAGTACACACTCATGCCAATCCATACCTCCACCAATAACCCCTTGCCCTGCATACCAATTCACCCATAGGCAGAATCAAGAGCTATGCTACCTATTATCTATTAAAGGGATCTTTGCACATTTGAAAATTGCAATTCATGAAACCCTTTTTCATAAATTAACCCTTAAGTACTTAAATCTCTTATAAAAACAAACAGTTGCATTCACGACCCCACAGAATCACTAACACCTGGGTTCTGAGGAAGGGTCACCGGACCCGAAACGTTAACTCTGTTTTCTCCTCCACAGATGCTGCCAGACCTGCTGAGCTTTTCCAACAACTTTGTTTTTGCACTAACATCTGGGGGTTGATAAGAAATCTGTGATAAGGGGCCTGTAACCACAGTTTATCTGTGATCCATGTTATGTATCTCACGTTGACTCTGCATTTTAGAGTGTAGATTGTACCAATATTATCGGTTGTGTTACTGTTCTAACATTGTACAGTAGATTTTATTTATTCAAACCATGGAATCTGTGGCTTAGTTCTTTGAGGAAAAGCAAGCGATCACACACTTTGTCTACCTTATTAAAAGTTACTTGCCCTAGCCACACCATAACATAAATTTGGGCATGTAGTCCAGGATCATGACAACCTCCTCCTGGTTCATTGTCTCTGTCACTCCATCACATGTGCTGCAGCACAATGCATACATGCAAGCACCAAAGATACATGGGCAGAAACAACAAGAGTCTAGCCAACATCCTCACAGTTGCCTTCACAGAAATGACATCCTAGGAGGAAATAGCACAAGCCATAGGATAATCAGCAAAATTATGGGATAATCCTGTTAAATGTGGAACAGTTAGGCTTGAAAGCTTGCTAACTCACTCTTTGACCCCCTAAACTACTATCGGGACTGCAGCAGTCCCTGGACAAGTGATTGTAGACCAAGCCTGAACTGTCGGTAAATATATCAAGAATTACCAAGTGCAATTATTCATGAAAATATGGAGATCTTTTCACAGAGGTGACCTGTGCTTTACCAATGGTCCTCTCTGGACATAGGATGCCTGTTCAGGAGGAACTCCTCTCCTCACTGAGACTCTAGTGGGACAATCATGCTTGATTGTGCAATGTCTCCATTTGTTGAAGTGGCCCACCCCATCCCCCATCCCCCATCCCCACCACTGGTACAAAAATAGCAGCATGGCCCTTAAGTAACGATTAATGAATCACTTAAGAGTCATAGAGCTATACAGCATGGAAACAGACCCTTCAGTCCCACTCGTCCATGCTGACCAGATATTCTAAACTGATCTAGTCCCATTTGCCAGCATTTGGCCCATATGCCTCTAAACCCTTCCTACTCATGTACTGATCCTGATTCCTTTTAAATGTTGCAACTGTACCTGCCTCCACCTCCTCTGGCAGCTCATTCCATACACACACTACCCTCTGTGTGAAAAAGTTGCCCTATAGGTCCCTTTTAAATCTTTCCCTTCTCACCTTAAACCTATGCCCTCTAGTTTTAGACTCCCCTACCCTGGGAAAAAGACCTTGGCTCTTCACCCTATACATGCCGCTCATGATTTTATAAACCTCTATAAGGTCACCCCTTAGCCTCTGACACTCCAGGGAAAAAAACCGCAGGCTATTCAGCCTCTTCTTATGGCTCAAACCCTCCAATCCCGGCAACATCCTTGTAAATCTTTTCTGAACCCTTTCAATTTTGACAACAACTTTCCTTTGCCAGGGAGACCAGAATTGAATGCAGTATTCTAAGAGTGACCTCACCAATGTTCTGTGCAACCACAAGATGGCATTCCAACTCCTATACTCAATTCACTGACCAATCAAGGCAAGCAAGCATCCCTAAGTCTCCCTGCTTGGCAAATCTCCCAAGGGTTCCATCACCACCAAAACAAATCCTTAGGGATGTAATTTCACCTACAGTGAGAGTACTATCCGGTATATCCTCCATAATTGGTTAAATGGATTTAACTAGTGAGGGTGGGAAAGCACCGTCTTCATCTCACGTCATTTTACTGTCCTCCTCCATATCCTCAGGCAGTTCTGGGAGGATGTAAAATTCTGAGCTAACCCTTACCAAACATAACTCCCATGAAATGTTAGTAAAGATGAAGAAAATCAATCAGGACCAATAAGGGGATTTATGTATGGAGGCCCAGGTCATGACTGAGGTGATAAATCAGTATTTTGCATCTGTTTTTATGAAGGAAGAAGATGCTACCAAAGTCATAGTGAAAAAGGAATTATTGAGAGACTGAATGGGCTGAACATTGACAGAGGAGCGGTTAAAAAAGCTCATTGTGTTTAAAGTTGATAAGTTACCAGGACTAGATCAGATGCATCTGAAGATACCAAAGGAGGTAAGTGTGGAAGGTCCACAGCCACTGACAATAATGTTCACAACCTCCTTAGATACAGGGTGGTACCAGAGAATTGGGGAATTATAAATGTTATACTCTTGTTCAGAAAATGTGGAAAGTCTTTGATTAATATCTTGACTACAGGTCATTCAGTTATTTTTTATTAATTCAGAAGATGTTGTGTATAATGTTTAAGGTTGACAAATAATGCAGCAGGATATAGATCAGTTGCAGATATGGGCAGAGAAACGGCAGATGGAATTTAATTCAGGTGAGTGTGAGGTGCTGCACTTTGGGAGATCAAATGTTAAGGAAAAGTATACAGTTAATGGCAGGACCCTGAATCTCATTAATGTACAGAGGAATCATGGTGTTTCAGTTCATAGCTCCCTGAAAGTGGCTACACAAGTAGATAGGGTGGTAAAGAAAGCATATGGCATTCTTGCCTTTATTGGTCAAGTACAAAAGTCAGGGTGTCATGTTGTAGCTTTATAAGACTTTGGTTAGGTGGCATGGTGGCACAGTGGCTCAGTGGTTAGCACTGCTTCCTCACAATTGAATTGGGTTCAATTTCACCTCGGATTGTCTGTGTGGAGTTTACACATTCTCCCCGTGTCTGTGTGAGTTTCCTCTGGGTGCACCAGTTTCTTCCCACGGTACAAAGATATGCTGGTTAGATGGATTTGCCATGCTAAATTGACCATAGTGTCCAGGGATGTGTAGATTGAGTTAGCCATGATAAATGTAGGAATACTGGAATAGGATGGGGGGTGGGTTTGGGTGGAATGCTTTTTGCAAGGTCTGTGTGGACTTGATAGGCCAAATGGCCTGCTTCCGGGATGCGATGGCTTTGGAGAGGTGCAAAAGAGATTTACCAGGATGGTGCCCAGATTAGAGGGTATGAGCTTTAAGGAGAGGCTAGATAAACTAGGGTTGTTTTTTTATGGAGTGGTGGAGGCTGAGGGGAGACAGAAGTCTATAAAATTATGCATAGGTAGGGTTGACAGTCAGAATCTTTTTCCCAGAGATGAGATGTCTAATACTAGGGGGCATGCATTTAAGGTGAGAGGAGGAAAATACAAAGAAGATATGAGGGGTAGATTTTTGTACAGAGAGTGGTGGGTGTCTGGAATGCGCTGCTAGGGGTGGTGGTGGCAAATACAGTAGGGGCGTTTAAGGGGCTTTTAGATTAGCACATGAATATACAAGGAATGGAGGGATATGAACCAAGGGCAGGTAGAAGGGATTAGTTTAACTTGGCATCATGTTCGGCACAACGTGATGGGCCAAAGGACCCATTCCTGTGCTGCACTCTTCTATGTTCTCTGTAGACCACCCTGGCTGGAAAACTTTCATTGCACATTCCTAATTGCCCTTGAGAAGGTGTTGGTGAGCTGGCTTCTTGACCTGTGCTGTTCATTTGGTGCAGTTACACTCACAATGCTATTATGGAAGGAGTTCCAGGATTTTGACCCAGCAACGGTGAAAGAATGTTAATACATTTCCAAATCAGGATGGCGAGTGCCTTGGAGGGATACTTTCAGGGTGGTGGTGTTCCCTTGCTTTCCTTGTCCTTCTGGATGGTAGTGGTCATGGGTTTGGAAAGTACTGTCTAAGATGCCTTGGTGAATTTCTACAGTGCACCTTGTAAATGGTACACACTGCTGCTGCATGGATTAATGGTGAAGGGGGCAAATGTTTGTTGATGTGGTGCCAATCAACTGGGCTACTTTGCTATGGCTGATGTCAAGTTTTTGAATGCTGTTGGGCTGCACTCATTCAAGAAAATGGGGATTACTCCATAGTGTATGTCTTGTAGATGGTCAACAGGCTTTGCAGAGTCACAAGTTTTCTTACCTCCTGTTGATGAGGGGAGATTCAGCAATGGCAATACCATTGAATGTCAAAGGGCCAGGGTGAGATTTTCTCTTGTTTGGCCTTAGTGGTCAGGAAATTGTAGACAACAATCTGGACAAAAGTAAATCACTCTTATAAAGCCAATTAAATAAATACAGGGCAAATTTTGTTTTTTCATGAGGTACCAGAAAGGGATGACGAGTTTAATGTGGTTGATGTAGTGCGACTGGATTTCTAAAAAAACATTTGATAAGAGTGTCTCAAAGCAGGCTTGCCAGCAAAGTTAAAGTCCTTGGTTTAACAGTGATAGGGCAATATAGATATAAAAATAGGTGAGTGACACGCTATCAAAGAGTAGATGTGAATGATTGATCGTCAAACTGAGGAGGGGTTCATTCAGCTTCGCTATGTGGATTACTGTTTTTCTATATTGACTGTAAAATTCCAGATGTGGTCATGAAGGACACAATCCAAAATTTGTGGATGACACAAACTTTGAAATATTGTGCCCTGTGAGGAGAAGATTGGTAGATTTTAAAAGGACACAGATATGGGAACGGACAGGCATGACAGATTTAGTGTAGAGTAACATGAAGAGACATGTTTTGGTATAAATAAGGAGAAGTAATGGAAAATAAAGGCGTACAATTCCAGATATGGCGCCAACGCACAAAGATTTTACGTAAATGTGCACGTCAATCAAGATGCAGAGAAGAGCAAATAGGAAAGAGAGTGAGAGATACAGCAGTATGTGTGATCATTGAGGTAGAGGGACCATATGTGAAGGAATGAGAGAGTGGGAGAGTGTGAGTGCATGTGAAAGAACGAAAGAGAAGGATGTGCAACAAAATGTAAGCGAGTGAAAGAGCAGGCAAGCATGTATGCAGAGGTGAGAGACAGACTAAGCATATGTGAGGGTGACAATTTTGAAATTCGCATTTAATACCGTGCAAGACAATATGGGGATTGGGGGAAGTGTATTGTGATGGATAGGAAACTGGTTGGCAGAGAGGAAACAAAGAGTAGGAATTAATAGGTCCTTTTCAAATTGGCAGGCTGTACCTAGTAGGGTGCCACAAGGATCGGTGCTGGATGAGGGAACAAAACATAACATTTCCCAGTTTGCAGATGATAACAAGTTGAGTTGGAGGGTGAACTGTGATGAGGATGCAGGGATCCTTCAGTATGATCTCGACAGGTTGGGTGAGTGGGAAATCAATGGTAGATGCAGTATAATTTGAATAAATATGAGGTTATTCACTTTGGAAGCAAAAACAAGAAGACAGATTACTACCTGTAAATTGGGAGAGGGGAGTGTGCAGCGGAACCTGGCGTCCTCGTGCACCAGTCACTGAAGATAAGCATGCAGGTGCAGCAGGCGGTAAAGAAGGCAAATGGTTTATGGCCTTCAATATGAGAAGTTTTGAGTACAGGAGCAGGGATGTGTTGTTGCAGTTATACAGGGTCTTGGTGAGACCATACCTGAATATTGTATGCAATTTTGGTATTCTTTTCTAAGGAAGGATGCTCTTGCTCTTGAGAGAGTGCAGCAAAGGTCTACCAGGCTGATTCCAAGGATGGTGGGTCTGACAAACAAGGAGAGACTGACTAGGTTGGGATTGCTTTCGCCAGAGTTCAGACGAATGAAGGGGGGATCTCACAGAGACTTATAAAATTCTAACAGGACTAGACAGGGAGGATGTTCCCGATGGTGGGTGTGTCCAGAACCAGGGCTCAAAGTATGAGAATTCGGGGTAGACAATTTAGTACAGAGATGAGGAGACATTTCTTCACTCAAAGAGTGATGTGCCTGTGGAATTCATTACCACAGGAAGTAGTTGATGCCAAAACATTGAATGTATTCAAGAGGCGACTAGATAAAGTACTTGGAGTGAATGGGATCAAAGGTTATGGGGAGAAAGCAGGATTAGGCTACTGAGTTGGACAATCAGCCATGATTGTGAAGAATGGCGGAGTAGGCTTGAAGGGCCGAATGATCTCCTCCTACTCCTATCTGCTATGTCTGTATGTTTCTATGTTCTGAAATGTGCTCAGGTTCCTGTATTGAAAAGGAATTGAGATGTGACGCCTCACATAAAATGGTTGGACAATCCTGAGTTACGTGGCTAGATTGGGGAAGTAGGGGCTGCTCTCATGAGTGAAGGTTGTGAGGATATTAAATATAGATATTCAAAATCATGAGGAATTTGAACAGAATAAGTCAAAAGTACAGAGCTAGGATCTAGAAGGTGCTATCTGAGATGTTACAGAGTGAATTCTGGTTTTCAAAAGAGAATAGGGCAGCACAGTGGCTAGCACTGCTTACCTCACAGCACCTGAGACCTGGGTTCAATTCCACCCCGAGATGACTGTCTGAATGGAGTTTGCACATCGTCCACATGTCTGAGTAGGTTTCTCCGTTTTGCTTGGGTTTCCTGCCACAGTCCAAAGATGTGCAGGTTAGGTGGATTGGCCATTTCTAAATTGTTCACAGATCTACAGGCTAGGTGGGTTAGCCCTGGGAAATACAGAGGTGGGGTGGTCTGGGTGGAATGCTCTTTAGAGGGTCAGTGTGGACTCAATGGGCCAAAATGCTTGCTTCCACACTGTAGGAACTCTATGAATTGGATGATTGTCTAAAAATAAATGATTATGGGACTATAGGGAAAAGGCAAGCAAGATTAGCTGAGTAAATATTGCAGAGAGCTGCATGGACATGAGGAGCCAAATGTATGCACTGTCCTGTACTTCTGTACTGTAAACATTCTATGATGCTAACCCATTTAACTCAGGGTTCGTCCTGCCAGCTGTCCAAGGAAGTTTTCATTCCATTTGTTTCGGTTCCATTTTCAAACTAATTGCCAATGGTGATCTGGTTTTTCAAGTTTAAGGTGATTACGTAGGTATTGAGGTAAAATCCTGCCAAATTTAGTCTATAAATTACAGCTTTATAAGATGAGAGATTAAAAATGCATTAAATGATAAGATAGCACCTGCATCAATGATACAGTAAGTACGTGATAAATATTCAGAATTCAGTTGTATTTATTAGTTTGCTGTCGTTTCCTACACATCTGAAATATCTTTCACCTCAGTATTTTCAAAGGAGTTGTGAGAGGATCTATTTTTCAAGACTCCTACAGTTTGGCTGTGGGGTTCAATATCTTGGTAAGAGTGAAAGCCAATTTTATTGAGGCCAGTTTCAGTTAATTTCTTTCATGTAACATCTGCACATACAGGTTGTGTTTCACTGATATTTTTTAAAGTATGTTCAAAACACTGTCTTCATGAATTATATTTATCAGTTATATTTTGAGCAGATTGCACTGGTAGTAACAGTATCTGCATTTAAAGCAATGTGATTTCAAGATGACTCAGCTCTACGGATAAAATGTTACACTGGCAACTCTACTGTTGTACTTAGACCTTCTAAATGTTCGTACCCAAGACCACTGCACCACAGATTACTTGGTATAGGAAGAAATGCATGGGTAAGCTCCCTAGAAAATATTCATATTTTACGTAAATCTAAAGGCATATTCTGCTTTATTTTATTTTACAACGGATAAGTTCTTCCTCTAAAACATCAATTAGACCATAATTTTTGAAAAAGACAGCCCGAATCTTCCAAGGAGCAGAAATCACCATCAAATTACTGCTCCATCCTACATTTCTGCATCACAATTAAGCTCCTTAGTTCTGACCGGGTCTTTCAATCCAGGCCTCTTCAGAAATGCACAGTGCATCAGAAATCCAAGTGCTTCCTTACAACACTGGTTCATCGGTGGAAGGCAAGTCACATCCCTTTTTTTATGGCATTAGCTTCACATTCTGTTAATTATTCAGGACCACATTCAAACCAAATACTTTCCAGTGTGTACTGAATGAATGTAGGTGAATATATGAATGTATGAACAAATGGACGAAGGAAGAAGTCAGGGGGCAGACAGATAGAGACTGAAGGTGTTGGGAGTCAGATGGATAGAGAGTGTTGAATTGCATAAGTGGGGGAATGGGTGATCAGAGAGGATTTGGGGTTTGGGGGCATCCATTGTTCAGGGGAGGTAGAACTTGGGGGAATCGGTATCTCAGTATCACTGGGGGAGTTCAGTTGAGTGTCAAGGGGAATCAAAGGTCCTGGTGGTAGTCAAGGCTTGAGTGGGGATTTGGAGGGGGTAATCCAAGGGTCGGGTAGTGTTGTGGTGTCATGAGAAGTCAGGGTGTCGAGGGAGAATTGAGGAATGCCAGTTCTTTAGTTAACTAGTAGTTGGGTTAGTATTTCTCTTAGTGTATCTTGCGTAATTATTCAAGTAAATTGAACTGAAATGTCTTAAGTCTCTGACTCTAACTCAAAGACTTTCTCAGATGATCCAGTGGAAGAGGGAAACTGGCTGTCAGAACCTGAAAATTCCTAGACAATTTCTACAGAGTCAAATGCACTGGGACTTCTACAGTATCCCAACACTACTGTCATGTCATCCGAGAGTAATTGATATGAGCACAATGTTGACCATTAAATGCCACTCGTACATGCGCAAATCATTGAATCATAGAATTCATACAGTGCAGATATGGGCCATTTGGTCTGCACCGAACCTCTGAAGAACATCCCATCCAGACACCCAATCTATCACCTTAACCTCGCATTTACCATGACCAATCCACCTAACCTACACATCTTTGGACTGTGGGAATAAACTAGAGCACCTGGCAGAAACCCCTCCAGACACGGGGAGAACATGCAAACTCCACACAGACGGTCATCCAAGGTTGGAATCAAAACTGGGTCCCTGGCACTGTGAGGCAGCAGTGCTAACCACTGTACCATGTATCAAAAACAGAATGCATCTATGCAAGCCTGGTGAACGCCAAACCTCTTGTGCAGAATAACATTAGTTTGCACATGCACAAATGACACTCCTGAGGTCAAATTTCTACATGTCTGGGTAACCTGTCACTGAGAATCTGGGAGTGGGAGCAAAGGCCAATAGCAGGGCCAAAGGCTGGTACAGTAGCACTGACCATTGAACTGTGCAACCAGGCAGCTCTTCATAGTCAGTGAGAGAGATGTCGGTTGGTGAATTTGGAATTGGGTGAGCATTGACACCCGAAGGACTTCACCCTGCCTGGCACTCAACAGCCGCTAAATAGACTACTCCCCCAGGTGGGAGCTGTGTGGCAGTGACGTGCAGTGCCGGTTGGAGTTTCTGTGCCTGCACGCTCCTTGCACCACCTAGAAATGGTGTTCCTGTAAAACACAGCTTAAGTATTACATTTTACTAATCATCCCCTTACTTTCTTTCAGGATTGAGTTTCGCAATTTTTCTATCTGACATTTCTCTCTCCTCTCAGACTTCTGCTGTCCACTGCTTCACATTAAATTTTGTCTACTCCAACAACATGAGCATTGCCAACCGCTACTTAGCCACTCTATACCAACTGGTCGACATTTACCCACAACACAGCCATCGCACACATCAAATGCTTACTGCTACAGATTGCACTGCTCTCTCTTCCATCTAACACTTATGCCCTACTGGCCTCCCACAACAGACTAATCTGCATTAACCTTTCTTAGGTCACACTAGCCTGCGGAGCCACAACTTTTTCTGTTACTGAGCTTCGTTGAAGCACCGGATATTAAAATCTTTCAAGAATTGACGGACATAGTTAGAGAATATTATGACCTGAATGCCTCTCTAATTCTGAGATACTATTATTTTTACTCGACAATTTGAGAACTAGGGAAATCCAAATCAGGATATTTGACTAGGTTAAGACTGGCAGAAGCCTGTGACTTTGGTTCAATTCTTAATGAGATGATTAGAGACTGTTTGGTATATGGGATTAATGATGTAACTATGCAAAAACACCTGCTAGCTGAGGCCCAATTGGACTTCAAACAGGCGCTACTACTGGCTTTATCTTTGGGAAATACAGCAAATGGAACATATTAATTACAGGGTATTCCGATGGAAGTGGACACCCTCTCCAGCCAGACTGAGCTTGGGGAATGCCACTTGAGTGCAGGCAATTGTATAGCCTCAATCAAGCCATATCCTGATCAGAGAGATTCTAGGTTGGGCCACAACAAAACCCCAAAACATAGCCAAGCCTCAGCTGAACTGTTAAAATTTTCTTCAGGGCCCTGGCCAGCAAGCCATTGGTGTTGCTGCCTTGAGACAACAGAAGTGTCCTACTAGACCTAAAGTGAGTAGGGTTACTCATAGGCCGGTATTCAAGAGGGTATCCAGGAGAGTTCATACCAAGGAAAGTCTGCCTACATCTGATTTGGAACAGTTAAATTGCTTAGCAACATCCAAATCAGAACCAATCATAATTAACTCAGAAATAGTAAGAACGCCGATGCTGGAGTCAGAGATAACACAGTGTGGAGCTGGAGGAACACAGCAGGCTAGGCAGCATCAGAGGAGCAGGAAAGCTGACGTTTTGGGTCGGGACTCCTCTTCAGAAAGCAGGAAAGATGACGTTTCAGGTCGGGACCCCTCTTCAGAAAGGTCCCGACCCAAAATGTCAGCTTTCCTACTCCTCTGATGCTGCCTGGCCTCCAACCATAATAAACATCTGGTTAAATGGTCATCTGGTTCTAATGGAAGTCAATACCAGCATGGCTGTATCAGTGATCGCAGTTTTCAACAAAATTTGCTCTGGACTCCAGCCTTAAAGTTTGCGCAAGACCTTGGCTATCCTGAGAACCCATACCAGGGAACCTTTACAGATTAAGGGTATAACTTCAATTCCAGTCGCTTATGAAAAGCAGCTGCTTTAGTTAACAGTGATTGTAGTAAAATGCTTGGATGCAAGTTTGATGGGGTGAAATTGGCTGCGAGAGATTCACCTAGATTGCCTCAACATTTTTTGATTAGAAAATGGTTGCCTGAGTGAAGTCCTAATTAAATACTCGGAAGTCTTCCAGGAAGGTCTAGGAACTATCAGAGGAGCCAAGGCCACCTTACATGTGGACCAGGAAGCAATTCCCTGATTATGCAAGGCCTGCCCAGTGCCATTTGCCTTATGAGCAAAAGTAGAGGAAGAAATCAGAAGGCCAAAAAGTGAAGGAATCATCAAACCAGTACAATTTGTGGAATGGGCAGAATCGGTTGTACCAATTTTGATGCCTGACAGGTTGGTTTGCCTTTGTGAGAATTTTAAACAACAGTAGAATGATTTTTGAGCTGGATAAATAAGGAATTCCTTGGATGGAGCACTTACAAAGTTGGCAGGGGAGCTATCATTCACAAAAATGGACATGAGGCACACTCACTTGCAATTGTGTTTAGTCAAGGATTCCCAGAAGTATGCTACAATTAATACATGAGGGCTTGTACCAATATACAAGACTGCCATTTAGGGTATTGTCAGACTGTTCAACTTTTCAGCGGATGATGCAGGACATTTTACAAGGTCATCTTCAGGTCGCCATTTACCTAGATTACATTCTAATAACAGGGGAAACTAATAAGGAACGCTTAGAGAACTTGGATATAGTCCTAAGGCATTTTTCCAAGGTGAGCGTATGCCTGAGAAGGGAAAAATGTGTGTTTCAGGCACCCCAAGTGGCATACTTGGGCTACAGAGTTGACGAGACTGGGTCACACACATTGAAAGATAAAAGGGAGGGTGGTCAAAGGTGCCCTAGCTCCCACGTGTTCGGGGGCTTTGATCATATCTTGGGTAGTAAATTATTGCAGAAAGTTCATTCATAACCTGCCATCCATCCTGGTACCTTTGCATCAAGTCCTAAGAAGTGTCAGCCTTAGAAATGGTCGCAAAGACATCCCTTTCTTTCAGTGAAATATAGAAACAGCTATCATCCTCTCAAGTGTTGGCACACTATGATCCCAAGAAAGATCTGGTATTGACATGCAACGTCTCCCCATATGTCATCGGGGTGATATTAGCTCAAAGGTGGACCAAAAGAGAGGACCTCCCAATAGCGTATGCATTCAGGGCTTTGGCTAATTCAGAATGTAAATATGCCCAGATAAAGAAAAAAGGACTGGCAGCCATAATTGTAATCAGGAAGTTTCACCAATTTCTTTCTGGATGAAAATTTATGATAATCAGCGACCATAAACCCCTACTTGGTCTGCTTAAAGAGGACAAGGTAGTGCCACCGTAGCTTTGGGTCGGATTCAGCGGTGGGCTCTAATACTAAATGCTTATAATTACAAGTTAGAACCCTATCCGGGAGGCTGAACAGCGAAGGCGGATGTGTTGAGCTGCCTCCCATTAGCAGATACACCACCAGTGGAAGAATCTATATTGGTATTTAAATTTCCTGGATACGCTTTCAGTTACAGCTGGCAATATTAGACTTTGATCACAGAAAGATCCAATGCTTTCAAAATTGAAACGACTGGTGGTGATGGGGGAAACCAAATGGCCACCTCAACTAGAATTGAAACCTTTTTGGCCCAGGAGAAACCAGCTCACTTTAGAGGATGGCGTATTGATATGGGCAGCAAGAGTGACTGTCCCGAGCAAAGGTTGCCATCAAATACTAGCTGAACTCCACCAGGGCCATCCAGGGATCTCTAAAATTAAGATGTTGGTGAGAAGTTATGTCTGATGGCCAGGCCCAGATACAGACATAGACATGTTGCACTGGGACAGAGTTCAGAGTGCCAACGAGGATAAGTATTTCCACCAGCAGCTCCCCCACATCTACAGGAATGGCCAGGTAAGCCTTGGACTCAGGTGCACTTCAGCTACGCAGATCCTTTGAGGGGTTCAATGTTCTTAGTCATTTAGGCACCTAGTCAAAGTGGTTGGACGTGCATGGAGTCCATTCGTCAAACTTGGGGATGATGACAGAAAATTGCGCACATCTTCTTCAATACACGGAGTCACAGAAGTGTTGATCACAGATAACGGGCCATCATTTACCGGCAGGGAATTTGGCTATTTCCTAAAGTCAAATGGGATTCAACATATAAGGACAGCTCTATACAACCCATCATCCAACGGCATGGCAGAAAGAGCAGTCCAAACTTTGAAGGCTGGCTTGAAGAAACAGCCTACAGCCTCACTAAATACCAAGTTATCACAGTTCTTATTTGATTATCAGACCACCCCACATGCAACTGTAGGGATAGCACCAGCAGAGTCCCTAATGGGTAGACGGCTCTGCACCAGGTTAAGTCTGATCTTCCCAAACTGGGGTGGGAAGGTTTCAATGTCATCAGGAATGCCAATGCTGAAAAAGACTCCGCCAAGTGATACAGACAATTTGATACAGGGGTCGAAGTTTGGTGTAAGCATCATAGAAATGGACCCACGTGGGTAACAGGCATGATCGATGCAAGATCAGGACCAATGATGTGTAAAGTTTGGGTAGATGCAACGATCCTAAACAAGAATGTGCACCATATGAAATCTGCAAATTTGCAAACAGTGCAAAACATCCCCTGCCCTTGGAACAGTCGCAAAGGCTGCCAGAACTGTCAGTTTACCCTCTCTGTCAAGCATGGGCGAGTCCTCTGAATCACAGATAGACGTTATGGATGTAGTCGCTTCGACGCCTTTGCTGCCAGAAGAGAGTGCAATTCTATCGAGGCACGCCTGGTGCAAGAGGCAAGCTCCCATGTAACATTGACCATATCAGGTGTAGAGTCGGAGGAGCCTGACCTGGTGCTAAAATGCCCAAGGAGGCTCTCCAAGAAAAAGGAGCAGCCCATGTCCTTGGACGCAGACAGGGAAAGATGTAGTTATTGTAGTGAGGTCAGCCAGCATAGAATATGAGTTCCTTGACTGGGGCTGTTGATTTGGTCCGTTCAGGGAGCTCTAGCTGACAGATAAAAAGGGGTATGTCAGAGATACTGCCACTCTGAGAGCTGTCTCCGAATGAGGCTGTACTACAGTCAAGGACTCTTCATGTGTAAATAAAGGGTGACAGGATACTGGCCTCTGTGCAGTTATTTCAACTACTTTCTTCCCTAGTTCTTTTCTTTTACACTCTCATTTTATTTAGTTTGTTCTGCTTTTCTTCTTCTGTATGTTTATTCACAGCCGCCTGTCAATTTAGTTCAAACCCTCCATACTGGTGAACTTCCACAAGAAGACATTAGACTCAGATCTGCTGGGGTGTAACAGATTCTTTTTGAATATATTCTTCCTGCTGCAAAACTGATCCCAATGCCCAAGAATTTGAAGCCTATCTATCCTACACAATGACTCAAGTCAAACATTAATATTCACTATTTCTATTCTCGCTGACGCATGGCATTGGCAGCAATTCAGAGATTACTGTTTTACTGTTTGCTTCCCTCCATAGCTCCTAAAAGTCTGATCCCACATCTCAACACCTGCCTTCTCTGTGTTGTTGGTACCGACATACATGACAACTTCTGGTTCACTCCCTTCCCCTTGCTGAATATTTTGCACCCTCACCATAATATTTTTTTACCTAGCAACAGAAACATCTGACTTTCTCAAATTGTGGGATTTCTAATAACAACTTCATTCTACACTTTGTTGTTTCCACCCCATGCCTTTGCCCACTGGCACCACTGTTTAACAGTTACAATCCAGAGAGTTCCCATTCTCCCTAATGGTTTGCAGTGATTCCATCTATCTCCCAAGCCAGAAACCATTTCCTTCAGTTCAAGAAGCTACATTCTGATGAAGTGACAAAGCCAAACTACAGGAATCTACTTTTATAAAGACTGGTGGACTCCTTGAAACCATGAAGCCATAAACTTTACAACAATAGGAAATACAATGTGTTAGTGATTTTGAGCATTGTGGAAATAATTCACTGAAATAACACTGCCCTTGGTTAAATGTAACATCTTATTCAGTGTTTCTTTATATATGTTGTTTTGTTACATTTAATAAATTGTTTCTATGTACAGAACATAAAATATTGACTTGGATGTTCCAAAGGGCAGATGATTGCTCCTGCAGTATGAATGGGAGTTGTGCATCGGGACCTCGCAGACTCCCCAGTGTAACAGGCTCCAAGGGAATCACTGGGAAATTGAAGATTTCACTGAGCAATTACCTCACGCCTGGAACCGTCAGAAAATATCAATTTAAATCGGAGAATTCAGAGGGTTCCACTGCTGTTAAGTAATTAGTTATTAGGAAAGGTTAGACTATTAAATACCTTTTGTAACTCTTGATTATGCAACTGACGCCCCCCATCATCTCACATACCCCCAATTACAACTCCTACAAACCCCTTATCCACACAGGCCCTAACTCTGGACTCCATTTCTCCAGCTAAGATCTGACATAACATCCTACTTCCAGAACCAAACATCCCCTGCCATCACATGCTCTACCTCTGTCTCTGCTCCCAGGGCTCAACATCAACACCAACCCCCAATTTTCCAGGTCCTGACACCTTCTCAGGCTGCCATTGGACCCGAACCATGGTCCCCACCACCATCAGGCCTAGCTATAACATTCCACCACTTACTTGGCTATCCTTCTACTTTACACCTCATTCTATGTCAACCTGACATCCTACGTGCTTGGCACCCTACTTCCCTGGCACTGTACCTTGCCAGCACCCTAACCTCATATGAACCTTATCCAACTACCTTTTCATAGAACCTGTCAAAATATCTGTAATGTAGATTATTTAAATCACAGAATATGGCAACTATTGGTGGGAAAATGGGAGAATTATTTGCCTGCCCCCAAGTATCCTACAGTACATGGGACCTGTCAGATTTAAAGTAGGGGTCTTCATCTCTGAAGAAGCCCTGATTGGAATATTCTGCCAGAAATATGGAGCTCTTTCTTCACACAGAAATTGAATAAATCATACTCAATCTGATGGCCTTTGTCATTCCTCAGAAAATCTGGGCCACAATGAATTTGTGGTCAGCGATGAAACCAAGACATTCATTGCTGACTTTGAAGGATGACTCACTGAAAGATCTAATGTTTATAGTGCTATGCTAGGGCACTGCAGATGAGAGCAATATTATTTACCGAGGAATTCCCAACATGGAGCTGGAATTATGTCATCAGATTGTTCAAACAGCCAATCACAATAAAAGAATTTCATTGACCTTCAAGTGGAAAAGCAAAAGCAATTGAATAAAACTACTTATAAAGAATTTTGCATTGAGAAAATTAAAAAGTGGCACATACACATAAGGTGAAGACAGATCCCAGAATATTGAGAAAAAATGTTTTAAATGATTATCAAATGTCCTAAGTAATTTATTTGGACTCCAGAAATATGAAATGATGTTTTTAAGGCCAGTTCTGCTGTTCAACAAATGCTATAACTTTATCACGTGTTAGACCCTGAAGTTGCAGTCAGTTTCAGAGAGATTACGAGAGTGAATGCTGACAACTTACTGTTAACTCCTCAACTATTGTACATATCTCACTACCGCACTCCTTAATATTATCTCCACCCCATCCTGCTCCACAGCACATCCAAGCCAATTTGTCGTTCATATTTTATTCCATCAATCTTAAGGTTAGAAAGTACAATTTTGCAATGAAATTCTTGAACGGTGGCTCAGTATTTGGCACTGCTGCCTCACAGCACCAGGGGCCTGGGTTTGATTCCACCCTCAGGTGACTGTCTGTGTGGAGTTTGCACGTTCTGCCTGTGTCTGCGTGGGTTTCCTCCAGGTGCTCTGGTTTCCTCCCACAATCCAAAGAAGTGCAGGGTAGGTGGATTGCTAAATTGCCCATAGTGTTCAGGGATGTGTAGATTAGGTGGGTTATAGGGGGATGGGTCTGGGTGGAATGCTGTGAGGGTCGGTGTGGACTTGTTGGGCCGAAGGGCCTGTTTCCACACTGTAGGGATTCTAAGATCTTATAATGCAAATCAAATCCACCTTTGTGCTGACAACAATCATAAATCTGTTTGACTGCTTTTTTAAAAATATGTCTTCACACTGATTTGTTTCCCTTTGGTCAATAGTGGGGAGATGGCGGAAAGATTTCTGGACTGATGATCAGCCTGCTGAACTGTTTCGTGTACAGTCCTTCAGTGGTCAACAGGTTCTGGTGTGAGACTTGAACCTCGGCCTTCCTTGAGAAGGTTAGGTTGCTACCACTGCAACAAAATATCTCTTATATTCAACAACTTAAAAACAAATTCCCACAAATTCTGCATGTAAAAGTCATTGAAACTATGTCCTTTATGTTGCAACTGCTAAATAACCTCTCTTGCTTGAGGCAGATTAACTAGGACATGCATCAACCAGTACATCCTTCACCCACGACAAATGATTATTTCTGAACAACTGAAGATTATTGTGGAATAGACAAGGTTATTTGGTGAATACAGATTATTTGCATTGCTAGGTAAATAAAGCTGGATTTTGACAAATGAAATTAAAGTGTCTTTTTTTATGAGACATGTTCATCTAACATATAAAAAGAACTAATGAACTTCTATATTCCCTACTTTACACATTTTAATGCAAGAATACATGTACGAGACATGTTCGTCCCACATATATAAAAAATGAATGCACTTCTATATGCCCTATTTTACACATTTTTTAATGCATGTTACAAATTACACTACTGGAATCAAAGTCAAGTCTATGGCACTGAAAATGCATAAAGCAGTGCAGTTCTGCCATGGCTCCAAACAGAATACAGCAGAACACTTGGGACTCAACTGCCAGAACAGAGTAATACAGGAGTATTTTCACGGGTAGCTTGTCTCATACAGGAACTCAGTCTGCCCTTGCATGGTCCTGTGCATCAAAAAGAACACATGAAGACAAGGAGTTCCTGCATCTTTCAGACCTGAGCAACCTGCTGTGCACACCAGGTTCCAAATGTACAGTCAGATAAAGCATACTCTCCTGAAAGTCTCAAATCAGCTTCACAAGTTGGGGTGTCCAAGCTTGCAATCAGAGCCTGGACCCCCAGAGATCAGTGCAATTTCTGTTTTAATAATTTTGTAAAATAGTCCCCTATAAGAGCAAATAAAGTGGAAACTTTTCCACTGATTGGAATTATACTTGTCAAAGAAGAAACTACAGGAGTTTCTGCTATAACATGTGTTCCGGCAACGCGAATTGGCTATAACGCGACTGATGAATAGAGGAACACTACTTCTAAAACACGAACTTGTGTTGGCTATAACGAGATTCCATTGGTGCGCGAAGAAGTACGCATCGACATTACATGATCGTTTCGTGGGCTTTGTCCTGAGCATGCGCAATGTTAGTGCCAAAAGAGTCTCCACGCCGGCATCACATGATCATCACGCTTTCTGTGAGATGTACAGTACTTTTTTTTTGCAAATTCTGCTGTGTTATCCACAAAAATGCGAGGATAAAGTGACAAGAATGTTAGCAAGAAGCATCCTGGTGATAAAATTGCGGTTGGTGAATGTAAAAGAAAGGCTATAATACTGGAAGAGAAGCTAGATGTTATAAAATGTTTTGAATGTAATGAGAGAACATGATATAGTTTGCATAACAGGAATAAAGGAGTCTACCTTATGCATCATTAGAGACAACACAGAAAAAATTAAAACAAGCCATATTGCTGGAACAAGTCTGAGTGCTAGCAAATCTGTGAGGTCACGGACAAAGGACCTTGAGGAAATGGAGCAGCTTCTAAGTATGTGGATAGAACAGCAAACGAAAAACTGATCTGGGACTACCCTTCTCATCATAAAAGAGAAAGTCTTATCAATTTATAAAGATCTAACAAAAAAAGCTGAAAACCTTGCAGATGCACCTGCCTTTAGTGCTAGCAGTGGCTGGTTTGCTGGTTTTAAGAACCGCTATGCTTTTCATAACGTAAAGTTATATGGCAAAGCCAACTGTGCATGTGATGGCATTTCCTCCCACAGCAAAAAAAAATTGATGAAGAAGGTTACAACTTACATCAAATTTTCGATTTGGATGAGACAGGTTTGGAAGAAGATGAAGTCCAGGATGCAGCACCACGAGAGCTTTCCACTTCTGTTTCGTCTTCTATCCTGAGGGAAATTGAGAAGCAGTTGCACCTCTTCATGAACAACGATTACAGTGCAGAATACAGCTGGGTAGCTGTCCAAGGATTAAGATCTTACTTGGCATCCAATGAACAGCTGCTTCATGAAAGACGAAAAAGGGCAAAGCAGCAAAAATTGAATGTCTTTTTTAAGCCAACCTCCAAGAGACAGTCAGAAGACAATGAACCACAGCCATCCACTTCTGGATTAACTATTTTTTGCCCTAATCCTGCAACCACAACTGCACCTGAAGGTGATGGTGATGATGATGACAACCCTCAGCCCCTGCATTAACAACAGATCATGATATATGAGATATGGGGACATGAGATAGCTTTGGCAGATAAGGTAAAGGAAAATACAAACAGATTCTACAAGTATATTAAGGACAAAAGAGTAACTAGGGAGGAAATAGAGTCACTTAAAGATCAACAAGGCCATCTCTACGTGGAACTGTAAGAAATGGATGAGATCCTAAACAAATATTTTGTGCCAGTATTTTCTGTGGAGAAAGACATGGAAGCTACGGAACTCAGATGTCTTGGAAAGAGTCCACAATACGGAATAGGAGGTGTTAGAAGTCTGAAAACACTTAAGGTAGATAAATCCCTAGGACCTGATCAGGTGTAACCCAGGACATTGTGAGAAGGTAGAGAAGAAATTGCAGAGCCGCAGCAGAGATATTTGTACCATCAATAGCCACAGGTGAGGTACCGAAAGACTGGAGGGTTATAATTTAATGCTATAATTTAAGAAAGGCTGCAAGAAAAGCCAGGGAACTACAGATGGGTGAGCTTGACTTCAGTGGTGTGTAGGTTGTTAGAAGGGATTCTGAGACAGATCTTCAAGCATTTGGAAAGGCAGGACTGATTAGAGATAGTCAGCATGGCTTTGTGCATGGGAAATCATGTCTCACATAAATGATCTGGAGGAAGGTATAGATGGTCTGATTAGCAAGTTTGCAGATGACACTAAGATTGGTGGAGTAGCAGATAGTGAAGGGGACTGTCGGAGAATGCAGCAGAATACAGACAGATTGGAGAGTTGGGCGGAGAAATGGCAGATGGAGTTCAATCCAGGCAAATGTGAGGTGATGCATTTTGGAAGATCCAATTCAAGAGCAAACTATACAGCAAATGGAAAAGCCCTGGGGAAAATTGATGCACAGAGAGATCTGGATGTTCAGGTCCATTGTATCCTGAAGGTGGCAACGCAGGTTGATAGAGTGGTCAAGAAGGCATAGGGCATGCTTTCATTCATCGGATGGGGTATTGAGTACAAGAGTTGGCAGGTCATGTTAAAGTTGTATAGGACTTTGATTCGGCCACATTTGAAATACTGCTTACAGTTCTGGTCGCCACGTTACCAAAAGGACGTGGATGCTTTGGAGAGGGTGCACAGGAGGTTCACCAGGGTGTTGCCTGGTATGGAGGGCGCTAGCTATGAAGAGAGGTTGATTAGGATTATTTACATTAGAGAGACGGAGGTTGAGGGGGGACCTGATTGAGGTCTACAAAATTATGAGAGGTATTGACAGGGTGGATGGCAAGAAGCTTTTTCCCAGAGTGGGGGACTCAATTACTACGGGTCACGATTTCAAGGTGAGAGGAGAAAAGTTTAAGGGAGATATGCGTGGAAAGTTCTTTATGCAGAGGGTGGTGGGTGCCTGGAATGCGTTGCCAGCAGAGGTGGTAGAGGCGGGCACGATAGCGTCATTTAAGATGTATCTAGACAGATACATGAATGGGCAGGGAGCAGAGGGATACAGATCCTTGGAAAATAGGTGACAGGTTTAGATAAAGGATTTGGATCGGCGCAGGCTTGGAGGGCCGAAGGGCCTGTTCCTGTGCTGTAATTTTCTCTGTTCTTTGTTCTCACAAACTTGATTGAGCTTTTTTGAAGAGATGACCAAGAAAATAGATGAAGGAAGAGCAGTAGGCATTGTCCACATGGACATTAGCAAAGCCTTCGACAAAGTTCCACATGGTACAGTGGTTAGTAAGGTTAGATCACGTGGAGTCCAGGGAAAGCTAGCCAAATGGATACAAAATTGATGGTAGGAGACAGAAGGTGTTGGAAGAGGGTTGATTTTCAGACTGGAAACCTGTGACTAGCAGTGTGCCACAAATTTCAGTGTTAGGTCCAGTGTTGTTGCTCAGTTACATAAATAATTTGGATGAGAACTTAGCAGGCATGGTGAGTAAGTTTTGTGGATGACACAAAAATTGGCATATAGTAGACCATCAAGAAGGCCACCTAAGGGTACAATGGGGTTTTGATCAATTTAGTTCGTGGGCTAAGGAATGGCAGATGGAGTTTAACTTAGATAAATGTGATGTGTTGCACTTTGGTAAGACAAACCAGTGCAAGACTTACATAGTTAATGGTATGGCCCTGTGGAATGCTGTCGAACGGACAGACCTAGAGGTGCAGGTACGTAGTTCCTTAAATATGGCGTCAGAGGTAGACAGGGTGGTGAAGAAGGCATTTGGCATGCTTGACTTCATCAGTCAAAGTACTGAGTACTTGAGTTGGAACATCATGTTACGACTATACAAGACATTGGTAAGATCACATCTGGAGTACTGCACACAATTCTGGTCAACCTGCTATAGGAAGGATTTTATTAAACTGGAAAGGGTGCTAAAGAGATTTACAAGGATATTACCAACACTGGAGGGTTTGAGTAATATGGAGAGGCTGGATAGGTTAGGATGTTTTTCCCTGGAGTGTAAGAGACTGAGGGGTGACCTTATAGAGGTCATGAGGGACATTGATAAGGCGAATAGCCACGGTAGGGGAGTCCAAAATTAGAGAGTATTTGTTAAAGGTGAGAGGGCAAAGATTTAAAAAGGACTGAGGGTGCAACTTTTTCACACGGCATGTGTGTTTGAAAGAACAGATGCCCGTGGAAGTGGTAAACATGAGTACAATTACAATATTAAAAAGACATTCAGACAGGTATATGAAAAGGAAAGGTTTAGGGGGATATGTGCAAAACACAGGCAAATGGGGCTAGTTAAGTTTAGGAAACCTGGTTGGCATGGACAAGTTGGGCCGAACGGTCTACATTTTACTGCACCATTACTCTAAATTGGAACAAGTGCAGAAGTGATTAATAATAGAAATGGCTCTAGGGATGAGAAATTTCAGTTACAAGTTGCGACTATTCGCTTTGGAGAGAAGGGTAATTGGAGATCTGATAAAAGTTTCCAAAATCATGAGTGGGCTTGATAGAGTAGGTAATCTGTTCTGGCTTGTAAAAGGATCAAGAATCAGAGGGCAAAAGTTTAAAGTGATTTACAAAAAGAACAAATATGAAGCAAGAAAAGCTTTTCATACAGCACAGCACATAGTTAGACTATGGAATGCACTGCTCGGAAGTGTGGTGGAAGCAGGTTCATTCAAGGTATTCAAGAAGATATTGGATGGTTTTGATCGAAATAATGGGCAAAGGTTGGTGGAGAGGGGGCAGCACGAGTTTGGCAGAAGGCAATGATGTTCATTTGTGTAGTGATTCGAACAATTTCAACCAGGTGGATCTCATAGAATATGAATTCCCTGATTGGAGCTCCTAACCTGGTCCAATCAGGAAGTCCTGGCTGACAGATGTAAACAGGAGTGTCAGGGGTTCTGTGCTAGCTGGGCCAGTGTCTTGTACCACAGATGTGTGGTGATAGGGTGGCAGCCTTCATGGGGTTATTTCTGTGGTGATGAAAGAAAAACACATTCTTGAAGAGGTTTGCTCACAACAGTCATTTTGAATTGGGTTAAGTATTTCTGGCATCTGTTGCTGTTTGGGAAGCTTGACTTGTTTGATCCTGCTGTTGAAGACTAGGTCCACTATGTGGAAAGAATGCATTATTTTTTCTGGGCAAATGACATTGGAGCAGATGAATTGCAATCAGTAATTCTACTGACAGCCTGTAGAGCTGCAGCTTTTTTGAGGATTAGGAGCCTAACTTTACTGGAGGCATCAGATAATAAAACCTTTCAAGAATTGTTAGATTTAGGTAAGGAATTTAACGACACCAAGCCTCCTCTAATTCTAGATGCTGTCAGCTTTACTCACCTGTGAGAACCAGGGGAATCTGTATCAGGATTTTTGAGGTTAAGATGCTGGCAGAGGTATGTGATTTTGGTTTAACTCTAAGTGAGATATTAAGAGACCATTTGGCATGTGGGATTAATGATGAGACCATACAAAAGCACCTACTAGATGAGGCCCAACTGGACTTCAAACAGGCACTACAACTGACTTTGTCATTAGAAAATGCAGCAAGTGGAGTTTATGAATTATAGGCGATGCTGATGTAAGTGGACACCCTTGCAAGACCGACTGAGCTTGAGGAACACCACTTGAGTGAAGACAATTGCGCAGCTTCACTCAGGACATATCCTGAACAGAGGGACCCTAGGGCAGCCCACAGTAAAACCCCAAATCAAAGACTTGGCCAAAAGATTAAAATTTTCCTTGAGGATCTGGACTAGCATGTCATTGTAGTTGACTCAAGAAGCAAGAGTTTCACTAGACTTTAATTGAGTAAGAGAGCTCAGGCTGGTATCCAAGAGAGTGCACACCCTGGAAAGTCCACTTACAGCTGGTTTGGAACAGTTAAAATGTGTAGCAACATCCAAATAAGAACCAATCAAAATAAACATCTGGTTAAATAGTGACCCAATTCCAATGAGGTCAATACTGGTGTGGTGATTACAGAACAAGTCTTTACCAACATTCAGTCTAGAATCCAACCCTTTAGTGTGAGTAAGACCTTGACCAGGCTGAGAACCATTACAGGTTGAGGGTATAACTTTGGTTCCAGTCTCCTATGAGAAGTTGCTCGTTCAGTTATCAATGATTGTAGTAAAAGGCTTAGGCCCAAGCTTGATGGAGTGAAATTCTTTGAGAAAGATTCAACTTGATTGGCTTAACATTTTCTGATTAGAAAAACTGCCTGAGTGAAGTCCTAATTAAATATCCATTGGCTTTTCAGGTAGGTCTTGGAATAATCAAATGGGCCAAGACCACCTTACAAGTTGACCAAGAAGCAATTCCACGATTCTGGCCAGGCCTGCCCAGTGCCAGTTGCCTTGTGTCAAAAGTAGGTTATCAGGAGGCTGGCAAGCAAAGAAACCATTAAACCAGTACAGTTTGCAGAATGGGTAGCACCGGTTGTATTGATCATGAAAACAGCCTGATGGGTCAATTCACCTTTGTGGGGATTTCAAACAAACGGTGAACCACTTTTCATAGCTGGATAAATACTCAATCACTTGCATAGAGGTCCAATACACAAAACTAGCAGGGGGAGGGGAACTATCTGTCACAAAGCTGGACATATGCTTACTCGTACCTGCAATTACTATTGAACTCAGTACTCAGGAAAGGTCACTAGACCTGAAACGTTAACTTTCTTTTTACCCTCACAGATGCTGCCAGACCTGCTGAGCTTTTCCAGCAACTTTGTTTTCATTACCATGACACACTAAGTTTGGGTAGGTGAGGCAGTCTTGAACAAGCACGTGGATGACATGAAGGCTGCAACCTCCCAAATTGGGCAGGAGCAAAACATACCCAGTCCCTCAGAACATCTGGGTTCTCCCTCTCCGTCCAGCACCAAAGAAACCTCTGAGGATAGAATGGACACGGCAGATGTCACAGTCTCAACGGCATTGCTGCCTGAAGATAAGTTTCAGCTGAGACCCTCCAGGCACGAGATGTGGACTATAGTTAGGTACACGCCGCCAATGTCTGAGGAACGGACCTAGTGCGAAAACACACCAGGAGCTACAGGAAAAAGAACGGGCCTTCGTCCCAGGACTTAGAGGGGGAGGGATGTAGTAATTGGGCTCATGTCAGCCAGGTGGATCTTACAGAATATAAATTTTCTGATTGGACCAGGTTAACAACCCCAAACAGGCAATCTTGGCTGAAAGGTATGAACAGAAGTGTTAGGGGTCTTGTGTACTGTAGGAGCTGGCTCCGAGTTAGCAGTTTTAATGTCTTGTACGATGCACGTATAAATAAAGGGCGACTTGGAGGGTAGAATAACTCGCCTTTGCGGAGTTATTTCAATTTGAAGAACTCATACAGTTACAATAGATTGAATGGCTGTGTTCTGCGTCCTAACGCCTCTGTGATCTTCAGCTCCTCAATAATTGAAGATAAGGAGAAGACAGCAGGCAAAAGAGGCAGAACGTACAGGACAGGGATTACAAACAATATACATGTTACCAGGGGCAACCAGCAATTTTCACTTCCAAATCGGTGTATCGCTGCTCTAACAGTAAGAAGAACAGGCTAGGAAATCGGCGTCATTCAGGAAAAAAAACACTGGACGTGAAAGTGCCGCACGGTGCGGAAGAGGGATATTTTACGCCGACAAGGAATGAAAACGATAACGGCATAATTCGGTGTACTCGGACTTCTTTTTGTCATTGGGAGGTGATGTGCGGTTCGTTGCCGGAAGTGATGCAACGGTTTGCTGTCGTGTCCGTTGCCAAGGCAGCGGGCAGTAATTGTTGGGACTACGGGGGCTGTGCATCATTTAGGTTTTATTCTCGGTTCCAATTATTAGTTAAGCTGTAGCAATGGCTACCGTATTGCCACAGCAGGACAACAGCAACACATACACTTTCTCGAGCCGCCCGAGAGCACTGCAGGAAAGGAAGAAATATCGGCAGGAGCAGCAGCAACAGTGAGTGAGGAGGAAAGGGCCAAACGAAGAAGCTGGGAAAAATAAGAGCAGGGTAGAGAGCAGCATTGATTGGGGGAGGGGGGAGAGGATGTCAGAAGGTGACACTGAGGAGGGAGAGCAGGTCAGAGGCTGACGTTGGGGGAGCGGGAACAGCAGGGTAGAAGGATGGTATTAAAGGAGTGGGATGGGGGTGGTAAGAGGAAGAAGTGGGGCAAAGAAATGCATCATTGAGTAAAGTTATCAGAACATTACTGGGCGTAGGGCTGCTGTCTAATTAAACCACCGCCTGACTGGTGGTTTAACTTGAGGGTCACCATTCGTCAGGTGATAGGAGAGGTTGAGAAGGTGAGTCCTTCGTGGTAGGTGCGTCCTTCGTGGTAACCTCAATTGGTGTGGGAATTTAACCAATGCCTAAAAATAACTCTAAGGACTAGAAGCAGTGGTCAAGGGAAAGTGCTTGTGGCAAGGACAAAAGTAAGTTCCATTTTCCCAATATTCCCCTTCATTCAGTATTGAGCAGTCAACTATCAGTGTGACAAATCAGAAGTTTGAAGCAAGGGTGGTGAGGTAGAACTGAGTGTCAAGCTTAAATCTGGAATAGGATATTTTTGGATAATATACCAAAGGATTAGGTGTTATGAATTCCAAAATATGTTCTTGGGGACTCCAGAGGCAACAGGTGTGTAATTTGAGGAAAAAACCATTAGATTCTTTGCCTATAATTTGATAGATAAGAATGGAAGTTCCCCTCCTGACCTGGAAATATGTTGCCATTCCTTCAGTGTCACTGGCTTAAAATCCTGGAACTTCCTCCCCAATAGCATTGTAGGTGTACCTATGCAAAATGGCTTGTAGTGGTTTGAGAAGATAGCTCTCCACCACCACCTTCTGAAGGACAGCTTAGGTGGGCAACAAGTGCTGGCCCAGCCAGTGTCAACACATCCCATGAGTGAATTTAAAACAAAATGGAGTACAACTCCACATAGCTGGACAACAGGAGAGTCTTGAGTAAGGTGTAATAGTCAATTGTATTGAAGACTGTGTGCATAGGTAAGGAAAGGAGAGGTTTATTGAATTTACAAGGATAAAGAATATCTGCTGCAGTTTCCAGTGAGTGCTGATAAATGTTATGAAAGGGAAGTGAGAGCTGGGTCCTGATGTCTGGAGAGGAGGAAGTAGGGCTATCTGGGCATGGATGGGGTGAATTGGGGAGTGGCAGCAGGAGCTGGGGTGGAGGTGGGAGTACTGGGACAAGGTCTGGCAAGGGAACGAATCCAGGACATTGAGGTTGGTTGGCTCGCCGAGCTGGTTTATGCTTTTGCAGAAGCATTTGAGGATGTTACCCAGCATGGTAACGAAACGTCTACGAAACAAGAAACCAGCTCAGCAAGCCAACTAACCTCAACACCCACAACCCGAGTTACAAATCTACTCCAAAACCTTAAGCCAGGACAGCTAGGGGTGAAGGCAGAAGAACCACTGAGACCTGGGAAGTGTGGAGCAGAAGCAACAGTGGTCCGGGGATGTGGGTGTTACTTTCAAGAGTTCAGTTATCCTCTGGGATATAAGGAGATGGGGCCAGAAATGATGGGAGTTAGGTGAAACCCTGGAGAAAGAAAGTGAGTTGTGTTGTGTGTTGGCTTTTACTAAGGTGGAGAAGCTGACAAAATGTGGGTGGAGCAGAAACTGTCGATCATGAGTGGGGTAAAACTTGATGGATACGATGTACTGAAAAATCAAGCTACACTCACGGTATGTAGGTTGCCTGGTCTGGGTTGCTTGCCACTTGCTAAGGGAAGTGGATATTAAGATGGTGGAAGGGTTCTCTGTGATCTTCCAACGTCTCCTAGAAATGGGGATGTGACAACTTAGGTACATGACAAATGTGACACCCTTGTTCATGAAAAGGTGCAAGGTCATTCCTGATAACTCCAAAAAGTTACTTTACATTATTGTTTCTGGAATCTGACTGACTACTAATCAGGTGGAAGAAAACATTAACTGGCAATTGAAGAGGTTTCAGTTCATTGAAGAGATCCAGCAATGATTTGTAAAAGGTGGATTGTGCCTGACTAATGTAATTGAGTTCTTAAATGAAGTAACTGAGGAGAATGCAATGAATGTCCTCTATGGATTTTAAGAAAGCATTTGAGAAGAAACTGTGTAAAGGAGGCTAACAAAACTTAAGGTTTTTGAAGAAATAGATGTATGTGTTAATATTTCAAGTCTAAATTCTCTTCAAAAATGAGTGAGTTTTATGCCTAGAAAAAAATGGGGTGGGTGAACAAATGGGAACAGAACAGAAGGAAATGTCAATGAAATGTTAAAGGGTGAGGATCTTGCTATCTAGTGAAGACTTTGCAGCAGTCTTTACCAGGATGCTGCCAAAGTCCTACTGAAGAAGGAGGTAGTTCAGACTTTGGATTAGCTGAAAACTGCAAAAGAGGGCTATTGAAAGGCTATTTGTACTTGTTGGCAGAAGCACTGACTATATCCTGATCTTCCTCAGCCGCACATGCTGGAGAGCTGAAAATTGCACCATTATTTAAAACAAATGTAAAGATAATCCCAATAGTTACAGCCCTGCCACCTTAATTTTGGGAGTGGGAAAGCTTTTAGAAGTGATAATCTGGGACAAAATCAAGAAACCCTTGGGCAAATGTGGTTTAATTTAAGGAAAGCGAGAAAGTTTTAAACACAAGTCAGATTTAACTTCTGATTTTTCAGTGGTAGTGCAGTTAATATGGCTGTGTATTTGAGGTTTTTGCTAAATACAATGAACAAGTTTGTCAGCCAAATTAAAATCCATGGAATACAAGTGACAGAATGGAGGCAAAGTTGGCTGAATGACCAGAAACCATAGTTGCTTCTCTGACGAGAAGTAGGTATGTTCAGCATTCATAGTATTTTCCTTTTGTCTTAACATCACGGTGTTCCATAGGAATCAGTATTAGAACTACTGATTTTCTGGATCCATATTAGTGACTTTGGACTTGGGTGTGCTGGGCACAACTTCAAAATTTGTAGATGACCCCCAAAATGTGAGAGGATTATGATCTATGGGGCAAGGTTTTCTTGAGATGCCAAACCCTTTCAGTGTAATTTGAGGCAGAGTAGCTAAAAATTGTAAGCAATAGGTAAAGCTAACTGGTATGTTACTACTATGCAGTAGCACCATGACTGATATTTGTCACACGATGTTGCTGTCAAGCATTTCTCACAAATGAGTAATTTGTACATAAATTTCAGTGTAGTACCAGCCCGAAGCCCAAGTGTCCCAGCAATGGGCCAAAGAGCAGAGGTATGCCATTCAGTCCATCAAGTTTGCTCTGCAGTTGAACAGGATCATGGTTATCTAATGATCCTCAACCTATATAAGAAAAAAAAATGCAAAAGCTGGAAATCTGAAACAATGAAAATGCTAGAGAAACTCAACAGATCTGGCAGACTAGAGAGGAGAACAGAGCTCATGTTTCAAGTCTGTTATGACTCTTCAGAACTGAAAGTTGTTGTAAAATGGGTCATTTTATTTACTTTTTGACAGGCAGGTGAGCAAGAGGTGGTGTAGAGGCCCAATGCAAATGACAAAGGAGTGTTGATAGTAGAGAAGGGCAGGACTAAAGCTCTCCTTTCGCATAAAATTTACATGTGTTTTGCATCTCATTTTAAGTGCAGTGTGAACAAAACCTGTTTGGTTGAGGTGAAGGTAGTTTTTTTTTTTTTTTGGAAAAGACAAAGCAGTCAGTTTCTGAAGAAGGGTCACTGGATCCAAGACGTTAACTTTGCTTTCTGTCCACATGCAGCCAAATCTGCTGGGTTTCACTTGTGATTGATTTTATTGTCATGTGTACGGAAGTACAGTGAAAAGCTTTCTTTCTGCAGGAGAAGCAGATCATAGTAAGCAAGGATGTACAAATCAAAAAGACTTAGACATACAGGTTACATCGCACAGGACACAATAGGCAAGATCAACATTAGCAAGATTGGCATTATTTGTGGGTAGAGAGTCCCTTTATCGGTCTAATAAAGGCTGGGAAGAAGCTGTTCCTGTACCTGCTCGTGTGTTCAGGCTTCTGTATCTTCTGCCTGACAGAAGAAGGGGATCATTACCGTGGTGTGACGGGTCTTTGTTGGCAAGTAAAAACTGAACTGCAGATGGTGTAAATCCGGAACAAAAACAAAGTTGCTGGAAAAGCTCAGCAGGTCTGGCAGCATCTGTGAAGGAAAAAAGTTGGCGTTTCAGGTCTGGTGACCCTTCCTCAGAACTGGGGTTGATGTTAACTCTGTTTTATTCTTTCACAGATGCTGCCAGACTTTGTTGGCAGCCTTTCTGCGGCAGCGAGCCGTACAACTGGAGTCCATGGTTGAAAGGTTGACTTCCGTGCTGGTTTGGGCTGTGCACCACTTTCTGTAGTTTCTTACTGTCCTGTGCAGAGCGGTTGCCATACCAGGCTGTTAGACACCTTGACAGTATGCTTTCAGTGGTGCATCTGTAGAAATTGGTGAATGTCTTTGTCTTTGTGGACGTGACCAATTTCCTGAGCCTCCTGAGGAAGAAGAGGCATTGTTGTGCCACCTTGACTGTCGCATCAATGTGGGAAGTTCAGGACAGGTCAGTTATCGTCATGCCGAGGAACTTGATTGCTGTCCACCCTCAACCTCTGTTCCATTGATTATAGATAGATGCATGTTCTTCTCTTTTTTTCTTTCTGAAGCCAGTGATCAGTTCTTCAGTTTTGCCAACATTGAGAGGGGTTATTTTTGTTGCACCACATCACCAAGCCCTCTATCTCCCTCCTGTATTTTGACTTGTCATTGTTAGATATCCATCCCACTATGGTGGTGTTGTCAACATATTTCTTCATGATTTGGCAACATTGCTGTGGATGCACAGAGTACAGTAGGGGGATGAGGATGCATTCTTTTGGGAGCTCCGATTGTTGAGAGTTATTGTGGAGACGGTGCAGTTATCTATCTTTACTGATTTGTGGCCTGTTGGTCAAAGCTGAGGAGTCCGTTGCAGAGTGCAGAGCTGAGACCAAGGTCACAGAGTTATGAGATTGGTCTGGAGTGATGGTGTTGACTACAGCTCTGCCTTCAATGAGCAGGAGTCTGACGTGGTTGTCTTTGTTGTCCAGATGTTCCAGGGATGAGTGCAGGGCTAGGGATATGGTATCTGCTATGGACCTGTTATGTTAGTAGGCAAACTGTGTAGAGAATCGAGGCAGGCTGGGAGACGAGTTGATGTGGTCCATGACCAGCCTCTTGAAGCACTTCATCATTATTGACATCAGAGCCACTGGGCAATAGCCATTAAGGCACACTGCACGTGCTTTTTAGATGCAGGGATGATGGTGGTCATCTTGAAGCAGGTGAGGACTTCGGCTTGTAGGCGGGAGAGGTTGTTGTTGAATACTTCAACCAGTTAGTCCACACAGGATCCAAGTGCTCGCCTAGGGACACCGTCCAGGCCCATTGCTTTCCTTGGGTTGATTCTCTGGAAGACCGATCTGATGTCTGCAGCTGTGTCTGGGGCTGTCGGCAGGCACACCGTGTCACTGGCATTCTGCTCAAACTGAGCGCACCAGGGAGGGATGTGTCTTTGTGTCCTGTAATATTGTTTTAGGCCTCCCCATAGGTGGTGGGAGTCAGTTTGGTCCTCTAACTTGGTCCAGTATTGCCTCTTAGCATCCCTGATGGCTTTGCAGAGGCCATATCTGGATTTATTGTATTGATCTGGGTCATCTGATTTGAATGCTGCACATCTGGTCATCTGTAGGGAGTTGGATTTCACGGTTCAAAGGTTTACAGTTGGGAACACTTGGATTGACTTCTTTGGTATGAAGTCCGTAACAGTTGTGGCATACTCATCTAGGTTTTCCACTGAGTAGATCATAGAATTCCTACAGTGCAGAAACAGGCCCTTTGGCCCGACAAGTCCACACTAACCCTCTGAGCATCCCGTTCATACACAACCCTGAACAGTATGGGCAATTTTTAGCATGGCCAATCCACCTAGCCTGCACATCTTTGGACTGGGAGGAAACGGGAGAACCCAGAGGAGACCCATGCAGACACGGAGAATGTGCAGACTCCACACACAGTTGCCCGAGGGTGGAATCGAATCTGGGTCCCTGGCACTGAGGCAGCAGTCCTAACCACTGAGCCACCGTGCCACCCTTCTACCTTGGTTAGAATTGGACCCCATATGCAATGTGTTTGTTGATGGCATGGTTCTCCAACCATAGTGCCATCAATAAACACATAGAATTGGACCCCGTATACAAACCCCATACAGATCTAAACTGGAAATGACACTACTTACTATAGCGGACCAGACAGTGTAAATTCCAAGCGGAGTAGAATAACACCACTTCCTCAGAGGATCCATTGTTGATGTCACCTAGCTTGGTGACAAAATGTCTGAACAAGAACAAGCCAGCTCGGCGAGCAAGTCAACAACCACAATGGTCCAAAGTGTTCAGTCCTCTTGTGGGGTAGGAGATATGTTGGCGGCACTTTGGCAGCACCCTCTTGAGGTTGGCTTGGTTGAAGTTCTTGTGCACTCATTTGCAACACTTGAGCTCAAGTGTTTTGGGCCATTTGCAGAATATTGACATTTGGTATACATTATAACAAACTCTGCTTTGTCCCAGCTACTTAGCAACAGTAGATTTGGACCTTACTTAATTCTGAAGAGATTAATGAAACAACAGGCAAAACTAGTAAATCAAATCACAGCACTGTTATAACACCTCCATTCCTTTTGTATTTCAGATGTCCAGGATATTATGGAAACATCATGTATGACAGAAGGGTAGTACGAGGAAATACATACGCACAGCATACCCTCCCAGCGGTATGTGTAGTGAACTTGTTTCCAGTTTTACTAAGTTACACTTGTGTAAAACAGCTAACTTTAACAAAATGATGTGTGCTGATTTCTTAAACTGGCAATACATTAGATTCAAAGGAGGATACAATCTGTTCAGTTGAAGACTGGCAATTCCAAATACAGTAGATCCACACTTAAGTTGCTTTCATGGATGTTGTGACTTTAAGTAAATTCATGTGTCGTGTGTCGAAGCAAAATTCTGGAAATTTGAAACGAATGCAAAGAATGAAATAAAAGAACGCTTGCTCTTTCAATTGACCACATTGCTCTCACTAACATCTCTGTCCTGACCCTGCTCTGATATTCCACCAAAGCAAAATGCAAGCTCAAATGACAACCACTCACTTCCACTTAGGAACATTACATCCTTCTCAGTATTGAATTCATTAACTTCAGAAACTTGTGTCGGTTCTGTTTTTTTTTCTTTTAGTCTCCCCCTATAGTCATGGTGTGTTTGTGTCTTGTTTAATTTCTAAATTGTAAGCTAGGATCAATGGTCTCCATTTCACAGCTTAATTTACACTTTCTTTTAAAGAAAAAAAAATTCCCCTTTCTCTACTGTTTATGATGGGAAATAGCTGAACCCCTCTGATAATTAAACTAAATCACAAGCCCCAATCTGTTATGACAGGCGTGAGGATTCCCCACTAATAATTACCCCTGAAACACCCAGAGAAGCTCATCTTTCCTGTCTTAATAGATTAAGAGTGTTTGTTTTTTTTAAGAAAATCCCTAATCTCCATGTTACAAGAAACATTTGTTTTATTTAACCCAACAATGAACAAATTGACTAACAAACTGACAATTCCCTCCTAGACTACTAACTGATGTAAATACTACTGGAATGCCATTTGAATAATGACAAGTTCCAC
The DNA here is from genome assembly GCF_021869965.1 of Rhincodon typus. Taxonomy (NCBI): domain Eukaryota; kingdom Metazoa; phylum Chordata; class Chondrichthyes; order Orectolobiformes; family Rhincodontidae; genus Rhincodon; species Rhincodon typus. The sequence continues at coordinate 31,560,219 of NC_063340.1, read as the reverse complement.
TAATATAGACCCAATTAATAAGAAGCAACAAATTATAACTTAGTCTGTGTGAACTTGGAGAGATTGTCTTCTGGAATATTCTGTTGTCTCCATTTGCTTCACAAACACCTTTCTTCTGTTAACTTTCCTGAGAGCAGAATTATCTCATCTTTTTAATGAGGACTTTGAGCTAAAACATCATGGTACCTTTGAATTAGATGAGCTTTCTCTGAGAGCTGAATGGTGCAAACTCTGACAGATGGCAGTTGGCGCTCCCTGATTTTCCAAATGCCCTCGTCTTCCATACCTCTAATGAGGTAATCAAATTCTTATATGGTTGGTTTCAGGTTGTCAACACTGTCCAATTTTAAATTCAGTTGGCTTTCTGTTTCTAGGTGCTTCGTTTAAATTAGTTGGCCAAATTCAAACTTATCACAACATCAAAACAAGATATAGAGCTGGATGAACACCGCAGGCCGAGCAGGAAAGCTGACATTTCGGGCCTAGACCCGTCTTCAGAAATGTGGGAGGGGAAGGGGGTTCTGAAATAGGGAGAGAGGGGGAGGCAGCGAGAAGATGGATAGAGAAGATAGGTGGAGAGGAGACAGGCAGGTCAAAGAGGCGGGGATGGAGCCAGTAAAGGTGAGTGTAGGTCAGGAGTTAGGGAGGGGATAGGTCAGTCCAGGGAGGACGGACAGGTCCAAGGGGGTGGGATGAGGCTAGTAGGTAGGCAGTGGGGGTGGGGCTTGAGGTGGGAGGAAGGACAGGTTAGGGAGGCGGGGACAAGTTGGGCTGGTTTTGGGATGCGGTAGGGAGAGGGGAGATTTTGAAGATTTTGAAGCTTGTGAAGTTCACATTGATACTATTGGGCTGCAGGGTTCCCAAGTGGAATATGAGTTGCTGTTCCTGCAACCTTCGGGTGGCATTGTTGTGGCACTGCAGGAGGCCCAGGATGGACATGTCGTTTAAGGAATGGGAGGGGGAGGTGCAGTTGTTTAGTGCGAACCGAGCGTAGGTGTTCCGCAAAGCGGTCCCCAAGCCTCTGCTTAGTTTCACCGATTGTAGAGGAGGCCACATCTTGAACAGTGGATGCAGTATACCACGTTAGCAGATGTGCAGGTGATCATCTGCTTGATGTGGAAGGTCCTCTTGGGGCCTAGGATGGGGGTGAAGCGGGAGGTGGAGGTGTAGGTGTAGCACTTCCTGCGGTTGCAGGGAAAAGTGCCAGGTGTGGTGGGGCTGGAGGGTGTGTGGAGCGGACAAGGGAGTCACGGAGAGAGTAGTCCCTCCGGAAAGCAGATAAGGGTGGGGAGGGGAAAAATGTCTTTGGTGGTGGGGTCGGATTGCAGATGGCGGAATTGTCAGAGGATGATGCGTTGGATCCGGAGGCTGGTGGGGTGGTACGTGAGGACGAGAGGGATTCTGTTTTGGTTGGTATTGCCGGGAGGGGATGTGAGGGATGAGTTGCGGGGAATGCTCCGCCACTTTTTCCACTCTGAGGAAGTCATACCAGACTTGAAATATCAACTCTTTCTCTTTACAGACCTGTTGAGTTTCTTCAGAATTCTATTTTAACATTGTTTGTTAATGTTCTGTATTCCTAGCTGAGATAATATGCACAATAAAAAAATTACCAAATAAACACACATACTGTAAATGTAACTGGTTTCAGGTTGTGTAGGCTCCATCTACTGGCATAACCTGGTCAATGCTGGGAGTAGCTGAAGTCCCTGTGGTGGTGTTGCGAGTCTTGATTCAGAGCTAAACTCTGGACGTAACAGTGTAAATACCCAGAAATATGTTAAAGAAAATTTAATGAACATATAATGATTCTAAAATCTTCTTTTAATGATAATATAAAGAAGAAAGATAAAATGATTTCATCCCTTTCAGTAAAGTTGTGTAGGCCCTTCAAGGAAGGCTCACCAGACCCGAAACGTTAACTCTGATTTCTCTTCACAGATGCTGCCAGACCTCCTGAGATTTTCCAGCAACTGTTTTATTTCTGATTTACAGCATCCTCAGTTCTTTTGGTTTTTATATATGTAGGTATCTATCAGTAGAAAGGAAGAAATACAACGAGCATTAATCACAAATTGTTCACATGCAAACGTGCTCAAGGAACCCTAAATTAATCTGTCCATGCTTAGTCTCCAAAATGGCAAAACATCCTTTGATGCATTTATCACAAATTTTCCAAATAACTTTACATAAAGGTGTCCTTCTGATCAACTGCTGACTCCATTGATGGCTCTTCCCCTTGAAATTTTCAGTATTTGACTGTTGACCACTGGTAGCTGCAAATTCTGGATAAGCTGCCATCTAGCCAAATTTTTGGATCCATTCCAACCTTTTGACACTTCAATCAAGAATTTCTCAAAACAAAAGGTTTGAACAAAGCATAACATGAGATGGTGGAGCAGAAATAGGTAATTCAACCCCTCCAGCCTGCTCTTCTAGTTAATACAATCGTGGCTGATCTCATCTTGGCTCAACTGCACTTTCCTTCCCACTCTCCATAACCTTTCAACCCATTACTAATTAAAAATTTGCCTGTCCCCAGCATCCACCCCACTTAGGGTAATGAATTCCACAGATTCACAGCCCTTTGAGAAAAGTAATTTCTCATCTCTTTTGGAGTCTGCTACCCCTTTATGTTAAAACTGTGATCCTTTGTTCTGGATTGCCATAGGTGAAGAAATATCTTTACTCTATCTACTTTGTCAATTCCCTTTAGAAGTTATTCTCTCTAATTAGATCTCCTCTCATTCTTCTAAACACCAAAGCTTATAGACCTAAACTACTCCATCTCTTCATAAGACAAATCATTCATCTCTGGAATCAATCACGCGAATCTCCTCTGATCTGCCTCCAATACGACTACATCCCTACAAGTCAGGACACCGAAGCATGAATCTTGTCTCTCTCAGACTTTGAAAACTTGACATGTTTCAGAGTTCAGACTATTGACCATTCTTCATGAATCCCTCACATTTATACAGTTTGTCAGTTGAGCTGTCTTTAGTTGTAAACATCAGAATGGTGTGTTGCTTCTCTGGTGCTAGAATCAAAGATATCTTGGAGAGGGTGCAGTATATTCCCAAAGAGGAGAGGGCCCAGTAGGATGTCGTTATACACGTTGGAACTGGCAACATAGGAAGAGAAAAGGACAAGATTCTGAGGAGAGAATATAGGAAGTTGAATTTTAAAAAAAGGTCCTCGAGGGTGGTAATAGCTGGATTACTCCAGGTGCTATGAGCTAGTGAGGGAGGAAAAGGAGGATAGAGCAGATGAATATGTGGCTGAGGAGCTGGTGCAGGGGAGAAGGATTCACATTTTTGGATCATTGGAATCTCTTCTGGGTGGAAATGATCTGTATAAGAAGGACAGATTGCACCTGAATTGGAAGGGGACTAATATACTGGCAGAGAGATTTGCTAGAGCTGTTCAAATGGATTTAAAATGGTTGGGGTGTTGGGGAGGATTGCAAGTTGGAGCCAGGTAGATAGTGAGGAACCGTTAGGTACCGTTAGGGAATGTTGGGGCAGACCGGAACAAAGCAGAGGATGAGGTAGGACTGATAAATTAAGCTGCATTTATTTCCATGCAAAAGGCCTAACAGTTTAGGCAGATGAACTCAGGGCATGGTTGGGAACGTGGGTCTGGGATATCATAGTGATTAGAGACGTGGCTCAGGGATGGGCAGGACTAGCAGCTCCACAGTATAGATGCTGTAGGAAGAATAGAAAGGGGGTCAAAAGAGGAGGGCGTTTTCGATTAGGGATAATATTATGGCTGTACTTAAGGAGGATATTCCTCGGAATATGTCCAGGGAAGTTATTTGGGTGAAACTGAAAAATAAGAAAGGGATGAACACCCCATTGGGATTGTACTATAGATCCCGCCAATAGTCAGTGGGAAATTGAGAAACAAATTTGTAAGGAGATCTCAGTTATCTGTTAGAATAATAGGGCAGATATTGTAGGGGATTTTTAACTTTCCACACACAGACTGGGACTGCAGTAGTGTTAAGGGCTTGGATGGAGAGGAATTTAAGTGTGCACAAGAAAATTTTCTTGTGCAATATATGGATGTACCTACTAGAGAAGCAACAAAACTTGACCTACTCTTGGGAATTAAGGCAGTGTCAGTGGGGGAGCACTTTGGGGCCAGTGAACATAATTCTATTAGTTTTAAAATAGTGATGGAAAACAATAGATTGGATCTAAAAGTTAAAGTTCTACATTGGATGAAAGACCATTTTGATGTTATTAGGCAAGAACTTTCAAAAGTTGATTGGGGGCAGATGTTTGTAGGTAAAGGGGCGGCTGGAAAATTGGAAGCCTTCAAAAATGAGATAACGTGAGTCAAGAGACAGTATGTTCCTGTTAGGGGTAAAGGGCAAGGCTGGTAGGTGAGGGCAGAGCAGTGGATGCGATCTGTATGGATTACAGTAAGGTGTTTGACAAGGTTAGATCACATGGAATAGAGGGGAGAACTAGCCATTTGGATACAGAACTGGGTCGAAGGTAGAGGACAGAGGGTAGTGGTGGAGGGTTGCTTTCAGACTGGAGACCTGTGACCAGCGGTGCGCCACAAGGAATGGTGCTGGGTCCACTGCGTTTCGTCATTTATATAAATGATTTGGATGTGAATATAGGAGGTATGGTTAGTAAATTTGCAGAAGACACCAAAATTGGAGATGTAGTGGACAGTGAAGAATGTTACCTCAGAGTACAACAATACCTTGCTCAGATGTGCCAATGGGCTGAGGAGTGGCAGATGGAATTTAATTTAAATAAATGTGAGGTGCTGCATTTTGGAAAGGCAAATCAGAGCACGACGTAGACACTTAATGGGAAGGTCCTGTGGAGTGTTGCTGAACAGAGACCTTGGACTGCAGGTTCATAGCCCCTTGGAAGTGGAATCACAGGTAGACAGGATAGTGAAGAAGGTGTTTGGTATGCTTGCCTTTATTAGTGCATTGAGTATAGGAGTTCAGAGGTCATGTTGCAGCTGTACAGGACATTGGTTAGGCCAATTTTGGAAGACTGCGAGCAGTTCTGGTCTCCCTACTGTAGGAAGGATGGTGTGAAACTTGAAAGTGTTCAGAAAAAATGTACAAGCATGTTGCCAGGGTTGGAGGGTTTGAGCCATAGAGAGAGGCTAAATAGGCTGGGGTTATTCTCCCTGGAGCGTCGGAGGCTGAGTGATGACCTCATAAAGGTTTATAAAGTTGTGAGGTGGTGGGGAGCTCAAAAGTAGAGGGCATAATTTTTGAGAAGATTTATAGCTTGGGTTGTGGATGAGGCTGTAGATGAGGTTTTAGACTTGCTTGCCGAGCCGATGTATTTGATTGCAGACATTTCGTCACCCTGCTAGGTAACATCGTCAGTGTGCCTCCGGTGAAGCGTTGATGTTCTGACTCGCTTGTAATTTATGTACCTTGGTTTGCTGGGATGGTTGACATCACCTCTGGTTCTGAGATAACAAGGTATAGAGCTGGATGAACACAGCAGGCCAAGCAGCATCAGAGGAGCAGGAAGGCTGACGTTTCGGGCCTAGACCCTTCCTCAGAAAAAAAAATTTCTGAAGGAGGGTCTAGGCCCAAAACATCAGCCTTCCTGCTCCTCTGATGCTGCTTGGCCTGCTGTGTTCATCCAGCTCTACACCTTGTTATCTCAGATTCTCCAGCATCTGCAGTTCCTACTATCTCTCTCACCTCTGGTTCTGTTTATCACTGGTTTGTATATCGGGTCCACTTCAATGTATTTGTTGATGGAGTTCCGATTGGAATGCCAGGCCTCCAGATTTCCTGGCATAGGTTTAAGGTGAGAGGGGAAAGATTTAAAAGAGACCTAAGGGACAACATTTTCACGCAGAGGGTGGTGCGTGTATAGAATGAGCTGACAGAGGAGGCTGGTATAATTACAACATTTAAAAGGCATCCGGATGGTACATGAATAGGAAGGATTTGGAGGGATAATGGCCAAATGCTGAAAAATGGAACTAGATTAATTCAGGATAGCTGGTTGGCATGGACGAGTTAGACCAAAGAGTGAGGTTTCATATTGTACAGCTCTATGTCTCTATATTAAAATGTAAGGCTCCTCCCCTTACTACTGCTTTAGTTCACATGACAAAACAGACTGAACTACAGGGATGAGATGCAGAATCCCCTGTAGCTATCTCCCTTTCTAACATATGGTTTTGGATACTGATGGGGGAAGATGACTGTGGAGGGGAATGCAGTGGCAGCCAACTTCATGTCACCAGTGCTCGGTCAGCTGTACAAGAGAGGAGGAAAAAGAACAGCAGGGCTATAGTGGTAGGGGATTCAGTTGTAAGAGGAACAGATGTTTGTTTCTGCAGTTGCAAAAGAGACTCCAGGATGGTATGTTGCCTCCCTGATGCCAGTGTCAGGTATAAGGTCAAAAATCACACAACACCAGGTTATAGTCCAACAGGTTTATTTGAAAACACAAGCTTTCGAAGTCTTGCTCCTCCGTAAGGTTTTGCTGAGAGAGATGGCATCAGACAGAGAACTTATAAGCAAGAAATCAAATGGTCATAGAACTGATGTGAATGTATGGAACAAACTGAAGATGCTGATTGAAGATTTAATCAGTTAGAAAGGAGATGTAGATTTCAATTGTTTAATATGCAAATGTAAGAGTATTTTTTTCAAGTCACTGTCCTGTGATAACTAAAGGTTTTATCAGTACGCCAGAGGTGATATCTGAGGCCAGACAATGCATTTTAGGTGTGAGGGCTTGCTTAGAAAACTGTATTTTAACTTGGGGTCAGACTGGTCTTGTTTCTAAAGTAGGGATTTATAAAATGCCATATTGACTGAATACAAATTGTGTGGTTTTTGTATCTGTTATTACAACACTGCAAATGCAAATTCACCTTATAGGTGGTGTTGGGGGGCGGGTACCTGTGTGGGGGGGTTAATGTGAGGGGGGGGTTGTTTGGGGGGAATGGGTGTGGGGGGTGTGTGTGGGGACGATGATGTGTGGGTGGTGGGGGGCGGGGGTGGGTGTGGGTGTGGTGGGAGGAAGGAGTGTATGTGCCTGTGTGTGCAGAGGGGAGGTGGGTGGGGTGGGAGGTGTGCATGTGCGTATGCGGGGGCGTGGTGAGGGGTATGGTTGTGTGTGGGCGGGGATGGTGTGTAGGGTTGTGTTTTGGGGGGAGGTGTGTGTGCATGGGGGTGGAGGGAGTGTTTTGGGGATAGGTGTGTGTGTGGGTGTGTGTGTGTGTGCGTGCGTGTGCGCGCACACGCTGGGGAGGGGGGGGTGGTGTTAATGTTGTTAATGTACCCGCCTCAACCACTTACGCTGGCAGCTCACTCCTTATGCATACCTCTCTCAGTGAAAAAGTATGCCCCTCACATTTCCATGTAGTCTTTCTCCTCTTGCCTTAAACTGATGCCCTCTAGTTTTGCTTCCCCAACCCCAGGGAAAAGACTGAGTGCATTCACCCTATCCATGCCTCTCATGATCTTGTACACTTCTATAAGATTCTCCCTCAGTCTCCCATGCCGTAAGGAAATCCTAGCTTGTCCAACCTCTTCCTATAACTCAGTCCCTTGAGTCCTGGCAACATCCTTGTAAAGAGATAGAAAGAACTGCTGATGCTGGAATCTGAGATAACACGGGAATCTAAGGAACACAGTAGACCAGGCATCAAGATGTGCTGTGTACCTCCAGCTCCACACTGTGTTGTAATATCCTTATAAATTTCTTCTGCCCTCTTTCCAGTTTAATAACATCCTTCCTGTAGCAAGGTGACCAAAACCGAACACAATACTCCAAGTGTGGCCACACCAATGTAATGTACAACTGCATCAGCATGGTGGCTCAGTGGTTAGCACTGCTGCCTCACAGTGCCAGGGACCCAGGTTCAATTCCACCCTCGGGTGACTGTCTGCGTGGAGGTTGCACATTCTCCCCGTGTCTGTGTGGGTTTCCTCAGGTACTCAGGTTTCCTCCCACGGTCCAAAGATGTGCAGGTTAGGTGGATTGGCCATACTAAATTGCCCGTAGTGGTCAGGGATGTGTAGGTGGATTATAAGGGGATGGGTTTGGGTGGGATGCTCCAAGGGTCGGTGTGGACTTGTTGGGCCGAAGGGCCTGTTTCCACACTGTAGGTATTCTAATTCTAACTTCCCAACTTCTATACTGATACCCTGACTGATGAAGGCCAGCGTGCCAAAAGCTGCCTTCACTGCCATGTCTACCTGTGACTCCTCTTTCAGTGATCCATGCACCTGAACTCCAAGGCCCCTCCCTTCCACTACATTCCTTAAGGCCTCACCATTCACCATACACCATGAAACTCTACTTGGATTTGACTTTCCAAAATGCAACACCTCACACTTATCTATATTAAACTCCTTTTGCTATTTCTCGGCCCACTTCCCAGCTGATCAAGATCCCGTCTGGGAGGGAACATCACTGGCGATTGTTGTGCAGCGTCCATTCTTCCATTGTTGTGGTGTCTACATGGTTTTGCCAATATACCATGCCTCAGGGTGTCCCTGCCTGCAGGGGACTTCTACTACCTTCTCAAGATACATAAAGCCAACACACCTGGATGTCCCATCATATCAGGCAATGGGACCCTCTCATGATCTTGAGAACCTCTCTGGCTATGTCGAGGGCATCTTGAAACCCACGAGGAACCCCAGCATCTTTCATGACACTACAAATTTATTACAGAAACTCAGCAACCATGGACCAATCGAACCAGGAACATTCCTAGTCACAATGGATGTTTTGGCACTCTACACCAGCATCTCCCATGATGATGGCATTGCTGCAACAGCCTCAGGACTCAAGACCAACAACGGCCAATTTCCAGATGCCATCCTACAACTCATCTGCCTCATCTTTGACCGCAACGTCTTCACCTTTGACAACCAGTTCTTCATCCAGACACATGGAACAGCCGTGGGAACCAGATTTTTATTCCAATATGCCAACATTTTCATGTGCAAGTTCGAACAAGACTTCTTTTCTGCACAGGACCTCCAACCAAAGCTATACGCCAGATACATTGATGACATTTTCTTCCTTTGGACTCATGGTGAGGAATCACCAACTACATAGTGACATCGGAAAGTTTCACCTCACCATCAGACACCGTGGACTACTCTTGAGAATCAGTCTCATTTTTGGACACACGCATTTCCTTCTAGGATGGACACCTCAATGTATCTTGAGAAGGTAGTAGAAGTCCCCTGCGCTAAACGTACGCAGGACGAGCCTGCAGAGGGTACTCTGAAAGACTGGATCAAAAGTCTTGATCAGTCTGTTCAGTTCACGGGTGAGTTCTTTGGTCGGATCAGCAGGTAGTTGTCTGTAGTGTTCCTGGTTGTTCCGCTGTCAGTATACTTCCTTGCAGTCATCCGTTCTATTCTATGTGACGATGGCTTCTCCTTTGTCTGTTGGTTTGATGACAATGTTGTGATTTGGTTTTGAGAGCATGGATGGTGTTGCGTTGTGCTTGAGTGATGTTTTGCGCTACCTTGTGAGTGCAGCTGATGAATCTGGAGTTCACACATTCCCTGACAGCTCGAGCTTAAATGTCAAGCCCAGGGCAACGGCCCTCTGGAGGGGTCCAACTTGACTCCTTCTTTGGCTACTCCACCACGGATCTCTCTGTTGACTGTTCCGGTTCATTGGTTGTCTCATTGGGCTTGCTGCTGACATCTTGGAAGAATTCCCAGAGTCTCATTCGTCTGATGAATTCCTCTGTGTCTGCCACGAGACCAATGGCAACTGTTTTGGCCGAGGGCTCAATTTCTGTCCCACCACCAAAATGGACCCCTCTCTCTTGCGTGCACACACTCTCCCATGCCTGAAACATCAACTTTCGTACTCCTCAGATGCTGCCTGACCTGCTGTGCCTCTTCCAGCTCCACATTTGTTCAACATTAGTGAACCAGGTGGGTTTTTCCAGCAATGAACAATGGATTTATGGTCTTCATTAAATTCATAATTTCAGATTTTTATTTCCACCATCTGCTGTGGTGGGATACAAGCCAGGTCCCCATTTAGAGGGGATGTAAGGAAAAGCTTTTTCATCCAAAGGGTGGTGGGAATCTGGAACTCACTGCCTATAAGAATGGTAGAAAGGGAAACCCTTATAACATTCCCGAAGTATGTATTTAGATGCGCACTTGTGAGACCAGGCCATTATAAGGCTATTGGACAAGTGCTGGAAAATGGGATTAGAATAGTTAAGTTGTTGGTTTTGACTGGCATGGACATGTGTTGAAAGGCCTTTCTCTGTGCTGTAGATCTTTGACTGAGGTGGCCATGACTGCCCTTGACATCAAGGAGCTCTAGCAAAACTGGAGTCAATGGGAATTGATTCTGCACCAGTTAAGTCATGCTTGGCACAAAAAAATGATGGTTGTGGTGTTTGGAGGGTCAGTCATCTTAGCTCCAGGACATCTCTGCAGAAGTTCCTCAGGGTAGTGTCCTTGGCCCAACCATTTTCAATTGCTTCATCAATGACCATAATAAAGCTCCCTAATAAAGTCAGAAGTGGGGATGTTCACCTGCTGATTGCATGATGTTCAGCACTGTTTGTTACTCTTCAGATACTGAAGCATTCCATGCCCAACTGTAGTAAGGTCTGATCACTATCCAGGTTTGGTTGGCAAGTGTGTAGAACCTTCAATGATTTTTCATTATTTTTCCTTTATTCAGTAATCAATTTTTGGTTTGGAGCTGTGAAATATGAACTGACCTTTTGACTACGGGCAGCTGCTTGTGGGAAAAGAAAAGGGGACAAACCAGTTGTTATTTGTTTATGAGGCCAGGCCTGAAGGTTAATTGCAGATGGTTCTTAGTCAAAGTGCTACATAGATTCATTGATTCTAAGGAAACCAGTATGTTTAGCCAGATAGCAGATTTTTGGCCATGAGTGAGGTCAGTACCTCGGAATTATTGCCAGCAAGGGCAGCACAGTGGCTTAGTGGTTAGCACGGTTACTCACAGCATCAGGAACCCAGGTTTGATTCCACCCTGTCTGTGTGGAGTTTGCGCATTCTCCCATGTCTATGTGGGTTTTCTCCAGGTACTTAGGTTTCATCCCACAGCCCAAAGATGAGTAGTTTAGGTGGATTGGCTATGCTAAGTTGCCCATAGTGCCCAGGGATGTGCAGGCTAGGTAGGTTAGCCCTCATATGCAGGGTCACAGGGGTGAGATGCTTAGAAGCATTGCTGAAATCTCCTCAGAGTGAATTGAAAATGTGGCTCTGATTGACGTCTTCAGAAAATCATTCAAGAAGCAATAATATATGCCGGTGAAACAACGCATCGTGAAAGCCACTTAAGTAATTTGACCACTTTTTTGTTATTTTCTGTTATTTATTCCTTAACTGTTGGTTTTCTGCTTTTGAATGAATGGGTCTGAAAACAAAGGTTATTGAGTTTAAATCATTGACATCAATTAGGTTATTTTGTTGTTTAATTTTGCTGTGCTAGGGTTACTGAATTTTTAATAGTTTTGCTTAAGCTACAAACCCAGTGTCTAGAATTAATTATTTGGAGTAGAGGATTGGATATTCAAAAAGTCTGGTTAGGAACCATTGGATTCAATTTTGAGGGTCTTTTAAGGTTTTAATTTTACTGTATTGCAAATAGAGGTAGGAAAGCTGATTTGATTTCAACGTCTGATCCATTCCATAACAATTGCAAGTAATATTGCCAGACACACGTGTGGCAGAAATGACCATCTCCAACAAGAGACAATCTAACTGTCAGCACTTGACATTTCATAGTATCACCAACACTGACCCCCCCACCCCCCCGCCATCAACGGTCTCCCAATGTCTACATCCTAGGGGTTACCATTGAGCAGAAACTGAACTGGACTTGTCATAAACATATACTGTTGCTATGAGGAACTTGTGCTTGGAGGCAGAGGACGTGGTGAGACCCTAAATGAGTACTTGCATTGGTATCCACCCATGAGAAGGAAATGGAGGAAAGTGAGATTTGTGGAGCATGCTAATATGTTACCTCATTTTGAGATCAAGAAAGAAGTGGTGTTGGCTCCCTTTAAAGCATTAAGGTAGATAAGTTCCCAGGGCCCAGTGGTATTTACCCCAGGTTATTGAGAGAAGCAAGAGAGGAGTTTGCTGGGGCCTTGACCAAGATCTTTGTATCTTCACTAGCTCCTGGAGAGGTCCCAGGGGATTGGCAGGTAGCTAATGTTGTTCCACTGTTCAAGAGGGAAATAGAGATAATTTAGCAAAGTATAGACCGGTGAGTCTCACATCGGTGGTTAGGAAGCTGTTGGAGAGAATTCTGAGGAATAGGATTTACTTGCATTTGGAAATGCATAGCCTAATTACGGTAGGTCAGCATAGCTTCGTGCAGGTCCGGTCATGTCTTACTAACTTGATTGATCACCTTTGTCACCTCCTCAAGAAATTCAATGAGGGTAGAGCAGTGAATGTTGTCTACGTGGATTTTAGTACGGCTTTCGACAAAGCCCCTCATGGTAGGCTCGTCAAGAAGACTAAGATGTATGGGATCCATGGTGACTTGGCTGCATGGATTCAGAATTGACTTGCCCACAGAAGGCAGCAGGTGGGGTAGAAAGGTGTTTTTCTCGCTGGAGGTCTGTGACTAGTGGTTTTCTGCAGAGATCTGTACTGGGACCTCTGCTCTTTGTGATATATATAGATGACATGGATGAACATGTAAGTTTGCAGACAATGCAAAGATCAGTGGAGTTGTGGATAGTGTAGAAAGTTCCCAAAGGATACAGTAGAGTAAAGATCAGTTGCAGATATGGACGGAGAAATGGCAAATGGAGTTTAGTCCGGATAAGTGTGAGATGCTGCGTTTTGGGAGGTCAAATGTTAAGGAAAAGTATAGAGTTAATGGCAGGACCCTGAAGAGCATTGATGTACAGAGGGATCTTGGGGTTCATGTCCAAAGCTCCCTGAAAGTGGCCATGCAAGTAGATAGCATGATAAACAAAGTGTTTGGGATGTTTGCCTTTATTGGCTGGGGAATTGAGTACAAGAGTCGTCCTGTTGCAGCTTTATAAGACTTTGGTCAGGCCACACACTTAGAGTATTGCATTCAGTTCTGGTTGCCACATTACAGGAACGATGTGGAGGCTTTGGAGAGGGTGCAGAGGAGGTTTACTACGATGCTGCCTGGATTAGAGGGTATGAGCTATAAGGAAGGCAAGAAAAATGCAGGATGTTTTCTCAGCAGCGGAGGCTGAGGTGAGACTTGATAAAAGTCTATAAAATTATGAGATGCATAGACAGGGTTATCAGTCAAATCTTTTTCCCCAGAGTTGAACTGTCTAATACTGGGGATATGCATTTAAGGTGAGGGAGGAACGTTCAAAGGAGATATGAGGGGCAAGGATTGTACACAGAGAGTGGTAGGAGTCTGGAACAAGCTACCAGGGGTGGTGGTGGAGGCAAATGTGTTAGGAGCATTTAAGGGATTTTTAGATAAGCCCACGAATATGCAAGGAACGGAGGGATATGGACCACTGGCAGGCAGAAGGTATTAATTTAATTTGGCGTCATGTTTGGCACAACATTGTGGATCACAGGGCCTGTTCCTGTGCTGTACAGTTCTATGTTCTAAAAGTGCAAGTCAGAGGTTAGGAATCCTGAAGTGAGCATCTCAACTCCTGACTCCCAAAGCCTATCCACCATCTACAAGGCACAAGTCAGGAGTGTAATGGAATACTCCCGACTGAAGAAGCTTGATTCCATCAGGAAAATACAGCCTATTTGATTGGCACTACATCCACAAACATTCACCCCTTCCATCACTGATTCTGTAGCAGCAGTGTGTACTATTTATAAGGTACACTGTAAAAATAGACAATGGCTTCCAAACCCACGACCACTTCCATCTAGAAGGACAGGGGCAGCAGGCTGGAGGCGCTGTATTAGGCACAGAGACTTAAGTGTATATGTGCAGAAGTCAGGACAGAGAGAGAGAAAGAGAGAGCAATTCATTAAGCATACAGTATTCTGGTCTTTATCACCCAGACCCCACCCTATCCCTGCAACTCCCTGGACAGTATTGGCAATTTAGCTTGGACTATCCATGTAACCTGCACATCTTTAGACTGTGGGAGGAAACCGGACCATCCGGAGGAAACCCACGCAGACATGGGGAGAATATACAAACTCCACCCACTCAGTTGCCTGAGGGTGGAATTGAACTCGGGTTCCTTGGGGCTGTGAGGCAGCTAATCACTGAGGCACCATGCCGTGCTACTTAAAGCATCTTCATAATACATCAATTAGATCTTCTCTCATTCTTCTAAACTTGAGGGTATAGTTTCATTTATGAAGTAAGTTAGTTTGAAGAAATTGGGATTGTTTTTTTTTGATGAGGAGAAGATTAAGAGAATGCTTTTATGTACTACACATGTTGAGAGTTTGGAATGCATGGCCAGGTAGTGTGGTGGAGGTTCAAATGGGACATTCAAGTGGGCATTACAGTTTGGTTTTATTTAATTTAAATAATATGCAGGGTTAAGGTGAAAAAGCAGGGTGATTGGCATTAAGTCATAATGCTCATTGAGAGACTCAGTGTAGACCTGTGGGATGCCTGCCTAAACTCCCACTTCTGTACCATAGCAATTATATGATTTTTTTTTTAAAGATTTGTGAAATTTTGCTGGCTAGGCCAAAATGTATTAGCCATCCATAATTGCCCTTGAGAAGGTGTTGGTAAGCTGCTTTCTTGAAATGCGCCAGTCCATTTGGCATAGATACTCTACAAACTGCATTGACAAACTGGACTACATGACCTGTTACCAACATAGAATATATGGCTTTGAATGTTTCAAATGAATTGTATTATAGGATGGATATAGATTGAATGAAAAAAAAGGCAATATAAAGTTGTCAGTATTTAACAGAATAACAAGTTGCAGCCGTCAAGTGAGACATAACGAAGTGTATTGTTATGAGTTTTCTCATATGAGTTTATTATAGGATAAATGGTGATTGTCTTGCTGACCAGTGGAAACTATGTTTGAATTTAAGATAATCTCAAAAATAATCAAGTACAGGTTGGAGAAAAAAAAGTGAAGAGTAATTAGAATGCACATTTCTCGGATGCATGCTCCAACTTCAGTAATATGTTTGTTATTTCGGCATGTGTTAAGCTTGTTTACAATCCTTTTTAGGTAGTGTAATTTTTTAAAGAGCTATACCTTTTTTAAAACATATTTTTCACATCTTATTCAACTTTTTAGACAGCCCAGCCTGACCCTATTGAGATCCAACGACAGCACGAAATTCAGAGGAGGGCAGTTGCCAGGAGACGAGCTAAAGCACAGCAGCGAACTGGAACCCCACACCCTGTGGAAGGAAGGATACACACTGAAGTACAAACCGGTATGATTAGGAGGGGTCTGTGTTCAAAATGGCACAAAATGCTCGTCCTTTCAAGCCTGCTGCTTCAGGATGCCACATTTCCAAGTGTTTTAATGAGGTTCTAGAGGTCATAGGTTGATTTGGAGATTTGGTTGTTATCGAACAACACTTTCTGAATATATGTGCATTGATGTTACTTGCAGACCGGGACAGGATCAGCTATAGTCTTGGCTATACACACTGCTATACCTTACTGATTAATAAGTATGTAACTGGTATCTTGCAAGACAAGAAACTAGTAAGAAGAGACTGAAATAGAATCTCTTATGAATGTCAAGTTTGAATTAATATTAACATTAATAAGTTCCAAGCTAATCTTAATTTCTGTATTGATCAGAATTGTATCTGGAAGAACTCAGTGATCGTATAGAAGAAGTTGATGTTGATACTCAAACAGATGCATTTTTGGATAAACCACAAACACCCCTTTTTATTCCTGGAAAAACAGGCAAGGATGTTGCTACGCAGATTGAAGAAGGAGAAGTATGTCATACAAAGCATGTAGAGGATATGTTTAAATATATTGTTATACATCAAATTGACAAAGTGGTCTGGATCATGACCTTTAAAAGGTGTTTTCATGGTGATAAATGAACTAGGGAATGTTTTTATTTTAGATATAGCATTGTGTTCAATCGTTCATGAGATGTGGGTGTTGCCAGTTGAGCCAGCATTTTTTACCCAACCCTAATTGCCCTTAAGAGTCAACCCATTGTGTGGATATGGAGTCGCATGTAGGCCAGACAGGGTAAGGATGGCAGGTTTCCTTCCCTGAACTTCATTATTGAACCAGATGGATTTTTTTTTTTTTAATTCAAATTTCACCATCTGTCATGGTGGGATTCAAACACATGACCCCATGAACATTAGTCTCAGGTACTGGATTATTTGTTCAGTGACATTACCATTAAGCTACCAACTCCCTATGTTGGCACAGAGCAAATTAGAAAGTCTGATAATAAAAAATTCCCCAGGAAAAAGTGCTCAAAGTACAGGTTAAATCCATTTAGGGTCATAGAGCTTTACACCACAGAAATAGACCCCTCGGTCCAACTCGCCTGCACTGACCAGATATCCGAAACTGGTCTAGTCCCATTTTCCAGCATTTGACCTATATCCCTCTAAACTCTTCCTGTTCATGTACCTATCCAGGTGCCTTTTAAATGTTGTAATTGTATCCACCTCCAACATCTCCTCTGGCAGCTTGTTCCATACATGCATCATCCTCTGCAAGAAAAGTTGCCCCTCAGGTCCCTTTTTTAAATCTTTCTCCTCTCACCTTAAATCTGTGCCCTCTAATTTTGAACTCCCCTAGCCTGGGAAAAAAGACCTTGGCTGTTCACCTTATCCATTCCCCTCGTGATTTTAAAAACCTCTATAAGGTCAGCCTCTCCATATAGCTCAAACCCTCCAATCCCAGCAACATTCTTGTAAATCTTTTCTGAATCCTTTCAAGTTGAACAACATCTTTCCTATAGCATGGAGACCAGAACTGAATGCAGTAGTCTAAAAGTGGCCTTATCAGTGGCCCGAACAGTCTCAACATGACATCCCAACTGCTATTCTGAATGTTCTGACCAATGAAGGCAAGCATGCCAAATGCCTTCTTTACCACCCTGTTTACCTGCAACTCCACTTTCAAGGAACTATGCACCTGCACCCCTAGGTCTCTTTGTACACCCACTCCTCAGGATCTTACCATTAACTGTATAAGTCTTGCCCTTACTAAAATGCAACACCTCACATTTATCTAAATTAAACTCCATCTGCCACTTCTCAGTCCATTAGCCCCTCTGATCAAGATCCCGTTGTACTCTTAGATAACCTTCTCCACTGTCCACTCTGCCACTGATTTTGCTGTGATCTGCAAACCTTCTAACCATATCTCCTTTATTCACATCCAAATCATTTATATAAATGTTGAAAAGCAGTAGACCCAGCACCAGTGCTTGCGGCACACTGCTGATCACGCGCCTCCAATCTGAAAAACAACCCTGCAGCACCACCCACGCTCTCCTAGCCAATTTTGTATCCAATTGCCTAGCTCCCCCTGAATTCCATGTGATCTAACCTGGCGACCCAGTCTACCACAGGGAACCTTGATGAATGCCTTGAAGTCCATATAGAGTACATTTAGCACTCTGCCTTCATCAATCTTCTTCAAAAAACTCAATCAAGTTAGTGAGACACAATTTCCCATGCACAAAGCCATGTTGATTATCCCTCATCAGTCCTTGCCTTTCCAAATACAAGTAAATCCTGTCCCCTCAGAATCCCCTGCACTTACTTACCCACCACTATTGTTAGAGTCACTGGTCTGTAGTTTCCTGGCTTTTCCTTACCACTTTTCTTAAATAATGGTACCACATTAGCCACCCACCAGTCTTCCAGCACATTGATGGTGTAATAGCAAAGTCCAAAACAAGAATCTTAGACATAGCCAATGACTGGTATGAGGGTAAAACTTGCTAAATTTGGTTCAAATAGATGAAAAATAATAGCAGTAAGTAAGAAGTGGGAACAGCAAATGAAGAATTTCAAGATGTTCAACATGAATATGTTCCTGTTTCTAAAAAAAACTTCAATGAAATATAACCTGTGGTTTCCGCGTAAAGTTGACCATAGTCTAAAAAAAGAGGTTTATAATGTTATGAAGTATAATTGTAGAATTAAGGTTTGAAAGAGTTTTAGAAACTAACAAAAGGCAGCCAAAAGATTGGCTAAAATGGGGAAAATAGAATACGAAAGCAAACTATATAGGCATTTTAAACATACTGTGTAGGGGCTTTTGCAAGTATAATACAAAATGAGAAGAGTAGCTAGAGGAAGCAGTGATACTTTAGAAACAGGGACAGAATAAGTTAACACATGGAATGAGGAACTGCAAGAGGAGCTGAACAAATATTTTCTCTGACTTCACAGCAAAAGATCATGTATCAGAAATTGAGGGTAACCAATGGACTATTTAAAAGTGAGGAACTTCTAAGTAATTAAACTACCAACAGGGCCATGTTATGACATACTCGAGAGACTAAAAGCTGACAAATCCCTTTGAATAGATGACCTAAGTCAAGGGATTATGAAAGAGGTAGCTAAGACACACTAGTTACGATTTTCCAAAATTCCCTAGCTTTTAGAATGATCCCAGCAATTTGAAGTTAGCAAAATTAACATTGTTTTTCAAGAAAGGAGGGAGTTAAAGAGAATTGGGAACAACAGGCCAGTTAGTCTAGCATCACGTCAGTAACTGGGAAAATGATTGAATTTATTATTAAACAAGTCGTAATAATGCTGTGATTGTACTATGCTCAGATAAAGTCAAATTGGCTTAATAAAAGAGAAGCCATGTTTAACAAATATATCAGTCTTCTGACTGAATGCAAGATACAGTCACTTGGTGTTAGGAGTAATATATTGACATGGATAGTTCCAGACTGAGAAAGCAAAGAGTACATATGAATGGGACATTTTCAAGTTGGCAGGTTATGACTAGGAGGGTGCTGCCAGAAATTAGTGCTAGAGCTTCAGCTATTTACAATTTCTATATCAGTGATTTTGGAGAGAGAGCATAATTTATCTACATTTGTTAACAATACAAAGCTATGCAGGAACGTAAGCTGTGAGAAAGACACCGAGGCTGCAAAGATGTAGTTGGGTTAAATGAATGTGCAACAAAGTGGCAAATAGAGCATAACACGGGGAAGTGTGAAGTTGCTAACTTTGGTTCTAAAAATATAGAAAAGCAAAATAGATTTGAAAAGGCATGGAGCAGCTAAATGCTGATGTTCAGAGAGGGACCAGGGTGTACTTGCACAAGGTGTACAACTACATTTATGGCAGACAATTAAGAAGGGAAGTGACCTTTTCCTACAAGGGGATTAAATTGCAAATTTAAGGAAATATTGCTAGAATTGTACACAGGTTTGCTGAAGCCAGAATCAGATCAAATACACTAAATCAAGATGGGCATTGAAGAGATGAGACTGCCATTCTATTTTTATTTTTTTTGTCAATTAAAAAAGGGATTTCTCTCTGGACAAATGTGAGATGATGTATTTGGGCAGGACAAACAAGGTGAGGGAATATATAATGATGTTAAGACCCTGGGAAGCACCCAGCATCAGAGGAAAGTTTGGTGTGCATGTAGTGTGCATACTGATCCCTAACAGTATCAGGACGTGGATAAAGTGGCTAAGAAAGCATATAGTACTTGCATTTATTAGCCAAGGAATACAAGGAGGTTATGCAGGAACTGTAAATTGTTGGTTTGATAATAGCTAGAATATTGTGTGCAATTTTGAAATCCATATTATAGAAGGCATATGATAACACTTGAGAGAATGCTGAAGAGATTTACCAGGATGTCGCCTGAACTAGAGAGTTTCAGTCCTGAAGAGAGATTGGACAGACTGAGGTTGTTTTCTTTGACATGATTGAGATGCATAAAATTTTGAGAGGCAAACTCAGGGTAGACAAGAAGAGACCTTTCCCGTTAATGGAGGCATCAGTGACCAGGGGGCATAGTTTTAAGGTAAGGGGCAGAATATTTTGAGGAGATATGACGAAAACCTTTTTCACCCACAGGGTGTTGCGAATCTGGAACCCACTGCCTGTAAAGGTAGTAGATTCAGAAACCGTCATAACATTTAAGTATTTAGATGTGCACTTGCAATGCCAAGGTATACAAGGCTATGGGCCAAGTGTTGGAAAATAGGATTAGAATAGTTTGGTTTTGAATGGCATGGACACAATCACCTATGAGCTGAAGGGCCTTTTCCTGTGCAGTAGACCTCTATGTCTATGACTGTTCTAACTGTGTAGTAAGCAGGTAGTAAAAGGTGGTGTGGATTTGATATCGAGGCTTCATGCTGTCACGATTGCTTCTCCAATGATTCATTTCCCTTTGCCTAACTTTTTCCAGCTCTTTGACTTTGACATTGAAGTGAAACCAGTGTTGGAGGTGCTAGTGGGAAAAACTATTGAACAAGCTCTACTAGAGGTTATGGAGGAGGAGGAACTGGCTAACCTGCGCGCCTTGCAACGTGACTTTGAGGAGCTTCGCAATGCCGAGCTAGCAGAAGTACAACGTATGGAAGAGAAGGAGAGACGGCACAGAGAGGAAAAGGTACAAGTCATTCCAGTATAAGGTGTGTTATGTGAAATACATTTTCTTTCACTGTGCAAAATGGTGTAAAGGTGTTCAGAGTTTGAGAAAAATGTAAATAACTTTGTTTTTAATAGATGATTAAGCGATAGATTATTATGAATTGGCATTTAATTCACAGAAGTTGTAGAATCTCAAAGATTATTTTATGAAAACTCATCACGTCTGCATGCTGGCTGACAAGTACTGGTGGCCATCCAGCCTAATCCCATTTTCAAGCTCTTGCTTCAAAGCTTAGTGAGTTACAGTACCTCAAGTGCATATTCAAGTACATTTTAAATACTGTAAGTTTCTGCCTTTGCCACCATCTCAGTTCCAGATCCCACCACCCTCTGGGAGTAACTATCGCCCTCACTTTTCCTCAAATCCTCCTACCACTTAACTAAATCTATGGACCCTTCAATCAAGGGGTGTATGGTCTTGCTATAAGCTTCAATTAATTATCCTCTCAATCTCATAGGTTCTCAAGAAAATAAGGCCAAGCTGTCTAATTTTTTTCTCATAATTGAAATTTTCCAGTCCATACAACAGCCTTGTAAATTCTCTTTATATCCTCTCTAACATAATCACATGTTTTCTCTTGTTTGTTGATCAGAGCTGGCCTGACTAGTGTCTTATATACGTTCGACATAACCTCCTGAATTTCAAATTCTGTGACATGGCTAATGGTTGCAAGTATCGTATATGCTGCTATGACCATCTTATCGACCCGTCCAGCCACATTCAGGGATATATGGATATACACTTAAAGGTCTCTCAGTTGCTCTATGCTTCAGTATCCCATCATTTTCTGTGTGTTTCTTTTCTTTGTAAGGCTTTCCAAAATACATTTTCTCCTACCTCTCCAGGTTGAACTTCATTCACCGTTGTACCCACTCATCTGCTGACTCAGTTGACTTCAGACAGCCTACAGTTTTCTTCCTCTTCACTAGGGTACAGCAGTTATTTTGGGTGACTTCAATGTGCGTGTTGATTGCTACCAATTTGGTTAGTCCAATGCAATGGAGGAGGATTGCATGCAATATATGAGGGATGATTTCCTCGACCAATATATCAAGGAACCAACTAGAGAGCAGGCCATCCTATACAGGATCTTATTTAACGAGATAGGATTAATTAGCAACCTTGTGGTGCAAGATCTTTTTGGGAAGAGTTACCAAAATATGGTGGAATTCTTCATTCAGATAGAGAGTGATACAGTTAAATCTGAGACTAGGGTCCTGAACTTAAAACTAGCTTTGAGGACATGAACTTACATTGGCTAGGATAAGCTGGCCAAGGATACTTAAGGGGTTGACAGTGGATAGTCAATGGCAGACATTTAAAGAACACGTGAATGAACTTCTACAACTGTACATCCCTATCTGGCATAAGAGTAAAATGGAGGGTGACTCACCCTTGGCTAACAAGGGAAATTGGGGCTAGTGTTAAAGCTAAAGAGGAGGCATATAAATTGACCAGAAAAAGCAGCAAACCTGAAGACTGGGAGAAATTTAAAATTCAGCGGAGAAGGACAAAGGGTTTAATTTGGAAGGGGAAAATAGAAAACGAGAGTAAGCTTGTGGAAAACATAAAAACTGACTGCAAAGTTTCTATAGTTATGTGAAGACAAAAAGACGGATGAAGACAAATGTAGGTCCTTTACAATTAGAATCAGGTAATTTCATAGTGGACAACAAAGAGATGGCAGACCAGTTGAACAAATACTTTGGATCTGTCTTCACTAAGGAGGACACAAATAACCTTCTGGAAATGCTAGGGGACAGAGGGTCAAGAATGAAGGAGGAACTGAAGGAAATCCTGATGAGTCAGGAAATGGTGTTGAGGAAATTGATGGGATTAAAACCCGGTAAGACCCCAAGGCCTGATGCTGTGCATCCTAAAGTACTTGAGGAAGTGGCCCTAGAATTAGTGGCAGCATAGGTGATCATTTTCCAACATTCTATAGACAGTGGACTGGACGGTAGCGAATGTATGCCCACTTTTTTAAAAAAGGAGGGAGAGTGAAAATGGGGAATTATAGGCCTGTCAGCCAGATATCGGTGGTGGGGACAATGCTGGAGTCAATTATTAAGAATGTAATAACTGAGCATTTGGAAAGCGGTGACCGGATCGGCCCAAGTCAGCATGGATTCACTTAAAAGGAAATCATTTTTGACAAATCTTCTGGAATTTTTTTGAGGATGTGACCAGTAGTGTGGACAAGGATCAGTTAGTGAATGTTGTGTATCTGGACCTTCAAAAGGTTTTTGACAAGGTCCCACACAAGAGATTAGTAAGCAAAATTAAAGCTCATGGTATTAGAGGTAATGTATTGACATGGATAGAGAACTGGTTGGCAGACAGGAGGCATACATTAACGATTTGGACCAAAGAATTGAATACAATATCTCCAAATTTGCAGACGACACTAAGCAGAGTGGCAGTGTGGGCTGTGAGGAGGATGCTAACAGACTGCACAGTGACTTCGACAGGCTGGCTGAGTGGGCAAATACTTGGCAAATGCAATATAACATAGATAAATGTGAGGTTATTCACTTTGGAAAAAACAGGGAGGCAGATTATTATCTGAATGGTGGCAGTTTAGGAAAAGGTGAGGTGCAAGAAGACCTGGATGTCATGGTGGAACAGTTGCTCGAGGTTGGCATGCAAGTGCAGCAGGTGGTAAGGAAAACTAATGACATGCTGGCCTTCATAGCGAGAGGATTTGAGTATAGGAGTAGTGATGTCTTGCTGCGGTTATACAGGGCCTTGGTGAGGCCATACCTTGAGTGCTGTGTGCAGTTTTAGTTTCCTATTCTGAGGAGAGGCATTTTTGCTATTGAGGGAGTCCAGTGAAGGTTCACCAGACTGATTCCCAGGATGTCAAGACTGACATATGGATTGACTAGGCTTGAACTCCCTGGAATTTCGAAAAATGAGGTGGAATCTCACAGAAACATAACATCCTGATGGGACTGGACAGGCTAGATGCAGGAAGAATGTTCCTGATGCTGGGAAAGTCCAGGAGATGTCACAGTCTAGAATAAGGGGTAAGCCATTCAGGACTGAGATGAGGAAGTTTTTCTTCACTCAGAGTTTTCAACCTGTGGAATTCTCCAACCCAGAAAGTTGTTGGGCCCAATTTATTAGATGTATTCAAGAGGCAGCTGGTTGTAGCCCTTGTAGATAAAGGGATCAAGGGGTATGGAGAGAAAGTAGGATACTGAAATTGCATGATCAGCCGTGATCCTATTGAATGGTGGTGCAGGCTTGAAGGGCCAAACGGCCTACTCCTGCACCTATTCTCTATGTTTCTATGAATTCTTAACTGTGGAGTTAGTAATCCTGATGCTGATACCAGCTATAAGGGACAAGTTCCTGTTAATTGTTGTTCCAAGGTATGTAAAGTTATCGACAACCTCTATAGTGAGGCTGTCAGTGATGGTAGAGGATGGATTCTCTGCATACTGGCCCATAACTTTGCTAAACTTTATCCCAGCTCCTTACAGGCCCTGGAGAACCAAACTACAAGCTGTGGCAAATGAAGGTCAGTATGGGTTATCAGTATGGCATCATTATTTAACAGCCACTCATAGACATTATACAATTTGAGAAGCTGCTGGAAAAGCTCAGCAGGTCTGGCAGCATCTGTGAATGCTTGGCATGCGAGAGGTAGTGGGATTGATGCCCAAATTCTCCACTAGGTACATACAGCAGGGTAAGGTTTATAATTGGGGGAAGGATAATTATAATTCTGTTAGACAAGAACTGGGTAACATAAAATGGGAACAGATGCTGTCAGGGAAGAGCACTATTGAAATGTGGAGGTTGTTTAAGGAATGCATACTGAGTATGCTCGATATGTTTGTCCCAAGCAGGCAGGGAACGTACGGTCGAGTGAGGGAGCCTTCGTTCTTAAGAGGGGTCGAACGAATGGTTAAGTGGAAGAAGGATGCTTTATATAAGGTTTAGGAAACAAGGAATGGAAAAGGCTCTAGAGGGATACAAGTTATCCAGGAAAGAGCTGAAGAAAGGGTTTAGGAGAGCTATAAGGGGGCATGAGAAAACCTTGGCAGATAGGACTTTTTACACGTACGTGAGGAATAACAGAATGTCCAGAAAAAGGGTAGGGCCGATCGAGGATTGTAATGGGAATTTGTACACGGAGCCTAAAGAGATAGGAGAGGTCCTTAATGAATAATTTTCTTCAGTATTCACAACTGAGGGACCTAGTTGTAGAGGAGGACAGTGTGAAACAGGCTGGTAGGCTAGAGGAGGTCGATGTTAGTAAGGAAGATATACTAGGAATTTTGAGGAACTTGAAGATAGATAAGTCCCCCGGGCCTGATGGGATTTATCCAAGAATTCTATGGGAAGGGAGGGAAGAGATCGCAGGGCCTTTGGCGATGATCTTTTCGTCCTCACTGTATACGGGTATAGTGCCAGAAGATTGGAGAGAGGCAAACGTCATTCCCTTGTTCAAAAAAGGGAATAGGGATAACCCTGGAAATTACAGGCCAGTTAGTCTTATGTCAGTGGTGGGCAAATTATTGGAAAGGGCTCTGAGAGATAGGATTTATGATCAGTTGGAAAAGTACAGTTTGATTCGTGACAGTCAGCATGGATTTGAGGGGGGTAGATGATGCCTCACAAACCTTACTGAATTCTTTGAAGAGGTGACCAAACACGTGGATGAAGGTAGAGCAGTGGATGTGGTATACATGGATTTAAGTAAGGCGTTTGATAAGGTTCCCCGTGGTAGGCTCATGCAGAAAGTAAGGAGGCATGGGATAGGGGGAAATGTGGCAGATTGGATTCAAAATTGGCTGACCCTTAGAAGACAAAGGGTGATAGTGGACGGAAAATATTCAACATGGTGCTCAGTTACGAGTGGTGTACCACAAAGATTTGTTCTGGGTCCTCTTCTATTTGTGATTTTTGTAAATGATTTGGATGAAGGAGTGGAAGGGTGGATTAGTAAGTTTGTGGACGATACGAAGGTGGGTCGAGTTGTGGATAGTGCGGAGGTCTGTTCTAGGTTACAAAGGGACATTGATATGATGCAGAGCTGGGCTGAGAAGTGGCAGATGGAGTTTAAGTGAAAAGTGTGAAGTGATTCATTTTGGAAGGACAAACTTGAAAACAGAATACAGGGTTAAGGGAAAGATTCTTGGCAGTGTGGAGGAGCAGAGGGATCTCGGGATTCATGTCCACAGTTCCCTGAAAGCTGCCGCCCAGGTAGATAGATTTGTTAAGAAGGCATATGGGGTGTTAGCTTTCATTAATAGAGGGATTGAGTTCAAGAGCAGTGAAGTTATGCTCCAGCTGTACAAAAGCCTGGTTCGGCCACATCTGGAGTATTGTGTCCCGTTCTGGTCACCTCATTACAGGGCAGCTGGGAAAACTTTGGTTTATATTGCAGAAAATCGGCGGGGGATGGGGTAGGGAGTAAACAATAAGATAAAGGATGGAGCCCGAAGAGAGAGAAGAGCAGTTGGATAGACAAAGGAGTCGATAACAATCTGGCTAGGAGGGTGAATAGCTGTTAATGGGTAGTAGGAACTGCAGATGCTGGAGAATCTGAGATAACAAGGTGTAGAGCTGGATGAATACAGCAGGCCAAGCAGCATCAGAGGAGCAGGAAAGCTGACGTTTCAGGTCTAGACCCTTCTTCAGAAAACGAAGAAGGGTCTAGACCCGAAATGTCAGCTTTCCTGCTGCTCTGCTGCTTGGCCTGCTGTGCTCGTCCAGCTCTACACCTTGTTATCTTAGCTGTTAATGGGACTGTTAGTGACTGATAATAGGTCGTGTGTAATGGCAGGCTATGTGCTAACAAGACCTGGCGTGTGAGGTAGGAGGCTAGAAAATAGGGACTAAACTCTCCTATAATTATTGAACTCAATTATTGAGTCCAGAGGCTAACAAGGTCTCCAAGTGGAAAATGGGGTGTTGTTCTTCCAGCTTGCATTGAACTTCGCTGGAACACTTCAGCAAGCCAGAGATAGAGATGTTGCCAAGGGAACAGGGTGGTTTTTTAAAGTGACAGACAACAGGTAGCTTAGGGTCTTTTTTGTAAGCAGAACGTACGTGTTCTGTGAAGCAGTCACCCAGTCTACACTTAGTTTTCCCCAATGTAGAGGAGACCACACTGTGAGCAGCGAATGCAGTAGACTATATTCTGTGAAACGCAGGTGAAGTGTTGCTTCACCTGGAAAGTACATTTGGGCCCTTGGATAGTGGGGAGAGAGGAGGTAAATGGGCAGGTGTTGCACCTTCACCGGGTGCAGGAGAAGGTGCCGTGGGGCTGCAGGGGGGTGAAGGAAGAGTGGACCAGGGTGTCCTGGAGGGAATGGTCTCTGTGAAAGGTGGACAAGGGAGGGGAGGGAAATGTGTGTGGTGGCATCTCGTTGTAGGTGGAGGAAATGGTGTCTGATGATCTTCTGGATGTGGATGCTGGTGGGATGGTAAGAAAGGACAGGGGGAACCGTATCGCTGTTGCGAGAGGGAAGAGAGGGGGTGGAGAGCAGAAATGGGTTTCTGGGTTAGAGAATTCCACAGCTTGAAAACTCTGAGTGAAAAAATTCTTCCTCATCTCAGTCCTGAATGGCTTACCCCTTATTCTAGACTGTGACATCTACTTCTGGACTTTCTCAGCGTCAGGAACATTCTTCCTGCATCTACGTTCTGCTTGCAAAAAAGACCCTAAGCTACCTGTTGCCTGCCACTTTAACAAACCACCCTGTTCCCTTGCCAACATCTCTCTCTCTGGCTTGCTGCAGTGTTCCAGCAAAGCTCAATGCAAGCTGGAAGAACAATACTTCATTTTCCGCTTGGGGACCCTGTAGCCCTCCAGACTTAATATCAAGTTCAATCATTTTAGGGACTAAACTCTCCTATGTTCTAGCCCCCTACCCCACACACCAGGTCTTGTTAGCACATAGCCTGCCATTACACAGTACCTATTGTCAGTCACTAACAGTCCCCATTAACAGCTATTCACCCTCCTAGCCAGATTGTTATTAACTCTTTTGTCTATCCGACTGCTCTTCTCTCTCTTCGGGCTCTATTCTTTATCCTACTTACTCCCTACCCCATCCCCCTCCCCCTCCCTATTTTCTGCAATATAAACTAACATTTTCCCAGCTACAATCAGTTCTGAGGAAGGGTCACTGGACCCAAAATGTTAACTCTGATTTCTCTTCACAGATGCTGCCAGACCTGCTGAGCTTTTCCAGCAATTTCTGTTTTTGATCCTCCAAATATCCTTCTGCTGCCCAACTTTGTTTGGATTCCACTGTAACCATCAATCGCAGCCAACACATCATCATCAATGGCTCTTTTCCCAACTTTGTTATATTTGACATCGGAACAGGAGAGGGTCATTCAGTCTCTTTGTTATAGACTGTACTCCACTTTCGGTATTCCACGACCCTTGACTCCTTTATTAATCAAAAACCTATATAACTCTGCCTTGAATAAGTTCAACAACCCAGTCTCCTTTTTGGGGAGGAGAATTCCCTATATTAATATATCAATTCCCTTGAGAAAAATACATTTCTCATTATTCTCAGCCTTAAAAGGGGCAAGCTCTTGTTCTTAAATTGTGACGCTAGTTCTAGTTTCACCCACAACAGCAAACATCCTACTGGAAACTACTGTCTCAAGTTCCCTCGGGATCTCATATGTTTCAAAAAAATTGATCTCCGTTGCACTTCATTAATGACAGCTTACCACTAAAAAAGATCTATTTATCCCTATTTCCTGCTTTTTGTTAGTTAACCAGTATTTTGTCCATGTTCATGTTTTCCCCACACAATATACTCTTATCTTTTCTTATAGCCTTTTGATATATTTTACCAAATGCTTTTTGGAATACCAAGTACACCACAGTTACGATTTCCCCTTTTTCATGCTTGTCACATCACTCAGAACTCGTTAAACATGATTTCCGTTTCAGAAAGCCATGTTGATGCTGTGATCACATTAATTTTCAAAGTATCTTTCTATAATCTTTTTGGTTATTGTTTCTAGCAATTTTCCCACAGCAGATGTTAGGCCAACTAGCCTATAGTTTCCTGTTTTCTTTCTAGCCGATATTATTATTTTAGCTATTTTCACAATTTTTTTGGGCCCTTCCAGTATCTAATTTTGAAAGTGCTACTAAAAGAGGACTGATAAATTCCTGAAGCACAGCTTGTGAGAGGAGCACATAGCTACCAATGAATGCTGGTTGTGAAGGGAATGAATGTTTAAACTGTTGCATGAGACGCTAGTCAGGTGAGCTGCTTTGTCTTGAATGATGTCAAGCTTCTTAAGCTTTGTTAGGGCTACAATCATCCAGGCAAGTTTAGGGTATCCCATCACACCTTTGACCTATATGGCAGACAGGCTTGAGAATGCTAGCAAATATGAGAACGTGTTGAGCTTTTGAGGGAATTTAAATAGCAATACCTGGCCATTCATGCTCAATTTTGGTCCTGCTAGTGGCAGTCAGCTCCAGATTTTGTTGCAAAAAGGCAACATTTGACTGTCTTAAAAACCATTAATTTTATTTTTCTATATTTTTGATTGTAGACTGAAATGACAAAATAATTGTTTGATGCCCTCTTCCAGGGATAGCACAATGGAAATCAAGCCCTGCTACTCTCAGTGATCATAAAACTTAAATATTTTCTAGGAGTATGTAAAATTCCACAATCTACCAGTCTTTTACAGCCAGCTTGACTGAAAACATTACCGGGTTTCTGGACTTCAGAGCAACCATTTATTGCAAGTAAATATACTCTAGCTAAAGGTAAACAATTATGAACTATTAGCATATAACTCTACTCATTAAAACTCCATTGCACTGCCTTTCCAGTCTTTCCCTCTGTCAATTACCCCTGACTGTCAATATGTATGTTCTCCAACCGGAAACCTTGGAATGGGCCGGGAAATCCATTGCCTCCTGAAGACCAGGCGTGTGACATTCAAGCTGGATGACCTGGACCTTGACAGGAAATCCAGACACGACTGCTGCAAAGCTATTCGAGATGTCAAGAGGCAGTACCGGACCAAGTTAGAGACCCAAACTAGCCACTGTCTGTGGCAAGGCCTACATGACATAATGGGATACAAAATGAAGCAGAACAGTATAGCGGACAAAAACACATCCCTCCCTGATGCGCTCAATGCTTTTTACACTCTGTTTGAGCAGAACACCAATGAAATGTTGTCACCTGCCCTATGAACCACGGACACACCTGTTCCCTCAGTCACTGCTGCAGATGTCAGATCTGCCTTTTTGAGAGTGAACCTAAGCAAAGCAACTGGCCCAGATGGAATCCACAGCCATGCACTGAAATCCTATGTAGACCAGCTGGTGGGATTATTCACTGACATCTTTAACCTCTCCTTGCTACAACCCGAAGTCGCCACCTGCTTCAAGAAGACCATCATCATCCCGGTACCAAAGGGAAAAACATGCAATGTATCTCAATGACTACTGCCCAGTGGCTCTGATTTCTATAATTACAAAGTGCTTTGAGAGGTTAGTCATGGCTTACATAAACTTTAGCCTCCCAGCCTGCCTTGATCCCTTGCAATTTGTCTACTGGAATAACAGGTCCATAGCAGATGCCATTTCCTTAGCCCTACACTGATCCCTGGAACGTCTGGATAATAAGGATACCTATGTCAGTCTTCTACTTATCAACTACAGCTTCAACACTATAATGCAAACAAGCTAATCTCCAAACTCTGAGACCCAGGTCTGGACTCCGCCTTCTGCAACTGGATCTTTAACTCCCTGACCCACAGACAACAATCGGTGAAAATAGACAACAGCACCACCTCCACAATAATCCTCAACATCGGTGCCCTGCAAGGATGCTCTACTGTACTTGTACACTCATGACTGTGTGGCCAAATTTCATCTGAGCACCATCTACAAGTTCTCTGACAATACCACTGTTGTAGGCTGGATATCAAACATGATGAGTCAGACAAGATAGAAGGAAGAAGATAGAATGTTTCATGTTGTGTTGCAAAGATAACAGTCTCTCCCTCAATGTTAGCAAAACAAAAGGACTGATCATTGACTTCAGGAAGAAAGCAGAAAGACACACCCTTATCTATGTTAACGGAGCTGAGGTGGAGAGGGTCGAGAGAGTCAAGTTCCTAGAAGTGACGATAACCAACAGCCAGTCCTGGTCCTCCCACATAGATTCGACAGTCAAGAAGGCACAACACCTCCTCTTCTTCAGGAGGCTTACAAAATTCGGCATGTCCGTAAGGACCCTCACCAATTTTTACAGATGCGTCATAGAAAGCATTCTGTCTGGGTGCATCACAGCTTGGTACGCCAACTGCTCTGCCCAGGACCGTAAGAAACTACAAAAAGATGTGAACAGAGCCCAGACCATCATGCAAGCCATGGACTCAATCTACACGTTCCATTGCAGTGAAAAGGCAGCCAATATCATCAAAGGCCCCTCCCATCCCGGTAATATACTCTCCCGTCAGGCAGAAGACACAAACTTACACACGTACCAACAGGTTCAGAAAACAGCTTCCTCCCTCCTGTTATTAGACTGCTGAATGGGCCTCTCTAATTTCAAATCTCATGCTGATCTTGCTTTTGTGCACCTCCTGTGCAGCCGCAACCTTGTATGCCTCGCTCTGTCTAAACACCCTATGATCTGTACGTCCTTGTGTCTTATGTTCTGCCTGTACTGCATACAAAACACAACTCTTCACTGTACTTGGGTACATGTGACAACGATAAATTGAATCAAATGAAAATCAAACTGTCATCTTCCTGCCTGCCTGTTGTGAGTTTATAAATGAGTTAGAGTTTTAAGTGGTAATTATATGCTAACGGTTCATAATTGTTTACTTGTGGCTAGATCTATTTGTAACAAATGGTAATCCTTGTTAAATACTAAAACTTGGTCTATGCTTTTCATTAGCCTGGGTCTGAAAGACAAGTAAATTGGGAATTCTGTGTACGTTTTCAAATCTTTAACTTTTGTGACAACTCTGGGAGTAGGGGAGGGGTGGCTTGATTCCCAGCTTACTGAGTATGGCAGCAAGGAGCCTATGAAAAATCAAATTATTGGGAATCAGAAAATGTGGAATAAATTGCTAGTTTTCATCATAGAACCCCTACAGTGTGGAAACAGGCCCTTTGGCCCAACAAGTCCACACCAACCCTCCCAGACCCATCCCCCCTGTAACCGAACTAACCTACACATCCCTGAACACTATGGGCAATTTAGCATGGCCAATCCACCTAACCGGCATATCTTTGGACTGTGGGAGGAAACTGGAGTACCCAGAGGAAACCCACGCAGACCCAGGAATAATGTGCAAACTCCACACAGACAGTCACCCAAGGGTGGAATTGAACCTGGGTTCCTGGCACTGAGGCAGCAGTCCTAACCACTAAGCCAGTATGCTGCCCTTCTCCCTATTACCACAATCCAGATGTTTCTTATTTATTCAGTACCAAGTTAGTTCATTAGTATACTTCATGATAGAAAATCTGCCATCCTGAACCAGTCTGGCCTGTATCTAGCTCCAGACACACAGCAATGTGGTTGACTCTTAAATGCCTTATGAAATGATCTATCAGGCCACTCTGTTGAAAGCTTACCTAGGTTACGGTAGCCGGATATCAGTCATCTCATTCCCAGGACATTACAGCATGAGTTGTTCAGGGTAGAAATTTTCTATTCAACCTCATCAGAGATGTTATTACCCACTTGCTGGAGCAGGTGAGACTTGGTCCCTCCTGGCTCAGAGGAACAGACACTACCACTGTACACAAGAGTCCTTCACTTCTTAGGGTAAATTAACTGTGCAGAGATGCAGTTCTTCAGGCTAGTATCCTAGCCTAACCAGCTTAATTTGCTTCATCAAGCTGCTGACCTCCCTTCCATCGATAGGTCTAAATTGGGGATTGATGATTCATTGATGATTGCAGAATATTCAGTGTCGTAATTCTGCTGAAGTAGTCCTTGTGCATGTGCAGAAGGGCATGGACAACATGTTGAATAACGTTCAAGTTCCAGTCTTCAACAAGAGGCAACCTAACCACACATCCATGAAATTCAATGAATAGCATTACAATGACTGAATCCCCCAGTATCAACATTACAATTAACCAGAAACTGAATTGGACCAGCCATTTCAATACTGTGGGTACAAGAGCAGGTCAGAAGCTTGGAGTTCAGTGATTGGTAACTTCCTGACTCCCCAAAGCCTTTTCACTATCTACAAGGCACAAATCGTGAGTGTAATGGAAAATTCTCAACTTGCCTGGAAGAGAGCAGCTTCAACAACACTCAAAGCTCAACACTATCCAGGACAATGCAGTCTGCTTGATCAGCACTTTATAGCTGACTAAAACCTCACTCCCTCTAGTCTGATTTTAAATTTGCAGCAGCGTCTACCGAATGCAAAATACACTGTGGCAATCGCCAAGACTCGATCAACAGTTTCTTCTAAACCT
Source organism: Rhincodon typus (assembly GCF_021869965.1). Classification (NCBI taxonomy): domain Eukaryota; kingdom Metazoa; phylum Chordata; class Chondrichthyes; order Orectolobiformes; family Rhincodontidae; genus Rhincodon; species Rhincodon typus. The sequence continues at coordinate 31,527,150 of NC_063340.1, read as the reverse complement.
ATAACTTCTAACATCTAGAAAGACTATCATAGCAGATGCATTTGGAGCACTAAAACCTTCAAGTTCCCTCCAAGTCTAACACCGTGCTGATTCAGGACTAGATTGCTGCTGCTTCATTTGGAGCAAATCCTGGAATCCCTATCAAACAGCACTGTGGGTGTACCTGCAATAGATGGATATGTACAGGAAGTGCTCCCAACTGTACAAACTTGAGGTCCGTGTTTGGGAGTTTGATAGGCTGCTGATGACACGGTTGCACACATATGAGGTTGAGAGGTATGTGGATCGCACATTTAGTGAGGAGGTCACACCAAGCGAATGGATTGGAAGAAGAAGGGAATAGGTGACCACCAGGCAAATGAGAGCCAGGCAGGTAGTGCAGATGTCCCACTTACAAATCAGTTTTCCATTTTGGAAGCTGACGAGGGCACTGGTTCCTCAAGGGAGTACAGATGGAGCCAAGCTTGTAGCACCGCAAGCGGCCTGGCAGGAGAGGAATGGAAGAAGTAAGAAAGCAGAACTGATAGTGATAGGTAATACATTATTTAGGAGTAGAGATAGGTGTTTCTGCAGCCACAAATGTGACTGCAGGATTGTACATTGCCTCCCTGGTCAAGAGTCAGGGATGTCACTGAGCAGTTGCAGGACATCCTGAAGGGAGAGGGTATCAAGACAAAGGTTGTGGTACACATCGGTATCAACGATATTGGTAGAATGAGGTCTTGCACAAAGAATATAGGGAGTTTGGTGGTAGATTTAAAAATCCCAAAGATTGTAATCTCTGGATTACTCCTGGTACCACATGCTAGAGAGTGCAGAAATAGGAGAAAACAGTTGAATGTTTGGCTCAAGAGTTGGTGTAGGAGAGAGGGTTTTAGATTTCTGGATCACTGGGACCATTTCTGGAGAAAATGGGACCTCTACAAGCAGGGCAGTCTGCACCTGAACCAGAATGGGATAATATCCTTGCAGGAGTGTTTGTTCACTTTTGGGAGGAGTTTAAACTAGTTTAGCAGGGGCAGTGAACACAGTGTGTTATTTCAATAGTGATACACCATACCTTAGAAAAGGACCCTAGGCAAAGGGAGTTCAGACATATTGAGCTTCAAGGGACTAAAGCAAGGCTGGGTGGCCTCTACTTTACTGCCAGTAGTATGATAGACATGATTAACAACATGTGGAATTGCGATGTTGTTACCATCCACAGAGCCGTGGTTCAGGGAGGAACAGGACACGAGAGGGTGTAAAGAGGAAGGTGGTGTTGCATAATTAATAAAGGAGTCAGTTATTGCATTAAGGAGGGTTGATATCTTGGAAGGGTTGTCAAATGAGGCTTTAAGGGTAGACCTTCGGGATTAAGAAAAGGATAGTTATGCAGCTTGGTGTGTATTATAGAACCCAGTCAGTGGGCAACTGAAAAACAGATATGTAGACAAAATTCGTTGAGATGTGCAAAAATTATAATAGAGCCACTATGTTAGGCAACTTTAAAGTTGCCAATCATTTAATAGTGATAATCATAGCGTAAAGGGTTTAGACGGGGGCAGGTTTGTTGAAATTTATTCAGGAACACCTTTTTTGTCAACATGTAGAAGGTCCTATAAGGAACTGTGCAGGTGCTAGACCTAATTCTGGGTAACAAAGCAGACAAGTGTTCTAGGTGGCAGTGGGGAGAGCATTTTTGTGATGTGGACTACAGTGCCATAAGTTTTTGTCATAAAGTCATAATGCACAGAAACAGACTGTGCAGCCCAACACATCCATGCTGACCAGGTTTCTTAAACTGAACTAGTCCTACTTGCCTGCATTTGGCCCATACTCCTCTAAACCATTCCTATCCATATACCTGTCCAAATGTCTTCTAAATGTTTAATTGTACTTGCCACCACCACTTCCTCTGCCAGCTCATTCCATATACGTACCACCCTCTGTGTGAAAAAGTTGCCCCTCAGGTCCATTTTAAATCTTTCCCCTCTCATCTTAAACCTACACCCTCTATTTTGGACTCCCCTACCCTGGGAAAAAAATACCTTGGCTATTCACCTTATTGATGCCCCGTGATCTTATAAACCTCCATGAGATCAACCCTCAGCCTCCTATGCTCCAAGGAAAAAAATGCCAACCTTTGCAACCTCCCCTTATAGCTGAAACCCTCCAATGTCAGAAACATCCTTGTAAATCTGTTTTGCACCCTTTTCAATTTAACATGGTTCCTTTAGCAGGGCGACGAGAACTGTATGCAGTACTCCAAATATGGCCTGTGTCTTGTACAGCCGTAACATGATATTCCAACTTCCATGCTCAATGCTCTGACTTAATGAAGGCGAGCATGCCAGATGCCTTCTTTGCTGTCCTATCTACCTGTGATGCCACTTTAAAGGAACTTTGTACCCGCACCCCTAGATCTCTCTGTGTGACAACATTCCCCAGGGCCTTACCATTAATTGTGTAAATCCTGCCCTGGATCATCTTACCAAAATGCAACCTCACATTTTACTAAATTAAACTCCATCTGCTATTTTTTGGCCCACAGGCCCAGTTGATCAAGATCCCTTTGTACTCTTCGTGGAATAGTCAACAGGTTATCTAATTTTGGTGTTGTCCACAAACTTCCTAACCATGCCTCCTATATTTTCATCTAAATCATTTGTATAAGTGACAAAGAGGAGCCAACACCGTTCCTTGCGGCACACCGCTGATCACAGGTTTCTAGTCTAAAAAACAACCTTCTACCACCACCCTCTGTCTTCTACCATTAAGTCATTTTTGTATCCATTTCACTCTCCCTGGATTCCATGTGATCTAACTTTAATAACCAGTCTACCATGCAGAATCTTGTCAAAAGCCTTGCTAAAGTTCGTCTTGACAGCATTACCACTCTGCCTTCTTCTATCTTCTTGGTCAACTCTTCCAAAATCTCAATCGAGTTTGTGAGACGCAATTTTCCCATGCACAAAGGTATGCTGACTATCCCTGATCAGTCCTTGCCTTTCCAAATGCATGTAGATCCTGTCTCTCAGAATCCTTTCCAGCAACCTAGCCACCACTGACATCAGGCTCACTTGACTTTGCCTGGCTTTTCCTTGCAGCCTTTCTTAAATAACGGCACAACTTTACCCACCTTCCAGTCTTCCGGCACCTCACCTGTGGCAAATATGAGATATCTATCTCTGGTAGGGGCACGGGCTCCACAATGTCCTGGGATATACTCAATCCCGATGTTCCCTACTCCTCCCAGTTTTGCCCTTGACGCTAGCAACAACATGCTGTCCTTGAACTTTTGTTGTTACACTATTGAAAAGTACCCATTTTCCAAATGTACCTTTACCTGTGAACGGGCTCCACCAATCAACTTTTGAAAGTTCTCATCTAATCTACAGCAGCAGGGTTTAAACTTGCCTTAGGCTTGAGAGAAAAGAAAAACCCTTAAATGTCTACCTTTCCTTTAATCTCAGCTTTAAATTTTAAGAGTGCAAAAGATTAAGATTTACATACTTAAACTCGCAAATGTAGTTCACCTTCCAGCGACTGCACGCCCTTGTTGATTGCACACTCTATATAAATAAAGCAAATAACTGAGATACTGAAGATGTGAAACAAATTCAGAAATTTCTGGAGGAACTCAGCAAATTTGGCAGCATCTGTGGAGAGAAAGCAGTGTTGATGTTTTGAGTCCTATGACCCTTCTTCAGAAGCATTAACTCTGCTCTGTTACCACAGAATGATGCCAGACCTGCTGAGTTTCACAATAAGTCTATTTGTTATGGAAAATGGGTAAAAGTAGGGTTTTGAATTGGGGAACGCTGATTTTATTAAAATAAGACAGGATCTGGCTAGAGTAGACTGGGAACAGCTGCTTAAGGATAAATCTAAAGCTAAACAGTGGGAAGTGTTTAAAAAGGAACTGGGGAGAGAACAGGCCCATCATTTTACCTTTAGGATGAAATGTAGGAGCAGCAAGCCTGGAGAACCTGGATGTCTAGGAATATTCAGGACTGTATAGAAAGGAAAAGGGTACGAAGGGAGTAAATCAATGGACAAAATGTGTATCAAATGTGCAGAGGAGAATTTAAAGCACTTACAAGCACTTTTGAGGAAGTGACAAAGATGATCAATGAGGTTTGAGCAGTGGATGTTGTCTGCATGGACTTCAGTAAGGCCTTTGACAAGGTCCCTCATGGCAAGCTGATACAGAAGGTAAAGTTGCATGGGATCAGAGGTGAACTTGCAAAATAGATAAAAACTGGCTCAGGAATAGAAGACAGAGGGTAGCAGTGGAAGGGTCCGTTTCTGAATGGAGAGCTGTGACTAGTGGCATTCCTCAGGGATCAGTGTTGGGACCTTTGCTGTTTGTAATATATATATATATATAAATGATTTGGAGGAGAACGTAACTGGTCTGATGAGTAAGTTTGCCGATGACACAAAGGTTGGTGGAATTGCGGATAATGATGAGGACCGTCAAAAGATATAGCAGGATATAGATCAGTTGGTGACTTGGGCTGAGATGGCAGATGGAGTTTAATCTGGAAATTTGTGAGGTAATGCATTTTGAAAGGTCTAATCCAGTTGGAAAATATACTGTAAATGACAGAACCCTTAAGAGTACTGATAGGCAGAGGGATCTGGGTGTACAGGTACACAGGTCACTGAAAGTGGCAACGCAGGTGGAAAAGGTAGTCAACAAGGCATATGGTATGTTTGCTTTCATCAGCCAGGGCATTGAGTTTAAAAATTGGCAGATAATGTTGCAGCTTTATAGAACCATAGGTTGCATTTGGAATATTGTGTTCAATTCTGGTCGCTACATTGCCAGAAGGATGTGGTGGCTTTGGAGAGAGTTCAGAAAAGAATGACCAGGATGTTGCCTGGTATGGCGGGCATTAGCTATGAGGAAAGATTGGAGACACTTGGGTTGTTCTCGCTGGAATGACGGAGGTTGAGGGGCAACCTGATAGAGGTCTCCAAGATTATGAAGGGCATGGACAGAGTGGACAGTCAGAAGATTTTTCCCAGGCTAGAAGAGTCAGTTACCAGGGGCCATGAGTTTAAGGTGCAAGGTGCAAGGGGCAAGGTTCAAAGGTGATGTACGAGGCAAGTTTTTTACACAGAAGGTGGTAGGTGTCTGGAACTCGCTGCCGAGGGAGATCATGGAAGCAGATACTATAGTGACTTTTAAAGGGCGTCTTGACAAATATATGAATAAGATGGGAATAGAGGGATACGGTCCCTGGAAGGGTAGGGGGTTTTAGTTGTGATAGGCAGCATGTTGGTGCAGGCTTGGATGGCCGAAGGGCCTGTTCCTGTACTGTAATTTTCTTTTTCTTTGTTCTTTGTAACAAAGAAGGGTCATGACAAAACACTGGTGGGTAACATTAGGGAGAATACCAAAGTATTCTACAGGTATATCAAAAGGACGAGAATAAGCAGGGAAAGACTAGGGCTTATTCAGGACAAAAGGGGAAATCAGTCCATGGAGGCTGAGGACATCGGTACAGTGTCAAATGAGACTTCATCACTGTCTCCACTCAGAATAAGGGAGGATGTAGGTACAGAATTCAGGAAAGTGGACTCTGAGGTTTTTGAGCGGGTTGATAAAGGGACTAAAGAGGTTTCGGCAGGTTTAAAAGTGGACAAATCCCCAACTCTGGATGATTTCCATGCTGATGTGGGAGATGACAAAGGCAATCATAGGGGCCCTCAAATTCTTAATTCTCCTCTGGCCACATTGCAGATGCCAGAGGAATGGAGAACAGCTCCTGGGGGTGGCATGATGTCTCAGTGGTTAGCACTGTTGCCTCACAGCGGCAGGGGCCTGGGTTCAATTCCCCCTCAGTCTGTGTGGAGTTTGCACATTCTCCCTGTGTCTGCGTAGGTTTCCTCCAGATGCTCCGGTTTCCTTCCACAGTCCAGAGATGTGCAGGTTAGATGGATTGGCTACGCTAAATGGCCCATGGTGTTCAGGGATGTGTAGGTTAGATGGGTTTGGAGAACGGGTCTGGGTGGGATACCCTGAGGGTCGGTGTGGACTTGTTGAGCTGAAGGACCTGTTCCAACACTGTAGGGATTCTATAAAAAAAGTTTCTATGAAAAGCTAATGTGGTTCCATTTTCAAGAGGGTGGTAAAGATAAATATTACAGATAGTGAGTGTCACATCAGTGATTGGGGAAACTATTGGAGAAAATTCTGAAGGAGAAAATTAATCTCCATTTAGAGAAGTAAAGTTTGATCAGCAATAGTCAGCATGGCATTTTCGGAGGGAAATAATGTCTAACAAATCTGATTGAATTTTTTGAGAAGGTGACCAAGTGTACAGATGTGGGTAGAGTAGTTGTTGTAGTTTTATGTGCTTGGGAGACTGATAAAGAAGGTAAAAGCATATGGGATCCAGGGTAACTTGACAAATTGGATCCAAAATTGGTTTAGTGACAGGAGACCAAGTTGATAGAAGGCTGTTTATGTGACTGAAGGCTAGTGTCCGGTGGCCTACGAAGGGGATCCAGCACTGATCCTTATTTCAGTTGTTTATGATATATATAAACGATGTAAATGTGAATGGGGATGCGGGGTGGGGAGCAGATGACATAAAGATTGGTTAGGTGATTAACAATGAGGAAGAATGTCTCCGTTTACAGGAAGATATGGACAGATTAGTCAGATGTACAGTTCAGTGCCAGATGGAATTTAATACTGGTAAGTATGAAGTGATGCACTAATGAATGACAGGTCACTAGGAATCTCAACAGCAGAGATGGATCTTGGCGTGTTTGTCTACAAATCCCTGAAGATAATAGGGCAGGTTAGTAGGGTTGTTAAGGCATTCAGGATACTTGCCTTTATCAGTCAAAGCAGATAAGCTTATAATAAGAGCAGGGAGGCTATGTTGGAACCGTACAGAACTGCGCTTAGGTTACATCTGGAGTACTGTGTGTATTTCTGGTTTCTGCAGTTTGAAAAGGACATGATTGCACTGGATAGAGTGCAAAGGAGATTCATCAGGATGTTGTGTGGGATAGAGCATTTTAGCTATGAAGAGAAGGTGGATAAACTCTGGATATCTTTTTTGGATAGAGAAGGTTGATGGGGCACATGATAGAGTTACATAAGATTGTCTGGAGCATGGGCAGGGTGGATGGAAAGCAACGTTTCCCCTTAGTGGAAGGGACACTAACAACGGGATTTATGTTTAAGGTGAAAGGCAGGAGGTTTAGATGGGATTTGAGGGTTTCACCCTGGGAGGGTAGTTGAGGGGGAGGGGTAACCTCATAACCCTAAAAACGTGCTCGGATGAGAACTTTAAATGTCATAACATTCAAAACTATGGCCCTAGAGCTGGAAGGTGGGACTAGTGTAGATTTAGAGTAGCTTTGGCACTCAAAACTTGATGAGCCAAATAACTTATTCTATACTGTATAATTCTACGGACAAGTGTGTCAACAAAGCGGCTCACCATTACCTTCCCACAAGCAATTTGGGATGGGCAACAAATATTGGAAGTTATTAACTTGCTGAGAACTACCAGCCTTTGACCTATCCCTGTAATTGCAGTATTCATATGGATGGTCCAGTTTAGTTTTTTGGTCAATCTCCAAGATGTTGTTTATGGGAGAGTCAATTATGCTAATGCAATTTAACCTCAAGGGCAGATGGTTGGAACCTGTTTCGTCACTTGTGGTGTGAATATTACTTTTCATTTGTCAGCCCAAGTCTAAATGTTCTTGAGGCCTCGTTGCATGCAGACTGTTTCAGTATCTGAGGAGGTGTGGTTGCTACTGAATACTCTACAATCATCAGCAAACATCTCAGTTCTGATCTTCAGGTGATGGAAAATAATTTAAACAGCTGAAGATAGTCAGGCCGAAGAAACTGCCCTGAGAAACATAGAAATCTAGAAACTGAACATGAGAAATTCCCACCATTGCTGTAAAATTTGAAGTTCAGCTAATAAATGTGGAGTTAAGTAGCTTTCCTCATGACCGCAATCCAAATGTTTAATATTATTCAACACCCAGCTGATTCACTTCTATCGTTCATGGTAGGAAATCTATAACACAGTAGTGCATGCAGCAGAAATATCTAAGTGTAGCTAAGTAATCCCACAATTGAGGCTGCAAACCCACATTCTGCGATCCTACTGCATCCACTTATGAATGGCTACAATAATTGAATAAATAACCAGAGGAGAACACTTCAAAATAACAACAAATTCAGTGATGGAGGGAGGCGTTTACGCTTCTATGAAATGCCTGTGGATGTTTCTCTGTTAAAGGTGCCATATAAATGCAAGTTGTCACTAATGACAAATAATTCTGAATTTGTTACTGAGTTTTATATTAGCATCAATTTGTTAGTTTATATAATAAAAGCCCTTACAAGACTGGATGTTGTACATATGAATAATCAACACAGTGACAGTGAAAGTTCATGGAGAGGTAGAGTGATGTATTTTTGTACCTCAGCATGATTTTGCATATAGATAGGGAAATGGAGTGAACTAAGTAAGGATTCCTGGCATCTCCAAAGGCATCATTATGGGACCATTGCTGGAGATTTCCTGGCTATGATTCAATAGGCAAGAGAGGAAGAAAATAAAAGCAGCTCCCCGCAGCTGGACAAGAAAAGCTAGGTATTGGAGGAACATAACACTTCAGTAACTGCAGAGCATGCAAGAAGGACCAGTGGGGGTAGTTTTTCTAGGTTATAGTTGCAGAAGATGTTTTTTATGATTTTGATTGGACCCATTTTTCAGGGTAAAACCCTGATGTTTGTAACAAAAGTCCTGTAGCTTTCACCTTGTACGCAGCATACTTCATCTGAGGTACTGGATGAGGTAAGATATCCTTTTGCTGGTCTTCAACCAACAAGATTCTAACCTGATACCAAGAGTTATGTGGAAGTAATTTTAGTTTTCTCATTTTCAGTTCATTACCATTGTTTGTGCCACAGTGTATCTTCCATACTGTTAGCTGCACCTTGCTAATAAATGTTAATCCATTGAAGTTCTTGGTAATGAAGTATCAGATAACTGTGGCCAAAAATAGTCAATGTATTTATCAACGAGTATATGTTGGAGTCCTGTGTGTTATTTTACAGAAACGTCGCATGGCACAACAGCAGGGAGTGCTGAAGAAGGAGAAGGACACTTCAGATAAGATTGCAGCCCGTGCATTTGCCCAAACATATTTAGCTGATCTAATTCCTACAGTTTTCAGTACTCTTCGGGATAATGGCTACTTCTATGACCCTGTGGAAAGAGGTTTGCCTTTAATATATTTTATAGTCACACAAATCTTTGCAAAACAATGTTGCTGAAATTTATTCTTCTAACAAATGGATTCAGTTTAGGAATTAGCTATCTCTTTGGTTTGTTCCTCCTTTTGCAACTTCTCTTCCAGTGAGTGCCTTCCCTTATTCTGTTTCTACTATTTCTCCTTCCTCCATTCTGATACCATCCCTGCCTTTATTTCACTGCTACCCCAAATACTATTGCTGCAAACCCCCCATCCCAGCTATAAAAACAAAATCTCGTTTTCTCCCAAATATTGCTTTATGTTTCTCATCAAGGTGAAGTGTGTTCACTGCTTTCCTTCTTCTATGTATGTAGTAAGTACCTCTAATCATTGGTAATTTTAACTATTTAAAATTATTTTGCCTTTTTTTGACCTCGTGCAAGGCTGTGGGCTGTGTGCAAGAAGATGGGATGAGAAAGGGCATCTAGGTGTTCTTGGGTTGGCATGGACAGGATGGGCCAAACAGCCCCCTTCTGTCTCTGTAGTTACTTCTTTTAGAATCCTTGGATGTAAGCCTTCACTGGCAGAGGTCTTACCTGCCTTTAGCTCTATTAGTTTGTCGAATACTACTGCTCTAGTGATGGCAATTGTACTTAAATCCTCTCCTGCATTCATTCATACTAATGGGAAGTTCAAAGTGTAGAGATTGTAACAAGATCAGCCAGCCGGATGTCAGAAAATATGAGATGCATGTTTGGCGCCGTTAATCTGGTCCAATCAGAGAGCCCTTGATGACAGAAGAAAAGAGGAGTGTCAGAGATACTGCCACTCAGAGAGCTGACTCTGAATGAGGCAGTACTAAAGTCAAGGACAGCCCATATATAAATAAAGGGTGACTTAGTGATGGGATGCCAATCTCTGTGGAGTTATTTCAGTGACAATAAGAGTAAAGCACAATCCTGAAGAAGCTTGCTTGTAACAGTCATCTTTGATTTGGGGTAAGCATTTCTTACATCACGCCTTTGTTTGGGAAGCTTGACTTGTTCAAACTTGCCATCAAGCACTGGGCCCAGTATGTGAAAAGAATGCATTATTTTTTCTGGGGAAATTACATTGTGGCAGACAAAAAGCAGCAAGTAATTTTCTTGACAGCCTGTGGAGCTGCAGCTTTTTCTGTTATTAGGAGCCTGACTTACCCTGAGGCACCAGATAGTAAAACCTTTGAAGATTTGATAGGCATATTAAGGAATATTATGGCCCCAAGTCGCCTCTAATTCTGAAATGCAATCAGCAATTCGAGAACTAGGGGAATATGAATTGGGATTTTTGAATAGGTTAAGACGACTGGCAGAAGCCTGTGACTTTGGTTTAACCCTAAATGAAATGCTGAAAGAGTGTTTGGTACAACAAGGTGTAGAGCTGGATGAACACAGCAGGCCAAGCAGCATCAGAAGAACAGGAAAGCTGACATTTCGGGCCTAGACCCTTCTTCAGAAAGAAGGCTCTAGGCCCGAAACGTCAGCTTTCCTGCTCCTCTGACGCAGCTTGGCCTGCTGTGTTCATCTAACTCTACACCTTGTCACCTTGTTATCTCATATTCTCCAGCATCTGCAGTTCCTACTATCTCTGAGAGTGTTTTGTATGTGGGAGTAATGATGTAACTATGCAAAAACACTGACTAGCTGAAGCCCAACTGGACTTCAAATAGGTGCAACAACTCATTTTATCATTGGAAAATGCTGCAAGTAGAGCATGTGAATTGCAGGGAATTTCAATGGAAGTGGACACCCTTGTCAGTCCGACTGAGCTTGAGGAACATCACTTGAATGAAGGCAATTGCATTGCCTCACACAGGACATATCCTGTTCACAATCCCAAAACAAAACCAAGCCTTGGCCAAACAGTTAAATAGTTTTGAGGATTCAGGCCAGCAAGACATTGTAGTTGCTGCCAGTATGTGGACTCGAGACAGCTAAAGAATCCTACGAGACCAGAGTAGAGTAGGGTAACTCATAGGCTGGTATCCAGGAGAATTCATATCCTGGAAACTCCACCTACAGCTGAGTTGGAATAGTTAAATTGGTTAGCAACATCCAGATCAGAACCAAAATAAACATCTGGTCAAATGGTCATCTGGTTCTCATGGAGATTGATACCGGTGTGGGCATATCAGTAGTTGCAGAACCACGTTTTGACAAAATTCACTCTGGACCCTGGAGTTTGCGAAAGACCTTGGTTAGACTGGGAACCTACACCAGGGAACCTTTTATAGATTAATGGCACTACTTCAGTTCCGGTCTCTTATAAGGAGCAGCTCGTTCAGTTACCAGCGATTGTAGTAAAAGGCTCGGGTCCAAGCTTGATGGGTTGAAATTGGTCGAGAAAGATTCACCTAGATTGGCTCAACAACTTTCTGACCAAACAGGTGGATGAGGGTAAAGCGGTTGATGTGGTGTATTTGGATTTCAGTAAAGCGTTTGATAAGGTTCCCCATGGTAGGCTATTGCAGAAAATACGGAGGCATGGGATTGAGGGTGATTTAGCGGTTTGGAT
>NC_063340.1:31464958-31514966 GCF_021869965.1 Rhincodon typus | reverse complement strand
TGTTAGGTTTTATTGGTAGAGGGATTGAGTTTCGGAGCCATGAGGTCATGTTGCAGCTGTACAAAACTCTGGTGCGGCCGCACTTGGAGTATTGCGTACAGTTCTGGTCGCCGCATTATAGGAAGGATGTGGAAGCATTGGAAAGGGTGCAGAGGAGATTTACCAGGATGTTGCCTGGTATGGAGGGAAAGTCTTATGAGGAAAGGCTGAGGGTTTTGAGGCTGTTTTCGTTAGAGAGAAGAAGGTTAAGAGGTGACTTGATAGAGACATACAAGATGATCAGAGGATTAGATAGGGTGGACAGTGAGAGCCTTTTTCCTCGGATGGTGATGGCTAGCACGAGGGGACATAGCTTTAAATTGAGGGGTGATAGATATAGGACAGATGTCAGAGGTAGGTTCTTTACTCAGAGAGTAGTAAGGGCGTGGAATGCCCTGCCTGCAAAAATAGTAGACTCGCCCACTTTAAGGGCATTTAAATGGTCATTGGATAAACATATGGATGATAATGGAATAGTTTAGGTTAGATGGGCTTCAGATTGGTTTCACAGGTCGGCGCAACATTGAGGGCCGAAGGGCCTGTACTGCACTGTAATGTTCTATGTTCTATGTTCTATGAAAGGTCTGCCTGAGCAAAGTCCTAATTAAATACGCAGAAGTTTTCCAAGAAGGTCTAAGGACTATCAGAGGAACCAGGGCCACCTTGCATGTTGATCAGGAAGCAAGTCCACAATTCTGTAAGGCTTGCCCAGTGTCATTTGCCTTATGGGCAAAAGTAGAGGCAGAAATCAGAAGACTGGAAAGTAAAGGAATCATCAGACCAGTCCAATTTGTGGAATGGGCAGCACTGGTTGTACCAATTTTGAAGCCTGACAGATCGGTTTCCCTTTGTGGGGATTTTAAACAAACGCTAAGCTGCTTTTCAAAGCTGGATACATAGTTAATCCCTCAGATAGAGGATTTGTCCGCAAAGCTGGCAGGGGGCTATCCTTCAAAAAGCTGGACATGAGCCATGCTTACTTACAATCATGTTTAGATGAGGATTCCCAGACATATGCTACAATTAATACGCATAAGGGTTTGTACCAATATATGAGGTAGCCATTTGGTGTCAACCTGTTCAATTACACCCATCGGAAGATAAAGGTGCCCCAGCTCATATCTGTCCAGGAGCTTAGGTTATTTCTTGGGCTGGTAAATTATTATGGAAAGTTCATACATAACCTGGCCTCCATCTTGCATCAAGCAATCATAAATAAATGGTCAGTAGGAAGGGTGAAGTGGATAGGTAAGTCGGAAGATGGACAGGTTGGGGCAGGAGAGATTTTTAAAAAGGGGTGGAACGATGGCTCAGCGGTTAGCACTGCTGCCTCACAGCGTCAGGGACTCGGGTTCAATTCCACCCTCAGGCGACTGTCTGTGCGGAGTTTGCACATTCTCCACGTATCTGCGTGGGTTTCTTCCGAGAGCTCCAGTTTCCGCCCACAGTCCAAAGATGTGCAGGCTAGGTGGATTGGCCATGCTAAATTGCCCATAGTGTTCAGGGATGTGTAGATTAGATGGGTTTGTCGGGGGATGGGTTTGGTTGGGATGCTCCGAGGGTCGGTGTGGACTTGTTGGGCCGAAGGGTCAGTTTCCACACTGTAGGGATTCTATAAATAAAAGTAAGTTCTATAAATAAAATTTTAAAAAATATATAAGGGTCAGCCTTGGAAATGGTGGCATAAACAAGTCCTAGATTTCAGTGAAGTAAAGAAACAGCAATCATCCTCATAGGTGTTGGCACACTATGATCCCAAGAAAGATCTGATATTGATATGTGATGTCTCCCCTTATGGCATCAGGGTGGTCTTAGCTTAAAGATGGCCCAATGGAGAGGAAAACCCAATAGCATATTCATCCAGGACTTTGGATAATGCAGAGCATAAATGTACCCAGATAGAGAAAGAAAGATTGACAATCGTATTTGGAGTTGGGAAGCTCCACCAATACATTTATGAATGAAAATTTGTGATAATCATGGACCACAAACCCCTACTCGGCAGTGCCGCCTGTAAGTTTCAAACTGCATATTGTGGTGGACTCTAATACTAAGTGCTTATAATTACAAGCTAGAACACCATCTGAGAGGCCGAGTGGCAAATGCAGATGCATTGACATGCCTCCCATTAGCAGATACACAGCTGGTGGTACTCACAATGGAAGAGTCTATCATGGTATTTACATTTTATGGTCACGCTCCCAGTCACAGTTGATAATATCAATCTTTGGACACAGAAAGATCCCATCCTTTCAAAACTGAAACATCTGGTTGTGATGGGAAACCAAAGGGTCGTCACAATTCAAACTGAAGCGTTTTTGGACCTGGAGAGACCATCTCATGGTAGAGGATGGCATATTGTTGTGGAGCGCAAGAGTGATTGTCCCAAGCAAATATCGCCGCCAAATACTGGCTGAACTCCACCAGGGCCATCCAGGGGTTTCCAAAATGATGATTTTGGCAAGAAGCTATGTCTGATGGACAAGATTGGATGCAGACGTAGCCGAATTGGTGGGGCAGTGCTAAGAGTGCCAACAAGGACAGAAATTACCACCAGCAGCTCACCCACATCCATGGGAATAGCCCGGTAAACCTTGGACTCGATTGCGTGCTGACTGTGCAGATACTTTCATGGATTCAATGTTCTTAGTCATTATAGACACCCATTCAGAATGGTTGGATGTGCATAGGGTCCATTCGTCAAACATCGGGGACGTTGATAGAAAATTGTACCTTTTTCAATGCGTCCCAGAAGTGTTGGTCACAGATAACGTGCCATTGTTTACCAGCAGGGAAATTAGGTATTTCCTAAAGTAGAATGGGATTTGACATACAAGGACAGCTCCATACACCCAACATCCAATGGCCTGGCAGAAAGAGGTGTTCAAAATTTGAAGACTGGCTTGAAGAAATAGCCTACAGCGTCACTAGATACCAAGCTGTCACAGTTCCTATTTGATTACGGGACCACCCTACATGCAACTGCAGGGATAGCACCGGCTGAATTGCTGATGGGTAGAAGACTACGCACCAGTTTAAATCTGATCTTTCCAGACCTTGGGGGAGTCAGGATGAAATGGCATCAGGAACGCCAGTGCCGGACACAAGACTCTGCCAAGTAGAGAGAGAGTTTGATACAGGGAATGAAGTTTGGTGTAAGAATCACTGATGTGGTCCCACATGGGTATGAGGCATGGTCGAAGGGAGGTCAGGACCAGTGATTCATAAAGTTCAGGTTGGGAGCTATGGTCCTGAAGTGGCAAATGGACCATGTGAAAGGCACAAATTCACAAACAGTGGTGGAGCAAAATATGCCCTTCCCCTCGGAACAGTCGGAAAAGCTGCCAGAAATCGTGGTTCACCCTCTCCATGAAACGTTAATGTCTCCTCAGAATCAGAGACAGACAAGATGGATATAGCCACCTTGGCACCTTTGCAGCTAGAAGAAGAGAATGAAATTCTGCTGAGGTGCTCCTGGATCCCATGGATTACTTGCCACCTGTATCAGACATCAAGTCAGAGGCACCTGACCCTGTCCTAAAACGCCCTGAAGAGTTCAAGAAAAAGGACCGGCCTATGACCTCAGACTGTGACAGGGAGGGATGTAAAGATTGTTATGAGGGTCAGCCTGCTGGACATCATAGAATGAGTTCCCTGATTGGGGGTGTTAATCTGGTCCAATCAGAGAGACCTGTATGACAGAGATACTACCACTCTGAGGCAGTATTCATGTCAAAGACTGTTCATGTGTAAATAAAGAATGACTTGGTGACAGGATACTGGCCTCTGGAGAGTTATTTTGGAAGTATCTTCCATCATAAAGTCTAATGAAGAATATCTGTTTAACTCCTCCGCGTTTCCTTGTTTTCCATAACTATCTCATTAATTTTCTGAGGGGACTGTGTTCATTTTGACATCTTTCTCTTTAAATGTTAGTTTTTTATATTTCTCACTAGTTTGTCATGTAGTTTATTTTCTATCTTTGTTATCTTTTTAGTGCTCCTTTTGGACTGTGAATTTATTCCAGTCATCGGGGCTCCTGCTGACTTTTGCCTCCATTTTATATGCTATTTTTTTCAACTTAATACGCTGCTTAACTTCTTTGGTTATCTGTGGTTGGTTTATTCCTCTCAGAAACTTTCCTCCTCATTGAGTTATATTTTTGCTGAAAATCATGTCCTACTTCCTCAAATTCTTGCCACTGCTTGCTTACTGTCTGTCCTGCTAATCTATCTGCCCAGTCCACTTTAGCTTACTCTATGGTCGTTTCATTGGAATTCCCTTTTATATATGTAAAACATAATTGTTTCCAATAAAGTTTCCCTCACACAAGATGAATATTAAATTCTAGCATGTGTGATCACTGTTCTTAGGGGATATTTTACTCAGAGGTCATTTACTAAACTTACATCATCACCAGATCCAGGGTAGCCTGTACCCTGGTTGGCTCATGAATCTTGCTCCAAGCCACTATCCCTAATACACTCTGAGTTTGTTATCGTAGCTGTTCTTTACAACTTGATTTACTCAATCAACATGAAGATTGAAGTCACCCATAGTCATTGCTCTATTATTTTTGCTGTATTAGTTGATTTATACCCTTTCCTACAGTGAGGCTACTGTTTGGGGTTCAATACACTACTCCTATCAATGACTTCTTCCTCTTACTGTTATTTACTTCCACCAAACGGACACTACATCATCTGAGGCCAGATCATCTCTCACAACTGTCCTTATTTCATCTTTTCTTAACAGTGCTACCCCGCCACCTTTCTCTTACCCTCCTGCCGTTCTGAAAGTTCAAATATCACTGAATGGTAAATTCCCAGTGCCTCCATAATGGTTAAGAGATCATTTACCTCAATTTGTGTCATCAGTTTGTCAATCTTCTTCTGAATGTATCATTAAGCATTAAGATACAAAACCTTTAAGTTTGCCTTTTTGCCATGTTTAATTATCATAACTTTTCTTTGTACTGTGGCTCTATTTGCCTCCTGCTCTTGATTACCATTTCTACCATTTTTGCATTTGACTCTTCATTCTGTTATAACTGTCCTTGTTTTTCCTTCGTTTGTCAACCTGCTTAGGTTCCCATGCCCATACTTTAGTTTAAAGCACAGTTTAAACCTGTCCCATTCACACTAGCAAATACTTGCACTAGGACATTAGTCCAGGTTCTGCAAAGATATAACTCATTCAACTTCTACTGATCCTACCTGTCCCACCCGATGTCCCAGGAATTTGAAATCCTCCCACTTGCACTGTCCTTCAAGCCACACATTCAACTGATACACCCTGCTTTTTCTACATTGACTAGCACATTATACTGGTAGTAATTCCAAGATCACTATCTTTGAGGTCCTACTCTTCAACTTACTTCCTAACTCCCTATATTCAGCTTTTAGAACCTCATCCCTTTAACCTATAAGGTATGTTTAACCAATGTCATTGGAACTGATATGTACCACAATCACTGGCTGTTCACCCACACCCTCCTGTTGTCCTGTTGCCACTCAGACATCCTAGATCCTAGCACCGGGAAGTAACATACCATCCTAGTGTTTTGATTGTAGTCACAGAAATGCCTATATCCTCACACTTTGTCTTATCTATATGTGGTGACCACTATACTCTCAGCTTCATGGTATTCCACAATGTCCCATGCTACGGCTCCATCGCCAAAACCCAGGCTTCCAGGATCTGCAGCTAGAGACATTTACTTCTGCACACATACTGGCCCCATACGCTGGAAATGTGCCTAGCTTCTCACATAGAGCAGGAGGAGAAAACCATGCCTTAGAGCTCTCATGCTGTGACTTATCTCTTTGGATTAAACCTTATGGGCCAGTAAGACTAGAGGAAGAATAGACATGAGGAGCTTACTGAACAGTGGTGGTCTGAAATATATTTGTTTTGTTGCAAGGAGTATGACAGGTCAGGCAGATGAACTTAGAGCTTCGATTAATATATATAATTATGATGTTATAGTTATTACAGAGACTTGGTTGAGAGAGGGACAAGACTAGAAGTTTAATGTTCTGGGATTTAGATGTTTAGGGCATGATAAGATATTAAAGAGGTGGAGGAGTTGCATAACTGATTAGGGAGAGCGCCTTGAAGGGCTCATTAGGCAAGGTCATGTGGTTAGATTTTAGGAATAGGAAGGGTGTAATCACTGGGATTGTACTACAAGCCTCCCAACAGCCAGTGGGCAATAGAGGAAAGATATGTGAACATATTATGGAAAAATATAAAAATAGCAGGATTGTGGTGGGTGATTTTAATTTCTCCAGGGTGCCAAGAGCCTAGATGGATGGGGAGTTTGCTAGGTGTATACAGGATGATTTTTTAAAAATATATAAATAGTCCAATTGGGGAAAGTGCCATAGTAGACCTGGTGCTAGGTAATGAACCAGGCCAGGTGATCAAAATTTCAGTGGGGGTGCATTTCGGGAACAGTGACCATAATTCTGTAAGTTTTAAGTTACTTATGGATAAGGATAAGAGTAGTTCTCTAGTGAAAATACTAAACTGGGGGGAAGGCTAACGACCACATTATTAGGCATGGACTAGCGAATGTAGATGGGGCCAGCTGTTTGAGAGTAAATCCACATCTGGCATGTAGGCATCTTTTAAAGGCCAGTTGATTTAAGTTCAGGACAAGCATGCTCCTGTGAAAATCAAGGATAGGATGGTAAGATTTGGGTACCTTGGATGACAATAGAAATTGAGAGCTTAGTCAAAAAGAGAAGGGAAGCATATATATGGTTTAGCAAACTGAAGACAGACAGAGCCCACAAAGCACACAAAAGTAGCAGGAAAGATCTCAAATAAGAAATTAAGAGGACTGAAAGGGGCCATGAAATGCCTTTGGTAAACAGGATTAAGGAAAATCCCAAGGTGTTTCATGCATATATATGTAAAATTAATTAGAGCATAATGAGGGGAAGTGTAGATCCACTCAAGGTCAAAGGAGGTGGCTGAACCCTCTGATAATTACAAAGCCCCAATCTGCTATGACGGGATTAGAGGTTCCCTTCTAATAATCACTCCCGAAACACCCAGAAAAGCTTGCCTTTCCCCTTGTAATATGTTAAAAAGTGGTTAAAAGAAAGAAAATCCCTGATCTCCACTTTACAAATAACAAGAAACAATTTATTTGTTTAACCCTAATGATGAACAAATTAACAGAATTACTAACAAACCAAATAATTCCCCCCTAGACTACTAACTACTCCCTAACCGGTCTAAATTAAGAAGTGGGTGAGGTCCTTAATGAACACTTTGCATCGGTATTCACAAAGGACAAAGATGTGGTGGATGGTTAGTCTCAGGAGCCATATGTAATAGTATATTAATGGCAAGGTCCTGGGGAGTGTTGCCAAACAGAGACCTTGGGGTGCGGATTCATAGTTCCAAGAAAATGAAGTCACAGGTAAACAGGGTAGTGAAGAAGGCGTTTGGTACACTTGCCTTTATTGGTCATTGCATTGAGTAAAAGTATTGGGAGGTCATGTTGCAGATGTAAAGGACATTGGTTAGGCCACTTTTGGAATACTGCATTCAATTCTGGTCTCCCTGCTATAGGAAATATGTTGTGAAACTTGAAAGTGTTCATAAAAGACTTACAAGGATGTTGCCAGGGTTGGAGGATTTGAGCTATAGAGACAGGCTGAAGAGGCTGGGGCTATTTTCCCTGAAGCATCAGAGGCTGAGGCCAATTTATAAAGGTTTATAAAGTCATGAGGGTCATGGATAGGGTGAATAACTAAGGTCTTTTCCTCAGGGTAGAGGAGTCCAAAACTAGAAGGCATAGGTTTAAGGTGAGACAGGAAGGGACCTAAGAGGCAACTTTTTCATGCAGAGGGTGATGCATGTGTAGAATGAGCTACCAGAGGGGAGATGGTGGAGGCTGGTACAATTACAACATTTAAAAAACATCGGGATGGGTACATGAATACGAAGAGTTTAGAGGCATATTGGCCAAATGCTGGCAAATGGGACTAAATTAATTTAGAATATCTTGTTGGTGTGGATAAATTGGACAGAAGGGTCTGTTTCCATGCTGTATATCTCTATGATTCTATGACTGTATGTTGATATTCTGAGGCATGTTAGTATAAAAAAGGAGAGTGTGTTTTGAAAAGCATTAAGGTAGACAGGTCGCCAGGACCTGATAAGATCTACCCCAGAAAGCTGAGGAAGGCAGTTGAGGAAATTGCTGGGGCCTTATACGAAATCTTCTTTAGGCACAGGAGAGGTCCCAGATGACTGGAGAATAGCCAACATGTTCCTTTGTTTAAGGGCAGCACAAATAATCAGGGAAGTTATTGGAGAAGATTCTTAGGGATAAGATTTACTCACATTTGGAAAAGTATGGAATTATTAGCATCAGGCAGCATAGCTTTGTCACACAAACTTGATTGAGTTTTTTTGAGGAAGTGACAAAAGATGATTGAGGGCATTGTCTACATAGACTTTAGCAAGGTCTTTGACAAGGTCCCTCAAGGCAGGCTGATACAAAAGGTAAAATCACATGGGATCTGCAGTGAGCTGCTAAGATGGAGACAGAACTGCTTTAGTCATAGAAGACAGAATAGCAATGGAAGGGTGTTTTTCTGACTGAAGATCCATGACCAGTGGTGTTCTGCAGGAATCAGTGCTGGAGCTCCTGTTGTTTGTAATATATATAAATGACTTGAGGGAGAATATAGGTGGCCTCATTAGTTATTCTGCTAATGACACAAATTTTGGGGGAGCTCTAGATAGTGGGGAGGACTGCCAGAGGATACAGTAGGATATATATGGACAGGAGATGTGGGTAAAGAAATAGCAGATGGAGTTTAATGTGGACAAATGTGAGGTGATGTATTTTGGAAGATCTAATGCCAGAGGGAAGTTACAGTAAATGGCAGTACCCTGTATCAGCATACAGAGGAATCTAAGCGTACAGGTCCATAGTTCCCTGAAAGTGGCAATACAAGCGGATAAGGTTGTCAAAAAGCTACATAGTATTCTTGTCTTAATCATTTGGGGCATAGAGTATAAAACGTGGCAAGTTAGGCCACATTTGGAATATTGTGTACAGTTCTGGTTGTCGCACTACCACATGGATGCGGAGGCTTTGGAGAGAGTACAGAAGCGGTTTACCAGGATGTTCTGAATACCAGTTATGAAGAAGAATCACTGGACCCAAAAGGTTAACTCAGCTTCCTCTCCACAGATGCTGCCAGACCTGCTGAGTTTTCCCAGCATTTTCAGTTTTTGTTACCAAAATGTTGCCTGGTTTGGTGGGTATTAGCTATGAAGATAAATTGGACAAACTTGGTTTGTTTTCAGTTGAACTTTGAAGGATGAGGGGTGACCTGATAGAAGTTTCCAAAATAATGAGAGCCATGGATAAAATGTCAGAGTCATTTTCCCAGGGTAGAAATGTCAATTACTGGGGGCATAGGTTTAAGATAAAAGGAGAAAGTTTAAAGGAGATGTGAGAGGCAAGTTCTTTTACACAGAGGGTGGTAAGTGCCTGGAATGCGCTGCCAGATGTGGTGGTGGTGGAAGCGGATACAAAGCCAACTTTTAAGAGACATCTTGATCAATGTATGAATAGGCAGGGAATAGAGGGATATGGACCACGTAAAGGCAGAAGGTTTTTAGTTTAGAAAGACCACGTGTTGGCACAGTCTTGGTGAGCTGAAGAGCCCTGTTCCTGTGTTGTATTGTTCTTTGTTCTTTCTAAAGAGCTCTTAAAATCAGATATGAATTACTTTAGGGGCCCTTCTTCCCTTGACCTCGTTAAAACAGAACCATACAAGTTATAAACAACAAAATAAAGACGTTACAAACGATAAACAATAATAGTGGTACAAACACTCACCATCTGTACTCACCCAATCAGCAGCTTCCACTTGACCCTGTGTCACTTATGAATCCTGATGTCACCTTAGGAGCTCTGTCTCTGGATTTAGTGAAGGTAAACTGGGCTGTTCCTTTGAAATTTCTGCTGCTTTGCTCAGCTGCTCCTTGCCAGATTTGCTTTCTCTCTCTCTGACCTCCAGAGCTCTGAGTTCAGTGCCGTCCTATTCTCCCCAAATCCCTTCCCCCTTCTCATGTTCTTGGCCACTCCCTTCACCTAGCTGTTTCATTTGGCTTTATAGTATCCACAGTCAATCAGAGATGAGAGTACCTTTGATCCCCTTTTATTACTGGCCTCCCTGACTCAACCCTACTTTTTTAAATCCCCACTCCTGGTGGAAGCGAAATCCTTCTCTAGGTCACTTCTAACTCCACCAACTTCAACTATTCCCAACAGTCTAAACTTTGGCCATTGGTGAGGATAAGTACAAGTACATTTTTCTCTCTTTCTTTCTGGTCCCTTCACCATCCAAGATTAAGCAACTCCTCATATATTGAAGCGGTGCATGTATAAATGCAGCAATACCTGGACAATATCCAGGTTTGGGCTGAAAAGTAGTGAATAACGTTTGCAACAATGGTCAGTAGATGACCATCTCCAACCAGACAGAGATCCTTTGACATTCAATGGCATTACTATCACTGAACCCACCAGTACCAACATCCTGTGGGTTACCATTGACCAGAAACTCAACTGGACTAGCCATTTAAATATAGTGGCTACAAGAGCAGGTCAGAGGCTAGGAATGCTGTGGCGAGTGACTCGTCACCTAAATCCCCAAACCCTGTCCACCATTTACAAGGCACAAGACAGGAGTGTGATGAAATATTCCCCACTTGCCTGGATGAGTGCAGCTCCAACAACACTCAAAAAGCTTGACACCGTCCAGGACAAAGCAACTGCTCGACTGGTTCCAAATTCACAAACATCCACCACCACCACCATCAATGCTTAATAGTAGCAGTGTGCATCATCTACCAGATACACACTGCAGGAATTCACCAAGGCTCCTTAGATAGCATCTTCCAAATCAACAACCACTTCCATCTTGATAGACCAAGGCAGTAGGTATATGGGAACATCACCACCTCCAAGCCACACACTATCCTGCCTTGGAGATATATTGCCCTCCCTTCTGTGTTGCTGGGTTAAATTTCTGTAACTTCTTCCCTAATAGCCTTGTGGGTCTACCTACAGCAATGGACCACAGCTATTAAAGAAGACAGCTCACCACCACCTCTAGAGTAACTAGGGATGGGCATCAACAGTGTCCATATCCCATGAATGAGTTTTAAAAGAAAGAGATGCTCAACACCTGAGAGGGATAGTAGGTGATCAAGGAGGATGTTTCCTTGCTGATATTTGATCTAATGGGGTCTGGAGTCAATGTTGAGAATTCCCAGGGCAACTCACTCCTGAATGTGTACTACTGTGCAACCACCTCTGCTGCCAGTGGAACAGTACATAGTCAGAGATGGTGATGGTGTCAGCTGGTTCATGTTCCGGAACATATGATTCTGCTGGTGTAATACTATCAGGTTGTTGTTTGTCTAGTTTGTGAAACAACTCTCCCAATTTTGACACCAGCTACCAGACATTAGTAAGGAGGATTTTACATGGTCGACTGGGCTGAATTTGCCTTTGTTGTTTCCATTGCCTAGGGTTTGTGCTAGATGGTCTGTCTAGTTTCATTGCTTTTTGATGACTAGCTGCTTCAAGTCCTAATTGGCACAGTTAAGACAAAGATGAGCTTATAACCAAACAACCCCTTCATTGCTATGATTGCCTACTTCTGCCTCTGTAATGTTGCCTGATTCCTCCTCCACCTCAGCTCATCTGCTGAAATTTTCATTCCTGTCTTTATTCAAATGATCTACTGATGGGCTTCTGTATCTTCCACCCAGCATAAATTTGAGCACATCCAGAACTCTACTGCCCCATCCAAACTCTCAAGTTCTAATCACTCATCATTGCAGTGCTCACTGATCTACATTGATTTCCAGTCTGGTACTGCCTTAAATTTAACATTCCCCTCCTCTTTTTAAAGCTTTTGGTTTCTTGTCTGTTACTCTGTCCACTCCTACAAGCCTCCTGAGTGTCTGATCTCATCCTTTTATGACCTCTTACAATTTGACTTTACACTCTGCAATTCCCTCCCACACCTCTCCACTTCCCTATCGCTCTTCTCCCTTAACATGCTAAATTTATCCCTTTGACCAAACTTCTTCATTTGTCACCTCTCCTAGTGGCCTGCTATGTGGCTAAGTATCAGATTTTTATTTGATATTGCTGTTGTGAATTGACTTGATATAAAGGATAAAGTTACCATTGTCATTAAAGAGAGACAACCAGTAGTGGTTTAACCTAAGGGTCACAACACCTCAAGCAAGGGGAGAGATTGAGAAGGAGAGTCCTTCATGGTAATCTCAGCCAATGCAGGAATCAAATCCATGCTGTTGGCGTCACCTGCATCACAAATCAGCCATCCAGCCAACTGAGCTAATCGTTTTACTTTGTGTTCATCATTTCCCAGCTATTTTTACTTGCATTCCAATTGTAGTGCCCTTAATCAACTAATATTCTGTGAATTAAGGATCAAGTTGGTCATGGCTCAGTGTCACAGTACTGAGTGTGTCTATGACCCACAGGATAATAAAGAAAATCGAGAGGAAACTGGACCATGTTCCATGGTTAACACCACTTCATTTATTTTCTTTTCATTTATATTTGGAAGTTGAATTATTTCCAAATATTGAAGATGAATATTCATTAATCCAGCCCCTTATTCTTCTGTGTTGATGAAAATAATGTTTTAGTCTTCTACTAGGATTCTCTGGGAAGCTAGGGAGAAGATTGCAGAGCCTTTGGCTTTGATCTTTATGTCGTCATTGTCTACAGGAATAGTGCCAGAAGACTGGAGGATAGCAAATGTTGTCCCCTTGTTCAAGAAGGGAAGCAGAGACAACCCTGGTAATTATAGACCAGTGAGCCTTACTTCGGTTGTGGGTAAAGTGTTGGAAAGGATTATAAGAGATAGGATTTATAATCATCTAGAAAGGAATAATTTGATTAGGGATAGTCAACACGGTTTTGTGAAGTGTGGGTCGTGCCTCACAAACCTTATTGAGTTCTTTGAGAAGGTGACCAAACAGGTGGATGAGGGTAAAGCGGTTGATGTGGTGTATATGGATTTCAGTAAAGCGTTTGATAAGGTTCCCCACGGTAGGCTATTCAGAAAATACGGAGGCATGGGATTGAGGGTGATTTAGCGGTTTGGATCAGAAATTGGCTAACTGTAAGAAGACAGAGGGTGGTGGTTGATGAGAAATGTTCATCCTGGAGTTCAGTTACTAGTGGTATACCGCAAGGATCTGTTTTGGGGCCACTGCTGTTTGTCATTTTTATAAATGACCTGGATGAGGACGTAGAAGGATGGGTTAG
The DNA here is from genome assembly GCF_021869965.1 of Rhincodon typus. NCBI lineage: Eukaryota > Metazoa > Chordata > Chondrichthyes > Orectolobiformes > Rhincodontidae > Rhincodon > Rhincodon typus. The sequence goes on along the minus strand of NC_063340.1, from coordinate 31,501,570 downwards.
TAAATTTGCAGATGACACTAAAGTCGGTGAAGTTGTGGATAGTGCAGAAGGATGTTGCAGGTTATGGAGGGACATAGATAAGCTGCAGAGCTGGGCTGAGAGGTGGCAAATGGAGTTTAATGTGGAAAAGTGTGAGGTGATTCACTTTGGAAGGAGTAACAGGAATACAGAGTACTGGGCTAATGGTAAGATTCTTGGTAGTGTGGATGAGCAGAGAGATCTCGGTGTCCATGTGCATCGATCACTGAAAGTTGCCACCCAGGTTGATAGGGTTGTTAAGAAGGCGTACGGTGTGTTAGGTTTTATTGGTAGAGGGATTGAGTTTCGGAGCCATGAGGTCGTGTTGCAGCTGTACAAAACTGGTGCGGCCGCACTTGGAGTATTGCGTACAGTTCTGGTCGCCACGTTATAGGAAGGATGTGGAAGCATTGGAAAGGGTGCAGAGGAGATTTACCAGAATGTTGCCTGGTATGGAGGGAAGGTCTTATGAGGAAAGGCTGAGGGACTTGAGGCTGTTTTCGTTAGAGAGAAGAAGGTTAAGAGGTGACTAAATAGAGACATACAAGATGATCAGAGGATTAGATAGGGTGGACAGTGGGAGCCTTTTTCCTCGGATGGTGATGGCTAGCACGAGGGGACATAGCTTTAGGTTGAGGGGTGATAGATATAGGACAGATGTCAGAGGTAGGTTCTTTACTCAGAGAGTAGTAAAGGCGTGGAATGCCCTGCCTGCAACAGTAGTAGACTTGCCAACTTTAAGAGCATTTAAATGGTCATTGAATAAACATATGGATGATAATGGAATAGTGTAGGTTAGATGGGCTTCAGATTGGTTTCACAGGTCGGCGCAACATCGAGGGCCAAAGGGCCTGTACTGTGCTGTAATGTTCTATGTTCTACGTTCATGAGACTGAGCCCATCTGTAGTTCTAGACAGATTCGTAGAGGACACATTGACCAAATGTTTATTGCAGTAATCGGCACACGGAAAGTAAAGACGTAATCATTAGAAAATAGGTTTTAGGCAGTCAGCTCTCTGGCAGCATCCTGAACTTGTCCTTAACAATGTTAAATGGAACTTTAATTTATTTGTGATGCTGACAGAGAAAGTATCATTGTTTTAACACACTCTGCCACTTATAAAAGAACCCCAGTTTTTGCTTGACCACCTACATCCGACGCATTTCTGTTGCACTCCAAATGTCTAACTTGTCTCCCTTCATTGATCTATGTGAATAATTAGGAAAATTAGATTAACTGTCTTGCAGCAGCATCTTCATTCCAAAACATAAAATATCTTTCATGTACCATTCAATTACAGTTTCAGTTACGTGTGCTCGTAATATGGATTTGAGTAGTGTTCATAACTAACTCTTAACTTTTTTATATCCAAAAGTGCTTTCTTGCACAACTGAATGGTTTTCTCCCACCTGTATTACTTTCCACCTCTATCCGCCACCACTAAATCACTTGTGTTTCCAACTAATAACCAATTTACATGTAGAACTCATTTAGGGCAGTGCAATGACACCAAAGATAAAGAGAGAGGAGTTTAGATGAAAATGGAGTTGGAGCAGGAAATAAGGCACTCCACCCCCTGCAGTGTCTACATCTCTCTCAAGGCATTGAGAGTGTTGGTTGACATTGCGTGCTCCATCTCCAAGAATACTTGGGCACAAATGTAGCTGTGAAAGAGAGGCAGAAAGTTGACAACTATAAGCACGAGGGCATACTATGTGAACCTGTTAATGGCCGCCTTGGCCAGGCCCAGGAGCAGAGCAGACTCACAAGGAGGTTATATAGAACATAGAACTGTACAGCACAGTACAGGCCCTTTGGCCCACGATGTTGTGCCGAACTTTTACCCTAAACCTAATGTTTATCTAACCTCACCCCTACCTTATACTATCATCCATATGCCTATCTAATAGCCGCTTAAATGCCCCGAATGAGGCCGACTCCACTACCCTCTCCGGCAATGCATTCCACGCCCCTACCACTTCCTGAGTAAAGAACCTACCTCTGACGTCTCCCCTATATCTACCTCCACTCACTTTAAAACTATGCCCCCTCGTAATAGCTACCTCCACCCTAGGAAAAAGAAAAAAGGTTGTCCGATTCGCTCCAACAGGGAGTTGCCCTGGGTGTGCTCCACATTGACTCCTGGACCCCATGAAGTCTCGGGCTTCAGATTCAAAATGGGCAAGGAAACCTCCTGTTGATTCCCATGCACTGTCCTCCTTCAGCTGATGAATTGGTACTCTTCCATGTTGACCAACACTTAGAGGAAGCACTGAGAGCGGCAAGGGAACAAAATGTACTGTGGGTGGGGGATTTCAATGTCCACCAGAAAGAGTCGCTCGGCACAGTACTACAGATTGAACTGGTTGGGTTCTAAAGGACATAGCTACTAGACTGGGTCTGCAGCAGGTGGTGAGGGAACCAACAAGACAGAAAAACATATTTGACCTCATCCTTACCAATCTGCCAGCTGCAGATGCATCTGTCCATGACAGTATAGATAAGAACGACCACCATATAGTCCATGTGGAGACAAAGTCCCGCGTTCACATTGAGAATATTCTCCATTGTTGTGTGGCACTATCGCTATGCTAAATGGGACAGATTTCAAACAGATCTGCCAACTGAAGACTGGGCATCCATGAGGCACTATGGGCATTAACAACAGCAGAATTCTACTCCAGCACAATCTGTAATTCATGGCCCAGTATATCCCCCACTCAACCATTACCGTCAAGCCAAGGGATCAAACCTGGTTCAATGGAGAGTGCAGGAGGACATGCCAGGAGCAGCACCAGGCATACCTGAAGATGAAGTGTCAACCTGGTGAAGCCACCAAATAAGACTATTTGCATGCCAAACAGCATAAGCAGCAAGTGAAAGACAGAGCAAAGCAATCCCATAAGCAACGGATAAGATCTGAGCTCTGCAGTCCTGCTACATCCAGTCATGAATGGTGGTGGACAATTAAACAACTCACTGGAGGAGAAGACTCCACAATATCCCCATCCTGAATGATGGAAGAGCCCAGCACATCAGTGCAAAATTTAAGGCTGAAGCTTTCAGTGCAATCTTCAGCCAGAAGTGGATGATCCATCTCGGCCTCCTCCAGTGGTCCCCAGCATTACAGATACCAGTCTTCAACCAATTTGATTTACTCTACATGATATCAAGAAACAGTTGGAGACACTGGATACGGCAAAGACAACGGGCCCCAGCAACATTCTGGCAATAGTACTGAAGACTTGTGCTCCAAAACTTGCTGTTCCCCTAGCCAAGCTGTTCCAGTACAGTTATAACACTGGTATCTACCCGACAATGTTGAAAATGGCCCAGTTATGTCCTGTACACAAAAAGAAAGACAATTACTGGCTCATCAGTCTACACCAATATTAGTAAAGAGATAGAAGGTGCCATCAACAATGTTATCAAACTGCACTTGCTTAACAATAACCTGCTCAATGATGCCCAGTTTGAGTTCTGCCAGGGCCACTCAGCTCCTGACCTCATTACAGCCTTGATTCAAACATGGACAAAAGAGCTGAATTACAGAGGTGAGGTAAGAATGACATGTAAATGTAAGTGTGGCATCAAGAAGCCCTGGGAAAACTGGAATCAATGGTATGAGGAGGCAAACTGTCCAGTGGTTGAAGTCATACCTGACACATAGGAAGATGGTCATGGTTGTTAGAGGCCAGTCACCTCAGCTCCAGGACATCTGTGCAGGAGTTCCTCAAGGTAGTGTCCTAAGCCCAACCATCTTCAGCTGCTTCATTGATGACTTTCCTTCCATTGTGAGGTCAGAAGTGGGGATGTTCATCGATGATTGCACAATGTTCAGCACCATTCGCGACTCCTCAGATACTTAAGCAGTCCATGTTCAAATGCAACAAGATCTGGACAATATCCAGGCTTGGGCTGACAAGTGGCAAGTAACATTCATCCCACACAAATGCCAGGCTATGACCGTCACCAATAAGAGACAATCTAACTACTGCCCATTGACATTCAATGGCCTTACCATTACTGAATCCCCCACTATCAACATCCTGGGGGTTATCATTGATCAGATACTCAACTGGACTCAGCAAATAACCACAATGGGTTCAAGAGCAGATCAGAGGTTAGGCATCCTGTGGCAAGTAACTCACCCCCTGACTCCCCAAAGCCTGTCCACCATCTACAAGACACACGCCAGGAGTGTGAGGGAGTACTCCCCACTTACCTGGATGAGTGCAGCCCAACAACACTCGAGAGCTTGACACCATTGAGGACAAAGCTGCCACTCGATTGGCATCTGCTCCCTGCAACATTAACGCTCAGTAGCAGCAGTGTGTACCATCTACAAGATGCACTGCAGAAATTCACCACAGATCCTCAGACATGACCACTTCCATCTAGAAGGACAAGGGCAGCAAATAAATGGGAACTCCACCACCTTCAAGTTCCCTTCCAAGCCACTCATCATTTCTGATTTAGAAATATATCGGCATTTCTTTACTGTTACTGTGTCAAAATCCTGGAATTCCCTCTCTACTGGCATTGTGAGTCAACCCACAGCAATTAGACTGCTACGGTTTAAGAAGGCAACTCACCAACACCTTCTCAAGGGCAACGAGGGATGGGCAATAAATTTTGGTCAGCCAGTGACAGCAACATCTCACAAATGAATAAATGAAAAAAAAGAGTCATACAGCAATGAAACAAACCTTTTGGTCCAACCAGTCCATGCCAACCATAACCCTAAATTAAACTAGTTCCAGCTGCCTGTGTTTGGCCCATACCCCTCCAAACATTTCTTATTCACATACTTATCCAAATGTCTTTTAAACATTGTAACTGTACCCACATCTACCACTTTCTCTGGGAATTCATTCCACACATGGACCACTCTCTGTGTAAAATAAAATTGACTTGAACCCAGGCCTCCTGGCCCAGAAGCAGGGACACCATCAGGGCACCATGAGCATCCCCTGACTGTTTCATTGATTAATGAGATTCTTCATTCCATACTGGAAAAGTACTGAGTCTCAGCAGAGACCACGTGTATAGAGCTGGGAAATCCTGATATTAAAAATGCTGTAAAGGGCATTCCTTACAATTCTCGCCAATGCAGACCTGGGTTTGTAATTGACATACATTTAGAAATAGAATGCACATATCTTTGTAGCTAGGCCATACTTTTATTTTTAATCAACCAATAGGGAATGATACATTAACCACCTTGACTTATAGAGACTTCTCAATGTTTTCAGTTATTGAACATTCTTGATTGTAAGCTTGCTCTGCTTTGTTATGTAGTATCGCTTGGGATGAGAAGAAAATTTTGATATTGTTTCATGTCTTTTCATGGCTTGTCATTTTTCCCATTAGATGTGGAGAAGGTATTCTTGCCTTGGCTGATGGAAAAGGTGAAGAAGTCGATAGAGAAGAGAATTTTGGGAAGGACTTTGTTGGACAGTAAGTAGCTGATCTGTCCAAGCAATTCATTTTTATGCATAAACTCAATTAACTCACATGTAATAGACTAAAACAAATGCAAAACTAAAACACCTTGGATGCTGGAAATCTGAACTGAGAACAGAAAATTGAAGAGATACTCAGCAGATTTCATATGATCTGTAGAAAGAGAAACAAACCAAATGTTTCAAGCGTAATGACCTTTCCATTCAAAGACTTGAAATGTTGGTTAGTAACACCATAAGAAATAGGAACAGGTGAAGACTATTCATGCCCTCAAACCTGCTGCACCAGTAGGATCATGGTTAATCCGACGTTGCTGGCGTCCACTTTTCTGCCTTTTCCCTGTAACCTTGATTCTGCTAATGATCAAGAATCTGTCTTTCTCAGCCTTAAATATACAGAAGGATTCTGTCCCCAGAGCCTCTGGGGCAAGAAGTTCTAAAGATACACAACCCTTTGAGAGAAGAAATTCTTCCTCATCTCCGTGTTAAATTGGTGTCCCTTTAGTCTCAGGTAATGCCCTGTAGTCATGGACACTCCCATAGATGAAGGGAAACATCCATTTCCTTTCCAAATATTTTTATGTGATCTGCAAATTTGGCTACAGTACATTAGTTTCCTTTCTCCAAATACAACACATTTACTGGTTCTCCTCTCTCCGCTCTGATTGAGACTTCCTCACAAAGCTGTAATAAATTATTAAGACATGATTTCCCTTTCATGAAGCTATGTTCACTCTGCTTGATTAGATGATGATTTTCCAAATGTGTTGCTGTTATTTCCTTAATAATTGATTCCAACAATAGACATAAATTGGCCTGTAGGTAGCCAATTTTTGTCCCCCTTTTTGAATAGGGGTGAGACATTGGCAGTTTTCCAATCTTTCATACTTCTCCAGAATCCAAAGATTTTTGGAAAATTTACAAGCAATGCATCCATTTTGCTGCAGCTACTTTCATAGAAATAAAGAAGATAGGAGCATGATTAGGCCATTTGACTCCTCAAGCTGCTCTAACATTCACACTGATCATAGCTGATCATTGAGCTCAATACCCTAATCCTGCCCTCACCCCATATCCCTTTAGCCTCAAGAGCTATACCTACCTCCTCCTTGAAAAAAAATCAATGTTTTGGCCTCAACTACTTTCTGGAGTAGTGAATTTCTCAGGCTCACCACTCTCTGGATATTGAAATTTCTCATCTGATAAAGGGTTTACTCCTTTATCTTTAAACTATGACCCCGGTTCTGAATTCCCCCACCATTGGGAGAATCCTCCTGCATCAAATCTATCTAGTCCTGTTAGAATTTTGTAGGTTTCTATGAGGTTCACTAACTCCTATTATTCTTCTAATCTCCAATGAATACAATCCTAACTGTCTCAATCTCTCCTTGTGCATCAGTCCTGCCATTCCAGGAATCCATTTAATAAACCTTTGCTGCACTTTATAGCAAGAGCATTCTTCCTCAGATAAGAAGACCAAAACTGTGCACAGTATTTCCAGCTGTCACCTCATCAATGCCCTGTATAATTGCAGGAACTCCTTGTTCCTGTACTTGAATCCTCTCACTATAGTTTGCTCCTATACTGCCTGCTGCACCTGCACACATACTTTCAGCAACTGGTGCACATGGACGCCCAGGTCTCATTGACCCTTTCCCTCTCTCAATTTACCATTCAAATAATAATCTACTTTCCTCTTTTTGCTACCAAAGTGGAGAACCTCTCATTTATCCAGATTATACTACATTTTGCCATGCATTTGCTCGCTCACTCAATCTGTCCAAATCAAACTGCAACATCTCTGCATGCTCCAAACAGCTCACTCCCAGCTTTGTGTCTTTTGCTAACTTTGAGATATTACATTTAGTTCCCTGATCTAAATCATTAACATATATTGTTAATAGCTGACATCCTAATACCGAAACCTGTGGTATACCATGAGTCGCTGCCTGCCATTCAGAAAAATTCTTTGTTTTGTGTCTGCTCATCAATTTTCTATCCATTTCAATAAACTACCCCCAATCCCATGCCCTTTAATTTTACGCGTTAATCTCTTGGGTGAAACTTTGTTGAAAACCTTCTGAAAGTCCAAATAAACACATGGCCCAATCAACTCTACTAGTTATTCCTCGAAGAGTTCCAGTAAATTTGTCGAGCATGATTTCCCTTTTATAAATCCATGCTGACTGTGTCTGATTCTCCCACTGTTTTTGAGGTGCTTAGCTGTAAAATCCTTGATAATGGATTCCTGCAACTTCCCCTTTATCTACATCAGACTCACTGTTCTATAATTCCTCGTTTTCTCTTTGTCTCCCTTTTTTAAATAATGGGGTTACATTAGCCACCCTCCAATCTGTAGGAACTGGTCTAGAATCTGAAAAATTTTGGAAGATCACCGCAATGCATCTACTATTTCTAGGGCCATTTCCTTAAGTATTATCAGGCCTGGGATTTATCTGCCTTAAATCCTATCAATTCATGCAACACCATTTCTATACTAATACAGATTCACTTCAGTTCCTCTCTGTAACTGAACCCGGTATTCCCCATCATCTCTGGTGTGTTATTCGTGTTCTCCTTTAAAGACAGAAGCAAAGTAGACTTGATGAAGAATTGTATCATAATATGATCGCTCGTTCTCAAGGAGTCTGTAGTTGGCTGCTCAGCGTTTTGGTCCAGCAAACCATACCACATGCACTGCAGGAATTCCTCCTCTACGGGATTGTGACTAATTTGATTTATTCAATCTATATTCAAATTAAAGTCACCCATAATTACGGATGTTCCTTTACTGCATGCACCTCTATTTTCCTGTTTAATGCCATTCCCAACATCACCACTACAGTTTAATGGTCTGTGTACCACCCCCACTAATGTTCTTTGCCCTTTGGTATTTCTCAATTCAACCCACACAGATCCTACATTGTCTGAACTAATATCTTTCCTCACTATTGTGTTTATATCCTCTTTAACCAGTAATGCAACTCCACTAGATGTTCAGTTCCCATCCCTGGTCTCCAAACTATATCCCAAAATATCATACCTGTTTACATTTATTTGCATGATTAATTCATTCCCTTTATTTTGAATACTTTAGCGTCCTGGGATGTGAGCTGTAAGGGCTTGGGGATTTACCTGCCTTTTACCCCATTAGTTTGTCTAATACTACTACTGTGGGTGTGGTGATTGTACTTAATTCCTCCCCCTTATTCTTTGTGTTAATGGGATGTTCGAAGTTTCTTCTATCTTGAAGACTGATGTAAAATATCTGTTTAACTCCTCTGCCATTTTTATGTTCCCCATAACTATCTCATTAAGACAAATGTTTTGTTTTCTTTTCTGGCTAAATATATTTAAGGGACAGATTTTGGCCTGGATTTTGCCATGCAGAACGAATTGAGCTTCATTATATAGAGCCGATCTCCCATTTAATATAATTTCTCCAATAGGATCCCAAAGCAAATTTAATAATGTGTTTACTGTTTGTAACTAATCATTTCGGAGTTGAGGGGGGACCTGATTGAGGTCTACAAAATCATGAGAGGTATAGACAGGATGGATAGCAAGAAGCTTTTTCCCAGAGTGGGGGACTCAATTACTAGGGGTCACGATTTCAAGGTGAGAGGGGAAAAGTATAAGGGAGATATGCGTGGAAAGTTCTTTACACAGTGGGTGGTGGGTGCCTGGAACGCGTTGCCAGTGGAGGTGGTAGAGGCGGGCATTTAAGATGTATCTAGACAGATACATGAATGGGCAGGGAGCAGAGGGATAAAGATCCTTGGAAAATAGGCAACAGGTTGAGATAGAGGATCTGGATCGGTGCAGGCTTGGAGGGCCGAAGGGCCTGTTTCTGTGCTGTAATTTTCTTTGTTCTTTGTTTTTGTTTTATTTCCTCCAGTCCCATCAGGAAAGTCTGAGCTTCTTTTACCATTGGCCCCTCCCCTTCCTTATATACACTGTCAAACTACCCCCTGCCCCTAGAGCCCATCACATCAACATGGGTTGGAAATCCCTTATCATAGAGATGCCCAACCTTTAGCCTGCAGGCCACAAGATGGCCTGCCAGCATATTTCATACAGTTCAGCACCTGATTTATAGTAGACAAATTTACAATTCGTTCATAGGGTTCTAATAGTTGTAAATTACATAACCTTACACGAGAAGAATCATAGAAAAGGAGAAAAGAGACATTAAGTGAAAGCTAGTTTATTTTATGTTTTTATCTTTTATTCTGTTTTAATTTTTTTATGTTTTATTTGAAGCCAGTGTTTCAAATAGAGTTAAGTATCAGTGGAAGATTTTTGCAAGGAGCTGTTTCTCTAACAGAAACTTTTTCTCTCTGTGTACTGCTGCATGCTTACTGATAAGCTCATCAGCAGCAAATGCTGAAAAGACAAAAAGCAGTGATTGGAGGAGCAGCAAGCAGATCAAGGCTTGGAGCTGTGGCAATGTGTCTGTGAACTTGGTCTAGGAACAGGAGACTTTCAGGGACACTCCAGTTAGGAGAGAAGGAGATGAGGCTCGCACTGTGGGGAGAATGAAGAGTCAGATAGCAGAGGGAAACTGACAGTACAGCTTCCAGATTGCTCCCACTATTATTTTTCCATTTTATTTTCATGAAATAAATAAATTCCAAAATACATTTGAGCCTGTTTGATGGGGTGGTAGTGAGGGAAACTTGGCCACTGTAATTTCAATGTCAAACATTTACTGATTGGGTAATTCTGCTTATGGAAAAGTGCCCCGTGGATTATTGTGTTAAAGTTAAGGGGACAGATTGGGGCAGACAGAATGAGAGGAGTAAGAGAGACAGGAGGGAGGATATAGAAAAGGGGAGAAGGGGTAGAAAGGGTGAAAGAGAAAGAGGGTACAGATATGAATGTGGGAAAGGAAGACAGGGAAAGCCGACTGAGGAGGAAATATTGAACTGAAAGTGCCTTCCAGCACCCAATTTTATGTGAATTCTGTTGAGGCCAGCTTGGAGTGTGCTCTGCTAGACCTAATCCAAGTCAAGGTGAGTAAAACCTAACCTAGCTTGGCCCCAGTCATCACCCCATTCCATTGTGTTCATGAATTGATCTGATTCTTTTTCTCTGTCTAGCTGTGCTTTAACTAAAAATGCAAAATTTGGTTTTATTATTAAACGTTGCTACCTGGCACTTTTTAATGATCATTTCTATTAATGACCCATTTAAATTACTTATTACTTTTTTTTTGTGAAGTTCCATGTTTACTGATGTGGCAATCCTCATCTTTCTGAAATTTGTTTATTGGACCCCTGACGAAGAGAAAATTGAAATGTGGCCCCCTTTCATGCGAAAAAGGTGGCCACACTGCCGTATGGTATGAACACCTCTGTATGGCCAGCTACTACACTAGGCAATGACAACCAGGTTACTGGTGGGAAAAGCAATAAATTTTTACAGTCTTTTTTCTCAAGTCTTAACCTCACTTTAATTATTACTCATTTCTTGGACTTATCCAATACATCCCAAGTACAACATATTGCAGTGCATGTGGCAGCATGTGCTTTGTTGGCATGAGCAAATTTCTTCTTGCCACTAGAACAGATTTTCAAAGGACAAAATGCACCCAGTGTCTTTGCCTGAAATGTGTAATCTAATGGGCAATCTGTAGAGTTATGACTGAAGCGTGAGAAAGTCCTAACATCATGAAGCTATCAAGGAGGCCAACCTGCATTCTGAATATAAAAATGACAAATTACCCAAATATGGTGTCATACATATCAGTAGGATCAACATGATATATATATATATATTTCTTTTTATTCATTCATTCTCAGGAAGTAGACATTGAGAAGGCAAGGACACTTATTGTCTATCCATCCCTTGAGAAGATGGGTAATGTGTCACCTTCTTGAATTGTTGGCGGTCTATGTGGTCAAGGTACATCCACTGTGCTATTAAATTGACAATTTCTTGATTTTGATCAGCAGCAATTCGGTAACTGCTGTATGTCCAAGTAAGGATCATGAACAACTTGGAGGTGGTGATGTTTTTATGCAGCTATTGCAGTTGACCTTTTAGGTTTTAGAGGAGACCACAGATTTGGGAGGTGTTGTTGAAGAACCAAGGTGAATTTTTGCAGCACATCATTTAGTTTTCTTATGCTGCAACCATTGTACTAGTGTTGGAGTGAATGGACGTTTATTTAAGGTGATAGATACAATGCTGATGAAGCTGGCTACTTTATCTTGGATAACATTAAGCTTTTGAAGTGTTACTGTGGCTTCATCCCTCCAAGCAAATAGAGTATTCAATCATACTAGTCGTGCCTCAAAGGTTATAGGATGATTTCAGAAAATTAAGAAGTGAGCCACTTGCCACAGAATACACATCCTCTTACCAACTCTTGCAACCACTGTATTTGTGTGTCTAGTCCAGTTAAGTTTACAGTCAGTGATCCTCAGATGTTATTGGTGTGGAATTTAAGAGTAATGTGTGGAATGTCGTGGGGTGTAGTTTGATTCTCAACATTGGGATAACTGTTCATTGGGACTTACTTAGTGCTAATGTTACTTGCAGATTTTCACTATTGATGTCCAAAGGGATATGGCATGCATGGTATGGTTGCCTTCATCGCAAGGACACTTGCAGAATAAAGATGTTTTGTAGAACAATTATAAAGCCTTGGTGACACTGCACCAAGAATGTTATGTGAAGTTTTGTCTCCTTTTCAAAGTACATGCGATAGAGAGAATGCAATGTAAGTTCATCGGACTGATCTGCTGGGATGACCAGATTGTCTTATGGAAAGAGACTAAGAAAACTGAGGTCACATAAAGAGCGTCCCTGGGTGGGCTCCAACCGCCAACCTTTCGGTTAACAGACGAAAGCGCTAACCAATTGCACCACAGAGGCGAACTTCCTCTCCTGCTCCTCTGATGCTGCCAGGCCTGCTGTGTTCCTCCAACTCCACACTGTGTTATCTCAGACTCCAGCATCAGCAGTTCTTACTATCTCTAAGAAAACTGAGCCTGTCTTCTCTAGAGATTCAAAGAATGAGATCTCATTGAAACCTACTAAATTCTTAACAGGGTCTGTCAGGTAGATTTTTCCCCTTGGCTGTTGAGTCTAGAACCAGGGAACGTAGTCTCTCAATAAGCGGTAGTCGATTTATGATTTAATTTGATTTATTATGGTCATATGTATGTAAGTACAGTGAAAAGTTTTGTTTTGCATGAAGTACAGGAAGATCATAATATACAAGGACACACAGAACATAGGGCGATTGAACAGAACAGGCATACAAAGTTAAGGCTGCACACATAATGTACAAAAAGCAAGATCAACATTATATTTGAAATTTGAGAGGTCTTTTCAGCAGTCTCATAACAGTTAGGAAAAAGCTGTTCTTGAACCTGTTAGTACGTGTGTTTAAGCTTTTGTATCTTCTTGCTGAAGGAAGAGATTGGCAGAGATTATAGCCAGGGTGGGAAGTGTCTTTGGTAATGTTGACTGCCTTTCCGTGCCATCAAGAAGTGTAGATGGAGTCCATGAATGGGAGGTTGGCTTGCATGATGGTCTGTAGTTTCTTACGGTCCTGGGCAGAGCATTTGCCGTACCAAGCCATGATGCATCCAGATAGAATGCTTTCTGTGGTGCATCTATAAAAGTTGGTCAGGGTCCTCATGGATCTTCCAAATTTCCTTAGCCCCCTGAGGAAGAAGAGGTGTTGTTGTGTCTTCGATTGTTGGTTATTGTAAATTCGAGGAACTTGACGTTTTTGACCATCTCCATCTCGGCTCCATTGATGTAGATAGGGGCATGCAGATTTAATAAATGAATATTTTGCATCAGTTTTTACTGTGGAGAAAGAAGCTGAGCCTAGAGAATGCAGAGAAATAAACTTTGATGTTTTAAAAAATAGTTCACATTACAGAAGAGGAAATTTGGGAGGCCTTAGAGAATATAATGGTGAACAAATCTCCGGGACCTGATTTAATAAATCCCAGAATGTTGTGGGAAGTAAGGGAGGAAATTGCAAGACCCCTTGCAGAAATATTTGCATCATCTATAACTATGGGTGAGGTGCCTGATGACTGGAGGGTGGCTAATGTTGTACCTTTGTTTAAGAAAGGCTTTAAGAAGAAATTGGGGAACTATAAAACTGAGAATCTAACTTCGTTTGTGGGTAAATAGTTGGAGATGATTATAAAACGTAGGATTTATGGACATTTAGAGAGTCAGAAATTGATTAGGTGTAGTCATCGTGGTTTTGTGCGAGGAAAATTGTGTCTCACAATCTTGATTGAGTTTTTTGAGGAAGTTACCAAAAAGATTGACGGTAGCAAAGCAGCAGACGTTGTTTATTTGGATTTTAGTAAAGCCTTTGACAAGATTCCACACTGTAGACTAATTAGTAAAGTTAGGTCGCATGGGATTCAGGGTGAGCTTGCCAATTGGATACATAATTGGCTTAATGGCAGGAGACAAACAGTAATAGTGGAGGGTAGCTTTTTGGACTGGAGACCTATGACCAGCAGTGTTCCACAGGGATCGGTTCTGGGTCCTGTTTTGTTTGTCATTGATATAAATGATTTGGATGAGAATATAGAAGACATGGTTGGTAAGTTTGCGGATGACACCAAAATTGGTAGCATTGTAGACAGTGAAGAAGGTTTTCTAAGATTGCAAAGGGATCTTGATCAAGTGGGTCAGTGGGCTGAAAAATGACAGATGGAGTTCAATTTGGATAAAGGCAAGGTATTGCATTTTGGTACAACAAACAAGGGTAGAGCTTATACAGTTAATAGTAGAGTTTTAGGTAGTGTTGTAGAACAGAGGGACCTAGGTGTGCAAGTACATAATTCTTTGAAGCTTGCATCTCATATAGACAGGGTGGTTATACAAGTGTTTGGCACGCTTGCCTTCATTGCTCAGTCTTTTGAGTGTAGGAGTTGGGAAGTCATGTTGATGTTGTACAGGATACTGGTGAGGCCTCTTCTGGAGTACTGTGTTCAGTTATAGGAAGAATATTATTAAGACTGGCAGTCAGTCTCACCTTTCCTCAGGAAGTCGGCTCTTTTCTACATGTTTGAATCAAGGCTGTAATGATGTCTAGAGCTGAACGGTCCTTCCGAACCCCAACTGAGCATTGATGAGCATGCTATTAATAAATAAGTGACACTTAATAGCACTGAAAATGATACTTCCAGGATATTTTCTTAGTAACCTGTTCAGAGTCGCTACTATACACCTCTGAAGCACATGGGACTTGAACCCAGGCCTCCTGGATTAGTGTTCCTACTTCTGTCACTCTGTCACAAGAGCCCAAAAAGAAATTACATTTTCATCACTTGGCTGATGATTGAAATAGGCATTCAAGGTGATCATTTGTCCTGCATTTTTTGGGTCAGACATATCAAGGTAATTTTGTACTTTGGCAGATAGATGATGGAAATTGTACTAGAATAGCTTGGTTAAAGGTACATATGTTCTGAAGCACAAATATTCAGCACTCCAGCTGGGATGTTGAGATGCTCGTAGTTTTTGCTGTATCAAGTGCACTCAACCATTTCTTCATATCACTAGAGGGAATCAACTCGGCTGAAGACTATCGTCTGTGGGGGTGAGAACCTCAGGTGGCCACTGAAATAAGTCACCCACTGTAGCTTTCCCTTTGCAACCATATACTGGGCTCGAGCTTTTTTGAGGATGGGAGGGAGGTTCATGAAGCTGCCTCCTGCATTAGCCTTGGTTAAGTTAATAGATCTTGCCTCCAAGACCGGAGATTTGATTTTAAAGCCCAATCCAGAAATTTGAGTACAAAAACCCAGGATGATACTCCAGTGTAGAACTCAGTGATGCACTGCTGTCATTGACATTAATTGTGACCTTGTCTGCTTACATCGTTAGATGTAAAAGGTCCTATTGAACCATATCAATGAAGAGCAAAGGAATTATCCCATTGTCAGAGACAAAAAAACTGCAGATGCTGGAATCCAATGTAGACAAACAGGAGGCTAGAAGAACACAGCATGCCAGGCAACATCTGGAGGAAAGGAGCAGTCAACATTTTGAGTATTTCGGGTCAGTCCTGAAGGGTAATACCCAAAACATTGACTGCTCCTATCCTCCAGATGCTGCCTGGCTGGAAGTGTTCTTCCAGCCTCCAATTATCCCATTATCTTGGTCAATATTTATTTCTCATTCAACATCACAGAAGTAGATTAACTGGCTATTAATGCATTGCTGTTTGTAAGATCTTGCGCATAAATTGGCTGTGTCTCCTACATTAAAGCAGTGACTACACTTCCATAGTGCTTTATTGGGTGTATAGGTCTTCGATCTGTCCTGATGCTGTGAAAGGTCCTATAAAAATGTAAATGTTATTTAATTGTTCACCACTATTCAAGACTGCGAGACTCTGGTCTAATGTATTATGTTCTAAGATTTACAAGCTGTATCTATAAAATGTTCTGGTCTAAGTAAGATGTATCCTAGGTTTCAGAGAGGTGCTTTGATGATAGCGGAAGCTGTGGTCATAACGTTTAATCCTCCGTACTTATGAAAATGTTGCTTGCAAATCTAAGGATTACAAATGTTACACGCTGTTGAAAAAGGAGACCAGCATGAAGCTGGTAACTACAAGCCAATCCATCTCATATCAACAGTGAGTAAAACACTGGAGACTGTACTTGAGGACAACATGAAATCTCTGGGGAGATGTAGAGGTCAGTAAGGGACATGCAGCACACAAGAATCAAAGATAAACAACATTTGACTATTCTGATTGAGACCTTTGACAAGCACAGTTGATCTATAATATATGGTTCTGCAAAAGACAGAAAGGAGAAGTACCCCATATGGTTTCCTTGGAAATAGAAGACATGATTTTAGCGATGGTGATAACTCAGATTTGGGATTGACTAAGGAATAGGAAGCCAAGAGTGGTAGTGAACAAAATTTATTCAGAATGGAATGGAAAACATGGGGATTTCCCCAAGAATTTGTTATGAGCACCTTTGTTTATTTTTTATTGCATATAAATAACTTGGGTTTATGAATAGCATGTCAATGTCAATGCTTATGGAAGATACAAAACTTGGCAATGCAATAAATAGCAAACATATGACAGCAGACTTCATAGAGATAATAGAAATTGGCAGACATATAGGAACACAGGAATGGGGATAAGCCATGTTGTCCATTGAGTCTGTTTTGCCATTTCAAGTCAAGTATATTCAATGCACAAACAATTTTAAGTAGTAAATACTTCACCTTGACTTGTATTAGCCACATATTTAGTGAATGAATGAGTTTCCAATTGGACACCAAAAGCTGGAGTTAGGGTATCCAAACTAGACAAAGTGTAACATAAATTTGTGTGACTAAAGATCAATGCTGACTACAGGGAAAACCAGAAGTACTGTGAGAGTCGAACCACGGAAATTACTGGACCAGTGAGTAACAGATTAGAGAAGTACAGCCCATATTTATTTGAATACACGTATTTGGAAAGGCAATGACTGATTAGGGATAGTCAACATGGCTTTGTGCATGGGAGACCATGTCTCACTAACTTGACTTTTTTTTGAAGAAGTGACGAAGATGATTGATTAAGGCGGATTGATGGATGCAATCTATATGGACTTCAGTAAGGCAATCAACAAGGTTTGTCATGGTAGATTGGTTAGCAGGGTTAGATCACATGGAATACAGGGAGAACAAGCCATTTGGATACAAAATTCGCTTGAAGGTTGGAGACAGAAAGTGGTGGTGGAGAGTTGCTTTTCATACTGGAGGCCTGTGACCAGTCGATTTTGTAGACCTCAATCAGGTCCCCCCTCAACCTCCGTCTTTCTAATGTAAATAATCCTAATCGACTCAACCTCTCTTCATAGCTAGCGCCCTCCATACCAGGCAACATCCTGGTGAACCTCCTCTGCACCCTCTCCAAAGCATCTGCATCCTTTTGGTTATGTGGCGACCAGAACTGTGCGCAGTATTCCAAATGTGGTTGAACAACTTTAACATGACCTGCCAACTCTTGTACTCAATGCTCTGTCTGATGAATGAAAGCGTGCTGTATGCCTTCTTGACCACTCTATCGACCTGAGTTGCCATCTTCAGGGTACAATGGACCTGAACACCTAGATCTCTCTGTGCACCAATTTTCCCCAGGGCTTTTCCATTTACCATATAGTTCGCTCTTGAATTGGATCTTCCAAAATGCATCACTTCGCATTTGCCTGGATTGAACTCCATCTGCCATTTCTCCACCCAACTCTCCAATCTATCTATATTCTGCTGCATTCTCCGACAGTCCCCTTCACTATCTGCTACTCCACCAATCTTAGCGTCATCTGCAAACTTGCTAATCAGACCATCTATACCTTCCTCCAGATCATTTATGTATATCACAAACAACAGTGGTCCCAACACGGATTCCTGTGGAACACCACTGGTCACAGTTCTCCGTTTTGAGAAACTCCCTTTCACTACAACTCTCTGTCTCCTGTTGCCCAGTCAGTTCTCTATCCATCTAGCTAGTACACCCTGGACCCCATGAAACTTTACTTTTTCCAGCAGCCTACCATGGGGAACCTTATCAAACGCCTTACTGAAGTCCATGTATATGACATCCACAGCCCTCCCCTCATCTATCAGCTTTGTAACTTCCTCAAAGAATTCCATCAAGTTGATAAGACATGACCTTCCCTGCACAAAACCATGCTGCCTATCACTAATAAGCCCATTTTCTTCCAAATGTAAATAGATCCTATCCCTCAGTATCTTCTCCAGCAGCTTTCCCACCACTGACGTCAGGCTCACCGGTCTATAATTACCTGGATTATCCTTGCTACCCTTCTTAAACAAGGGGACAACGTTAGCAATTCTCCAGTCCTCCGGGACCTCACCTGTGCTCAAGGATGCTGCAAAGATATCTGTTAAGGCTCCAGCTATTTCCTCTCTCGCTTCCCTCAGTAACCTGGGATAGATCCCATCCGGACCTGGGGACTTGTCCACCCTAATGCCTTTCAGAATACCTAACACTACCCCCCTCCTTATGCCGACTTGACCTAGAGTAATCAAACATCTATCCCTAACCTCAACATCCGTCATGTCCCTCTCCTCGGTGAATACCGACGCAAAGTACTCATTAAGACTCTCACTCATTTTCTCTGACTCCTCGCATAACTTCCCTCCTTTGTCCTTGAGTGGGCCAACCCTTTCTCTCGTTACCCTCTTGCTCCTTATGTACGAATAAAAGGCTTTGGGATTTTCCTTAACCCTGTTTGCCAAAGATATTTCATGATCCCTTTTAGCCCTCTTAATTCCTGGTTTCAGATTGGTCCTACTTTCCCGATATTCTTCCACAGCTTCGTCTGTTTACAGTCGCCTAGACCTTATGTATGCTTCCTTTTTCCTCTTCACTATTCTCTCAATTCCTTGAAAGCAGAGTTGTAGTGGACAGGGTAGTGAAGAAGGCATTTGGTACGCTTGCCTTTATTGGTCAATGTATTGAGTATAGGAGTTGGGATGTCATGTTACGGCTGTACAGTACAATGATTAGGCCATTTTTGGAATACTACATGCAACTCTGGTCTCCTTCCATAGGAAGGATATTGTGAAACTTGTAAGTGTTCAGAAAAGATTTTCAAGGATGTTGGCAGGGTCAGTGAGTTTGAGCTGTAAGGAGAGGCTGAATAGGCTGGGCTATTTTCTCTGGAGCTTTGGAGGCTGAGGGATGACCTTGTAGTAGTTTATAAAATCATAAGAGGCATGGATGGGATGAATAGTCAAGGTCTTTTCCCCAGGGTAGGGGAGTCTAAAACTTGAGGCCATAGGTTTAAGATGAGAGAGGGAAGATGTAAAAGGGACTAAAGGGGCAACTTTTTCATGCAGATGAGCTGCCAGAGGAGGTGACGGAAGCTGGTACAATTATAATATTTAAAAGGTATGTGGATGGGTATATGAATAGGAAGGGTTTAGAGGCATATGGGCTACATGCTGGCACATGGGATTGGATTAATTTAGAATATCTGGCCAGCATGGATGAGTTGGTCCAAAGGGTCTGTTTCTGTGCTGTATGTCTCTGACTATGACTAAGAGTGAAGGAAATTTGTTAATAATGTATCCAGTCCTCTTACCGTCTTGTATGTTTCAAATACTGTCTCTATTTCTTGTCACATGATGCTCTGTGCTTTAGATCTGCTTTTGTTGAACAAAGCCTATTTTCAGCAAAATGGATCTCATAAAAACAAACCAGTCCCTGGAAGCAGCATTCACCGTGGATAAATTTGTTTTAATTTCCATCATCTTGCTTTTACACACAATGCCTGGTGGTGATTTCAGAAATACTTCTGTCTGAAGAGTAGAAACATGGTATTCATGTCAATTTCCTGCTGTGAGAGAATCACTATTATTTCTGTAACACCCAATCATAGAATATAGAACAGTACAGCACACTATAGGCCCTCGGCCCACGATGTTGTACCAACCTATTATCCTACTAAGATCAAACTACCCTGCATACCCTACATTATACCTCCATGTGTCTATCCAAGGGTCGCTAAAAAGTCTCTAAAGTATCTGACTCCACTACCACTGCCAGCAGCTCTTTCCACATGCCCAACACTCTCTGTATGAAGAACCTACCTCTGACATCTCCCCTGTACCTTCCTCCAATCACCTTAAAATTATGCCCCTCGTAATAGTCATTTAAGCCCTGGGAAAAAGTCTCTGATTATCCACTCTATCTATCCTCTCATCATCTTGTACACAATCACTCTTCAAATTTCCCAGTAACTAATCTCACTTTAGCCTAGCGTCCAATTTATAAGGATATTTTTCAGTCACATCCACCAATGTGACATAGCTGGTTGGGGACATGGATTAGCTCATTTAGCTGGATGACTGCTTTGTAATGTGGAGTGACACGAACAGTTGAATTCCCTCACCAGCTAAGGTTACTATGAAAGAATCTTCTTCCCAACCTCTTTGTCTGATGCGTAGTGACCTTCCAGTTAAACAACTACCAGTCATTTCTGTGATGAGGCAGCATCCCTATGGTCCTCTGGGACTAATGCAACTTTACCTTTACTTTTATAGCTGGTTGGCTTTTATCTGGTACTCCAGAATAAACTCAACTTTCCAACTACTAACATCCCTATGTTTTGTAGCTGTTATTAGTTTAATCATGTTTATTAGCAGTCATGAAAATCTTCTGGGCTTGAGGCCTTCTGCTATGAGACTGCTTTTTGGCTAACATTACATAATCAAGTCTATATCTTGTGCTTAGATTGCCATTGAGGACTTGTTTTGGATTGTGCTTTGTTGGTTTCTCCCTTCCAACCTCAACATCATGAATGGCCCTACAAGGTTAAGAACTCCTAACGCATCATCAACAGAACTCTCAACACTCACTCTCAACCACAACAAGGTGGTAATTCATGGAAATAATTCCAAAAGCAAAATGACAGAGTCAGACTCCACCAACTACGTGAAGCTGAGGCTTTCCAGATTTTTCAATTCTGTCCCCGTCACCTCTCACCAATCGCCACAGGGCTTGGGTTGTGTGTGTGAGGGTTTGAATTCCTCTCGGTATATGCCTTGTGCATCTTTTCACATGGGAATGCACAATCCTTGACATAAGGTAGATTCAGTTCCAGTGGCAAGGAAATTTCAATGACTGAAGATATCCCTACTGTTGCAGCCATCATCTGCTGTCACAGCCGTTGATATCACATGATTTTCATTCTACAAATAGAAACAGGCGAGCGTTATAGTAGCTTCCTTCACAGCTGAGCAGCCATCTTCAGGATCCACTCTGCTCACCCTGCACAGGGAAGGTCCCCTCAAAATAATTTGTTCCATAATACCCTAGCTGGAAAACCACATCCAGCAGGCTCATCTACCTGTGGTCTGAAAACTAAAGTTATACTCAATCTTGGAACCTGGCAAATATGAACCCTCTTTAGGGAAAGCATTTCGAAGGCCCAGAAGGCTTCCCTCAAGAAATGCAATATAGATTCCAAAGCAATGGGAGACCCTCATTCAGAGGAAACTCCTGTATGAAGGGACACAATTCTTCAAGAACACCTGTCAACAAGTGGAAGAATGGAAAATGAACCAGAGAAAAGAATGCCTATGATTTCTAGGCTGAGGATCACTTCAACCTCCTGGAAATACCTGTTAAATGTTTGGATGGAGATGTAGCTGTAGGATCAATCTCAACAGCTACACAAGGACACAGAACCCATGGCCCGTGATGTGTAATTTCTTAGATGGACAATCGTACTCGTTAGTTTTCATTCTGGTTATTTGACCAAAGTTGTGTAGCACTTCATTGATCACCGCATAATACCTTTCACAAAATCCACATTTTTGTACTAGGCATTTGTAAATAGTACTCTGAAAATTTGCTGGTGCCCCAACTCCAGTCCTTATTCATTTCTCCATAATTTTGACTGTAACAAGTCTTTTGTTCTTACTATGTATTATATTATGATGTGGAGGTGCTGGTATTGGACTGGGATGGACAAGGTCAGAAGTCAAAAGACACTATGTTATAGTCCAACAGGCTGAGTCACATGAGTATCTGCTGCATTTGTGGTGGATGGTGTTCCCACGTTGTGATGGTTGTATCCATGTTGATGATCTGGCATGTCTTGCAGAGGTTGCCATGGCAGGCTTGTGTGGTGTCGTGGTCAGTGTTGTCCTGAAGGCTGGGTAACTTGCTATGAGCGATGGTCTGTTTAAGGTTTACTGCAAGTTTAGTTGCAACTCACCAGTCCGCAGAAATTTGATTTACTGTGATGGCTTTTTGTGTATAGGAATTTTTTAAGAAAAAGGAAATTTGTTGCTAACATATGCCTGTTTTCATGAGCTGATTTAAATATTGCTTTGTCTCAGAAATTAATGCTTTCCTTGTGTTGTGGTTTTAATGAAGCAGTGATGATTATTGGGCTTATTTGGTGAATTCTTCTCATTCTGCTTCTGAGAGTCTGAATTTACCGCATATATCAAAAAAATGTTAGAGATATTGTTACTTATTGACTGTGTCATGTAATGAAGGAGTTAATGGCACTGAAGAAATAACCCCTGAGAAATCGAAGGCCTAAGAAAAAGATATATTTTGATCACTGTTAAAAGTTCTCCTAGAGTATTGTGTATAGCTTTGGTCTCCTTATAAAAGGAAGGATGCCACAGAGGGCATGTGACAGAGTTTTACCAGACTAATCCTGGCTTAGCAGGAATGTTTTTAAGAGGATAAGTTTAGGAAACTGAGCCTATACTGTCTAGAATATTGAGGACTGAGAGGTGATCTCATTGAAATTTACAAAGTTAATCCAGGGTGGGAAAGGAAGATGTAGTATGTTGTTTCCCCTTGCTGATCTGGAAATGAAGGACATAATCACTGATGGGTTGGAACCTTCCCACTCAGTGGGCAGTGAATCTGGAATTCTCTACCCCAGGGGGTTATAGAGGCTCAATCGTTGAGCATGTTCAAGACAGAATTTGATAGATTTTGAATATTAATGATATCAAGAGATATGGAGATTGCCACTTAACTGCACTTTGATCAGCCAGGGTGATGTAGTAGGATATCTCCCCTTGCTGTTGGCTCTCCTTTAGAGAAGGAAACTGCCATCCTTACTTGTTTGGTCTACATGTGACTCCAGACCCACAGCAACGTGATTGACTCTTACAGTGCTCTCTGGGCAATTAGGAATGGACAATAAATGTTGGCCTAGCCAGTCTCATCCTGTGAATGATTTTTTTGAAAAGGGAAAGGATTTTTCTCTGCTTACTAATTATGTATACAAGTTACTGCTGTTTCTTTAACATTTTCTTAAATTTTCCAAATAAGTGTGTTATGTTGTACTCTATCAAATGGTTTTTCAAATGTCATGATACAATAAATGTTGTATATGTCTTCACAAACCCTTCCTTTAAAGAGATCATTGAACATTGTTTGTTTGTCTTTAACACAAACACACTGTTTCTTAATGATTTTGCACTTCTCCAAACGAGAAGAAATGTTGTTCCTGACAATGATGTCTCTTTTACTTTTCTAACCATTGATATTAGCCCAATGGGATTTCAGTCACCAGCATTCAGGAGTTTTAATTGGGATGTAACAGTTGTAATCCTCCCAGCCTCCTCCATCACTCCTGCACCAAGGAAGATTGAAAAATTCTAATCAGATTTTTATTCTGGTACTTTCAGAAACTTAGCATGCATCCAATCTGGATCAAATACTTTATTATCTTTGAATAGTACCAACATTTTAACACTCCTTTTTACTTATTTTTAGCCTATCCAATACTACTTCTCCCTAATCTACTGAGATAATAACTTCACCTTCTTGCTTTGGAAAGGTAGCTGCAAAATATTTAGTCAATAGTCCAGTTAATGCCCTTAGCCTACACAAGATTTTCTTACTTATCCCAGAGTTGCATAATTTCTTCAATTTCCTTTTACATTTTGTATTTTTATAACCTTTTTGATTTCTTTCCTTCTCATGCTCCCTCAATAATCTTTAGCTTTGATCAATAGAAAAAGTCACATGCACATCAGCACAGAAACTTGTTGCAGAGTTTAGAGCATTATGATTTTTATTACATTTACTAATTGATGCAGCTTTTGTCTAGCATTTAGTAAACAGACAAGCTTGAATCAATCACAATAAGGACAATTCTTTCAAAGAAAATATATAGTGAGCAGTGTGGCTTCTGTAATTATAAATATGTTTGTTCTTTGTTTTGTAGTTATACTTCGTAATGTGGTTAATAACAGAAACCAGGCTTTCGCAGAGATGAAATCTTAGAAACAGCAATGGGGAGATGAGAGAAGACCATATTTGGGTAAAGAAGGAATGTGGAAACTTTGTATCTTGCACTTCATTAAGCAGTTCTGCTTTGATTAATAAACTATTAATCTGAAGAAAATAGCAGTGTGATGTTGGTAGTTGACATTTGTTTCATATCTCCATGTCTGCTTTCATCTCCACTGACTGGCAAGTATTTTATTTTATTTCCTGGATCTGCATACAACCAAGTTTCTTATTTAGGAAATTGATTTTACAATTGGAAGATTGTAGAGCTATCAGTCCAACTTTCCAAATAATAGCACCCTAAAATGTTCTTGAAGAAATGTTTTGCATTGCAGTATTTATGAATTAAAACAAATGTCCTTTTTTTGTATTGCTATGTGCACTAGATTTCATTCTTGTTTAATTTAAATGTGTTTAGAAGAAAACTTTCCCACAGCATCTTCTAAATAGGCTCCAGGTTTTTGTCCTTTGATTTGCCTCTCTCAATAGATTTCCTGGGTAAGTCCACATGTTGCACTGTATCTCACCTGGTCAGTTGTGATTTTAATTTTTGTGAGTATCAGTTCTAAAAATTAACTAGTAGCATTGACCTATTTTCAAAGATCTTACCTTAATATTTGTTTTTCAAGATTTACTGGCCAACTAGTAATGTTTTTATGTATTTCACAACAATTTAAATCAACTGAGGTAATACCCTTGTTGCCTGTCTCTGTACGACATAACAGTTAACCTCAGTAAAAGTAAGTCTAGAAGGCACAGAGTACTCTTTAACTTAACTAATCCACTCTTTTTCTCAAAGTCTCAAAAAGTATCAAAAATATCCAAATATCAAAATATTCCTAAATACAAATTGTAAACAGTTAAAAGAAACCACACTGGTCATCCTTCTGCTAACTTTTAATACAGCACATAAATCATAAAACATTACCCAGGAATGCTCAGCTGGTCAAGCTGCACAATTCCTTCATCCCATTCTGTCTCCTGGCAAGGGGGTGCTCATGCACTGTTTGTCTGCAGGAGTTAGACTGTAGGCTTATTGGCTTCCTTCCAATCAGAGACGTTCACCTCATGTTGCGAAGCACCGATCCTCCAATCAGATACCAGAACTGCTTCGCTTCTTGATTGGGCTCAGTGGCTACCATTATGTACGTAACTGTTACCACATTCACTCATTCAGCTTGAGCAATTCATAGTCTCTCCATTTGAGCTTTAACCCTTTCCAGCCCTTGCCAACACCATCCTGTTCCTTGCTGGTGAATTGCTATTCAGACTATCTAACAAGGCAGTTAGGCTCCTTCTAAACATTTCTGTTATTGAACATTAATTTATCTAAGGTTTATTTAATATTCATGGGCAACAAACATACGAACAAAGAACAAGAGTAGGCCCAGTGGTCCTTGAAACCTGCTCTGCCATTCAATGAGATCATGGATGATCTAATTTTTTTAACATCAATTCTACATTCCCGCCTACCCCTGATAATCTTTCATCCCCTTGGTAATCATGAACCTATTTACCTCTGCCATAAAATATTTAAAGATTCTGCATCCACTGTCTTTTGAGGAAGGTAATTCCAATGACTCAACCCTCTTTAGAGAAAAAAAATTCTCCACTCAATCTTAAATAGGCAACCCCTTATTTTTGAACTATGACCCTTTGTTCTAGATTCTCCCACAAGTGGAAACATCCTTTCCACATCTACTGGGTCAAGACGTCTTGGGACCTGATGTGTATCTGACTCCTCCAAACTCCAAAGAATTATAGGCCTAGCTTGATCAGCCTTTCCTTGTGAGACAGTCTGCTCATTGTGAATATTAGTCTAGTAACCCTTCTCTGAACTGCATCCAGCGCATTCTTCAGTAAGTACAGTGACCAGCACTTTTACATAGTACTCCAGATCTAACCTCACCAATGCTCTGTATAACTGTAATATAACTGCCCTATACGTGCATCTAATTCCCCCCTCACA
This sequence comes from Rhincodon typus, assembly GCF_021869965.1. Lineage (NCBI taxonomy): Eukaryota > Metazoa > Chordata > Chondrichthyes > Orectolobiformes > Rhincodontidae > Rhincodon > Rhincodon typus. Next base: position 31,475,311 of record NC_063340.1, on the reverse strand, counting down.
ATAAAATGAGATTCTATTGACTTTCTTGATTACTTGTACCTGCACAGTAACCTGAGATTCATTACTAGGACATCCAGATCGCTCTACATCTCAGAGTTCTGCAACTTCTCATCATTTAGATCTTTTTTTTAAATTCCTTCAGCCAAAATGGAAGATTTCACACTTTCAACATAATACTCCATTTGCCAGATCTTTACCCATACTTAACCTGTCTTTGTCCCTTTGTAGGCTCCTGTGTCCTCTTCACAATTCACATTCCTACCTATCTTTGTATCATCATCAAATTTAGCTAGCATATCTTTGATCCCTTCATCCGTATCATTTATATAAATTGTAAAGAGTTGAGGCCCTAGCACTGATCCCTGTGACACACCACTAGTAACATCCTGCCAGCCTGACAAAGACCCATTTAGTCTTACTGTCTGCTTCCTGTCAGCAAGCCAATCTTCTGTCCATGCCAATATGTTACCCCCAACACCACGAGCTTTTAATGTCATAAAACCTTTGGTATGGCAACTTATCAAATGCCTTTGAAAAGTCCTCACCCGTGCCTAGCAGCCAACTGGTTGTTAATTTGGGGTGGCATGGTGGCTCAGTGGTTAGCACTGCTGCTTCACAGCGTCAGGGACCTGGGTTCAATTCCACTCTTGGGCCACTGTCTGTGTGGAGTTTGCACATCCTCCCCGTGTCTGCGTGGGTTTCCTCCGGATGCTCTGCTTTCCTTCCACAGTCCAAAAATGTGCAGGCTAGGTGGATTGGCATGCTAAATTGCTCGTAGTGTTCAGGGATATGTAGCTTAGGTGGGTTATAAGGGGATGGGTCTGGGTGGGATGCTGCAAGGGTCGGTGTGGACTTGTTGGGCTGAAGGGCCTGTTTCCATATTGTAGGGATTCTATGATCTATGAGAAACCCAAATACAATACATCCACTAGTTCTCCTTTATTAACAGCATAGGTTACTTCTTCAAAGGATTCCAATAAATTAATTAAACATGATTTCCCTTTGACAAAGCCATGTTTGCTCCACCTGATTACCTGGAACTTATTCAAATCCCTATGATAATGTCTTTAATAATGGCTTCTAATATTTTCCCCATGACTGATGTTAAGTTAATTGGCATGTAATTTCATGCTTTCTGCCTCCTCTTTTGAATAAAGGAATCACATTAGCTATTTTCTAATCTAAAGGAACCTTCCCCAAATCTAATGAGTTTTGGTGAATTAAAAGTAAAAACAGAAATTGCTGCAAAATCTCAGCAGGCCTGGCAACATGTGTGGAGAGAAATCAGAGTTAATGTTTCGGGTCCAGTGACCCTTCTTCAGAACTGATGGTAGCTGGCAAAGGACATTTTTACTTTTTTTTCACATGGTTCACGGGCTCTGACCAACTAGCTCAAAGCCAGTCCCTAGACTGAGGAGACTTTCTGAATCTCCTGTTTAGTTTATTTTTATATTCTTTTCAACACCCCCACATGACCACTGAACCCAAAGGGGCCCTAGCACAAGTGCTTATATTTTCCCCGCATCACCCATGGCTGTATATGAATGTATATTGACTGAGTAAAAAGTCACCATAAGGATGGTTTTTATACAGAAGATGCGGTGGGGTAAGGGGAGAAAGAAAATGATGGGTGGAGATAGAGCCCAAAGAGAAAGAAAAACACTTGGACAGACAAGGGAATGGTTAATGGTCATTCCAGAGGAATGAATATCATGGAGATAATTAGTGGCTAATAATGGGTAGTGTATGGAGCAGCCCATATAATGGCAAGGCCTGGTGTGTGGGGGTGGGGGAAGCATGAGGAAAGGTGTTCAAGCCCTAAAATTGTTGAACTGGATGTTAAGTCCAGAAAGCTGCAAGGTTCCTGTGGTGATTAGAACAAGGCCTAGATAGATCTCATTGACTATGAGATCGTTGATTGGGATTGTTAACCTGGGCCAATTAGGGAATCTTAGCTGACAGATATAAACAAGAGTTTCAGAGAGCCTCCTCATCGTAGAGATTGGCTCTGAGTTGGCAGGTCAGAGGCAATGTACTGTGCACATGCAAATAAAAGATGACTTGGTGATGGTAAACCAGCTTGTGTGCAGTTATTTCAGTGGCAACAAGAGAAAACAGGAAGCTCCTGGAGAAAATTCGCCTGCAACAGTCATTTTTGAATTGGGATAAGCATTTTTGGCATCTTGCCTTTATTTGGGAAGCTTGACCCATTCAATCCTGCCGTCGAAGACTGGGCCCAGTATGTAGAAAGAATGTCATTTTTTTTCTGGGCAAATGACATTGGGGCAGATAAAAAGCAACGAGTAATCCTTCTGGGTGCTTGCAGACATGCAGCATTTTTGGTTATTAGGAGCCTAACTTTCCCTGGGGCACCAGATACTAAAACTTTTCAAGAGTTGACGGATTTAGCTAAGGAACATTATGACCCCAAACCTCCCCAAATTTTGAGATGCGATCGGTTTTGTTTGGCAAGTTGAGAACCAGGGGAATCTGTATCAAGATTTTTGATGAGGCTAAGGTGACTGGCAGAGGCATGTGATTTTGGGTTAGGTATGTGGAATTAATGACGTAACCATGGAAAAGTGCCTGGTAGCTGAAGCCCAACTTGATTTCAAACAAGCACTAGAACTGGCTTTGTCATTAGAAAATGTGGCAAGTGAAGCAATGTGAGTTACAGGACATCCCAATGGAAGAGACGCGCTCAACCATCTGACTGAGCTTAAGGAACACCACTTGAGTGAAGGCAATTGCACAGCCTCACTAAAGGCATTTTCTGAACAGAAGGACCCTAGGTCAGCCCACAGCAAAATCCCAAATCGAAGTTGAGCCTTGGCCAAATGGCCAAAATATTCTTCAGAATCCAGGCTGGCAAGCCATTGTAGTTGCTGCTGCTATGCAGACTGAAGACAGCAAAGGAGGCCTAAGAGGCATGACTTGATAAGAGAACTGATAGGCCAGTATCCAAGAAAGTGCACACACTGGAAAGTCCACCTATATGTGTCTCAGAATAGTTGCTTAGTAACTTCTCAATCAGAAGCAATCAAAATAAATATCTGATTAAATGGTTACCTGGTTCTATTGGAGGTCGATACCCATGCAGCTGTATCAGTGATTACAGAACCAGTCTTTAACAAGATTCTCTCTGGACTCCAGCCCTTAAGTTTGCACAAGACCTCAGCCAAAATGAGAACATATACCAGGGAAACTTTAATGATTAAGGGTTCAACCCCAGTTTCAGTCTCCTATGAGAAGCAGTTGGTGCAGTTACCACTGATTGTACTAAAAGACTAGGGCCCAAGCTTGATAAGGTGGATTCGGTTGAGAAAGATTCAACTTGATTGGCTCAACATTTTTCAATTAGAAGATGGCTGCCTGAGTGAAGTCCTAATTAAATACCCAGAAAGTTTTCAGGAAGGGCTTGGGACTATCAAAGGAGCTAAAGCCAACTTACATGTTGACCAGGAAGCAATTCCGCTATACTGCAAGGTCCGCTTAGTGCCATTTGCCCTGCGTGCAAAAGTAAATGCAGAATTCAGGAGGCTGGAAAGCAAAGTCATCATCAAAACAGTACAGTTTGCAGAATGGGCAGTGCCAGTCACACCAATTGTGAAGCCTGACAGGTTGGTTCACCTTTATGGGGATATTAAGCAGCAGTAAACTGCTTCTCGCAGTTGAATAAATATGCAGTTCCTTGCATAGAAGACTCATATTGAAAACTGGCGGTTGGGGACACTGTTGTTCACGAAGCTGGACATGAGTCATACCTACTTATAATTGCGACTAGATGAGGAGTCCCAAAAGTGTGCCACGATTAATACCCATTATGGTTTGTATCAATATACGAGATTGCCATTTGTGGTATCATCAGCCTGCAACCTTTTCCAGTGGACAATGGAAAACATTTCACAAGGTCTACCCCAGGTTGCCATTTATCTGGATGAGGTGAGACCATTAAAGAGCACTTGGAGAACATAGACATAGTGCTTAAATGTTTATCCCAGACAGGCATATGCCTTAGGAGAGAAAAAGGTGCGTTCCAGGCACCTCAAGTGACCTACTTGAGCTATAGAGTTGATAAGACCGGGTTACACCCGTTGGATGATAACATGAAGATGTTCAAACGTGCATTGGCTACCGCGTCTGTGCCAGAGCAAATTCATGCATAACCTGACCTCATCTTGGCACACTTACACCTGCTATTGTAGAAAGGTCAGCCAGGAAATGATCGCATAGCCAAAAAATAGCTTTTAGGGAAGTGAAAAAGCAGCTGTTATCATCTAAGGTACTGGCCCTCTATGATCCCAAGTGAGAGGTAGTGCTGACATTCGATTCTTCACTATACAGTGTCAGGATGGTGTTGGCTCACTGGTGGCCCAGCAGAGAGGAACATCTGATAGCATATGCTTCCTAGACTTTGGCTGGTGCTGAACACAAATAGCCCAGATTGAGGAGGAAGGTTTGGTGATCAGCTTTGGTGTGAGAAAGTTTCACCAATACCTTTATGGACATAAGTCTATAATAGTAATGGACCAAAAACCCCTGCTAAGCCTACTTAAAGAAGATAAGGCCATGCCGCACATATCTTTGGATTGAATTCAGCGGTGGGCCCTTATTCTTACTGCATATAATTACAAGTTGAAACACCATTTGGGTGTTCAAGTGGCAAGTTTGAAGTCTTGAGCTGCCTCCCACTGGTAGATACACCACCAGTGCCTTACCTGGAAGAGTCCGGACTGGTTTTAAACTTTCCGGATGCCCTTCCAGTTACCACTTACAATGTCCAACTCTGGACACAAAAAGATCCCGTCCTGGCAAAACTAAAACAGCAGGTGGTGATGGGGGAAACAAAAGAGCCATCACAACCCGGACTGAAACCTTTCTGGATTTGGTGAGACCAGATCACCATAGAGGATGGCATATTACTGTGGAGAGCAAGAGTGATTTCCCGAGTAAAGGTCGTCGCCAGATACTTGCTGAGCTCATCCAGGATTCATCCAGGATTTCCAAAATGAAAATATATCAGCAAGATATGTCTAGTGTCCAGGACTGGATGCCAACATAGCTACATTGGTGGAGCAGTGTCCAGCGTACCAACAAGGACAAATATTACTGCCAGCAGCACCCCCACATTCATGGGAATGGCCAGGTAAACCCTGGACTTGGTTACTATGCCAGTCCTTTCATGGGCTCAATATTCTTGGTCATTGTGAATGCCCACACAAAGTGGTAGGACGTGCATAGAGTTCATTCGGCAAACTCAGGGATGACGGTTGAAAAGCTGCAAACATCATTCACAATACACAGACTTCTGGAAGTATTGGTTGCGGACAATGGGACATCATTTACTTGCAGGGATTTCAAGTGTTTCCTAAAGTTGAATGGCATTCAGCATATTCGGACAGGCAGGCTCAAAGAAACAGTCTACATCTTCACTTGATACCAAACTGTCCCAGTTCCTCTTTGATTATAGGACCACCCCTCACACAACTAAGGGATAGCTCCAGCAGAGTTGCTGATGAGGAGAAGACTCCTCACCAGATTAAACCTGATAATTCCGAACCTGGGGGTTGGGTGAAACGGCAGCAGGAAAGCTAATGCCAGCCACATGCTTGGCTCTAAGCGAGGGAGACAGTTTACCCCAGGGGCGAAGTTTGGTGTCAAAACCACAGAAATGGCCCGGCATGGGTACGAGACGAGGTTGATGCGAGGTCAGGTCTGTGACATACGAAGTACGGGTAGGTGAAACGGTCCTGAACATACATATGGATGACATGAAAGCTGCTACCTCGCAAACAGGGAAAGAGCAACATACCTGGCCTCTCAGAACAACCAGAAAGCTGTCAGATACCTTGTAGCTATGGGTTCTCCCCTCCTTCTAGTGCTGAGGAAACCTCCTGGTCCAGGGTAGATGCAGCCTCGAGACTGTTGCCACCTGATGAAGAGGAAACTCTTCCAAGATGCTCAGGTGCATGAGATGGGCTACAGTCCAGTACATGCCACCTGTGTCTGAGTCCAGAGTTGAAGGAACCAGGAGAAGCTACAAGAAAAAGAACAAGCCTACGTCTCCAGACTTGAGGTGGGGAGAGGGATGTAGAGATTGGAACAAGGACCAGGTGGATCTTACTGACTATGAGATCCTTAATTGGAGTTGTTAACCTGGGCCAGTCAGGGAACCCTGGCTGACAGATATAAACAGTAGGTTGCTCTTACTGAGCTTGGCTTGTTGCTGGCTCCCTGAGCACATGGGTGTTTTTCCTGGTGGTGGAAATGTTGAATAAAATTATTTTGCACATGGTGTTTTTACTGACTTCTGCACTTACTCACACACACACACAGTTGCTGTGGGGGAAATAATAAGCATTACTGCTGTAGCGCAGATCTAATCTGGTTATATATTTTTTAAACCCCTACACTACTGCTGTATGGCTGTATGGTAGTAGTGTAGGTGTTTTAAAAAAACATAACCAGGAGATCAGATCTCCTCAGAAAAAAAAGAAAAATAAATAAACAGGAAGTTCAGGGAGTCTGCTCAGCCTAGGGACTGCTCTGAGCTGGCTGGTCAGAGCCCATGTTCTGTGCACATGTAAATAAAGGGTGACTTGGTGACGGGATATGGGCCTGTGTGAAGTTATTTCAGTACCCAAGTGGAAAATGAGGTGCTGTTCTTCTAGCTTGCGCTGAACTTTGTTGGAGCATTCAGCAAGCCTGAGATAGTGATGTTGGCCAGCGAACACGGTAGTCTTGGACCCACACTTCTCTCCCTTAAATTATATATAAAATTCAATCATATTGTGGTTGCTGCTACCCAGGAGTGCTGTCACGATGATGTCAGTAATTAATTCTGTCTTGTTAGTCAAAGTCAAGTCTAGTATAGCCTGCTCTCTGGTTGGTGCCACAACATGCTGGTCAAAGAAATAGTCCCAAAAACTAACATTCAATGAATTCATCATCTAGATTTCTTTTTACATCTGATTTTTTTCCTGTCTATTTGTAAGTAAAAATCTCCCATGATAATCACCGTACCCTTTTAGCAAGCTCCCATTATTTCTTCTTTGATACCCTGTCCTATTGTATGATTACCATGAGGGTCCTGTACACAGCTCCCACAAGTGACCTTTTGCCTTTATCATTCTTCATCTCCACTCATACTGCTTCTGTATCCTAGTTGCCTAGGTAATCCAGTTATCCCTCTCTTGCACTAATATCACCTTTAATTTACAGAGCATTTCCCCACCTTTTCCTAACTTGCTGTCCTTCCTTAATGTCACATATGCTCCAATATTCAGGTTATCCGGCAGCCACAACTCAAATTGCACTTGTTTATCTCTAATTGTATTATTAATTCATCTGTTTTGATTCAAAATCTTTGTCGATTAAGAAGTGAGAAATAGTGAAGTATTTCAACATAAATGAGAAACTAAGAGGTATAAAGTTTCTGCTCAGTTGCACTGTTTATTCAACAACAATTTACCTAACTTAGTGTATAGCATGCAAAAGTTTGAAATTTTAAGCACAAATGACATTTGGTGCAAATTGAGCTAGATTAAACCAATCATGCAAGAAATGGACAGCATCCAAAATATTGACCAAGTGGCTGTCTTGATTTTATTATCATTGAAAATTTCCACTATTGTGTTTGTTTGTAAGTTTTCAAGGGAACTCTTAAAAATGAATCTGATTCTTATGGGCACAAAGGTGTTAATAACCGCGTTTTTAAAGCGTTTGTATTTCCAATTCACTATAAATAACAAATGTGAACATTTTAAATATCATTCTGAGCGCACTAATTCCTGACATGCACGTGAACCCAGCATATTAGACAACTCTCAGTGCCAAACGTTTATATATATTTTGCAAATACTCTGTATTCCACATTTCAGCAATGCAGTTCAACAGCCTGACAATATCTGTAAGATATGATTCTGTGAGTATGCCCATATCCCAGACACCACCATTGCCATCACTGGATATATCCTGTCCCACTGGCAGGGCACACCCAGCAGAGATAGCAACACAATATTCTACAGTCAGGAGGGAGATGTCCTGGGAGTCCTCAATATTGACTCTGGACCCCATGAAGTCTCATAGCTTTAGGTTGGACGTGAGCAAAGAAACCTCCTGCTGATTACCACATACGGTCCTGCCTCAGCTGATGGTTCAGTACTCTTCCATGTTGAACGTGGAGGAAGAACTGAGAGTGGCAATGGCACAAGGTGTACTCTGGATGGGAATTTCAATGTCCACCACCACCAAGAGCAGCTTAACAGCAGCACAACCAATTGAGCTTGTCGGATCCTAAAGGACATAACTGCTAAACTGGGTCTGTGGCAGGGATGACAGAACCAATAAGAGGGAAAAACATACTTGATCTCATCTTTACTAAAATGCTGGCTACAGTATTGGTAAGAGTAAATGCTGCACAGTCCCACCATCCCATTAAGAATACATCCATCATGTTGTGTGCCACTATCCGTGTGCTAAATGGGGCAGACTTCGAACAGATCTAGAAACTCAAGACTGGGCATCCATGAGGCACTTTGGGCCATCAACTGCAGCAGAATTGTTCTCCGGCACAATCTGCAACATTATGGCCCAGCATATTACCCCATTCAACCATTCCCATCATATCAGGATATCTACCTGGTTCAATGCAGAGTGCAGGAGGACATTCCAGGAGCAGCACAACGCATACTAAAAAGGAGGTGTCAACCTGGTGAAGCTACCAAACAGCAGTGCTTGCATGCCAAACAGCATAAGCAGCAAGTGATAGAGTTAAGCAATCCCACAACCAACGGATTAGATTTACCTGAGGAAGGGTTACTGGAACCAAAATGTTAACTGATTTCTCTCCAGAGATGCTTCCAGACCTGCTGAGCTTTTCCAGCAATTTAGATCAGATCTAAGCTCTGCAGTCCTGCCACATCTAGTCATGAATGATGGTAGACAATTAAACAACTCATTGGAGGAGGAAGCTCCAAGCATATCCCCATCCTCAATGATGGAATAGCCCAACGCATCAGTGCAAACTTCAGCCAGAAGTGCCAAGTAAGATGAGAGTGATAGCCCTTGGCATCAAGTCCGCATTTGTCTCAGTGTGGCATCAAGAAGCCTAAGCAAAACTGGAGTCAATTGGAATCAGGGCTAGACTCTTTGCTGATTGGAGTCACACCTGGCACACAGAAAGATGAAACTGAAACAAAAACAGAAATTGCTGATGAAACTTAGCAGATCTGGCAGCAGCTGTGAAAAGGAAGCAGAGTGAATGTTTTGAGTCTGGTGACTCTTATCAGAACTGGAACACAGGAAGATAGCTGTGGTTGTTGGAAGTCAGTCATCTCAGCTCCAAGCCAGCTCTGCAGGAGGTCCTCAGGGTGGTGTCCTAGGCCCAACCATCTTCAGCTGCTACATTAACAATCTTCAGATCAGAAGTGGGGCTGATGATTCAACACGGTGGCTCAGTGGTTAGCGCTGTTGCCTCACAGCACCAGGAACCCGGGTTAAATTACATTCTTGGGTGGCTATCTGTATGGAGTTTGCACATTCTTCCCGTGTCTGCGTGGATTTCCACCGGGTGCTCCGGTTTCCTCCCACAGTCCAAAGATGTGGAGGTGAGGTGGATTGGCCATGCTAAATTGCCCATAGTGTTCAAGGATGTGTAGATTAAGTAGGTCATAGGAGAATGGGTGGGATGCTCTGAGGGTCAGTGTGGACTTGTTGGGCCAAATGGCCTGTTTCCACAGGAGGTGGTAGAGGCGGGCACGATAGCGTCATTTAAGATGTATGTAGACAGATACATGAATGGGCAGGGAGCAGAGGGATACAGATCCTTAGAAAATAGGCGACAGGTTTAGATAGAGGATCTGGATTGGCGCAGGCTTGGAGGGCCGAAGGACCTGTTCCTGTGCTGTAATTTTCTTTGTTCTTTGTTCTTTCTTTGTAGGGATTCTATGAACTATGAATATTCAGCAGCAGTCATGAATCCTCAGGTACTGAAGCAGTCCATGTTCAAATGCCACAAGATTTTTGCAGCAGCAGCAGCGGGAGCGGTGACAGCGAGGAACAGGGGGCTGCCAGGAGGTAAGTTTCCCATTTAAACACTTATTTCGTGGAATCAGCAGCCTCCATTTCTGCGGCTGCAGCAGCGGGAGTGGTGAGAGGGAGGACCAGGGGGCTGCCGCGAAGGTAAGTTCTTCATTTCGGCAGCAGAGCTGAGTGGGAGCGGTTAAATTGCGCTCCAGGAAGGTGAGTGAACTGATATATTTGGGCAGTGGTGTGTTGATAAGGTAAGGTTTTTCTTTATTTTTTATTATCATGTGCTGGTAAGTAGAGTGATTTGGTAAAAATATTTTCATT
>NC_063340.1:31420499-31454958 GCF_021869965.1 Rhincodon typus | reverse complement strand
AATGAAAATATTTTTACCAAATCACTCTACTTACCAGCACATGATAAAAAAAAAGAAAAACCTTGCCTTATTAACACACCACAGGGTCTTTTTTTTGGTTAGAAGAGGAAGGCAGATGGGAGACACTGCACGTGTCGTGTGTCGGCTTTAGCCACTGTCCAAATATATCAGTTCACTCACCTTCCCAGAGGGCAATTTTGACTGCTCCCACTCAGCTCCGCTGCCGAAATGAAGAACTTACCTCCCGGCAGGCCCCTGGTCCTCGCTCTCACCGCTCCCGCTGCTGCTGCTGCAAAAATGGAAGCCGCTGATTCCACGAGGTAAGTATTTATATGGGAAACTTACCTTCGCGACAGGCCCCTGGTCCTTTCTCTCGCTGCTGCTGCAGCAAAAATTGTTCTATTACAAGATGCACTGCAGAAATTCACCAAAGATTCTCAGACAGCACCTTCCAAACCCATGAGCACTTCTATCTAGAAGGACAAGGACAGCAGATATATGGGAACACCACCATCTTCAAGTTCCCCTCGAAGCCACTCACCATCCTGACTTGGAAATATATCATTGTTCCTTCACTTTTGCTGTGTCAAAATCCTTGAATTCCCTCCCTAAAGGCATTGTGAGTCTACCTACAGCACATGGATAGCAGCAGTTCAAAAAGGCAGCTCACCACCACTTTCAAGGCAGCAAGGCATGGGCAACAAAATACTGGCCAGCCAGCATTGCCCATGTCCAACATAAAACTTTTGCTGACAAATTTCCAAACCAATTGAGGTTATCAAGAAGGAATTTCCTTCTCAACATCTCCCCTAGCCTGATTAGTGGTGACCTTCAAGTTAACCCACCACTAGTCATCTCTGTCTTTCTAATGAGAGCAGCCTTATGGCATGGTCGGACTGTGGCAACTTTAATTCTATATTTGGATTCATAGGTTTTCACCCCAGAAATTCATATATAATTACATTGTCCTGTAAGTTAGCACAAGACCTCATGCAGACAATACAGGAAAATAAATGAAGTACAAAACAGCTTTCAAGCTTAAAGTTGTTACATTCACTAACTCATCAGCTGCCTGTGCTGCAGCAAGGGAATTCAGTCTGGTGACAAAATGTTGTGTGAATGGAGGAAGAAAGAATCTGCCTTGAAGTATTTGCTAGGAAAATACTGCACCATGACAACAAGGTCCAACTGCTGGCTTGATCTTGTGAAACAAACATGTGCCCCACTGCAGTTCTAATAATGTAACAATTTAATGTTTATATATGAACCCAAGTAAGCCAGATTAAATCCTGAGTCCAGTATATATGTCTGTATCAACTAGATTTTATAACTCATTTTCAAAGGAAACAGTTTGTGTTCTGGCAGAAAAGCAAAATTGTTCAGGGACTGCCAACAGCTGTCAATACAAAAATTACCAGTGTTCCATGATTCTTCATCAGGCAATAACCATTAAATCATATTGGCAATGTGGATGAAATGCTTGATATACCCAACAGCGGAACTGTGGAGTGGTAAGGTTCAAAACCACTTCCAATGAAATGGGAAGACAAGATTCAAAGTGTTGGAGCAAATTACTGCAGATGCTGGAATCTGTTCTGAAAACAATAAATGCTGGATATCACAATGGGTCAGACAGCATCCATGGAAAGAGAGCAAGCTAACATTTCGAGTCTAGATTCTTCATCAGAGGTGAAGTGTGGAGGGGACAGCATTTATGTTATAGTTGAGGAGGGTGTGGAGTTGGAGGGTGCAGGGTGCTGGTGGAGAAAAGATGTTGATAGTTCAGATTAAGTGATCGGAATGTGAGAATGGCAGAACAATAGTGTGTCTGCCTGCCAGACTAGAAAGAACTTGAAAGTCCCAATGGGGTGGGAGGAGGGAAGAGAGGACATGATAACAGAGAATATAACAAGTAAAGCTAAAAGAAAGGGAAAGAATGGGAGAATGTAATAAGTAAAGCTAATAGAAAGGGAAGATATGGGAGTTGGTTCACAATTTGAAGGTGTTTCACCAGTACCTCCTCCAATCTAATGTACTGTATTCGCTGTACCCAATGCGGCCTACTCTACATTGGACAAACCAAATGCAGACAGGCTGACTGCTTTGCGGAACAACTCCGGTCTATGTGCAAGCAAGACCCCAACTTTGCTATAGCAGTCATTTTAACACAGCATCCTGCTCACATGCCCACCTGTCTGTCTTCGGCAGGCTGCAGTGTTCCAGTGAATCACAGCGCAAACTAGAGGAACAATATCTCATCTTCAGATTAGGCACTTTACAGCCTTCTGAACTTAATATTGAGATCAACACTTTCAAATTGTGAACCAACACCCATTTCCTTCCCTCTGTTTTAGCTTTACTTGTTACATCCTCCCATTTAGAGATAGATTTCTTCCCTTTCCTTTAGCTTTACTCGTTACATTCTCCCATTCCTTCCCTTTCTTTTAGCTTTACTTGTTACATTCACTGTTATCATGTCCTCTCTCCCCTCCCCCCAACACCAGTGGGACTGCCTGCTCTTTCAAGTCTGGCAGGTAGACACACCATTGTCTTTCTTAAACCAACTTCCAAGAAACAGTCAGAAGACAATGAACCACAGCCATCCACTTCTGGATTAACTATTTTTTGCCCTAACCCTGCAACCAGAACTGCACCTGAAGGTGATGATGATGATGATGATGATGACCCTCAGCCCCTGGATTAACAGCAGAACAACCTCAAAACCGTGCCCCCACCATCAAGTCATCTTGACATTTTTTCAAGGTAAGGTGTTTACTTTTATTTCATTATTAGATATGAATTAAATATTTATTCAAACTGTGCTATCCCTTGTGTTAGGCTTTTGAGTGACTTTTGAGCGATTTTGAGCGATATTTTTTCATGGTCTGCTCCTAACCCCACTTTTCCCATAGGCCCTGTTATTTCTTTAGCGCGATTTTCTACAATGCTATGTTATGCAGGAATGCAACTATCGCATTATAACAGAACCGACTGTATGATCCAAAGCAACCACAACTGCTTTAAAGCTTTAATTTAGAGTCGGTTAGCTGGAGGCCAAATTACCAATACTGCAGTGCATCAATGAGGGGAGTTACCTGAACATTTTGCTCCAGAAAGCAGTCACACCCCTTGGGTTAGGATCTTATGAATTTATCATTTGTCAGGAACTGGAAAGTGCAACTATAAGAAAAGTAAGATGATTGAGAAGGTAAAAGTGAAGGATCTGCAGCCCAGGCAATTGACCCCCAAGTTTGAGATTCTTGTAGCTTGTATGTTTAAAAATGCAGGCTGCAAGATGGTTGAGTGAATTGACCATGTGATCATTAGAACAGGGGAATAAATACAAATTTTACTTTCAGTTGCAAAGAAATCAGAAGGCTGTGTTGCCTATTTTGTGGGTTGAGTTGAAGAGGACTTTGAGGTGGGAGGCAGAGAATTGTACTGTTGAGGTCCGTGTCAGTACTATTGACACAGCATTAGAAAAGGGGTCTGCTTGGGATTATAAGCAGCTACAGGCTCAATTAAAAAGCAGAACTTCAAAGGTAGTATAGCTGGATTATAACTTAAAACTCAAAAAATTGATGTAGGCGAAATAAGATTACGGAGATGAATGTTTGACTCAAAGATTGGCATGAGAGAAATGCGTTTCAATACCTGGGCTATGGCATCAGTACTGGTGAATGTGCAAGCTGTGCCACAGGGATGGTCCACATCTGAACGTAGCTGGGGCTATGTGACTAGGATGAGAGAAAACTTTAAAAAGTTGGGAGAAAGTGTTCGTATGAGGGAAGATAAACAGCTAGGTAATTGATCAGTCTAGCAATTTGGTAATGATAAACAGAATGTGTGGCAGGAATGCTATGTATGTGAATGCATATAATTCTTAACGTTCCATTCTTAATAAAATTAATGAATTGTTAGAACTGATAGAAGCAGTCTACCTCTATGACCTGATAGATGTGGCTTCAGGGACCCCTTCAGGGCTGGGGACTGAAACGATCAGAAACACTGAACAATGGTGCAGTAGCTTTGATGACTTAGGTTAACATTAATACAGTAGCAAGAGATGACTTTGGCTCGAAAGAACAAAAAATAGAATCTGTTTGGGTATAGACAAGGAATAAGAAAGCCAAGAGATCACATACAGAATATGCAGGAGGAAATGATACTGCATCTAAGAAAGGTATCACAATAGTCATGGGTTACATTAGTTTACGTATAGAGCAGACAAATCAGAATGGTGTGGAAAATAAGTTCATAGAGTAATATGCAAGGCAGTCTCATGGAGCAATATCTTCTCGTGCCAGTCAAGGTTTAGGCGGTTCCTAGGAAGATTCATACTGGACTCAAAACATTAATTCTGTTTCTGTCTCCTCAGATGCTGCCAGAGCTGCAGAGTTTCTCTGTATATAAAAATAGCATTTTTATTGCACATAGTTCTAGAATCAATGAGATAGGCTTAAACAGTTATTTCATAGTGAAAGAACCTAAACCTGACAGTGATCATGATAGAATTTCACCTTCAGTTTGAAGGTGACAAGTGTGGATCTAAGAGCAGTGTTTTAAATCCAAATAAAGGTAATTACAGAGTACAAGGTCAGAATTGGCCGAAATAAACTAGAAACTGTTAAAAGATAGAACAGTAGAGATGTAACAGCAGACCTTTGAGGAGATATTTAATAACTTCCAGCAAAGATTTATCCCAGTGAGAAAGTAAGACTCCTTGAGAAGGATTCATCATCCATGGCTGAATAGAGCAGTCAAAGGTTAAATGGAAAGTAACACAGCAATAATCTGCAAAGGTTGATGGTAAGGCAAATGTTTGATCAAGTTTTAAGAATCAATAAGAATTAGTAAAAGAAAAAGAAAGTAGAGCATGAGATAAAACTGGCTGGAAATATAAGAGTCATAGAGTCATACAGACCCTTCGGCCCAACTCATCTGTCTGAATCAGGTTTCCTAAACTGAACTAGTCCCATTTGCCTGCATTTGGCCCATACCCTTTAAACCTTTCCTATCCATGTGCCTGTCCAGATGTGTTTTAAATGTTGTAATTGTATTCACCTCTACCACGTCCTCTGGCAGCTCATTACCTATACACCACCCTCTGTGTGAAAAAGTTGCACTCAGGCCCATTTTAAATCCTTCCTCTCTCACCTTAAACCTATTCCCTCTAGTTATGGACTCCCCTACCCTGGGAAAAAGACTTTGGCTATTCACCTTATTTATGCCCCTTATGATGTTATAAACCTCCATTAGATCACTCCTCTGCCTCCTACAATCCAAGGAAACACGTCCCAGCCTATCCAGCTTTTCCTTACAATACAAACCTTCCAGTCTCAGTAATATCCTTGTAAATCTTGTTTACAACTTCTCCAGTTTAATAACATCCTTCCTATAGCAGGGTGACCAGAACTGTATACAGTACTCCAAATGTGGCCTTAACAATGTCTTGTACAGCTGTAACATGAGTGCTACCCCTGTACTCAAATGTTCTGACCGATGAAGGCAAGTGTGCCTTTCTCACAGCCCTGTCTACCTGTGACACCACTTTCAAGGAACTATGTACCTGCACCCCTAGGTCTCCCTGTCGAGAACATTCCCCAGGGCCCGACCATTAACTGTGTAAGCCTTGCCCTGGTTTGTCTTAATGAAATGCAATACCTCGCATTTATCTGAATTGAACTCCATCTGCCATTCCTCAGCCCACTGGCCCAGTTGATCAAAATCCCATTTTACTCTTAGGTAACCTCCTTCACTGTACACTATGCCTCCAATTTTGCTGTCATCTGCAAACTTACTAACAATGCCTCCTAAATTCTCATCCAAATCATTTATATAAATGATGAACAACAGTGGACCCAGCACCAATCCTTGCAGTGCACCACTGGTCACAGGCCCCCAGTGTGAACAACAACCCTCTACCATCACCTTCTCTTTCCTATTGGTCTGTAGTTCCCTGGCTTTCCTTGCAACCTTTCTTAAATAATAGCATAACATTAGCCACCCTCCAGTCTTCTGGCACCTCATCCGTGGCTATTGATGATACAAATATCTCCGCTAAGGGCCCTGCAATTTCTTCCCTAGCTTTCCACAATGTCCTGAGATATACTTGATCAGGTCTGAGGGATTTATCTACCTTCAGGCATTTTAAAACCTCCAGCACCTCCTGTTCTGTTATTTGAACTCTTTTCTGGACATCACTATTTATTTTCTTGCGTTCCCCAGCTTCCATGTGTTTCTCCACAGTAAAGACTAACATGAAATATTCGTTTAGGATCTCACCCATCTCCTGTGGTTCCACACATTGATGACCTTTTTGATCTTTAAGGGGCCCTATTCTCTCTCCAGTTACTCTTTTGCCCTTAATATACTTGTAGAATCTCTTTAGATCTTCCTTAGCCTTATATGCCAAAGGTACATCATGACCCTTTTTTGCCCTGCTGATTTCCCTCTGAAGTGTACTCCTACACCCCTATACTCGTCAAGGGATTCACTTGATGTCTGCTGTCTATAACTGACATATGCCTCCCTTTTCTTGACCAGAGCTTCAATGTCTCTAGTCCTCCAGTGTTCCCTACTCCTGCCAGCCTTGCCCTTCACAATAACAGGAAAATGCTGTCCCTGAACTCTTGTTATCACACTTTTGAAAGCTGCCCACTTTCCAGACATCCCTTTACCTGCAGACAGCCTCCCCCAAGCAACTTTTGAAAATTCCTGTCGAAAGCTATCAAAGTTGATCTTGCCCCAATTTAGAACTTTAACTTGTGGACCAGGTCTTTCCGTTTCCATAACTATTTTAAAAATAATAGAATTACGGTCACGAGTCCCAAAGTGCTCTCCCACTAACACCTCAGTCACTTGCCCTGCCTTATTTCAAAAGCAGATGTCTAGTTCTGTACCTTCTCTAGTAGGGCCACCTACATATTAATTGAGAAAGTTTTCTTGAACACACTTAACAAATTCCTCCCCCATCCAAGCCCTTAACACTGTTTCAGTCCCAGTCTGTGTTTGGAAAGTTAAAATCCCTTAGTATTACAACCCTATTATTGCTACATCTATCTGCAGTCTCCCTACATATTTGCTCCTCAATTTCCCACTGACTACTGGGGTGGCCTATAGTACAATCCCATCAAAATGATCACCCCTTCTCATTTCTCAGTTCCACCCATACAGATTCACTGGATAAATCCCCAGGAATATCCTCTCTAAGTACTGCCATGATGTTTTCCCTAATCAAAAACATCAGTCCACTTCCCTCTTGCCTCCCCATCTATCCTTCCTATAGATCCAGAACATTGAGCTGGTGCAGAGAATTCCCGATGTTCACTAATCTTCAAAAGAAGAAATTCATTTGCATCTCAGTTACAAAGTAAGTGGATCTTCATTTATGACTATGTCTGCAAGTTTGACATTCCTTCACTGTGGGAACATCTTCTCAACATCTACCTGTCAAGCCACGTCAAAATCCAGTATATTTTAATTTGATCATCGCTCATTCTTCTAAACTCCAATGAATAAGCCTGTTTAGAAGTTCTTGAAGAGGTTGAACAGCAATTTTGCCTTTCTTCACTGAAAACTTCACAAAGATACAAGAAAATCAAGAGTAGAACCTGATGGCCTATATGAGTCTTTTAAAAAATGGTGGCAGAGATGGTAGAGATCTTCCAAAACTCATTAGTTTCTGTAAGAGTCCCAACAAACTAGGAAATATCAATAGTAACACCTTTTTCAAGACAGGATGGAAACAGAAATCATCAATTAATAGTCCAGTTATGCCACCTTATGCCAGATGGAATTTGCAGAATCCATTATTAGGGAGATAATAGCAAGATTCTTAGAAAATTAAAATTGGATCAGGCAGAATCAACATCATTTGTGAAAGTGAAGTATAGTTTAATTTATTAGCAACGTTTGAGAAAGCAACAAACAAGGTGGCTAACAACAACAAATGCTGGAGATCATAGCAGGTCAGACAGCATCCATGGAAAGACAGCAAGCTAATGTTTCAAGTCTAGATGACTCTTCATCAGAGCTGGAGTCAAGGTGGCTAAAAGGGAACCCATAGATGTGGTCTACTTGAATATCCAAAAGACATTTGATAAAGCTCTACATCAAAGTTTACAATTCAAAATAAAAGTTTGTGATGTAAGGGTAACAAATTAGCATGGATAAAGGAAATAGTTTGCTTACAGGAAGAAGAGACTATGGATAAATAATCTTTTTTGAGTTGGCAAGTTGTAACTAATGCAATGCAACAAGGATCAGTTTTGGGCGCTTCAATTGTTTATCATCAGTATCAATGTTTTGATGAAAAGACCAAATGCATGATAGCTAAATGTACCAATGATACCAAGATAGATAGGAAATAAGTTATCAGGAAGAGGTAAAAAGTCCACAAAGGGATATACACAAGAGTAAATGAGTGAGGAGAAATTTGGTAGATGCAGTGTAATGTGGGCAAATCTGAACTTGTCCACTCTACTATTCTTTCAGCTGTTCTTCCCATCAAAGCAGTTTTAATAATTTATTTGGAGAGAAATTGCAGAACACAGTGGTGGAGAGCGATCTAGTTGTCCTGGTACATCAATTTCAAAAAGCATGCAGCTACAGCAAATGATTAGGAAGGCAAATGGAATGTTGGTGCTTCTTTTGTTTTACTCTTTCATGAGATATGGGTTTTCCTAGCAAGGCCAGCATTTGTTGCCCAGCCCTAATTGCCCTTGAAATGAGTAGCTTGCTAGGCCATTTCAGAGGGTAGTTAAGAGTCAATCAATTGCTGGGTCAGGAGTCACATGTAGAGCAGATTAGGTCAAGATGACAGATTTTCTTAAAGGACATTAGCAAACCAGATGTGTTTTTACAACAATCATTGACAGTTTTTCTTGTCATTGTTAGTTAGACCAGCTTTATATTCAAAATTTATCAATTAAATGTAGTTCCAACCACAGTTATTCTATGTGCCTGAATGGTTTCTCCTGTTCTGTCAAGATTGACTCACTGTTATCCAACCAGAACATGCTGGAAATTAAAATTGGTTTAAATGTTGCCATTAATTAAAAGTGTTTTGGGTGTTTATTTTGTCTTGTTACAACCATGTAAGCATTGAACATTTAGTTGGTGTTATTAATACATACTATGAATTATTGAAAAAAAAACAAAAGAACTATGAATGCTGTAAATCAGAAGCAAAAACGGAAAATGCTGGAAAATCTCAGCAGATCTGGCAGCATCTGTGGAGAGAAATCAAAGTTAACATTTCAGATCAAGTGATCCTTCCTCAGAACTGATGGTAGCTAGAAGATCTTCTGCATATACACTGACATTTTCCTAGCTACCATCAGCTATTGAGGTTCTAAACAGCAAGTGTGATATAAACACTGCAAACATATAATGAATAAACTTCAAATAAACTTGTTTTTCAAATGAAGGTATTATGTAGTCTGTCCTTAATCTCTGTGTATTGGTTATATGTGTTTCATGCTACAAATCATATTCATTATTCATACAATTTATCCTATTTTTGTTTTCCCTTCTGTGGTTCAGAAGCAATTGTTCTGACTTAACAGCTGAAAACATTTCCAATATGTGAGCTGCAAATTGTGAGTATACCCCTATTCAGTAGTTCGCACAAAGCATTGTTAGCCTAAGAGAAGATGGGGCTACTGCGTACTGCCTATGCTTCAAGTATCAACGAGTGCACGAACTGTCAAGACTGAATGGAATTCTTGAACTGAGAATTGAAAAGCCGCTGAAATTCATACCTGTGAACAGGAAGCTGAATTTTGAAACCTCACCCTAGCAATATGATTACTGCCCTCCATACTTCTGAATATTTTGTCAAAATATCATCAGGTTAACCTGTTAAAGATCCAGATAAACTGGTTTCTGCATACAATTAAGCCACATTCATTGGTAAGTTGCCATCTGACTTTCGTGCTTAAGTAATCTTGTGAGACAGTAGAATGACTAAATGTATAACCTCTGAAAATAATCTAAAATTGTTACATATCTTGTTTTAAAACAACAGCATCATTTCAATTTGAATGCATTATCAATTTAATTATACTTGGTATTTCAATTAAACCTGATAAGAAGAGTCATAGCTTATATTTTGAATTGGAAACGGAATGCTGAGTTACATTTCATTATGTAATCAGGATTTCCAAGAATGTTAACCACAAAATATCCTGCATTTATATAGTTCTCTATTACGTCCTCAGGATTTCTCAGAAAGCTTTGCTTTTATTGAAATACTTTTAAGTGCAATCACTTATTGGTGCATATGATGGGACTTCAGCATGAATAACCATTCATGTTTTATATTTCTGATGAAAGGTCATCAACCTGAAATTCTGACAGCAGAGAGCAGCCTGGCCTGCTAAATATTTCCAGCATTTTCTGGTTCTATTTCAGTTTTCCAACATCCACAGTATTTTCCTTTTGCATACATACTTTAGTCAAAGTGCTTCTTGAAATCGAAATGTTGACCAAGATTGTTTTCGTCCTCATCACATTGTGCTGTGATATATTTCAGATGCGTGTAGCAGCTGAACATCAGTGATGGGATAATACTGGAAATTATTATTGGTAATAAACTATTTTTATTTAGAAAACTGGAGATTGATTTTTAATTTTTTTTATTCACTCATGGAATGTGGGGTGTTGCTGACTGAACCAGCATTTATTGCCCGTCCTAAATTGTCATCAAGAAGGTGGTGATCAGCCGCAGTCTGTTTGGTGTATGTACACCTGCAGTGTCATTAGAAAGGAAGTTTCAAAATTTTGACCCAGTGACATTGAAGAAACAGTGACACATTTCCAAGTCTGGGTACTGAATGACTTAGAACATAGAACATCATGGGAACGGGCTGTTCGGCCCACAATGTTGTGCTGAACATGACGCCAAATTAAACTAATCCCATCTGTCTGCCCTTGGTCCATTTCCCTTCGTTCCTTGCATATTCATGCACTTATTTAAAAGTCTCTTAAATGCCCCTATCGTATCTGCCTCTACCACCGCCCCTGGCAGCACGTTCCAGGCTTCTACCACCCTCAGTGTGAAAAATTGCCCCTCACATCTCCTTTGAACTTTCCCCCCCTCACCTTAAATGCATCCCCCCTAGTTTTAGATATTTCAACTCTGGGAAGAAGATTCTGACCGTCAACCCTATCAATGCATCTCATAATTTTATAGATTTCTATCAAATCTTCCCTCAGCCTCTGCCGCTCCAGAGAAAACAACATGGGTTTTACTAGCCTCTCCTTATAGATCATACCCTCTAATCCAGGCAGCATCCTGGTAAACCTCTTCTGCACCCCCTCCAAAGCCTCCACATCCTTCCTGTAATACGGCAACCAGAATTGAATGCAATACTCTAAGTGTGTGGCCTAACCAAAGACTTATAAAGCTGCAACATGACATTCTGACTCTTGTACTCAATTCCCAAAACAATAAAAGCAAGCCATATGCCTTCATTACCACCCTATCTACTTGGGTAGCCACATTCAGGGAGCTATGGACTTGAACCACAAAATCCGTCTGTACATCAGTGCTGTTCAGGGTCCTGCCATTAACTGTATACTCTTCCGTAATATTTGATGTCCCAGAGTGCAGCACCTCGCACTTACCCAGATTTAACTCTTCCTGCCATTTCTCCGCCCATATCTGCAACTGATCTACATCCTGCTGTATTCTTTGACAACCTTCTACACTATCAACAACTCCACCGATCTTTGTATTGTCTGTAAACTTACTAACACACTCATCTACATTTTCATCCAAGTCATTTATACATATCACAAACAGCAGAAGTCCCAGTACGGATCCCTGTGGAACACCACTAGTCACAGACCTCCAGCCTGAAAAATACCCTTCTGCCCCTACTCTCTGCCTTCAATGGGCAAGCCAATTCTGAATCCACATGGCCAAGTCACCGTGGATCCCATGCATCTTAATCTTCTGAATGACCATGAGCCTCTCCAATATCCTGGATAGATAACATCAGACCCTGGGGGCTTATCCACCTTGTTGAAAGCCTTACTAAAATCCATGTAGACAATATCCACTGTTTTACCCTCATCGATTACCTTTGTCACCTCCTTGAAAAATGTAACCAAGTTAATAAGATTTGACCTGCCCTGCACAAAGCCATGCTGACTGTCTCTAATTAGGCCATGCTTTTCTAAATGTACGTAAATCCTATCCCCAAAAATTCTCTCCAACAGCTTCTCAACCATTGATGTAAGACTCACCGATCTATAGTTTCCGGGATTATCCCTATTTCCTTTCTTGAACAAAAGAACAAAATTAGCTCCTCGCCATCCTCTGGGACCTGTCCAGTGGCTAATGAGGTTACAAGGATCTTGGTCGAGGAAACTAGCAATCTCCTCTCTTGCCTCTTCAATATCTAGGTAGATACCATCGACCCTGGAGACTTATCCACCTTAATGCTTTTCAAGAGACGTAACACTATTTCTGTCTTTATCTCAAAATGCCGGAGCAAATTAGCATGCTCCACAGTAATCTCACTATCCTTCATATCCTTCTCCTTGGTGAATACTGATGCAATGCACTCATTTATGGACAAAAACAAAGTTGTTGGAAAAGCTCAGCAGGTCTGGCAGCATCTGTGAAGGAAAAAGCAGAGTTAATGTTTCAGGTCCGGTGACCCTTCCTCGGAACTGATGGTGGCTAGCAAAACATCAGTTTGTATGCGGAAAAAAGGGAGGGGGATGGGGTAGGGAGTAAACGATAGGATAGAGCCTAAATAGAGAGAAGAGCAGTTGGATAGACAAAGAGCTGATAACAATCAGGCTGGGAGGGAGACTAGTTGTCAATGGGGACTATTAGTGACTAACAACAGGTGGTGTGTAATGGCAGGCTATGTGGTAACAAGGCGTGGTGTGTGGGGTAGGGAGCTGGGACATGGGAAAGTTTAGGCCCTAAAATTATTGAACTCGATATTGAGTCTGGAGGGATGCGGGGTCCCCAAGCAGAAAATGAGGTGTTGTTCTTCCAGCTTGCTTTGAGATTCGCTGGAACACTGCAGCAAACCAGAGACAGAGATGTTGGTCAGGGAACAGGGTGGTGCATTAAGGTGGCAGACTTTTTTGCGAGCAGAATGTAAATATTCTGCGAAGTGTCCCCCAGTCTATGCTTTGTTTCCTCTATGTAGAGGAGACCACATTGTGAGCAGCGAATGCAGTAGAATAGATTCTGGGAAGTGCAGGTGAAGTGTTGCTTCACCTGGAAGGTATGTTCAGGCCCTTGCATACTGGGGACGGAGGAGGTAAATGAGCAGGTGTTGCACCTTTGCCAGTTACAGGGAAAGGTGCCGTAGGGCTGTGGGGATGTGTTGGGGATGAAGGAAGTGTGGACCAGGGTGTCCTGGAGGGAAGAGATAACAAAGTGTAGAGCTGGATGAACACAGCAGGCCAAGCAGCATCAGAGGAGCAGGAAAGCTGACGTTTTGGGCCTAGACCTACCATCTCTGTCCCAGAGGGAAGGCGGACAAGGGAAAGAGGGGAATATGTGCATGGTGGTGGCATCTTACTCATTTAGGATGTCATCTATATCCTCTGCCTCCAAGCACAACCTCCCTCCTTTATTCTTGAGTGGTCCTACCTTCTCCCTAGTTATCTTCTTGTTTTTAATGTATATATAGAGTGCCTTGGGATTCTTTATAACCCTACCTGCCAAGGTCATTTCATGGCCCCTTCTTGTTCTCCTAATTCCCTGCTTGAGTTCTTCCCTGCTTTCTTTACATTCCTCACAGGCCCTGTCCGATTTTAGCTTCCTAAACCTTACATATGCAAGGTAGGAGGAGACCTTTTATGTGCTGGTATTCTCTTGTATCTGCTGCCATGGTCCTTCTAGGTGTAAGCAGCCATGAGTTTGGAAGTTGCTGTCTTAGAAACCTTGATGAATTTCTGCAGTGCGTCTAGTATTTTATTTACTCATGGGTGATGGGCACCATCTATTGCACATCCCCAGTTGCCCTCAAGAAGATGGTGGTGAGCTACCCTCTTGAACCACAGCAGTCGACCCCAAATGCCGTCAGGAAGGGAATTCCAGAATTTTGACCCAGTAACAGTGAAGGAATGGTAATTTTTTTTTTCTTTATTCATTCACGGGATGAGGGTATCGCTAGCCATATTTCCAAGTCAGGATTGTAAATGGCTGAAAGGGAACTTGCAGGCGGTGGTGTTTCCATGTATCTTCTCTTTATTCAGTCAGAGGATAAGGGTTTCACTGGCTAGGCTAGCATTTATTGCCAATCCCTAATTGCCTAGAGGGCAGTTCAGAGTCAATCACATTGCTGTGGGTCTGGAGTCACATGTAGGTCAGACCAGGTAAGGATGACAGTTTCCTCCCCCAAAGGACATTAGTGAACCAGATCGGTTTTTCAAACAATTGGCAATGGGTTCATGGTCACCATTAGACTCTCAATTCTAGATATTTATTGAATTCAAATTCCACCAGCTGCCATGGCAGGATTCGAACCCAGGTCCCCAGAACATTACCGGGGTCAACAGTCCAGCGATAATACCACAAGGCCGTTGCCTCCCTTCCCCACCTGCTGTCCTTGTCCTACATGGAAGTGGTTACAGGTTTAGAAGCTGCTGTCTAAGGATCTTTGGTAAATTTCTGCAGTGCATCTTGCAGATAATACACACTGCCGCTACTGAGCATTGATGGTGGAGGGAGTGGATGCTTATGGATGCGGCTGCAATCAAGGAGCTGCTTTGTCCTGGATGGTGTCAAGTTTCTTGTGTGTTGTTGGAGCTGTGCCCATCCAGGCAAGGGAAAAGTATTCCATCACACTCCTGATTGTGCCCTGTAGATGATGAACAGGCATTGGGGAGACAGGGGGTGAGTTACTCACCACAATATTCCTAGTCTCTGATGTGCTCTCGTAGCCACTGTGCTTATGTTGCAAGTCCTGTTGAGCTGGTTAATGGTGACCCAAGGACGTTGATAGTGAGGGAATTCAGTGATGGTAACACCATTGAATGTCAAGGGGCGGTGATTATATTGTCTCTTATTGGAGCTAGTCTTTGCCTGGCATTTGTGTGGTGCAAACGTTACTTACCACATGTCAGCCCAAGCCTGGATTGTCCAGATGTTGTTGAATTTAAACATGATTGCTTCAGCGTCAGAAGAGTTACAAATGGTGCAAAACATTGTGCAATCATTGGTGAAAATCCCCACTTAGGTGGCACGGTGGCTCAGTGCGTGTCTGTGTGGGTTTCCTCTGGGTGCTCGGTTTCCTCTCACGGGCGGTGCGAGCTTGGGGAACAATGAGGTTGGAGGCTGTGGGTGGGAGGTCACCAGAAGTGATGAGATTGGGGATGGTTTGGAAGATGACGTTGTGGTGGTTGGGGATGGGGTCATGATCAAGGGGGCTGTAGGAGGAGGTATCAGAGAGCTGACGTCTGGTCTCGGCGATGTAAAGGTCAGTGCGCCATACTACAACTGCGCCTCCCTTGTCCGCGGGTTTTATGGTGAGTTGGGATTGGAGTGGAGGGCTGCCCGTTCTGTGGGGGAGAGGTTGGAGTGGGTGAGAGGGGTGGAGAGGTTGAAGCGATTGATGTCTCGATGGCAGTTGGAGATGAAAAGGTCGAGGGAGGGTAGGAGGCCTTGGGGTGGTGTCCAGGAGGAGGGGGTGTGTTGGAGGTGGGAGAAGGGGTCAGTAGAGGGAGGGTTAGGCTCACGATTGAAGGAGTAAGCGCGGAGGCGGAGGCGGCGGAAAAACTGTTCAACGTCCAAGCACGAGTGGTATTCGTTGATGTTAGGGTGGAGGGGGATAAAGGTGAGCCCTTTACTGAGGACTGACCGTTCATCGTCAGTAAGGGGGAGGTCTGGGGGGATGGTGAAGACCCGGCAGGGCTGGGTGCTATTGTCTCCTCTGGAGCTGCTGGCTGTGGAGGTGGTGGGCAGAGCGACGTCGGCGTTGGCAGTGGGCAGAGCGACGTTGGCGTCAACGGTAGGCAGAGCGGGGTAGGCAGTGGGAGGAGCGGAGTCGGTCAGTGAGTCCTGGATGTTGGCTGCGGCAACAGCAGCAGTGTCAGCAGGTGCATCTTTGATGTCTGTGGTGTTGGCCTCGGAAATGGAGGCGGCGGCATCAACAGCGGTGTCGATGGCGTTCGCTGTACTGGAAGTGGCGTACCCGGCGGTGGCAGATGTGACGTCATCCGTGGGTGCTCCGAAAGTGGCCACATGACCAATGGCGGTGGGCACATTGTGGGGAAGGTCCTGGGTAAGGTTGGGGATTTGGGGGGTGGAGGAGGCTTGTGTTGGGTGGCAGGCCCCAGTAAGTTTAGTGTACTTACAGTTTTTAGTGTCCAATAAAGCCGAGTAGAATTGTGAGTTCAGGTTGTGGATCCTGTGAAGAATGAAAAACAGGAGAGGTCCTTTGCAGGCCTGGGAGAGGGAGGCTCTGAGCTGGGGTAGGCTTGATTGTAGTACCAGCAGATGCCGGCGCATTGCTGTGAGTGTGTGTTTCAGGAGTCGCAGGGAGAAACGTTTTTGAAGGATCTCAAATGTTCTGAATGTAGCGGTTGTCGCGGTTGGAGCCAAATTGGGAAGGCCTAAATGTAGACTGTAGTCCATTGAGGATGATCCGGTTCCATAGGCAGGTACTAAGAAAGGCAATGTGGCTGTAGAACCTGGTTTGCTTCAGGACGTGGTCGAGCAGTTTCAGGGCCGAATAGATTATGACAGAGTTGCAGTGGGAGAGAGATCCACTGAGGTCTTTCCGGAGGGAGGAGGGTAACTTCTTCAAGGTAGGCATCCTTAGAAGAGGCTTCGCAGTGGGGTTAAAATTGTTTCAGAGATAGTAGGAACTGCAGATGCTGGGGAATCTGAGATAACAAGGTATAGAGCATAGCAGGCCAAGTAGCATCAGAGGAGCAGAAAAGCTGACGTTTCGGGCCTAGACCCTTCTTCAGAAATGGGGGAGGGGAAGGGGATTCTGAAATAAATAGGGAGAGAGGGGGAGGAGGATAGAAGATGGATAAAGGAGAAGATAGGTGGAGAGGAGACAGACAGGTCAAAGAGGAGGGGGTGGAGCCAGTAAAGGTGAGTGCAGGTGGGGAGTTAGGGAGGAGATAGGTCAGTCCAGGGAGGACGGACAGATCAAGGGGGCGGGATGAGGCTAGTAGGTAGGAGATGGGGGTGGAGCTTGAGGTGGGAGGAGGGAATAGGTGGGAGGAAGGACAGGTTAGGGAGGTGGGGACAAGCTGGGCTGGTTTTGGGATGCGGTTGGGGGAGGGGAGATTTTGAAGCTTGTGAAGTCCACATTGATACCATTGGGCTGCAGGGTTCCCAAGTGAAATATGAGATGCTGTTCCTGCAACCTTTGGGTGGCATCGTTGTGGCACTGCAGGAGGCCCAGGATGGACATGTCGTCTAAGGAGTGGGAAGGGGAGTTGAAATGGTTCGCGGCTGGAAGGTGCAGTTGTTTGTTGCGAACCGAGCATAGGTGTTCCGCAAAGTGGTCCCCAAGCCTCCGCTTGGTTTCCCTGATTTAAAGGAGGCCACGTCTGGAACAGCGGATACAGTATACCACATTAGCAGATGTGCAGGTGAACATCTGCTTGATGTGGAAGGTCTTCTTGGGGCCTGGGATCGGGGTGAGGGGGGAGGTGTAGGGGCAGGTGTGGCACTTCCTGCGGTTGCAGGGAAAAGTGCCAGGTGTGGTGGGGCTGGAGGGGAGTGTGGAGCGGACAAGGGAGTCCCGGAGAGAGTGATCCCTCCGGAAAGCAGATAAGGGTGGGGAGGGAAAAATGTCTTTGGTGGTGGGGTCGGATTGCAGATGGCGGAAGTGTCGGAGGATGATGCGTTGGATCCGAAGGTTAGTGGAGTGGTACGTGAGGATGAGGGGGATTCTGTTTTGGTTGTTATTGCGGGGGTGGGTGTGAGGGATGAGTTGCAAGAAATGCTGGAGACACGGTCGAGGGCGTTCTCGACCACTGAGTGGGGGAAGTTACGGTCCTTGAAAAACGAGGACATCTGAGATGTTCGGGAGTGGAATGCCTCATCCTGGGAGCAGATGCGGCGGAGGTGAAGGAATTGGGAATAGGGGATGGTATGTTTGTAGGAAGGTGGGTGGGAGGAGGTGTATTCTAGGTAGCTGTGGGAGTCGGTGGGCTTGAAATGGATATTGGTTTCCAGGTGATTGCCAGAGATGGAAACAGAGAGGTCCAGGAAGGAGAGAGGGGTATCAGAGATGGTCCAGGTGAACTTAAGGTTGGGGTGGAAGGTGTTGGTGAAGTGGATGAACTGTTCGAGCTCCTCGTGGGAGCACGAGGTGGCGCCGATACAGTCATCGATGTAACGGAGGAAGAGGTGGGGTTTAGGGCCAGTGTAGCTACGGAAGAGGGATTGTTCCACATAACCTACAAAGAGGTAGGCATAGCTTGGGCCTATTCGGGTACCCATGGCCACCCCCTTTGTCTGTAGGAAGTGGGAGGAATTGAAAGAGAAGTTGTTGAGGGTGAGGACGAGTTCAGCTAAGTGGATGAGGGTGTCAGTGGAGGGGGACTGGTCAGGCCTATGGGACAGGAAGAAGTGGAGGGCCTTTAGGCCATCTGCATGGGGAATGCAACCTATTGATTCCAGTTTTGCTATGGCTTCTTGATGCCACACTCAGTTGAATGCAATCCTTGAGGGCTGTCACGCTCACCTCACCTCTGGAATTCAGCTCTTTTGTCCATGTTTGACTCAAGGCTATGATGAGGTCAGGAGTTGAGTGGCGGTGGCAGAACCCAAACTGGACATCACTCAGCAGGTTATTGATGAGTGGGTGTTGCTTGATAGCACTGTTGTTGACACCTTCTATCACTTTGCTGATGATTGAGAGTTGACTGCTGGGGCGGTAATTGGCCGGTTTGGAATTGTCTTGCTTTTTGTGTACAGAGCATAACTGGGCAATTTTCCACATTTTCAGGTAGATGCCAGTGTTGTAACTGTACAGGAACAGCTTGGCTGGGAGACCAGCAAGTTCTCGGGCACAGATCTTCAGTACTACTGCCAGAATGTTGTCAGGGCTCATTGTCTTTGCAATATCCGGTATCCCGTACAACCATTCCTTGAAATAATGTGGAGTGAGTCAGTTTGGCTGAAGGCTGGCATCTGTCTTGCTGGGGGCTACTGCAGGAGGCTGAGATGGATCATCCACTTGGCACTTCTGGGTGAAAATTGTTCCAAATGTTTCAGCCTATTTTTAAAACTGATATCATTGAGGATGGGAATATTTATGGAGCCTGCTGCTCCAGTGAGTTGTCCACCACCATTCATGTGGCAGAACTGTAGAACTTAGATTCGATCCATTGTTTGTGGGATCGCTTAGCTCTGTCTTTCACTTGCTGCTTATGCTGTTTGGCATGCAAGTAGCCCTGTTTGGTACCATCTGGTGCTGCACCTGGCGTACTCTTTTGCACTCTCAATTGAACCAGGGTTGATGCCCTGGCATGATGGTAATGATGAGTTGGGGATACATGAAACCATGAGGTTGCAGATTGTGCTGGAGTACAGTTCTGCTGCTCTTGATAGCCCACAGCACCTCACAGATATCTAATCTTGAGTTGCTAGTTCTGTTCAGTCTGTCCCATTTAGCAGGGTGAAAGTACTACTTCTCAATATGAAGGCAGGTCTTCGTCTCCACAAAGGCTGTGCAGTAGTAACTCGTATGACAGATAACATCTACAGCTGGCAGATTGGTAAGGATGAGGTCAAGTATGTTTTTCCCTCTTGTTGGTTCCCTCATCACCTGCTACCGAATCACTCTTATTGGTGGACATTGAAATCCCATACCCAGAGTACATTTTTCTGCCTTTGCCACCCTCAGTGTTTCCTCCAAGTGTTGTTCAACATGGAGGAGTACTGATTCATCACCAAGGGAGGATGGCATGTGGTAATCAGCAGGAAGTTTCCTTGCCCATGTTTAACCTGAAGCCATAAGACTTGACTGGGTCCAGACTCAATGTAGTGGACTCTGAGGGCAACTCCCTCCTGATTATATACCACTGTGCCACCATCTCTGTTGGGTCTGTCCTGCTGGAGGAACAGGACATCTCCATGAGTTTTCAGGTTCTCCTCGTGTATGTGTATGTTCCTGCCAGCGCTCTGGTTTCCAGCCACTTTCCAAAGATGTGCAGGTGGATAGGGCATGCTGAATTGTCCCATAGTGTCCAGGGATGTGCAGGTAAGGTGGATTAGCCATTGTAAATGCAGTCTTACAGGGATTGGGGGATTAGTGCTGGGTCTGTGTGGGATCCATTTAGGAGGGTTGGTGCAAATTCAATGGGCTAAATGGCCTCTTTTTGCACCATAGGAATTCTATGATTCTATGACACATCCAGGGATGGTGATAATGGTATCTGGAACATTCTGTCAAAATGATTCCATGAGTATGACCATTACAGGCTGTTGCTTGACTAGTCTGTGAGACAGCTCTCCTGATATTGGCACTAGCTCCCGTCTGTTAGTAAGGAGGACTTTGCAGGGTTGACAGAGTCTGCCGTTATCATTTCCGGTGCCTACATTGATGCCAGGTGGTCCATCCAGTTTCAATTCTTCTTCGTTGGAGGTCCATGCACAGCGACAATAGCTGAATCTGGAAGTCTGTTATCCACTTCAGTGCACCAATCGCTATGCACCAGAAATAGTGCTATGACCCAAAAAAAAGGCTGTGAAGATGACGACTGGCAAGGTCAGGGTGAAAAGGGAGCAGCCATTAAGAGTGGGCCAGTGTCAGAGCTGAGGCCTTTGCTCAAGAGATTTCAGAGTGAGAAGACTGAGCAGGGAAAAAAATGGGGAAGTGATGGCCTAGTGGTATTTTCACTAGACTATTAATCCAGAAACCCAGGGAATGTTCTGAGGACCTGGGTTCAAATCTGCCATTCTCAAACACTGGAGTGAGACTTCAATTTAGCAGGGATTGGTTTAGCTCAGTTGGCTAGTTTACAGGTTTGCAATGCAGAGTGATGCCAAAAGTGTGGGTTCAGTCACCACACTGGCTGAATTTGCCATGAAAGATCCCCCTTAGGGTGGCATGGTGGCTCAGTGGTTAGCACTACTGCCTCACAGCACCAGGGACCCAGTTTCAATTCCGCCCTTGGGCGACTGTCTGCGTGGAGATTGCATATTCTCCCCGTGTCTGTGTGAGTTTCCTCCAGGTACTCTGGTTTCCTCCCACAGTGTTGGTTGTGGTGCTAATCAAGTAGGCTGCATTGTTCTGGATGGTATCCAGCTCCTTCATTCAGGCAAGAAGGGAATATCCCATCACAATCTTGAATTGTGCTTTGTTGACAGACTTTGGGGGGTCAAGAGGTCAGTTACTCACTGCAAGATTCTTAGCCTCTGACCTGCAATGATAGCCACAGTACTGAAATGGCTAGTCCAATTCAGTTTCTGGACATTGGTAACCCTCAGGGATGTTGATTCTGGGGGATTCAGTGATGGTGATGCCATTGAATGTCAAGGAGTAATGGTTAGATTCTCTATTGTTGAAGATGATCATTGCCCAACTTTCACTTGGCATAGATGTTACTTTTGCCACTTGTCAGCCAATTGTTCAGATCTTATTCAGGGAGAAACAGAATGATTTGCTAAAGGCAAATTTTGACTGATGTTTGAATTCTTACATACAAACATACAAATTAGGAACAGGAATCCTTTGAGCTTGCTCCACGATTCAATAATGTCATAGCTGATAGATTACTCCTCATTCCTGCCTGCCCATAATAACCCCTGTTTCTCAAGGATCAATCGTCCTCAGCCTTAGAAATAATCAGAGACTGCTTTCACCATCTTTTGAGGAAGAGAGTTCCAAAGACCCACGACACTGTGAGAAAAAATTCTCATCTGTGTCACTCAAAAGAAGAAATACCCTTTCCACATGTCCCCTCAGGATCTTGCATGTTTCAATCAATTCACCTCTTGCATCAAGTGGACACAAGCCTAGCCTGTCCTTCATGCAAGAACCTGCCTATTCCAGCTATTAATCTAATAAACCTTCTCTGAACTGCTTCAAATGCATTTATATGAGGAGCTCAGTCAAAGCAGCAGTGGGAGCCTTGTGAACCTGGGGGAAACCGGCAGCACTAGAGCTTCCAAATAAGAGCCTGAGGAGTAGGGCC
Organism: Rhincodon typus; assembly: GCF_021869965.1. NCBI lineage: Eukaryota > Metazoa > Chordata > Chondrichthyes > Orectolobiformes > Rhincodontidae > Rhincodon > Rhincodon typus. The sequence continues at coordinate 31,432,812 of NC_063340.1, read as the reverse complement.
CAGACAGAGCTCAGTCAGAGCAGCAGCAGGAGAGGAGAGGAGCAGATCTGAAACAGAAGGCAGAGTTCCTGAGGACACATCTTTATTCAAAAAGTGACATAGGCCAAGATAATTGGCTGCTCAGGAACTAGCTTTAGGGATCGAGTGAGTAGCACCAGGAGGGTGACAGAGTGTACAGTCCTTATTCTTATGATTTGGAGTTTGTTAGGAATAGCAAGAGAAAGAGGAAGAGAGAGAAATCTGGTTTGGTCAATAATGAGTAAAGTTGAGTAACTGGTTCCAAGTTTATTGTTTATTGTTTGCAGTTGGTAAAATTCACAGTGGCATGAGAATTCTGCACCATGGAATGCTCCTCCTGTAATATGCAGGAAATCAGCGACACTTCCAGAGTCCGTGTTGACCACGATGCGGAAGTGTGTTTAGCTGGGGCTCCGGATTGACCACATGCAGTGGCTGGAGCTGCGAGTGGACCCCCTATGGAACATCCCTGATGCTGACAATGTTGTGAATAGCACGTTCAGCGAGCGAGTCACACCAGCTATACATGCAAAAAAATTTGGGTGATCATCGGGAAGACTAGTAAGTGTGGGCAAGTAGTGCAGGAGTCCCCTTTGGCTATTCCCCTCTCAATCAGATTCACCATGTTGGATAATTTTGGAGGATGGCCTCTCAGGGGAAACCAGCAACAGCCAAATTGTGGCACTGTGGTTGGCTCTGCTGCACAGCAGGGGAGCAAGAAGACTAGGAGAGGTTTAGTGATAGCGGACTCAATTGTAAGGAGAACTGGCAGATGGTTCAATGGATGCAAATGAGACTCTCATATGGTATGTTGCCTCTCTGGTGCCAGGTTCAAGGGGTTCTCAGAGCAGCTGCAGGGTATTCTGAAGTCAACGGGTGAACAGCCAGCTGTTATGGTACAAGTCAGTACCAATGAGATGGGTAAAAAAAGAACTGAGGTCCTGAAACAGGAATTTGAGTTAGCAAATAGATTAAAGAGCAGGCAGGGCGGCACGGTGGCTCAGTGGTTAGCACTGATACCTCATAGCGCCAGAGACCCACGTTCGATTCAGTAAAGCCTTTGACAAGATCCCACAAGTAAGGCTAGTCCAAAAAGTAAGAGCCCATAGGATAAAAAAGCAAGTTGACAAACTGAATCCAAATTAGCTTACAAATAGGAGGCAAAGAATTCTGTGCTTTTATGATTGGAAACCTGTGGCCAACTGTGTACCAGAAGGATCAGTGTTAGGACCCTTACTGTTTATTATGTACATTAACGACTTTGATGTGAATGTAAAAGGTATAATTAGTAGGATTGTAGATAACACAAAAATTGGTCATGTTGTTGATAAGAGGATGGTTTCAGGCTACAGTCTGACATTGATCAGCTGGTAATTTGGGCAAAGAAATGGTAGATGGAATTTAATCCAAATAAGTGTGAGGTAATGCATTTCAAGAAGTCTAATAAGGAAAGGACATACAAAATGAATGGTACATAGCCAGGGGGCACTAAGGAACAAAGGGACATTGGTGTACATATCCATAGATCCTTGAAGGTGTCAGCACAAGTAAACAGGGTTGTGAAGGAAGCATGTGGGATGCTTGTTTCCATTAGCCAGTGCATAGAATGTAGGCGCAGGGAAGTCTTGTCACAACCTTATAAAACATTTAGTTAGGCCAAAGATGGAATACTGCATGCAGTTCTGGTTGCCACACTATCAGAAGAATATCATTGCACTAAAGAGATTCACCAGGATCTTGCCTTGATAAGAAGTCTCAATTATGAGGAGAGATTGGATAGGCTCTGTTTGTTTTCCTTGGAGCAGAGAAGGCTGAGGGAGAATCTGATTGCAGAATACAAAATTATCAGAGGTATAGACAGAATAGATTGTGAGAATCGTTTCTGCATGGCAGACAGACATAAGTTTAAGGTGAGGAGTAAGTGGCTTAGATGAGATCTGCGAAACAATTTTTTTCACCAAGAGGGTTGTAGAAAAATAGAATATGCCGCATAAGAAGGTGTTGGAGGCAGATATCCTTACAACATTTAAGAAGCATCTGGATGGGCACTTAAAATGCCAGCGCATACATGGTAGACTATGAACCAAGCGCAGGTAAATGGGATTAATGTTGTTTGGTGTCCCAAATGATCTATTTCTATGCTGTATAGCTCTCTATCCTTCTTTGAATAAGGAATCCAATACTCCTGTACATAGTACTCCAGATATAGTCTCACCATTATAGCCCTTTACACCTGAACTATAACCTCCCCACTTCTGTGGACATTTTCTAGTCAAGCTATTCAAAGATGTATTACACGTCTCTGTAGAAGGTGAGACTTGAACCCAAGTCTCCTGGCTTAGAGGCAGGGACATTACTACTGCACCACAAGAACCCCTGTCTTTTGCATTCAATTCCACTTACAATAAATGGGAATGATCTATTAGTGCTACTAATTACTTGCTATATGATTCATGCACATGGACACGGAAAATGGGTTTGGAATAGTTAGGTGGTTGTTTTTGACCGGCGTGGACATGATGGGTCGAAGGCCTTTTTCTGTGCTATAGATATTTATCACACCCAAATCCCTCTACATGTAGGAGCTGTGCAAACACTTTGTAGTAGATAAGATACTTCTTAATTCTTCCTGCCAAAAGGACAATTACAGCTTTTCACAATTTACTTTCTAACCTATCTTTCTGTCAGAAGCAAATTTAGCACCCATACCTTTTATTCCTTTCAGGCAAGTCATTCAAATAAGTTGTAAATAGTTCAGACCCCAGCGCATGATCCCTGTGACATACCACTCATTACATCTATGACCACAAAATAAATTCCATCCTGCTGTGCTATGCTCCCTTGTCAGCAAGCCACTTTTCTGTCGTTCCCAATATATTACCTCCTTTACCATGAATTTGTAGTTTCCACAATAACTTTTCATGTAGCACCTCATCAAATGTCATCTGGAACTCTAAGTATGGTACATTCACTGGTGTTCCTTTATCCACAGCACCTTACATCTCCAATAATTTAACTAAGTTTGTTGAACATAATTTCCCTTTCACAGAACCATGTTTCCTATGCCTGATTAACTTGAACATCTCTTAGTGCCCTGTTATAACGTCTTTAAAAATAGCTTCTAACATCTTCCCTATTGAAGGTGTTTAAAAAAAATCTAACAAATAAGCCTTGCAGACCAATACTTAATAGCACACAGTTGCAAACATTTAGTTGTGGATAGATGTTAGACTAACTGGCCTTAGTTTCCTGCTTTCTGTCTCTCTCCCTTTTTGAATAAAGCAGTTACATTTGCTGTTTTCCAACCTAATGGAATGTTTCCCAATCAAAGGAATTTTGGAAAATTAAGACCAACGTATCAACTATCTCATAAGCCACTTCTTTTAGGACCTTAGAATGAAGTGCATCAGGATCCAGGGACTTGCTACTCTGCAACTCCAACAATTTTCTGAGTATCATTGCCAGGTAATTGTAATTTACTTGAATTCCTCCTCCCTTCAATTTTCTGATTTACAGCTAGTTCTCAGATGATACTTGGTAACTTCTATAGTGAAGATTGATGTAAAATACCTGTTCAATTCATCTACCATCTCCTTTTTTGCATAATTAATTCCCCTCAGACTTGGCACAACGCTCACTTTGTTAACTCTTCATTTACAATTATCCGATGAAACTCTTAGTATCATTTTTTTATATTTCTAGCTAACTTCCACCCATATTGTAATAGTTTCTAGTTGTGTACTCCAAAGGTAAGTTTTGGACCCAATACTCTTTCAATGTTTATGATTAACCTAGACTTAGATGCAGGGAACAGCATTTTAAAATTCATAAGCATACGACGGCCAGATGGGGTTAAATTAAGGATTTCTGTAGACTTCTAGAATTATAAGGAACATTTGTTTTTAAATTTTACTTATATGGCCTCAATTGAGGATCCCCCTGAGATACCATCCCTCCTTACTGGAGCATTTAACTCTTCTTTTGCACGCCTCCATATCACTTGAAGATTCTATACCCTGGATTATCGAGCTGCCAGCCCTGTTCTTCCCTCAACCATGTCTCTGTAAAGGAAATGATATCACATCTACTTGCATTAGTCAACACCCTCACTCATTTGCTTTACTCGCAAGACTCTTGCATTAAAATAAATTCCATCTGGCTGTGCCATGTTTCCGTGTGCCTTAACTTGAATATATTCACACTACTTTCTAATACTTGTCTAGAGACACACACACACACTGCATCCTATCCTGTCACATTGGTTTACACCACAAACAACACTGCACTAGCTGACCTCCCTCCAAGGATGTGTTTTTTTATTCACGCACAGCACATGGGTGTTGCTGGCTGGGTCAGCATTTAGTGCCTATCCCCAGTTACCCCTGAGAAGATGGTGGTGAGTCACCTTCTTGAACTGCTGTAGTCCATATGCTGTTGGTAGAGCCACAGCTGTTAGGCAGGGAATTCGAGGAACTTGACCCAACAACTGTGATGGTACAGTGATATATTTCCAAGGCAGGATGATGAGTAGCTTGGAGGGAACTTGCAAGTGGTCATGTGCCTAAGTATCTGCTGCTTTTGTCCTTGTAGATGAAAGTAGTTTGGGTTTGGAAGCTTCTGTTTAAGGGTTAGCCTTGTTCTGTTTCAGGTACAATCCATCAGACTTGTACAGGCCCCACCTTGCCCAGAAACAAACCTAGTGATCCAGGAATCTAAAGCCCTCCTCCTGCTCCAACTCGTCAGCCACATATTCATCTGTTCTATTGTCCTAAGCCTGTACTCATTTGCATGTGGCACCGTGCAAAGTTAATTCAAAATTATTTAGTAGAATTGATAGAGGAAAAATCACGTCTAGCGACTGGGTCAATAAAACGATAGATTCAAACTCCTTGGCAATAGAGCTAGAAGTGAGATAGGAATTTCTTCCACTCTCTGATCTTTTGGAATGCGTGATTCTGTACCTTAAAAGGTGAAAGTTAATTATGTAAATAATTTTAAAACTGAGTTTGACAGGTACTGGTAAAAGAACTCAGTGTTACAGATGAAAAGTGGAGATGTAGGACTACATACTACTCTTTCAAAGACCCAGCACATACACTTTGGGCCAAACGGTTGTCTGCTGTGCTGTAATTTTCCATGAATAAATCAAGCTCAACAATCCCACATTATCCATTGGTCAAAGAATTAACACATCAACATGATAGCTCTATCTATCCCTTTGACAGCTCTCTGAACAGGTTAACATGGGCTCAATTTAGCTTTCTTTTGAAAAGCAGCACCTCAACTTTGCACAACTTGTTCTTTACTTCAGCATATGAGTAATTAACTATGCTTTGAACTGGTGATCATTTGACCAAGCTGACAGTTGGTATAAACCTAGCAAATCATTAAAACCAGATTTTTAAAGTTTCCAGTCTCCTGGGAAAATCATCTTAATTTAAATCTGTAGAGAACAATGTTCCTCCCTTCCCAATTCTAGAATGCTTAAACTGTTAACCATTCCGAAATTAATGCTAAATGATAAGCCGTATGATTCAGGACCAGTTCAAGATAAGATTCCATACTGAGCTTAAGCATGGTTGAGTTTGTGTGCTTGTACTTACTTCTTTTCATTGCCACTCAGTATGAATTGATAAAAACAACCAGAATAACTAAACTCAGTAAACACAATTTGGTTTGCTGTCCCAGTCTTATGATTGCATCTTATACAAGTATCGTGGTATAAATTATTTGTATCTGTGTTGACAAATAATGGCAATCAATGGCTGAAATATTTCAACTTTAACTTAGTATAGATGATATAATTTAGGGAGGAGCAAATCAGTTCAGACAACTCATGCTTTTGTTATAAAATCATAGAGTCATACAGCATGGAAACGGACCCTTTGGTCCGACCAGTCCATGCCGAACATAATCCCAAACTAAATTAGTCCCACCTGTCTGCTTCTGGCCTATATCCCTCCCAACCTTTCATATTGATGTATTTATCCAAATGTCTTTTAAATGTTGCAATTGTACCAGCATTCACTGCTTACTCAAGAAATTCATTTCAAATGCAAACCACACTCTGTGTAAAAAATTTGCTACATGTCTTGTTTAAACCTCTCTCCTCTCACCTAAAAAATGTGTCCCCTAGTCTTGAAATCCCCCATCCTAGGGAAAAGACAACTAACGTTAACTCTATCTATACCTTTCATCATTTTATAAACTTCTTTCAGGTCGCCTCTCATCCTCCTACGCTCTAGTGGAAAAAGTCCCAGCCTATCCAGCCTTTCTTTATAACTCAAACCTTCCATACATGGCAACATCCTGGTAAATACTAAATAAAAACTGAAGGAACTGCAAATGCTGTAAATCAGGAACAAAAACAGAAGTTGCTGGAAAAGCTCAGCAGGTCTGGCAGCATCTGTGAAGAAAATGTCAGAGTCGATGTTTCAGGTCCAGTGACTCTTCCTCAGCACTGAGGGTAGCTGGGAAACATCTGTTTATGTGCAGAAAATAGGGAGGGGGATGGGGTAGGGAGTAAACAATAGGATAAAGGATAGAGCCAGAAGAGAGAAGACCAGTTGCCAATTCTGACTTTAGTTGTGGTCCTTTTGGTAATATGAACATACCAATTCTTGATATAAACAGGGATGAATTAGCAGTAAATACTTTGTAGATTAAACAGCTTCCTGCCCATTGTCCTTCTTTGTCTGTACAACTGCTTTTCTTTCTCTTCGGGTAAAAGTCCTGGTAAATCTCTTCTGAACCCTTTCCAGCCTGACAATATCCTTCCTATAACTGGGTGACCAGAACTGGACACAGAATTCCAGAAGAGGCCTCACCAATGTTCTATACAACTTCAACGTGACTTCCCAACTCCTACACTCAAGAGGCTGAGCAACGAAGGCAAGTGTGCCAAACACCATTTTTAACCACCCGTCTATATGTGATGCAAACTGCAAAGTGTTATGTACCTGCACCCCTAGGTACCTCTGTTCTACAACCCTACCCAAGGCCCTACCATTAATTGTGTAAGCCCTACCCTTGTTTGTTGCACCAAAATGCAATACCTTGCATTTATCCAGATTGATCTCCATCTGCCATTTTTCAGCTCACTGACCCATTTAATCAAGATCCCTTTCTAATCTTAGAAAACCTTTTTTACTGTCTACTATGCTACCAATTTTGGTGTCGTCCGCAAACTTACTAACCATGCTTTCTATATTCTCATCCAAAGCATTTATATCACTAATAAACAGAGAACCCAGAACCAATCCCTGTGGAACACTGCTGGTCACAGGCCTCCAGTCATAAAGATTTGCTGAACAGTGCTTAGACATGTAATAATGTAAGATACTCTGTAAGTTTTAAAAGTTTAGGTATCACTTGGCTGATGTTAGTGGATTCCTCATGCATCCTTGTGATGACATTCAAAGGATACAGCATTTTTAAAACATTTTCTCCCTTACCCTGTACTGGAGGGCTTGTTTCTGTTACTCTGTTACTGAAATTCTGTTCCATGGCTATGCACAGAGCATGGTAATGACCTAGAACTCAATGCAGGATGAATATGAAACCGCTCCCCTCCCATCTCACTTCTGCCTGCATTCACTCAGATCCAAGCCCATCATGGGCAGGAAGCTCTTTAATCTACAAGGTATTTACCGCCAAATCCATCCCTGTTTGTATCAAGAATTGGTACATCCATATTACCAAAATGAGCCACAACTAAGGTCAGAATTTTCTCTCTCCAAAGATAATTTGCCATTACCTAGGCTATCAATTAAAATGAACTAACCTTAGCAAAGTTCCAGGTTAAGGAATTTATTTTGGTTTCTATGGCTCAAGTTTGACCTTATCTTTGCAACCTTTGAAATCAGTGCTTCGAATTTTTGAATTTTTCAATACCAAACCAATCCTGCAAAACTCTTCTTTAGAAACTATGCCGTTTTTATTCTTAATTAGATTGGTACAAGTGCAATGAGCGCAGCACTACTCAACTGACATGCGAGTTGTCTTTTGTTTCATTTTCATAGCAGGGGAGGCGATGGCCTAGTGGTATTATTGCTGGACTGTTAACTCAGAGACCCAAATAATGTTCCCTGGGTTTAAATCCTGCCACAGCAGATGGTGGAATTTGAATGCAATAAAATATCTGAAATTAAGAATCTTTTGATAACCATGTCGATTGTCAGGAAAAACCCATCTGGTTCACTAATGTCCTTTACGGAAGGAAACTGCCATCCTTACTGGTCTGGCCTACATGTGACTCCAGATCCACAGCATTGTGGTTGACTCTGAACTGCCCTCTGGGCAAGGATGGACAATAAATGCTGCCTAGCCAGCGACACTCTCATCCCGTTAATGAATAAAAAAATTTCCTCCAGAAGCGTGCAGATACCATTTTGAAAATTGGTGTGGTATGAATGAGGGATTACATTTGTGATTCAAACTGTTAAAGGTGAGATTCCTAAAGGTGATAATGTTACACCACTTCTTTTTGATGTCTTATTAAGTATAAATCCAACGTGGAGTCATATCTGGTTTCTAAACTATTCACAAGACCATAAGATCGTAAGAAATACAAACAGGAGTAGGCCATTCCTCAAAAATCTTGAATAAATTAAGCAGGAATAATTTCATGAAGCCCTGCTGATTCTACTTGGTTAGATTGTGATTTTCCAAATATTCTGCTATCATTTCCTTAGTAATTGATTTCAATACTTTCCCAACAAAGAATGTTTGACTAATCAGCCTATAGTTACTTATGTTTTGCCTCCCTTCCTTTTTGAATAGGGGTGTCATATTAGTGACCATAACTTTCTTACTTCTAACATAGTTATGGAAAAAGATAGGACAGATCCACAGATTAAGGCTCTAAACTGGAGCAGGGCCACTTTAGGGGCCATTAGGCAGGATCTAGCAGCGGTCAATTAGGTGAGTCTTTTGAAGGAAAAGGAACGACTGGCAAATGGGAAGCATTTAAACGTGTGATGCCAAGAGTCCAGGGACAGTATGTCCCTGTTAGGGAAAAGCTGGCAGCTTTAGGGATCCCTGGCTGACAAGGGATATTGAGGCTCTGGTCAGGAAAAAGAAGAAGGCAAACATTGGGTTTAAGCTATCGGGCTCAAGTGAATCCCCACATGACTATAAAAAGTGTAGGAGCATGCTTAAGAGGGAAATCAGAAGAGCAAAAAGAGGGTATGAAATGGATCTGGCAGATAAGGTTAAAGAAAATCCCAAGAGGTTATATAGCTATATTCAATGAAAAAGGGTGGTTAGGGAGAGAATAAGTCACCTTAAAGATCAGCATGGCCATCTATGTGTGGAGTCACAGGAGATGGGGTAGTTTTGGACCACAGACATATTACCAGAGAGGAGGTGTTTGCAGCCTTAAAGCGCTTTGAGATGGATAGATCCCCTGGGCCTGATCAAGTCCATCCTCAGACGTTGTGGAGGCTAGGGAAAAAATTGCAGAGGGCCTTGCAGAGATTTTTGCTTCAACTTTAGCCACTGATGAAGTTCCAAAAGATTGGAGGGTGACTAATGTTGTTTCATTTGTTTAAGAAAGGTAGCAAAGACAAGGTCGGGAACTACAGGCCAGTGAGCCTGACATCAGTGGTAGGCAAGTTATTGGAGAGGATACTGAGGAACAGGATCAACCAACATTTGGATAGTCAAGATCTGATTAAGGATAGTCAGCATGGATTTGTGTATGGGAAGTCATGTCTGACAAACATAGAATCCCTACAGTGTGGAAACAGGCCCTTCAGCCCAACAAGTCCACACTGACCCTCAAAGCATCCCACCCAGACCCATCCCCCTCCTCCTATAAACCCACCTAATACACACATCCCTGAACACTATGGGCAATTTAGCATAGCCAATCCACCTAGCCTGCACATGTTTGGACTGTGGGAGGAAACCAGAGCACCTGGAGGAAACCCACACAGACACAGGAAGAATGTGCAAACTCCCCACAGACAGTTGCCCAAGCGTGGAATCAAACCCCGGTCCCTGGCGTAGTGAGGCAACAGTGCTAACCATTGTGCCACCGTGCCATGCCGCAAAAATCTTTTGGAGTTTTTCGAACAGGTAATCAAGAGGATAAATGAGGATAAGGCAGTGAATATTGTTTATACGGACTTTAGTAAGGCCTCTGACAAGGTCCCACATGCAGGCTAGTCATGAACATTAGGTCACATGGGATCCAGGGAGAGCAAGCTAATTGGATTCAAAATTGGCTCAATGGTAGGAAGCAGAAGGTGATGGTTGAATGTTGTTTCTTGGACTGGAGGCCTGTGACTCGTGGTGTGCCACGGGGTTCGGTGCTGGGACCTTTGGTATTTGTTATTTATATAAATGATCTGGATGTGAATGTACAAAGCATAATTAGTAGATTTGCAGATGATACAAAATTAGGAGGTATAGTTGATAGCGAAGAAGGTTATCAAAAATTACAAAGAGATCTTGTTCAGATGGGGAAGTGGGCTGAGGATTGGCAAATGCAACTCAATACAGGTAAGTGTGAGGTGTTGCACCTTGGAAAGTCAACCAAAGTAGGACTTATACAGTAAATGGTAAGATCCTGAGGAATGTTGTGGAACAGAGAGACTTAGAAGCACAAGTACATAGTTTGTTGAATGAGGCATCACAGGTAGACAGGATGGTGAAGAAGGCATTTAGCATGCTGGCCTCCATCGGTCAAAACATTGAGTATGAGTTGGGATATTATGTTACATTATGTAAGTTGTTGGTGGGGCCGCACCTGAAGTATTGTGTACAGTTTTGGTAACCCTGTTATAGGAAAGACATAGTTAAGCTGGAAAGTATGCAAAAATATATGAGGATGTTGCCAGGACTAGTAGATCTCAGTTACAGGGAGAGGTTGGCCAGGATAGGACTTTATTCCTTGAAACATAGGAGAATGAGGTATATAAAATCTTGAGGGGCGTAGATAGGATGAATGCATACAGTCTTTTTTCCCAAGGAATGGGGAATTGAAAACTAGAGGGCATAGTTTTAAGGTGAGAGGGGAAAGATTTAAGAAGGACCTGAGGGGCAACTTCTTCACACAGAGAGTAGTGCAGATATGGAATGGGCTGCCAGAGAAAGTGGTTAAGGCAGGTACAATAGCAACATTTAAAAAACGTTTGCATAGGTACATATAGGGAAGGGTTTAGAGGGATATGGACCAAATGTAGGCAATTGGAACCAGCTAAGTGACCCTTCCTCAGAAGGGTCACCAGACCTGAAATGTTAACTCTGTTTTTTCCTTCACAGATGCTGCCAGACCTGCTGAGATTTTCCAGCAACTTTGTTTTTGTAAGTGGGCACCATGGTCAGCATAGGCCAGTTTGGGCCGAAGGGCCTGTTTCCATGCGTATTGCTCTGTGACTCTACTCTACTCCATTAGCAGTTTCTCAATCCTCTGCTATTCTGGAGAACCCAAAGATTTTTGGAAAATTACTACCAATGTATCCACAGTCTCTGCAGCTTCCAGTTTAGGACTCTAACATGCAAATCATCAGGGACAGGGGATTTATCTGCCTGTGGCCCTATTAGTTTGACTGATACAACTTCTTTTGTGATGGCGATGGTGCTCGATTCCTCGCCTCATATTCTTTAGTACTGGAGGGATGTTCAAAGTATCTTCCACTGTTAAGTCTGTTCAGGCTTGGATCTCCTGGGACTGTGTTAAATTAATCTGATCTCAGTTTAGACATGTATCTTTCCTACTGTTCAAGCTTTCAAATAACTAACTCTTGCAATGAACATTCGTGAGCTCAGTAAACGCTGTGATTCTTCCTGGTTGGGACCAATAGAATTACAGTCAGGTGGTAGACAAGGAATGCAAATTGCTTTTCCTCCCTGAAATCATAGCTATTGTGTAAATGAGCTCTAAATTGCAGGGAGGCTGTGAAAAATATCCTGGAGTAATTTATGGCCCGGCATGAGGCCATTCAGCCCATCAGATTCATGTCAGCTGCCCACAGATCAATCCAGTCAGTCAGACTCCATAACTCAGTCTTATAACCAAAAGAAATGTGAATGCTGTAAATCAGAAACAAAAACATAAATTGCTGGAAAAGCTCAGCAGGTCTGGCAGCATCTGTGAAGGGAAATCAGAGTTAACGTTTCAGGTCCAGTGACCCTTCCTCAGAACTGATGGTAGCTAGGAAAATGAGAGATAGTAGGAACTGCAGATGCTGGAGAATCCGAGACAACAAGGTGCAGGGCTGGATGAACACAGCAGGCCAAGCAGCATCATAGGAGCAGAGAGGCTGACGTTTCGGCCTAGGCCCGAAAC
>NC_063340.1:31406524-31415499 GCF_021869965.1 Rhincodon typus | reverse complement strand
CACCTTGTTGTCTCGGATTCTCCAGCATCTGCAGTTCCTACTATCTCAGACACACACATACACTTTCTCTCTCCACACCCCCCCCACACATGCATATGCACACACACACATCTTCTCTCTCCCCCTCACATACACGCATGGGTGAATTTGCATTTGCAGATTTGTAATTGCGGGTACATTCTATTTTGCCCAAAAAAGCACACAATTTGTTGACAGTCAATGTGGTATTTTATACATTCCTACTTTGGAAATAAAAGCAATCTCACTCCAAGTAGATACACAGTCAGATTCTAAACAAGGCATCACACCTAAAATGCATTGTCTGACCTGGTGCACTGAGGGAACTAATCAAATCTTTAGAGATAATAGGAACTGCCGATGCTGGAGAATCTGAGATAACAAGGTGTAGAGCTGTACAAACACAGCAGGCCAGACAGCATCAGAGGAGCAGGAAACCCGACGTTTCAGGTCTGGACCCTTCGGTCCAGACCCGAAACGTCAGCTTTCCTGTTCCGCTGATGCTGCTCTGGTCTGCTGTGTTCGTACAGCTCTACACCTTGTTATCTTTGACCAAATCTTTAGTTATTTCAAGGCAATGACTGGAAAGAAATTCTGGAATTTTCATATTAATCCTTTATAATTGATTAAAGATTTAACAGCCAACATAGGTTTGGTCAACACCGCATCAGTTCTATGAGCTTTTGATCTTTTGTTTATAAACTCTGTGTCCAATGCTATCTCTCTCACTGACACCTGAAGAAGAAGGAGTGAGACTTCAAAAGCTTTTGTCTTCAAATAAATCTATTGGGCGATAACCTGGAGCCATGTAATTTTCTTGCATAAACATGTGATTTTGGTTTAACCTAAAGTGAGATGCAGAGAGACCATTTGGTATGTGGGATTAATGATGTGTCCATGCAAAATGCCTACTAGCTGAAGCCCAACTAGACATCAAACAAACACTAAAATTGGCTTTGTCAGCAGAAAATGCAACAAGTGGAGCTTATGAGTTACAGGGTATTCAACAGAGGTGGACACCCTCGCCAGACCGACTGAGCTTAGGGAACACCACTTGAGTGAAGGCAGTTGCGTAGCCTCACTCAGAACATATTCTTAACAGAGGCATTTTAGGTCAGCCCACAGAAAAACCCTAAAACAAGGGCAAGCTGTTGTAGTTGCTGCCTGTACACAGAGTCGAGACAGCAAAAGAATCCCACCAGGCCTGAATTGAATAACAGAACTCATAGGCTGGTATCCAAAAGAGTGCACACCTTGGAAAGTACACCTACAGCTGGTTTGGAACAGTTAAATTGCTTAGAAACATCCAAGTCAGAACCAATCATAATAAACATCCGGTTAAATGCTCACTCAGTTCTAATGGAGGTTGACACCAGAACGGCTGTATCAGTGATTGTGGAACCAATCTTTATCAAAATTCACTCTCGTCTCCAACCTTAAGCTTGCGTAAGATCTCGGCCAGCTGAGAACCTACAACGAGGAACCCCTACAGATTAAGGGTACAACTTCGGTTTGGGTCTCCTATGAGAGGCAGTTGGTTCGGTTACAACTCATTACAGTAAAAGGCTCGGACCGAAGCTTGATAAGGTGAAATTAGTTGAGAAAGATTCAATTTGATTGGCTCGACATCTTTTGATTACAAAATGACTGCCTGAGCAAAGTCCTAATTAAATAGCCGGAGATTTTTCAGGAAGGTCCAGGGACTATCAAAGAGGCCAAGGTCACCTTGCATGTTGACCAAGAAGCATTCTGTGATTCTGCAAGGCCCGTCCAGTGCCATTTGCCTTACGTGCAAAAGTAGACGCAGAATTCAGGAGGCTGGAGTACGAAGGAATCTTCACACCAGTATCATTTGCGGAATGGGCAGCACCGGTCATATCGATTGTGAAGCCTGATGTGTCAGCCCGCCTTTGTGGGAATTTCAAACAAACAGTAAATCACAGCTGGATAAATACCCAGTCCCTCGCACTGACGATTTATATGCAAAGCTGGCAGGCGGGCTGTCCTTCACAAAGATGAACATGAGGTATATGCACCTGCAATTGCAATTAGATAAGGATTTCCAGAAGTATGCTACAATTAATACCCATAAGGGTTTGTACCAATATACAAGACTGCCTTTTGGGGTGTCATTAGCCTGTGCCATTTTCCAGTGGACAATGGAGAACATTTTACAAGGTCTACCCCAGACTGCCATTTATCTGGACGACTAGCTGATAACTGGGAAGGCCAATAAAGAATTTAGAGAACTTGTAGATCATGCTTAAACATTTCTCCAAGGCATGGGGTACACCTTAGAAAGGGGAAATGTGTGATCCAGGCACCCCAAGTGACCTACTTGGGCCACAGAATCAACATGACCGGGTTACACCTGTTGGAAGATAAAGTGAGGGTGATCAAAGCTCCGGCTACGTCTTTGCTTGGGTTGGTGAATTATTATGGAAAATTCTTACGTAATGTGGCCTCCATCCTGGCACCCTTACACCTGCTATTGAAAAGGGCTAGCCTTGGAAATGGTCTTGTAGCCAAGATGTAGTCTGTAGGGAAGTGAAGGAGCAGCAATTGTCAACTAAGGTGTTGGCACACAATCCCAAGCAAGATGTGGTGCTGACCTGTGATGCCTCCCTGTATGGTATCAGGATAATGTTGGCCCAGCAGAGAGGAACACACGATAGCATATGCTTCCCGGACTTTGACTGATGCCGATCGAAGATAGACAAGGAAGGTTTGGCGGTCATCTTTGGTGTGAGAAAGTTCTACCAGTACCCTTACGGATATAAATTTGTAATAGTAATGGACCACAAACCTCTGCTATGTCTACTTAAAGAGGACAGGGTTGTACCGCCTTTAGCTTCAGGTCAAATTCTGTGGGGGCCTCTTATCCTGAATGCGTACAGTTACAATTTGAAACATCATCCAGGAGGCCAAGTGCCAAAAATGGATGCCTTGAGCCACCTCCCACCGGCAAATGGACCAGCGGTGGTGCCTCCACTAGACTTTGTTCTTCCGGTTTTAAACTTTCTGGACACACTTCCAGTCACCACTGACAATATCAGACAGTGGACACAAAAATGTCCCATCATAAAACAGCTGTCGCTGGTGGGGGAAACAAAAGAGCCATCACTACCAGAACTGAAATCTTGCTGGACTCTGCGAAACCAGATCACCAGAGAGGACGGCAAATTATTATGGGGAGCAAGAGTGATTGTGCTGAAGAAAGATCACTGCTGATACTGGCCAAACTCCACCACAGTCATTGAAGAGTTTCCAAAATGAAGATGCTGGCGAGAAGTTATGTCTGGTGGTGAGGATTAGATGAAGACATAGCCGTGTTAATGGGGCAGTGCCCAGAATGCTAACAAGGACAAAAATTACCGCTAGCAGCTCCCCCACATTCATGGGAATGGCCGGGTAAACCCTGGACTCTGTTACATGTTAATTATGCCATTCCTTTCATGGGCCGCATGTTTTTAGTCATTGTGGACACCCATTCATAGTGGTTGGATGTGCATAGAGTTCATTCATCAAACACGCAGCCAAAGATTGAAAAGTTGTGAGCATCTTTTGTGATATACGGGCTCCCAGAAGTGTTGGTCTCAGACAACAGGCTATCCTTTACCAGCAGGGAATTCAAATATTTCCTAAAGTCGAATGGAATTCAGTATGTAAGGACAGCTCCATACCATCCATCGTCCAATGATCTGGCGGAAAAAACAGTCCAAACTTTGAGCTGATTCGAATAACCTGGGTGTCAATGGTAAGGTTAGTGAATGTTGAATGTGGTGTATGCAGTGCAATCAAGTTTCCTGAGTGTTGTTGGAGTTGTATTCATTCAGGCAGGTAGGGAGTGTTCCATCACACTCCTGACTTGTGCCAATTAGACAGGCTTTGCGGAGTCAGGAGGTGATTTACCTACTGTAGAATTCCCAGCCTGTAACCTATTCTTATAGCCATACTATTTATGCCTGGTCCAATTCAGTTTTTGACCAATACTAACCCGGAGGATGTTGATAGTGGGGTAATTCAGCAAAATGCCATGTGGAGATGTATACATTCTCTTTTGTTTTAGATTGTCATTACATGGTACTTGCATGGTGCAAGTGGCATCACATAGCAGTCCAAGCTTTAATATCATCAAAAGTGTGGCGGGAATGTGAAACAGAGCAGTAGGTCAGCATGTGGAGTGATGAGGAGAAGATCAATGTTAAGTGAAATTAGTCTAAAGGGAAGAATAGGCTAATCAGGTTAATGAAAACAGTGAGACTGATGGTCTGAAGTGTATTTATTTTAATGCAAGGAGTATAACTGGTAAGATAAGATAAGCTAGAGGCGGATTCGTACATGGGTCTACGATGTGGTAGCCATTACCGAAACTTGGTTGAGAGAAGGGCAGACTGGCAGCTCAACATTCCAGGCGAGATAGAGAGAAATGTAAAAGGGGTGGGTGAATTGCATTACTGACGAGGCAGAATGTCACAGCTGTAGGACATCTTAGAGGGCTTATCCAGTGAGTCTGTATGAGTAGAACTCAGGAATAAGAAAGGTGCAGTCACTGTAATCGAGTTATACTATATGCCTTCCAGAGAAACAGATATGTAAGCAGATCATGGAAAGCTGTAAAAACAACAGGGTTATTGTATTCGGTGATTTTAACTTCCCCAACATTGACTGGGATTCATTAGTGACAGGGACTTAGATGGGACAGAATTTGTTAGGTTCATCCAGGAGGGTTTCTTGAAACAACATAGGACATAGAACAGTACAGCACAGTACAGGCCTTTCGGCCCTTGATGTTGTGCCAACCTATTATCCTACTAAGATCAAACTACCCTGCATACCCTACATTATACTGTCATCCATGTGCCTATCTAATGTATCCGACTCCACTAACACTGCCAGCAGCGCATTCTACGCGCCCATCACTCTCTGTGTAAAGAACCTACCTCTGATATCTCCCCTATACCTTCCTCCAATCACCTTAAAATTATGCCCCCTCGTACTAGTCATTTCCGCCCCGGGAAAAAGTCTCTTGGTATCCACTTTATGCCTCTCATCATCTTGTACACCTCTATCAAGTCACCTCTCATCCTTCTTCGCTCCAATGAGAAAAGCCCTAGCTCCCTCAACCTTTCCTCATAAGACCTGCCCTCCAGTCCAGGCAGCATCCTGGTAAATCTCCCTGCACCCTCTCTAAAGCTTCCACATCCTTCCTATAATGAGGTGACCAGGACTGAACACAATATTCCAAGTGTGGTCTAACCAGGGTTTTATAGAGCTGCAGCATAACCTCGCAGCTCTTAAACCTCTTGGCCAATGAAAGCCAACACACAATATGCCTTCTTTACAACTCTGTCAACTTGGATAACAACTTTGCAGGATCTATGGACGTGGACCCCAAGATCCCTCTGTTCCTCCACACTGCCAAGAATCCTGCCATTAACCCTGTATTCTGCATTCAAATTCAAGCTTCCAAAATGAATCACTTCACACTTTTCCGGGTTGAATTCCATCTGCCACTTCTTTGCCCAGCTCTGCATCCTGTCAATGTCCCATTGCAACCTACAACAGCCCTCCATGCTATCCACAACTCCACCAACCTTCGTGTTATCAGCAAACTTACTAATCCACCCTTCCACTTCCTCATCCAAGTCATTTATAAACATCACAAAGAGCAGAGGTCCCAGAACAGATCCCTGCGGAACACCACTGGTCACCGAGCTCCAGGCTGAATATTTTCCATCTACTACCACCCTCTGTCTTCCATTGGACAGCCAGTTTTGTATCCAGACAGCCAAATTTCCCTGAAACCCATGCCTCCTTACTTTCTGAATGAGCCTACCATGGGGAACCTTATCAAATGCCTTGCTAAAACCCATATACACCACATCCACTGCTCGACCTTCATCAATGTGTTTTGTCACATCCTGAAAGAATTCAATAAAGCTTGTGAGGCATGGCCTGCCCCTCACAAAGCCATGCTGACTATTTCTAATCAAACTGTGCTTTTCCAAATAATCATCAACACTATCTCTCAGAATCCTCTCCAATAATTTGCCCACCACAGAAGTAAGACTGACTGGTCTGTAATTCCCAGGATTAGCCCTACTCTCTTTCTGAACAAGTGAATAACATTTTCCACCCTCCAATCATCTGGTACTACTTCAGTGAACAGCGAGGATGCAAAGATCATCGCCAAAGGAACAGCAATCTCTTCCCTTGTTTCCCGTGGAAACATTGGGTATATCCCATCTGGCCTAGGGGACTTATCTATCCTTATGTTTTTCAAAATTTCGAGCACATCCTCCTTTCTAACAACAACCTGTTTGAGCATATCAGCCTGTTTCATGATGTCCTCACAAACATCAAGATCCCTCTCACTGGTGAATACTGAAGCCAGGTATTCATTAAGGACCTCCCCTACCTCTCCAGACTCTGCACACAAGTTCCCTCCACTATCCCTGATTGGCCCTACCCTCACTCTGGCCATCCTCTTGTTCCTCATGTAAGCATAGAATGCTTTGGGCTTTTTCTTGATCCTACCTGTCAAGGCTTTTTCATGCCCCCTTCTGGCTCTCCTAAGTCCATTCTACAGTTCCTTCCTGGCTACCTTGTAGCCATCTAGAGCCCAGTCCGATCCTTGCTTCCTCAACCTTAAGTAAGCTTCCTTCTTCCTCTTTACTAGGTGTTCCACATGTCTTGTCATCCAAGGTTTCTTCACCTTACCATCCCTTCCTCACCTCAGTGCAACAAACCTATCTAGTACTCGTAGCAACTGCTCCCTAAACAACCTCCACATTTCTGTTGTGCATTTTCCTGAGAACATCTGTTCCCAATTTATGCTCTGCAGTTCTTGCATAATAGCTTCATAATTCCCCCTCCTCCAACTAAATACTTTCCTGTACAGTCTGCTCGTATCCCTCTCCTTGACTATAGTAAAGGCCAGAGACTTGTGGCCATGATCACGGAAATGCTGTCCCACCGAGAGATCTGGCACGTGGCCTGGTTTGTTGCCAAGCACTAAATCCAATATGACATCCCCTCTATTTGAGTCAGAAATCCTTCCTGGACACACATGACAAAATCTGCTCCATCTAAACTATTTGCACTTAGGAGGTTCCAGTCTATACTCAGGAAGTTGAAGTCACCCATGACAACAACCCTCTTACTTCTGCACCTTTTCCAAAATCTGCCTCCCAATCTGTTCCTCTGTGTCTCTGTTGCTATTGGGGGGGTCTATAGAAAACTCCCAATAAAGTGACTGCTCCTTTCCTGTTTCTGACTTCCACCCATATTGACTCAGTAGACAAACCCTCCTCGACGACCTCCCTTTCTGCAGCTGTGATACCATCCCTGATTAGGAATGCCACTCTCCACCTCTTTTACCTCCCTCCCTATTTCTTTTGAAACATCTAAACCCCAGGACATCCAACAACCATTCTTGCCCTTGTGTTATCCAAGTCTCTGTAATGGCCACTACATCGTAGCTCCAAGTACTGATCCATGCTGTTCTGAGGATGGGTCACTGGACCCGAAATGTTAGCTCTGTTTTTTCCTTCACAAATACTGCCAGACCTGCTGAGCATCTCCAGCAACTTTATTTTTGTTCCATGCTCTAAGTTCGTCACCCTTACTCCTGACACTTCTTGCGTTAAAATAGGCTCACTTCAACCCATCGCATTGACTGCGATTTTGACCTATCAACTGTCTATCCTTCCTCACAGACTCTCTGCATGCTGTATCTGCCGGTGCACCGGCTACCCCATCCTCTGATCCGTAGCTCCGGTTCCCTGCCAAACTAATTTAAAGCCTCCCGAACAGCTCTCGCAAACCTCCCGTCCAGGATATTGGTGCCCCTCCAGTTCAGGTATATCCCGTCCTTCCTGTACAGGTGCCACCTTCCCCAGAAGGTATTCCAATGATCCACACATCTGAAGCCCTCCCTTCTACACCAGCTCTGTAACCATGTGTTCAGCTGCACTCGCTCTCTATTCCTGGCCTGACTAGCCCGTGGCACCAGGAGTAATCCTGAGAGTACTACTCTGCTCATCCTGTCTTTTAGCTTCCATCCTAACTCCCTATATTCACTTTTCAGGTCCTCATCCCTTTTCCGAGCTACCAAGGTGTAGAACTGGATGAACACAGCAGGCCAAGCAGAATCAGAGGAGCAGGAAGGCTGACGTTTCAGGCCTAGAACCTTCTTCAGAAATGGGGGAGGGGAAGGGGGTTCTGAAATAAATAGGGAGAGAGGGGGAGGCGGAAAGAAGATGGATAGAGGAGAGGATAGGTGGAGTGGAGACAGACAGGTCAAAGAGGCGGGGATGGAGCCAGTAAAGGTGAGTGTAGATGGGGAGTTGGAGGAGATAGGTCAGTCCAGGGAGGACGGACTGGTCAAGGGAGCGGGATGAGGTTGGTAGATGAGAGATGGGGGTGGGCCTTGAGGTGGGAGGAGGGATAGGTGGGAGGAAGGACAGGTTAGGGAGGCGGGGACAAGCTGGGCTGGTTTTGGGATGCGGTAGAGGGAGGGGAGATTTTGAAGCTTGTGAAGTCCACATTTATACCATTGGGCTGCAGGGTTCCCAAGCAGAGTATGAGGTGCTGTTCCTGCAACCTTCGGGTAGCATCGTTGTGGCACTGCAGGAGGCCCAGGATGGACATGTCGTCTGAGGAACGGGAGTGGGAGTTGAAATGGTTCGCAACTGGAAGGTGCAGTTATTTAGTGCGAACCGAGCGTAGGTGTTCTGCAAAGCGGTCCCCAAGGCTCCGCTTGGTTTCCCCGATGTAGAGGAGGCCACAACAGGAACAGCGGATACAGTATACCACATTAGCAGATGTGCAGGTGAACATCTGCTTGATGTAGAAAGTCTTCTTGGGGCCTTGAATGTGGGTGAGGGGGGAGGTGTAGGGGGTAGATGTAGCACTTCCTGTAGTTGCAGGGAAAAGTGCGGGTGTGGTGGGGC
>NC_063340.1:31385693-31406424 GCF_021869965.1 Rhincodon typus | reverse complement strand
GGGGGGGGGGGGCAATTGCGGTCCTTGAAAAACGAGGACATCTGAGATGTACGGGAGTGGAATGCCTCATCCTGGGAGCAGATGCGGCAGAGGCGAGGGAATTGGGAATAGGCGATGGCATTTTTGCAGGAAGGTGGGTGGGAGGAGGTGTATTCTAGGTAGCTGTGGGAGTCGGTGGGCTTGAAATGGATATCAGTTTCCAGGTGGTTGCCAGAGATGGAAACAGAGAGGTCCAGGAAGGAGAGAGAGGTATCAGAGATGGTCCAAGTGAACTTAAGGTTGGGATGGAAGGTGTTGGTGAAGTGGATGAACTGTTCGAGCTCCTCGTGGGAGCACGAGGCGGTGCCGATACAGACATCAATGTAACGGAGGAAGAGGTGGGGTTTAGGGCCAGTGTAGCTATGGAAGAGGGATTGTTCCACGTAACCTACAAAGAGGCAGGCATAGCTTGGGCCCATGCGGGTACCCATGGCCACCCCCTTTGTCTGTAGGAAGTGGGAGGAATTGAAAGAGAAGTTGTTGAGGGTGAGGACGAGTTTGGCTAAGCGGATGAGGGTGTCAGTGGAGGGGGACTGGTTGGGCCTGTGGGACAGGAAGAAGCGGAGGGCCTTTAGGCCATCTGTATGGGGAATGCAGGTGTATAGGGACTGGACGTCCATGGTAAAGATGAGGTGTTGGGGACCGGGGAATTGGAAGTTTTGGAGGAGGTGTAGGGCGTGGGTGGTGTCACGGACGTAGGTAGGGAGTTCCTAGACCAAGGAGCCTGCTGTGTTCATCCAGCTCTACACCTTGGTATCTCAGATTCTCCAGCATCTGCAGTTCCTACTATCTCTGAAACACTTTTCCTAGCTATGTCATTGGAAACGATGTGTACCACGACTTCTGGCTGCTCACCCTCCCCCTTAAAAATCCTACAGAGTCGATCCGAGACATCCCTGACCCTGTCACCCGGGAGGCAATATACCATCCAGGAGTCTTGGTCATTACCACAGAATCTCCTGTCTGTTCCCCTAACCATTGAATCTCCTATCACTATCGCTCTCCCATTCTCCCCCAATCCCTTCCGAGCCACAGAGCCAGACTCAGTGCCAGGCTTTGCCCTGATAGGTCGTTCCCCCCCAACAGTATCCAAAGCGGTTTACTTATTATTGAGGGGAATGGCCACAGGGGATCCCTGCACTGTTTGCCTATTCCCCTTCCCTCACCTGACGGTCACCCAACTACCTTTATCCTGTAACTTGAGTGTGACAACCTCCCTATAGCTCCTATCTATCATCCCCTCAGCCTCCCAAATGATCCGGAGTTCATCCAACTCCAGCTCCAGATCCCTAACGCAGTCTGTGAGGAGCTGGACCTGGGTGCACTTCTGGCAGGTGAAGTCAGAAGGGACACTAGTGGTGACCCCTACCTCCCACATCCTAAAAGAGGAGCATGCAACTGCCCTAGCTTCCATTCCTTCTACTCTAGATTGCCAAAAGAATAAAGAAAAAAAAAGCATACCTTACCGACCCTCCACACAGTCTTTTTTTTGGTTAGCGGAGGAGGATGGGTGTGAGACACTACACGTGTAGTGTTTCAGACTTAGCCAATTCCCGAATATATTAGTTCACTTCCTCGCTGCCCCCTGACTCGCACACTCACCACTCCCACCACTGAATTCAAGAAGGCCGCTGACTCACAAGGCAAGTTTTTCATAGGGAAATCTTACCTTCCCGGCTGTCCCCTGGCTTGTGCTCTCACCACTCCCGCCACTGAATTCAACATTTAGATACTACAACTAGGGAAGGAGCTGTGTCAGACTTTGTACTGGGAAATGAGCCTGGTCAGGTGGTCAAAGTTTTTGGGGGAGCAGTTTGGGAACAGTGACAATAATTCTGTAAGTTTTAAGATAGTTATGGATGAGGAAAAGACTGGTCCTTGGGTGAAAGTGCTATGTGGGGGTAGGCTAATTACAGCAATATTAGGCAGAAACTGCAGAAATTATTTTGGGTGTGCCTGAGGGTAAATCCATATCTGACATGTCTTATCTGACATCCATATCTTAAAGGCCAGTTGATCAGAGTTCAAGAACAGCATGTGAGGATGAAAAATAAGGACGGCAACATTCAAGAACCTTGGATGACAAGAGATATTGAAAATTTAGTCAAAAAGGAAAACGAAACATATGTAGGGATTAGGAAACTAAAATCAAACAAGTTCCTTAAGGAGTATAGAGGAAGCAGAAAAGAACTTTAACAAGAAATCAGGAGGGCTATAAGGGACCATGAAATGTACTTGGCATGTAGGATTAAGGAGAACTTTGTAGGCATTTTATACATTTTTAGGAGCATAAGGGTAACTGGGAAAAGGGGCGTCTGCTCAAGGACGAAGGGCATTTATGTCTTTAGCCAGGGGAAGTGGGTGAGGTCCTTAGTAAGTATTCAGCTTTCATCAGAAATGTCACAAAGAAAAAGAGGATGTTAAGTCTGTTTCCTTTTTTGCCCTGTAGCCATTTCTCTGACTTAATTCAAATCCAGTAGCTTTTTTCACACCAAGGGGGTGGCATGGTGGCTTGGTGGCTTGGTGGCTCAGTGGTTAGTACTGCTGCCTCACAGCACCAAGGACCTGGGTTCAATTCCACCCTTGGGCAAAGGTCTGTGTAGAGTTTACACATTTTCCATGTGTCTGTGTCAGTTTCTTCCCACAGTCCAGCAATGTGAAGGCTAGGTGGATTAGCCACAGGAAATGGAGAGTTATAAAGTAGCAGGGGTGGGTCTGGGTATTTTGCATCACTATTCACCTGGAGAAGGAGTTGGATGTTGATAAAATTAGAGAGGGGTATGCTGATATTCTAAGGCATGTCAGGTGTATGATATAGGCAGCCATTCAACCCTCAACAGCATTCTAGCTCCTAATGGACCAACCAATCAATCCCATACCTCCAGTCAACTTCCATTATAC
This sequence comes from Rhincodon typus, assembly GCF_021869965.1. NCBI lineage: Eukaryota > Metazoa > Chordata > Chondrichthyes > Orectolobiformes > Rhincodontidae > Rhincodon > Rhincodon typus. Next base: position 31,403,484 of record NC_063340.1, on the reverse strand, counting down.
TGCAAGTTTTCTTTACCAAAGAGTACCTGTCCATTTTCCTTTTGAAATTATTGATTGTTCCTATGTTTACTACAATAATGGGCAGTGGGCTTCACTCACAACATATAAAACACCTTCTTCTCATATTGCTCCTGTAGTTCTTGTCCAAAATCATAAATCTGTCTTCCCTAGTTCTTGTACCATCAGCTAGGGAGAAGAATATACATTACCTAATCCTGTCATTATCTTGTACATCTTTATCCAAACACCCCTCAAGCTCATTTGCTCTAAGGAGAATAAACCCAGCTGCTGCAATCCAACCTGTAGGTAAAATCCCTCGTTCTGGTGAATCTCCCTGCATATTTTCCAGATCCTTCACATCATTCCTAGTGTGTGGTAGCCAGAATTCAATGCAAATTGGAGCCTAACCAGAGATTTAGAAAGGCTCATTGACTTTCCTGTTTTTCTATGCAATGCTTCTACCCATGAAGCTCAGAAACCCAGCAGTTTTACTAACCATTCTCTCAATATGTCCGGCTATCTTCAAAGATTGATGCCTACCCCTACTGTGTTTCCTTGTTCCACACTTGCTTCAGGTGCAAGTCGATCAGGCTGTTCTTCAAGAGGTGGAAAATGTAATGCAAATGCCAGCATGTTTCAGAGCATAGGAATGATCCCACACTTCAGCTATGCCTCTCTGCAGGTACTCCTCACAGCTGTCTGGGAAAGGGGTGAGCTCCTGTTTCTCACTGATGGCAGTAGGAGGTCCTCCTATCTAACCAAGCATTGAGAGTTAGTGCTCATGAGCCCACAGCAGAACCTGGGTGCCTTGCTGCAAAAGAATGGCCAATCTGTTGCAAGCCACAAGGATATATTATGAGATTTAACATTCACAGAAATCTGACTCTTAAGTGCAGCAAACTATTCCCTTCATCAACCTTCTCTGCTACTTCATCACAAAAATTAATTTGATTAGTCTAGCAGAATCTGCGATTCACAAATCTTTAATTAATTAAATCTCTTCCAAGTGCCAATTGATTCTATTTCCCTTGAATATCCATTCCAAAACTTCACCCACCACTAACTGACTTGTCCAGGATTGTTTTTACAGTCTTTCTTGAATAAGGCTGTCACATTTACCAATCTCCAATCCTCTGGTACCTGTACCATCCTCACATTTTAGGGAAGATTGAAAGATTATGGCAAGCCCTTCAGTTATGTGTATCTCTACTTCCTTTAGCAAACTGAGGGCAAACCATCAGGACCAGGTAAATTATTATTCTTCCATGAGACGTTGGCAAGGCCAGCATTTTTGCCCATCCCTAATTACCTTTAAGAAGCTCGAGGTCAGCTGCAGTCTATCTGATGCAGGTATAGCCACAATGTTGCTAAACAGAATGTTGACCCAGTGACAGTGAAGTCAGGATGGTGCGTGGCTTGGAGGAGAAATTTCAAGTGGAGGTGTTTCCATGTATATATTGCTCATCTCCTCAAGGTGATTGAGGTTGTGCATTTGGAAGATGCAGTAGAATAAAGTTTGGTTGCAGCAGTGCACTTTGTTGGAGTGACTATCTAGTGAATAGGGTGTCAGTCAAGTATTTATCCTGGATGGTGTTAAGTGTTTTTGGAACTATACCCAGTGGAGAGTATTCCATCATATTCCTTACTTGTGCCTTACAGATGGTGGACAGGCTTTTGAAGACAGAAGGTTAATTACTTTCCACAGAATTACCAGCCTCTGACCTGGTTCATATAGCCCACAGTATTTATATGGCTGGACCAGTTCAGTTTCTAGTCAATGGTAACCCCCGGGATGCTGAGGGTAGGGAATTCAGTGATGAAAATGTCATTGAATGTCAGAGAGAAACAATTAAATTCTCTTTATTTGGAGATGGTCAGTGGCTGGTACTTGCATGGTGTAAATGTTACTTTCCACCTATCAGCCCCAGCCTTAATGTTGTTCTGGCCTTATGCTGAGTGTACGGATGCAAGCTGGTTTGGTAGGAGCAGATGTTGGTCTGTAACCCTGTAATTCATGGTTCTTCAAGTAAACATGCGGCCTTTTTCATGTTTTTCAGCAGTGAATGCCATGCTCCCACTGGTTTTTGTTGCCATCATACTTATGGCTTGAGTTTCTACTTTGCACAATGGAAAGATGGCTAGTCTTGTCTCTGCTGGTCACTTAGAACAGTACAGCACAGGAAGAGGCCCTTTTGCCCACGATGTTGTGCTGAACATGATGCCAAATTAAACTAATCCCTTCTGCCTGTCCTAAATCTATATTCTTCCATTCCTTGCATATTCATGTGCTTATCTGAAACTCCCTTAAACCTCTATCATATCTGCCTCCACCACCATCACTGGCAGTGCATTCCAGGCTCCTATCACTCTTTGTGTAAAAAACTTGCCCCTCACATCTCCTTTGAACTTTCCCCCTCTCACCTAAAATGCATGCCTCCTAGTACTAGAAATTTCAACTCTGGGAAAAAGATTCTGACCATCAACCCTATCTATGCATCTCACTCGTAGCCTGTTAGGGTTTCCCTTACCCATGAGTGACTGCTGCCTGATTCTAGTATGTTTATGCAAACTCTTTTATTTACATTATTGCATAAAATGCTGTTCTTTGCACGTACATCTCTCACTATTAAAAGAATATTCCAACCTTTCTTCACAGTCCCTTGAATATGACTGCTTATATAATGTATGATAAGAAAATGAGATGCTAACGTACATCTTAATTACATTTACTACCCTCTGAGTGGAAAATAAATGCTTACTCACATCCCTTTAATCCATTAACAATTACTTGCCTTGAGGAGTGCAGCTCCAGCAATACTCAAGAAGCTTGACACCATCCAGGATAAAGTAGCTCGTTTGATTGGCACCACATCCAGAAACATTCATCACTCCATCACTGGCACTCAGCATGCACTAGCTACAAGATGCACTGCAGACATTCACCAAAGATTCTGCAACAGCATCTTTCAAACCCATGACCTCTTCCATCCAAAAGGACAAAAGCTGTAGATATATGGGACACCACCAACTGCAAGTTCCCCTTCAAACCACTAACCATCCTGACTTGGAAATATATCGTCGTTTATTCCACGTTGTTGAATCAAAATCCTGGAATTCCCTCCCCAACAGTATTGTGGGTCTACCTATAGCACATGGACTGCAGCAGTTCAAGAAGGCAATTCACCACCTTTGTGAGGGCAATTAGGGAAAGGCAATAAATGCTGGCCTAGCCAGCAATAGCCATGAGTGACTAAAAGGATTAAATTATGGCCCCAGCTTTAGACCCTCTGCTAAGATAAATAGATCATGCCTATTTACTCAGTTGAGGCCCTTCATAATTTTATGCAAATCAAATAAATCTCCCCTGTCTCCTTTGTCCCAAGGAAAACCCCAGCCTTCCAATTTTTCCTCATAGCCAAAATTATCCAGTTCTGACAAAAGCCTTGTAAATCTCTTCCGCACTATCTCCAGTGCTATCACATCCTTCATATAATGTGATGTGATCTAACTTATGTTTTATATAATGCTAGAATAATATTGTTCCTCTTATATTCCATGCCTCAGTTATTAAGAAAGGCCCTATGACTTCTTAACTACCAGACTAATGATCTTAATTGATACCTTGACAAACTCAAGCACCGAGCTACAACATGGTCCTTTTTATATATTTTTATATGTTTCTTCCATGCCCTCGCCACACACCAATCCAAACTAAATGTTAAAATTCCCTACAGTTCGCACCAAATTACCAGCGTTGCCTTTCAAACTTTATCAATGTTCTACAGATTGTGTACCATTTTTATGTTCTAACGCTGATGTGGAAGAAAGAGGGTGAAGTTCACAGTTAGTCAGAGGAGATAAGTACTGAAGAGGATCTAATCACTGATAGAGAATTCCAAGCATACCCTTTACAACTTCTGTAAAGCACAGGTCATGCTTGTGACAATTTTTCAGACACTGCAAACTAAAGAATTTACATAAGGTTTTTCAGTCCAACTGAAGGTGCTTTTTTTGACAAATTTTTTTTCTTCCCTATTCGGGAAGTGCATGAGGAGGTGAGGTGCTACTGAGCTCAGCCTATTCTTTGAGTGTTATGTTGTTCCCATTAGGATTCCAAAATAGTGTCAGCGACACCTTCACACACCCAACAGAAAGAATATAATCTTATGGAGGTGACTTTGTGGGACATGGGGGAGATCATGGCTATCTGAAAAGCTGGTAAGATCTCCACATTGTCTTGTTTTGGGATGGCCTGCTAACCCCTGTTCCATTCAGGCCCCCATCAAGTCAGTAGTGAGCTTTCCCTGGAATCAAAGACCCTAAACTAGTGGAAGTCCCACTCACAAAAAGAAGTGAACCAATCAGACGCTGGAAAATCTTCTCTCCTTAGAAATGCCACCCTCTAAATAGTGACAGCTGCTGGCATAACACCCCTGAGATTTTAGATCAAGGGTACCCAGGCATAGGTGAGTTTTGGTAGGAAGAAAGTTATGGGCTGGGGGTCAAGAGAATTTTGATTGGGAAGAAACGCAGAGGTTGGTTTTCAATGATTTTAAGAACATTTTATTGCAAGTATATTGGTGCAAACATTCATTTTCACCTTTGCCTTCTGTTACGGGGGAAATAATGCATTCTTGCCTCTGTGATGCCCACCTATCCTGAAAAGCTTTGAGGATACCAGGAGACACCATGTGTTCCCTGCTGGAAATGGGGAAGGGAGCTAAATGAAAATTATGACTTGATAAAGGTGTACAAAATGATCAGAGGTATAGATAGAGTGGACAGCCAGAGACTTTTTCCTAGGGTGGAGGTAACTATTATGAGGGAGCATAGTTTTAAAGTGAGTGGAGGTAGATATAGGGGAGATGTCAGAGGTAGGTTCTTTACTCAGAGTGGTAGGGGTGTGGAATGCATTACTGGAGAGGGTAGTGGAGTCGGCCTTATTAGGGGCATTTAGGTGGCTATTAGATAGGCTTTTGGATGATAGTATAAGGTAGGGGTGGAGGTTAGGTAGACCTTAGGTTTAGGGTAAAAGTTTGGCACAACATCGTGGGCCGAAGGGCCTGTACTGGCTGTACTGTTCTAAATTCTATGTTCTACGTTCTAAAATGATATTGATGGGTAAGATAATGCATCCAGTTTCAAGGCTACTGGTTAAAATCAAGCTCTTTTTACAATTTTAACCAGCTCCTCAGAGCCAGGCCCAAGAGCAGACCCACGAGGATGACCTAAGATGTGCCTGGCCTCTATACACGGAATGAAGAACCCAGCTCCATTTTAAAATTTCTGTGGTTACCCAGTGCGTCTTCTTAGCCCAGAAGAATGAAATCTTCTGGATTTTTGTGATAAAGCCAGGAGGAGGATCAAAGGGACCAGCCAGTACCTCAATATGCAGGTTACCGGCTGGTTTATGACCAGTACTTGACTCCTGTAAGATAGCACGCTGAGTTGTTAAAGTGTCCCTATGCAGATCCCAGCCAGACATGAAATGCAACGTGCTCTGCCCACACCAGTAGTGGTCTGAGCACAGCACCTGCCACTCAAAGCTGCTGAAACATGGGAGCTGCCGGAACATGCATATTATACAGGCAGTGAATTCTCAACATTGACTCCAGGTCTCACCAAAGTGAGGATCTCAGGACGGAGATTCCGCAGATGCTCACCAGGTCGAAGGACACGACCAAGTCCCTCTACCACTGCCCGCCCTGCACCCCGCACCGCCTCCCACCCCCACAATTCTAAGATGGTTTGGCCATCTCTGTGGTTCTTGTCCTCAATGGTGCAGTTGAAATCTCGCCTTCTTAAAGTTAAAGTCTCCAAATTCACCGGTTGCAATTACCCATGTATGCTCTCTATCAACTCTGGAGCTGTTGGTTGACCTTTAAAGGGACTTAATTTCTAACACTGAAACAAATGATAAGGTTGAAGTCCATTTGCATCCATCTTTAGCCAAAAGTGCCAAATGGATTGTCCATCTCAACATCCTCCAGAGATTCCCAGCATCACTGTCCAAATGTTACGACACGAGGATAGCAAGCCAAACCAAATCAGCCTTACTGTCACTAGATTTACAACACAGTGAAATTGAAATATTCAATGACCCTCAAAATTGCTCAATTGTTCCTAACCGGACTTTATGAGTGTTTTTATGACAAACAAAAATGAACAATTTATTAATACTGTAATGTTAGCAGGACAAAGCTAAAGAACAAGGTAGTGTAATTAATGTCAATGATTTAAACCTAATCTTTTTTGATCATAACCCCAACTCGCAGACAGACAGACACACTAAGGGACAAACTAAAATAAAAGAATTGTAGTTTGACTCTTCAATTAAACAGTTTCAAATGTTGGATGCTGAGCCTTCATGCAATCCTTGGATAATGAGCTGTTCACAGGTACATAACCATATATCCAATTTTAAACAAAAATAGAAGTTGCTGGAAAAGCTCAGCTGATCTGGCAGCATCTGTGAAGAAAAAAATCAGAGTTAACATTTCAGGTCCGGTGACCCTTCCTCAGAACAGATGGCCATATGTATCTTTGAGTTGTTACATCTTGTAGGCCTTGATGACTGAAAGGAAAAGAAAAACTTTCTTGTTAGCACAACAAATGAGCTGGAGGATGAAGTGAAACTGCAGAGCGGTGCAACCCTGAGCCAGTGTGTTGTGATGCTGTTGGAGAGAGAGGTCAAAAGTGTGCATGTGACACCGCATGGCACTGAGTGTGGATCTCAGGATGCCACGAGAGCAACTGTCTGTGAAACGTTGAACATCCAGGAGATATCTGTGATCCTGGGAGGATTCAAAACATGAGGGATGAAACTTCAGTTGGAATCCACGTGGGATGAGTCAAAGCCCAGAGGCAGTCACTGAGGAATGTGATATGGCTGTGGAAATGAGTTTTAGCAAATACTTGGTCAAACACCAGGAGTGACGGTGAAATTAATGTCAGTGGACAAGAAGAAAGATTGGAACGGAAATCATGTCTTCAAGGTGGATATGCCTAGAAGAGATGTGGCAGTAACTTAAATACTAAACAAAAACCGAAAGAACTCTGGATGCTGTAAATCAGGAACAAAAACAGAAGTTGCTGGAAAAGCTCAGTAGGTCTTGCAGCATCTGTGAAGAAAAAAAATCAGAATTAACATTTCAGGTCAGGTGACCCTTCCTCAGGTTCACATTCATCAGTCACTGATGAAACTTCATTAGACTTCCAGAAATATTTACGTATTTCTTACAGACTGGGATTTTGTTCTGAGAACATTCAACAATTCGATAACTGGACAGAAAACTAGAGAGAGTGAAAAAAACAGCAGTCAGTCCCAATGTTTCCAAAAATCATTCTGCGCCTGCTAAAGCCAGACAGAACCGGTTTTCTCTTTTCTCTTTTTTAGTCAATATTCTCTGTGGCTGGCTGGCTAGCACTAGTCTTACCTTGAGTGACCAACTCAACATCAAAGCAACTAGAACCCTGGGCATGGCAACACTCAACACCAAATCAGTCACAATGTTCTTTAAATTAGTAATTAAATTGCATAATCTTCTAGGCCTGTCACCAACAGCAAACATCTGCATTCATTTCTTTCTCTTTTAAAACACACAGCTGTTCAAAGTTTAATTAACCCTAAACTCAACTCAGAGTTCCACACAAAATGAGTAAAATAAAAGAAAAATAGCCTCTATACCAATCTTCAGCCAATATGATTCACCCCCCATGTGTTACCAAAAACTGGCTGAAGGCACTGAATACTATATGGGCCTGACAAGATTCCAACAATGGTACTAAAACCTTGTGCTCCAGAACTAGCTATTCACGTAGCCAAGTTGTTTCAATACAGCCACAATCCTAGCATTGACCCAGTAATGTGGAAAATTGCCTGTCTACAAAAAAAAGTCAAATCCAACTTGGGCAATTACTGTTCCATCAGTCAGTTTATATGCACAAGATAAGATGGAGGGAAGGTGTAAATGATAAGTGCGGATAAGAGCCCAAAGAGAGAAAAGAACAGTTGGACAGACAAAGGACTGGATAATAATCTGGCCCCACCCCTCCCTTGTCAGCCTTCCGCAGGGACCGTTCTCTTTGGGACACCCTGGTCACTCTTCCTGCACTCCCAACACACCCCCACCAATAGCCTCACAGTGCCTTCCCCTGTCACTGCAGAAGGTGTAACACTTGTCTGTTTACTTTCTTCCTCCTCTGTATCCAAAGGCCCAAACACACCCTTCAGGTGAAACAGCACTTTTCCTGCACTCACACAATCTACTCAACTGCATTCACTGCTCACAATTTTGTCTCCTCTACACTGGGGAAATGAAGTATAGACTGGGTAACCACTTTGGAAAATACCTATGTTATGCCCGCAAAAGTAACCCAGAGCTTCCAGTTGCCTCCCACTTCAACACACGACCCTGCTCCCTGGCCAACATCTCTGTCTCAGGCTTGCTGCAGTGCTCCAGTGAAGCTCAACACAAGCTGGAAGAACTGCACTTCATTTTCCACATGGGGACCCTGCAGCCTTCAAGACTCAATGTCAGGTTCAATAACTTTAGAGCTTGAACTCTCCCATATCCTTACCCCAACCCCCACACACCAGGCCTTGTTATCACATAGCCTGCTATTAAACACAACCCATTGTTAGCTACTAACAGTCCTCTTGGCTAGATTATTATCCACTCCTTTGTCTGTCCAATGGTTCTTCTCTCTCTTTGGGCTTGATACCTACCTATTGTTTACTCCTTATCCCCTCCCCCTACCCTGTCTTTTGTATATAAACCGATGTTTTCTTAGCTACCATCAGTTCCAAGGAAGGGTTATCGACCCAAAACATTAACTCTGATTTCTCTCCACAGATGCTGCTGGACCTCCTGAGCTTTTCCAGCAATTTCTGTTTTCATATCTGATTTAAAGCATCCACAGTTCTTTTGGTTTTTACTGTTCCACCAGTTCCTGACTTCATTACATCCTTAGTCCTATCATGGACAAAAGAATTGATTTGGGGCCCCATAGCAAAAATATTTTTATCATCTATAAACATGAGTGAAGTACCGAAGAACTGGAGGGTGGCTAATGTTGTGCCATTGTTTAAGAAAGGCTGTAACGAGAAGCCTTGAAATGACAAACCTGTGATTCTGACGTTAATGGTAAGCAAGTTGTTGGAAGTGATTCTGAAAGACAGGATCTACATGCATTTGGAGAGGCAAGGATTGATTAAGGATGGTCAGCATGGTCTTGTGCGAGGAAAATCGTGTCTCACAACTTGATTAAGTTTTTTAATGAAGTAATCAAAAAGATTGATGAGGGCAGAACGATAGACGTGGTTTATTTGGACTTTAGTATAGCTTTTGACAAATTTCCCCATGGTAGACTAATTAGTAAAGTTAGACCCCACAGACTTCAGGGTGAGTTTGCCAATTGGACACAAGATGAGCTTTATGGTAAAAGTCAGAGGGTGGTGGTGGAGGGTTGTTTGTCGAACTGGAGGCCTGTGACCGGTGGTGTTCCACCGGGATCGGTAGTGGGTCCATTTTTGTTTGTCATTTAGTTTAGTTTAGTTTGGGAACATGTTTGGCGTGGACTGGTTGGACTGAAGGATCTGTTTCCCTGCTGTATGACTCCTGAGATGACATGAAAGTGAATTGATATATAAATGATTTGGATGAGAATATAGGTGACATGGTTAATAAAAAAAATGAAAGAACTGTGGATGTTGTAAATCAGAAACAAAAGTAGATATTGTTGGAAAAGCTCAGCAGGTCTTGCAGCATCTGTGAAGTGAAATCAGAATTAACATTTCGGGTCCAGTGAGCCTTCCTCAGAACTGTTCTGAGATGGGTCACCAGACCTGAAACGTTAGCTCTGATTTCTCTTCATTTATACTACCAGACCTGTTGAGTTTTTCCAACAATCTCTATTTTTGTTTACAATTACTAAATTTGCAGATTACATCAAAATTGGTGGTATAGTGGACAGTGAAGAAGGTTATCTAAGGTTACAAAGATATTTTGATCAATTGGGCCAATGTGCTGAGGAGTGTCAAGAATGAAGAACAAAGAAAATTACAGTACAGGAACAGGCCCTTCAGCCATCAAAGCCTGCACCGACATGCTGCCCATCACAACTAAAGCCCCTTACCATTCCGGGGACCGTATCCCTCTATTCCCATTCTATTTGTATATTTGTCAAGACACCTTTAAAAGTCATTATCATATCTGTTTTCTCTATCTCCGCTGGCAGTGAGTTATAAGCACCCATCACCCTCTGTGTAAAAGACTTGCCTTATACATCATCTTTTAACCTTGCCCCTTGCACTTTAAATCTATGCCCCCTAGTAACTGACTCTTGCACCCTGGGAAAAAGCTTCTGACTGTCCACTTTGTCCATGCCCTTCATAGTCTTGTAGACCTCTATCAGGTTGCCCCTCAACTTCCATCATTCCAGTGAGAACAATCCAAGTTTCTCCAACCTTTCCTCATAGCTAATGCCCTCCATACCAGGCAACATCCTGGTCATTCTTTCCTGAACCATCTCCAAAGCTACCAATTCCTTCTGGCAATGTAGCGACCAGAATTGAACACAATATTCCAAATGCGGCCTAACTAAGGTTCTTTAAAGCTGCAACATTACCTGCCAATTTTTAAACTCAATGCCCTGGCTGATGAAGGCAAGCATGCCGTATGCCTTGTTGACTACCTTCCCCACCTGCGTGGCCACTTTCAGTGACCAGTGTACCTGTACACCCAGATGCCTCTGTCTATCAGTACTGTTAAGGGTTCTGCCATTTACTGTATATTTTCCATCTGGATTAGACCTTCTGAAGTGTATTACCTCACATTTTTCTGAATTAAACTCTATCTGCCATCTCTCTGCCCAAGTCACCAACCGATCTATATCCTGCTGTATCCTTTGATGGTCCTCATCGCTATCCGCAATTCCACCAACCTTTGTGTTATCTGCAAACTTACTAATCAAACCAGTTACATTTTCCTCCAAATCATTTATGTATACTATAAATAGCAAAAAAGTCCCAACACTGATCCCTGAGGAACGCCACTACGATTGTACACCTCAATCAGATCTCCCCTCAGCCTTCTCTGCCCAAGGAAAATCAACCTAGTCTATCCAGTCTCTCCTCATAACTGAAACCTTTCATCCCGGGTAATATCCTGGTGAACGACCTCTGCATCCTCTTCAGTGCGATCACATTTTCCAATAATGTGCTAACCAGAATTGCTAATGTTTTATAAAGTTGTAATAGGACTTCCTTGCTCTTACATTCTACACCCTGGCTAATGAAGTCAAGCATCCTATATGCCTTCTTCACCATCCTGTCTACCTGTACTGACAACTTCAGGGATCTACTGCTCAATAAAGTTCTTTTGTTCCACAATAATCCTGAGGGACGTCCCTTTCATGTGTATATCCTTCCATTATTGGATCTCCCAAAATGCATCACCTCACACCTAACAGATTTAAATACCATATGCCACTGCTCTGCCCACTTTACCAGCTGATCAATTTCAGTCTGCAGCCCAAGACCATCCTCCTCACTATCAACAACACCATCATTTTTTGTGTCATTGGCAAACTTACTAATTATACCCCTTCTTGCTAGCTGGATACTAGTTTTTAAACTGTCCACCATCCTTCAAATCTGAATGAATGGTGACTGTAGACTTACAATCAGATCTGTTGGTTTGGGGATTTCTGAGCTCTGTCTAAACCATGCTGTTTCTGTATCTAGTCTTGTGATGTAGCTTCACCTAGTTGACAACTGGTTCTGCTCCTGACATAACATGACAAGCCCTCCAGCCTGATAATAGAAATAGCATGAGAGATATTCCAGGTCATGTGGTCTCATCTGTTGTGGACTACAAACATAATAACTAGGAACAGGGACAGGAAATTCAGCCCCTCGAACCTGTTCTGCCATTCAACATGATCTTGGCTCATCTCATCTCAGCCTCAACTTCAATTTCCTGCCTGCTCCCCATACCCTTTAACTCTATACTAGTAAAAAGGTAATTTATCTCTTCCTTAAAATTTATTAAGTGCCCCAACATCCACCACACTCTAGGGTAGTGATTCACTATTTCACAGATTCACAAACCTTTGAGAGAGGTAATTCCTTCTCACCTCTGTTTCAAGTCTGCCGCCCCTCAACCTACAACTTTGATGTCTCAATCTAGATTGGTGTACCTGGGGAAACATCTATTTTACATCTAATTTGTCAACCCCCTTTACCATAATATACTTCAATTAGATCTCCTCTTGTTAGAGAATTTCGAATAACCGGACTGCAGCTGTCAGACTTCGAGGTAGAGAGAACTTTTTTATTCATGATATCATGGAGAGTCAACGCTAACAAAGGTTAGCTGCTGAAGACTCCCCAGCAATACAGAGTTACAGGATATTTATGGAGAGAGACAAACAAGTCAACCTGACAGATAACAGTGATCTCGTGGTCCAAAGCTTAACGTTCTCAAGAAATATCATCTTCCTGAGCTGCAGGCTTTGTTCTCATGTTAATGTTTAGCTAACATGCACTTATTTTACTGACTAGGACAAAAGTGTGATTAGGTTTTATTAAGATAGCAGTTACTAAGAACCGGGGGTGGGGGGTGGGTTTGAACACTCTGAGTTGACACTTCCTTTTAACGTTCTGTCTGTCACATAGTCTTTTTGCCTTTTTGATACTGACTTTTCTCAAACCTTCTGCAACATGCTAATTTCTTCTACACCTCTCATTTGTTTAAACTGTAGCGAGTGTAGGCCTAAGGAACTATAACAAGTTCCATGTGCCAACTTCCGGAGGGCAACAGTTTCTGCTGCAGGGGATTCAAATGACGATTTTGATGAGACAATGAACGTTGATGAACATACACATGGAAGAGTTTGCTTCAGGCCTAGCCAGCTACAGAGATGGACATTACTCTGTGTTTCCAACAGATCAGTAGGATTGCTGAGGGATTGCCAAATAGGAGTGAAAACTGCACTGTGGAACTAGAATCTGCTGTAAAGGAGTGCAGCAAAATTCATGCTCCTCTCTCTGTCATTGCCTTCCTCGTCAGACCAGACAGCTGCAACATACAAAAAATGGAACAATCCATGGCCGGGCACTTAAAGACCATGGCACACTAAGGCACCACACAAGACAGACTCAAAGAGGATGCACAAGGTTGAATAGTCTAGTTTTGTATCAGTTATTGAAGATGTTGTTTGATAAAGTTGCTTTGGAAAGTTGACATTCATTTCAGGATTTTCGCTGAAGTCATGTAGCAGATGAATGGTGGAGCATTATAGAATAATGTGACGCTGGGATGGTATTTCCGGGTGATCTGACTCTCTGTAGCTGCTAACCTAGCTGGCCTGGTGTGGTCTTGGATGCCTCCTTCCTGCCTCCTCTTCCTCCTCCTTGTCCTCCTCCTGAGATAGCTTTTGACTGCCTGATAGCAAAGGCTACACACATATGATAGCAATGTTGTGAAGGTCAACAACAAACCCCTGTGAAATTGGGTACAGTTTTAGATGCACGGCTCTGTGGGACAGACCAGCAGCAAAATATTGGTTTTGGATGCAGTGGCCTGCCCTGCGTTGATCTTCATGGTTGCATGGCTTTCATTATAAGCCATCATAGAATCCCTACAATGTAGAAACAGGGCCCTCGGCCCAACGAGTCCACGTTGACCCACAGAGCATCCCACCCAGACCCATTCCCCTATAACCCACCTAATCTACACATCCCTGAACACTACAGGTAATTTAGCACGGCCAATCCACCTAGCCTGCACATCTTTGGACTGTGGGAGGAAACCCACGCAGACAAGGGGAGAATGTGCAAACTCCACACAGACAGTCGCCCAAGGGTGGAATCAAACCCGGTTCCCTGGTGCTGTGAGGCAGCAGTGCCAACCACTGAGCCACCATGCCACACGTGCTTTGTCCTTACATGATGGAATAGCTAAAGGTAAAATTGCCATTGTCCTACCAGACCATAGGACTGCTCTTACATCAGTGAGAGAGCGAGAGTGACAACTGGTGGTGGTTTAACTTGAGATCAAGGAGTTGGTGTATAGAAGATATTCTCTGTCATCAGTCAGCCAGCCAGCGTCTAGTTCATCCAAAGACAGCAGAAAACAGCTGACTGCCTCAGTAAGGTGTTTTAAAATGCTACCAGGATCACAACCATGACACTGTAGGTATGGTCACACATCAACTGCATGGCAATGATTGTGGTTCAGCTGTACCATTGATTTACAAATGGCACCTGCAGAACTATGGGTTATGTATTCAATGGCTCAATGTACCATTGGAATCTCAAAACCCAGGCTAAACCATTTAACTGATCCTCCAGCTTCTCTTCTGGTCAGAGAAGACTTTGATGTTCCCTTTCCAGGCATGCAGGAAAACTGTTCCTGATGTAGATGGTACAAAATAGAAAAATATTGGCAATGTCATTTGAGGGTCGCAGTTACTTTGATGATTACTGGTAGTGCCATCTTCACCCCACTCTGCAGCTACAGATCCTGTTGAAGAAGCTAGCTTGCAATCTCCTTTGTGAACCATGCTTTAGACATTGCTTTTAGATAAGGAAGTGCTCCTGAATACCCTTGGTAGGTAGGCCCCTTTGGGGAGAGCCTTCCTACACCTTCCTTGTGCACAGTTTTGCCACTCTGCACTCTGTGCTCCATTTCCATGTCACCAAGAGAAGCTGCAACTTTACTGCTTAAGTAATTATTTCTAGTTGACTTTCTGTATACACGATAACTGACCTCACTGTCTGGATGTAGAGACACTCCCCTCAAACTCCACCAAGTCTCAGAACTGCTGCAAGAATTCAGCACAGTATTTCATAATCTTTGCAAGACACTTTGCCCCTACGTTAGATGACAGTGCCTTTAAACAACGTAAGTTGGATGGGAGGTGTTCCTCATTAATGCCTCTATCCCTCAACTGAAAAAAATGCGGTGACACAGATAAAATGATGTTTACTTAGCTGACTTTCTGGTTTCACGACAATATTAACATGCATTGAACACAACATCCCAATCCTACACCTTGAACTCCAACAGTAAATTTTCTGTTGCCTGTATTAAGTAACTACAAATGAATATTATAGCCTGTACAATTGACTGCCAATGTGAGAACAGAACAGCTGACACTGCAAAGGAACTTGCTTAATCCCTCTTTTTATAGCTGCCTATTTATAATGTCTTGGTCCCATTGGCCAAGAGCATAATGAGGCGCTCCCCCTGTGTCAGCATTCCAGCTAATCTTCCTGCATCTCAGGAACTCTGCTGTTACCTGACACCTAGCCTGTTACCATGGTCGCAATGTTTGTGGACAAACCTTAGGCAAGGTTAAACTGTCACCTGATAGTTTCAACAATCTAGATTACTTTTCTCATAGCAATTTATCTGGAACTAGCAACCAGCCCAAAGTGTTCTGAAAGAAGTATACATTGCACCTGTACATTTCCAAATTCTGACATTTAACTGTGAGTCCAGCCAACAATATTTTCCAATCCTTAACAATCCTCTTTTCCCTCTGTGTAAACAGATTATTTCCTGCTTCAACTGAAATAGTTTTCTTGCCACTAGGGGATTCCTGCAGCACCTATTTTGCTAATTTGTACACAAGATGAAGGAATGACTTAATATGCATTCCAAAGCACCTGGTTTTATAAACAAAAATATATTGACTTTTTTTCTCTTTCCAAAAACAAACTAAGAAAATAGTTTAAAAAGCTAATCATGAAAATAATTCTTCTGTATAATTACCTGTGTTTGGACAACCTTGAGCCCCAATTACTCATTTAGTTGATTTCAAATAACACAGCCATCTGCTCCACAGTCAGCAATGAAAACAGAAGCTAGTCACCAGCAACAGTTTCATCATGTAGATAATAAATAGTTCAGTATAAAGCCCCAGAAGCTGAAGGCACAGCCAAAAACTGGCCGTTAGGAGTTGAAATAGCTACAGACAAGGGGGCAGCTTCTGAAGCAGTCCATAATTGGAAGCAGATTTTGGAGTGGCACAGGCCTGGGGTTGCAGGTTCTGGATGGCCCAAATCTCTGGGGAAGGTTTAGAAGTGGATGAAAACTGGGAGAAGGTGCTGAAGTAGCCCAAGACTGGGGAACAGGCTCCAGATGACCTGAGACTGACGATCAAGTTCTGAAGTAGCCCTGGAGAATCAAGCAGGTTCTGGAGAGGCCAGGGCCAAGGGAGCAGATTTTGGCTCAGCCCCAGTCTGTTGAGCAGATTTTGGAGCAGCCAGGGCAGATTTTGGGGTGTCATTGGACTGTCAAGCATGTTCTAGAGCAGCCAGGACATGTGGAACATATTTTGGGGTGGCTACAGACTGAGGAGCAGATTCTGCAGTGGTCTGGGCCTGCAAAGCAGATTCTGGAATGGCCTGAGACTGGGGAGCAGTTTCTAGAACACCCTGAAAATAGGGAGCAGGTACAGGAGTGGTCTAGACTCTAGAGTGTCTCCAGACTGGGGAACAGATACCAAGGCAACCCCAGAATGGGGGAGAAGGGTGTGGAAAAGCTGAGACTGGGTTAAGGTTCTGGTGTAGGCCCAAACAGGGGAACAGGTTCTGGAGTGGCAGGAGACTGGAGAGTAGATTTGAGATCCTGAGAATGGGGAGCAGGTACCAGAGCAACTTCAGAATGGGGAACAGGATCTTGAATGGCCCAAGATCGGGGAGCAGATCCTGGGGTGGCCTAGACAGGGAAGTGCATTCTGTAACGGCTGAAGACAGGGTAACAGGTTCCAAGGTGGCCAGAGACTGGGCAATAGTTATAGAGTGGTCCAAGACAGGAAAGCAGATTCTGGAATGGCCTGATGTTGGGGAATAGGTTTTGGAGAAACCAAAGTAGGACTTGGTGCAGTTGGCATTGCCAAATGCCTGAGTGGCATATG
Organism: Rhincodon typus; assembly: GCF_021869965.1. Taxonomy (NCBI): domain Eukaryota; kingdom Metazoa; phylum Chordata; class Chondrichthyes; order Orectolobiformes; family Rhincodontidae; genus Rhincodon; species Rhincodon typus. The sequence continues at coordinate 31,386,555 of NC_063340.1, read as the reverse complement.
CTACATACAGTCTAAGAGAATTGGATGCTTCAAATATACTGCACAGGCAGAACTACTGCCCCACCCTGCCCAAGGACATCACTCGTATTTGCTGCACACAACCAGGATCAATTGTAAAGGTGGTATAGAAAGGGGGTGAAGAAGAGGAGAAGATGAGTTTGGGAAATGACTTCTCTTAGGGCACACAATGAATCAAGTCATTCTTTTTTTTCATTATTGGCACCACGCTCTAACAATCTGAGGTAACCAACCAGGAAGTGACATGCAGAATTTTTTTATGTAAGGCCAAATAGTGCCTCTTATTTACTTTCTCCCAAATCACCCGTGGTTATATAAATTTTAATATATAGTAGGACAGAAAAAAGACACTATTGTATATATTTTTCCCCCCACCAGGAAGACACCCATATGGCCAATTGTATATTGACAAGGCAAAGCCTGTTAAGGGCAAAAACAGAAGTTACTGGAAAAGCTCAGCAGGTCTGGCAGCATCTATGAAGTAAAAATCAGAGTTAACGTTTCAGGTCCAGTGACCCTTCCTCAGAACAGGCCTGTTAAGGGCAGTGCTGACATCAAAATAAAATGATGGGTGGGGGTGGCAGTCATCAAGCCGTTTTTATCCAGGCACTGCTATCTGGAAAGCACCTTCTCAATCAACATTAGTTGCAGTAGGCAACTCATCTCAAGCTGGAAAGCCTCTGATTGCCCATTTAGTATCAACTTCCTGTTACCTTTATTAGACAGGAAATCTGACTCTGCCAATTAAATTGGGGCTCCAATTCAAAATCCCAAATAAAAGAAATTTTAAACCCCCATCCCACTTATCCCCCTCTCACCCCTCCACTCCCTCACTTCCCCCCTT
>NC_063340.1:31369933-31385593 GCF_021869965.1 Rhincodon typus | reverse complement strand
TCCCCAAAACCCCCACCCCCGCCCCCCAAAATCCTTCAGGTCCCTAAAGGCAGGTTCCAATCCAAGAAAGCCAGCCTGCAGTCTCATTTCCGTTTCCAAAGCAGAAATTTAGCCCAGGAACCCAAACATAATGCTCTATGTTTGACCTGAAATCTAATATGTGAATACAGCCTAAGTGGAACTTGCTTAACGGTAAGGTTATTACTTTACTGTCTACTTTAGTGAGGCAGCTCAAAGTGCCACATACTGAACTGAAAGAAATTGAACTACTTTGCACTTTTTCTATTGTCAAATTTCAACTGTGCTGCAATGTATTTTTGTAAGTGGTATGAATATTACATATGTTGGAAAGAAGGCCTTCTGAGAAACAGCATGAGCAGCCACATGCATAATTTCTCTGGGATTGTAGCTATATCATGTAGGATATTGAATTGTTAATGAGTTAATTCAAATCATGTAACATGCTAGTCATATGTTATAAGCATCGTATCATGATATGTTTCAACATCACATGACTTGTTCCCTTATTCAGCCTCATGGAAGATGTAAGCCAGAGCAGTGTAATGTTTTCGAAGAAGGCTCCTGTGTCATTTACGTCTGCAGACTCATTTTGGGTTTTGTAACAATTTAACACAACAAGGGTGGATTTTTTTTTTAGGGGTCTGAGTACAGGCAAGATTTGTTGCAGAATCATGCAAGAAGTCTGGTAAAGCCTGCCTTTCTCGACATCAGGAACAAATCACTGCATCCCTTATGCATTTGCTGAGCAGCAAGGTGAGTTTCTTGCTAGGCAGCAGCAAGTTATCAATTAAGGGGGACTCTTGCTTGTTAAATGCCTTATTAATGTAATAACTCACCTCAATAAATATTGAATAAATATATTCAATATAGCTGAATAAATAGTCAGCTTCCTTTCTTAGCAAACATGCTGAATAAATTGATGTTGAGAATTCTTTACATAAAAATCAGAGAGGGTACTTGGCGATAACACGGTGTAGAGCTGGATGGACACAGCAGGCCAAGCAGCATCAGAGGAGCAGGGTACTTGGCGACTTCAGCTTTTTGCTGGCTGTGAGGGGCCTCCGAACAGATGCTCAGGGCACAATACATGGGCACCAGCCACATCACCTTGAGCCCTTAACAATATTTGCTAACCCCTATAGCACCTCCCTGATCTACTTGCAGGTTGCTTAGGAAGCATGATCCTGCATTGCAGGGTGTACCAGCAACTACCATTCAAAGGCTGCTGCAAGGATACTTCTTGCAGCAGTTACTCAACTCATGAACTGGACTAGGCTGAATCTCAGAACTGCTAAGTTGTTCTCTCCGTATTTGGGCACATGGTGCCTATCTGCATGCTTACAGCAACATGTTTTCTCATGCCTTGCCGTGCCTTGCATGCCAAAAGGCAGAGTCACACAACCAGGCACCTTAGTTGCTGGTAACAATCTTCATCCAAGGGGTACTTATCATACTGTACAGCAGTGTGCTACATCAGTCTCACCCCATGCAACATGTGTCAGAAGGTTACATGGCAAACACACTGCATGTGCATAATGCAGGCAGCCATGAGAAAGTCTTAGGGGAGTAGTACTCCTAAATGAAGGTCCATGGAGGCACCTATCAGTTAGGGAGTCCTGACAAAGTCAAGATCAGCCTCCGATACCAGTCAGGGAATTGGCCACTGTCAAGGGTCTAGTTGGGGTGTTCACAAACAGGGAATCTATGCCTTTGCAGTCTGGTAACAGGTCCACAGTCAGTCCTGTGGCTCCATATTGGCCACTCTGAGGGTGTAAGACTAATGCAATCAAGGAGATATACAGTCTGTATAATTCTTGTCCAAGGCTCTTTGGTTAGGTTGTTCATGGTCAGTACAATTGGTTTATCCACATAAACTAAGGAGAAAGGGGCATGGGGAGCATACAAGGAGGACGACTGCAGCAGACAGGAGACTTGGGAACCTATTCATTGGTAATGGGGTTTACAGGCTTGGGGGAGCAGGGATGACAATTGTGAAGAGGTGCAACTGTTTATGTAAAGGGAGATACAATAAAGTGTGGTTGGGAATGGGGGTAACGGAGGAGGGGATTTCTCCAATGTCAAGAGCACCCTGATTTCATGGGCTCAGCGTATAATCAAACCTGGCATGGTCACTTCATATGCCAGGAACTGGTGGGGAAAGTTATATGGCAAAGGCTCCTGTAGATGGGTTAAATAGGGTCCTAGAACAGTGTGAAGCCAGCAGGATTCACCTGAATGGTGACTAGGAGGGCAATCTGGATATCCTGGGTCTCATCAACCTGTAGAGGTTGAGGCTGGAAGCCACTGGCCAAAGATCACTCACTGTCACTTTTCATTACGTTGGAACTCAAAAGTAAACAATGTGTAAGGGAAATGGCTGTGACCACACCTAGCGTGGGTGGGGTAAGTGTCTCAATCTGTGATGGACAGGGCTGAAAGACTCACTGATTTGACAACATTTAAAAGAAAACAATATTACAGACAGACTCATGAACTGTTCAACGCAGACCTGCAGGGTCCCTAATTTCTGGTGATCTAATGTTTTGGGTCCCTGTGTTTAGTGTGCCTCCTCAGGCAAGGTATCACTGATCCCTTTCATACCAACACACTTGGACTCAAAGGCCAGGAAAAGAATAGGAATGTTTTAGGACAAGGATCAATGATGTCAGCAGGACCCATAGCCCTTTATTGTGCTTAAACTAAAGTAAAGAAGTGCGGGTGCTAGAAACCTGAAATGAAAATAGAAATTGCTGGAGAAATTCAGCAGGTCGGACAGCATCTGAGGAGAGAAGGCAGAGATAATGTTTCGATCACTGCACTTGAAATGTTAACTCTGCTTTCTCTCCACAGATGCTGCCAGACCTGTTGAATTTCACCAGCAATGTATTTCCTGCATGGACCTTGTTCCCCTAGCTTCCACAAGTGGCAAATGGCAACTAGCTCTCAACACAAACATTGATTCATGGTACACCCTGTATGAACGGGAAGTTAGGCATTATACTGACACAGTTACGTACAGCTTCAGAGAGTCAAACAAATAGATGCAGTACAAAAACAATCAACTGTATACGCACATACAACTTCATATATAGTGCAATGTTGTCTGTGCCATCAAAGTGCCTCTATAGTTTTTTTTTCCCCTCTTCCAACATGTCTTAGCACAGGCCCACCTGGGATGGAGGGAGCCTGCTCATCTGTGGAGCCCATTGACCCTGAAGGCTTAGTCAGGCAACCCCAGAGACATTGGTTTCTGGATAACGTTATCATGCTCAGGGTCTCCTTTTAAAACACAAATGGTCGCTTATTGGCTTGAACTTCCAAAAATTGGAGGTGGGGCAGGCAGGTTGAAAATGGGGGGCTCAACAACTCTGGAGTATCCTGAGTGGAAAGTGCAGAGGGCTTGTGTGTGATTTCACCTCCACTAGGTGCCTTCTGGCACCACCCTGTCTCCTTGTGAGGGAGGGACTCCTGAAGTGCACACCATATTCCCTGTCCCTGGGCCATTATGCCTTGGATCCTGAGGACCAGTGGCTGGGACAGATGTATCTCCTGCCTATGTCCAACCTGTACATGGAAGCAGCCAGACAATTGCATGCAGGGGCAGCTGGGCCCCCATGGCATAACTATTGGGTTTCATTCCTCCCTGTGCATTTGGATGAAGTCCGCAATTACCAACACCATTGGGTCCTCTCCTACCTTGGGCTGAGCAGCTTGGGGCACTTCTTCCATGGCCAACCGCCGAGCTGTCTCAGTTAGGTGCACACCACACTTTCTATTGCTAACGTTCCCACCAAGGAGTCAGTACCTGAGCTAGTGGGGACACAGGAGGCAGCCTTGCCGACATTTCCTCTGAGGCCTTGGTACTCTCTTCCTCAGAGTTCAGGGCGGTGGCTTCTCATGGAGCAGTCTATTTCTCCATCAAGGCTGTGAACATACTGCTGGTACCTGCAAGACAAAAGAGAAAATGCGTTGTGGCCAGTGGCTAGAAGTGGTGTGCAATGAAAGATACTGGCAACAAGGTTAATGGGGGAGTTGCAGTAGAATGAAGAATGAGTGATGGGACATGAATGTTTTAGCATTCCCACAGGAGCGGTCCTGTCTTCTTCCTCTTCAAGGATCAGGATTGTCTCATCACTGGGGCTGACAAATCTATTGGACATTCCTCCATCTGTCCAGTCCATCCCTGGCCTATTGTAGGCTATTTTCTTCCAAGATTGAGAGAAAGGGAGTAATGAAATAAGCTGAAAATGGATGATATGGTTACTAGTGCTTGTGCGGGTGGTAGGAAGATGATGAAGTGATGCAAGGCAGTGAGTAAGTAGCACAAAAATTATGCAGGATTGGTGGTATGGAAGGTTGGCGTGGTGAGAGCGAGTGAGGGAAGATGTGTGCAATCATGATAGTGGTAGAGTATGAGGTTTTGTGGGAAGTGAGTATAATAGCAGTGATAGAGTGAATATGAGGTATCAGAGAGAAGATGGTGGTACTTACACTAGTGTAAAAGAAGGTCATTGACCTTCTTGTGACACTTCTTGCCATTCCTCCCCACCACTGACTTTGGACTACGCCAAGAGGTCCAGTGATATGGCCTTCTCCGTTGATCCTCCAGTAAGAAGACACCCCTCCTCTGTGAAGGGGAGGTGATGGCCTATTGGCATTATCACTGAACTGTTAATCCAGAGACCCTGTAAAGTTCTGGGGACCTGGGTTCGAATCTCATCACAGAAAATGGAATTTGAATTCAATGAAAACTCTAGAATTTGAAGTCTAATGATGACCATGAAGCGATTGACAGGAAAATCCATACTGTTCACTATTGTCCTTCAGGGAAGGAAACCACCATCCTTCCCTGGTCTGGCCTACATGTGACTCCAAACCCACAGCATATTGGTTGACTCTTAATTGCCCTCTGGGTAATTGGAGATGGGCAATAAATGCTGGGCCAGCCAGCAACACCCTCATTTTGTAAATGAATAATTTTAAAAAAGATTCCTATCCACCAGGAACTCGAGGTCCCTGTCGAAGAATTGCGGCACCATCTTCCCCTTCTCAGACATCTTTGCAGTTGTCCCTCACTGAGGATAGCTTTGGAATGTCAGGGCTCAGTCAAGTCTACAGTGGCCTTTTAGATATGACATGGGTGCCAGGGATGCTTTGGTGGCTATCAAGTGAGTGGCAATTTGTTCCAGCAACAATAGGTGGTAAGATTTTGGAAAGTATTTAATTGGAGGAGGGGGAATTACAATGCTATTAGGCAAGAACTGTGGAACATAAATTGGGAGCGGATGTTATCAGGGAAATGCATGACAGAAATATGGAGGTTGTTTGGGGAGCACTTGCTGCGAGTGCTGGATAGGTTTGTCCCACTGAGGCAAGGAGGGGATGGTAAGCTGAATGAACCTTGGATGACAAGACATGTGGAACATCTAGTCAAGAGGAAGAAGGAAGCTTACTTAAGATTGAGGAAGCAAGGATCAGACAGGGCTCTAGAGGGTTACAAGATAGCCAGGAAGGAACTGAAAAATGGACTTAGGAGAGCTAGGAGGGGGCATGAAAAAGCCTTGGTTGATAGGATTAAGGAAAAGCCCAGGCGTTCTATACTTATGTGAGGAACAAGAGGATGGCCAGAGTGAGGGTAGGGCTGATCAGGGATAGTGGATGGAACATGCGCTTGGAGTCGGAGGAGGTAGGGGAGGTCATTAATGAATACTTTGCTTCAGTATTCACTAGTGAGAGGGAGCTTGTCATTTGTGAGAACAGCATGAAACAGGCTGATATGCTCAAACAGGTTGATTTTAGGAAGGAGAGTGTGCTAGAAATTTTGAAAAACATGAGGATAGATAAGTCCCCGGGCCAGACGGAACATACCCAAGGTTTTATTGGGAAGCGAGGGAAGAGATTGCTGCACCTTTGGCGGTGATCTTTGCGTCCTCACTGTTCACTGGAGTAGTACCAGATGATTGGAGTGTGGCAAATGTTATTCCATTGTTCAAGAAAATAACCCTCGGAATTATAGACCAGTCAGCCTTACTTCTGTGGTGGGCAAATTATTGGAGAGGATTCTGAGAGATAGTATTTATGATTATTTGGAAAAGCATAGTTTGATTAGAGATAGTCAGCATGGCTTTGTGAGGGACAGGTCATGCCTCACAAGCCTTATTGAATTCTTTGAGGATGTGACAAAACACATTGATGAAGGTAGAGCAGTGGATGTGGTGTATATGGATTTTAGCAAGGCATTTGATAAGGTTCCCCATGGTAGGCTCATTCAGAAAGTAAGGAGGCATGGGATTCAGGGAAATTTGGCAGTCTGGATACAGAATTGGCTGTCCAACAGAAGACAGAGAGTGGTAGTAGATGGAAATTATAGACCTCGGTGACCAGTGGTGTTCCACAGGTATTGGGTCTTTGCTATTTGTGATCTTTATAAATGACTTGGATGAGGAAGTGGTAGGGTGTTGATAACACAAAGGTTGGTGGAGTTGTAGATAGATAGTGTGGAGTTCTGTAATAGGTTGCAATAGGACATTGGCAGGATGCAGAGCTGGGAAAATAAATGACAGATGGAATTCAACTCAGAAAAGTTTGAAGTGGTTCATTTTGGAAGGTCGAATTTGAATGCAGAATATAGGGTTAATGGCAGGATTCTTGGCAATGTGGAAGAAGAGAGCAATCTTGGGGTCCACATCCATAGATGCCTCAAAGTTGCCACCCAAGTTGATAGGGTTGTTAAGAAGGCATATGATGAGTTGGCTTTCATTGGCAGGGGAATTGAGTTTAAGACCCGTGAGGTTATGCTGCAGCTCTATAAAACCCTGGTTAGACCACACTCGGAATATTATGTTCAGTTCTGGTTGCCTCATTATAGGAAAGATGTTGAAGCTTTAGAGAGGGTGCAGAGGAGATTTACCAGGATGTTGCCTGGACTGGAGGGCAGGTCCTATCAGGAAAGGTTGAGGGAGCTAGGGCTTTTCTCTTTAGAACGACGAAGGATGAGAGGTGACTTGATAGAGGTGTACCAGATGGAGAGGCATAGTTCAGTGGATACCCAGAGACTTTTTCCCAGGACAGAAATGACTATTACGAGGGGACATAATTTTAAGTTGATTGGAGGAAGGTATACGGCAGATGTCAGAGGTAGGTTCTTTACACAGAGAGTGGTGGGTGTGTGGAATGCAGTGCCAGCAGTGGTAGTAGAGTCAGATACATTAGGGACATTAAAACGACTCTTGGATAGGCACATGGATGATAGTAAAATGAAGGGTATGCAGACTAGTTTGATCTTAGAGTAGGATAATAGGTTGGCACAACATCGTGGGCCAAAGGGCCTGTACTGTGCTGTACTGTTCAATGTTTTATGCTCTATGTAAGATGGGGATAGAATTGGATGTGAAGGATGACATTGGGATAGGACAGGTAGTTTTGGTCAGCCTCACAGCAAAAAGCCCTTCAGAAACACATTGCAACTCGTATGTAGCCAAAAGAGTGGAAAATCCAGCCCCAACAATATTGTACAGTGATAGTGCATGAGAAATAATAATGGAGAAGCCTCGATCATTGTCTGTCTGAAAGCTTCAAGAAGATCACAAACCTCAACCAAGCAAAAGTATGGCTGAAATGGTATGTGAAATATCATGGTGTGTGGGTCTAGCTGCAAAGGCTTATCAGTGAGAAGTTCAGTGCACTGTTCTATGTGATTAATTACTGTCTGAATTATATCCTTATTGCAATGGTAATGATGAGGAGAAAGCCACATATGATGAAATAATCAAAGCATTTGATACACACTTGAATCTGAGAATGAATGTCATTGTTGTACAGGCCACATTTATCAGGGTACTCAATGTCAAAGGAAAATATCTCATTAATTGCCTACCAACCCCTTATGGCATCTCTTGTGTTTATTTTCCACTCCATGTTACCACAGACCATTTCCGGAACAAATCGCCCCCCACCAGATATCATGGACTATCTTGGACCATTTTTAAAATGCCTTTGTGCACCCAGTTAAATACTGTTAATCTGTAACTACCCTGCACTGTTCCTGACATTTACATGGCAGGAAAAAGAATTGGCGCCCTGCTTTGCAACAGCTATTGTCCAAGGTTGACATCTGGGTTAGAGCAGTCTTAGCAATCTGGAGTAATGCCCAACACTGCAGGAAGAAGATCAATGACCTTCTCCACTCCACAAGCATAAGTGTCAACATCTTCCTTCTCATAGCTTACACTGACACTGTTACAGTACCCACCTCCCACCAAGGTGCATGCTCCGCCACTCTCATTATTGTCTGCAAAATCTTCCCTCACTCACCATCACCCATCCCTACTCCACTAATCCTGCATGCTGTCTGTGCTGCCTACACTCTCACTCATGACACCTTCCCACATGCATCAACAATAACAGCTGTGCCATCCACTTTCAGCTTCCATAATACCTATCTCATACTTTCCATGAAGGAAACAGACTACAGTAAGGCAGGAAGAGTCAAGACAATGGTGTACTGTCATCATTCGGCCTCCTCACTCGTCATGAGGCAAGGATCCTGACTATGACAGCACAGAGTAGACCCTTGTCTAGAATCAGATGCTGCCCTTGACTTGTGCCAGGAAAACCTGAACAAAGGCCTACTGACAACTATGACAAGCTTCTTGGCTTTGTGCCTGTGCAAAATGACAAGGCAAGACAACAGTAATATCAGCATATTATCACTGGCTGAGGGGGCAAAGTGCAAAAAAGGCAAGCCAATGTAAGTCAAGAATGCTGTAAGCATCCAAGTATGGTAAAAGTAAGTGAATGCCATGACAGTAAGAAATGCAGTCTGGTCCAGTCCATTAGCTGTGTATATGTCCCTGAATGTCCTTGCTGCAGCATTACAATGATACTTGCTGATGTAGCCCGTGATTCAGCATTGAAGAACAGAAGCGCAGAAGCAACCTATAAGCGAATCAGATATCCATGAGGGTTCTTAGATGCTCGCACAAGTCGAATGCCAATGTCCGTGGATATAGGGTGCATGCCCTGAGATGTTGTCGCGTAGTCTCCAACATGGAGGTCATGCAGAGCAAGTGGCAAGCTGTATCTGCTAGCTACCCGTGCTGGTTTCCTTGTCAAGTTTTCCCAGCATTGAGTTGTTTGGCATGTTTTGATGAGTTGGGGATCTGAATTTTAATGAGGTGAGTTGTGGCTTTAACAAGGTGCTTGACAAGCAATAATATCTGTCAATGTCATGGTCACTATTGAGAATCTTGCCATGCCACTCATGAAAAGTATAAAAGATGGAACAAGATGAGCCTTACTGCACCTGTTGCCAGATTCTGCCATTCATCTTACATATCAAGCCATATTACTATAAGATTCCAAACTTGCAAACTGAACTGATCAGCGACTGAATCATTACAAGAGTATCAGATGATATCTTGTCATGACCTTGCAGTCAAAAGACGATCTAAACACTGTAAAAGCAATCCAAATCTACAGACAAGCCGAACTCAGGGAATAGAATCAATCTGTGGTCGAGGTGACAGGAAGAGCCCCATCGCAAAAGCAGCTGACTTAGTAGAGTATATGAAATATAAAGAAAGGGAAAGCTGTCATTAAAAAGCAGGTCAGATAGAAAGAGTGTCCATCAACAGTCCAAGCTAGCTATAATTGGTGTGGCAGAAAAAATGCAGGCATGAAAATACTTTGCCAATGAAATTAAATGCTACTTATGCAGAAAAATAGGCAATTCTGGGCTGTGTGCCTTAGCAAGAAGACTGTACAGAATTCAGACAAATGGAAGCCTTTGAAAAATGGCAAGATCCATGAAGTGGATAATATCTGTGATATTGAGATGCCTTTGCTCTGGAGATATCCAGAAACCAAGAGAAAGATTTTGGAGTGCTGATAGACTAGTAGAGGGAATGAAGATGCTCTGTTGCAGCAGTTTTAAAACCAATGCATCTATCTCAGTAGCCATTTATTTTAAAGTCCATCAGGCCCTGAGGACTTGTCAACTTTTAGTTCTAATACTCTTCTCAGTACCTTTTTCCCCAGTGATTGTATTTGCTTTAAGTTCCTTTGTCCTCATCACCTTTTCATAGAATGGTTACAGCACAGAATGAGGCCACACCGCCCTTTGTGTCCACATCAGCTCTCGGTAAGAGTAATTTGGCCAGCCCCATAACCCCTGTCCCCCTCTTCCCTGTAACACAGCATTTTTTTATGTTTTAATAATTATCCAATACTCTTTGAAAACTACACTTTAATCTGCCTCCAAACCACTCTCCAATATTTTCCAGATCCCTACCACTCATTGTGTCAAAAAAGATTTTCCTCCTGTTGTCATTGACTTCTTTCACCTTAACTAGATGTCCTCCAGTTTTCTGTATTTACTGTTTCCAGACTTTTCATTGAAATAACTTCACAGAGGTCAGGATCCCATCATCAAGTCACCCTTTATTAACACGTGGAGAGTCCTTGACACTAATCCAGCTCCCTCAGAGCCAGCTCTCAGAGTGAGCCAGATGTCTGACATTCCTGTTCTTTTCTGTAGCCAGAGCTCCCTGATTGGACCAGATTAACAGCCCAAATCTGAGAACTCATAATCTATTGGATCCATCTGGCTGACCTCATTACATTAACTGTATCTGTCCCCCTCGAAGTCTGAGGACATAGGCCGGTTCTTTTTTTTTTTGTAGCACTTCCTGAGAGTTTTAATACTTGGTCAGGTTCCTCCAACTCTACCTCTGATACAGGCAGCGTTTAACACACAGTAGCTTGCACCTTGTGTCTGGGGCATCTCAGAATGAATTCATTCTTTTCTTCAGGGTGCAAAGGCATCAAGGTGACAACATCTGCTATGTCCATCTCCAGTTCCGAGGTATCTTCAGTTCTTGATAGAAGGAGAACCCATGGGTTCTGGAACAGTCGGAAAGGCTTTCAAGGAGCCAGTATGTTTTTTGTTCCTCCATTCTTTGCGAGGTTGCAGTTTTCATATGTTCCACATGCTTAATCAGGACCATTACACCTGTTGGAACTTTATACATTACTGGACTTGACCTCACATTGACCATGCATGTTAGGAAGGACTATTCCTATGGTTCCTACACCAAACTTTGTGCCCTGAAGTAAACTGTCTCTCTTGTGTCTAGCATTGGCGTAACTGGTGCTGTTTCACTCTTCCCACCCCAGGTCCAGTGAGATCAGATTTAACCTGGTGCGGACTCTTCTCCCCATTAGCAGCTCTGTTGGAGCTATCCCTGTACTTGCATGGGGGGTGGTCCTATAATCAAATAAAAACCAGGATAGTTTGGTATCTAGTGAAGCTGTAAGCTGTTTCTTTAAGCCTCCCTTCAAAGTTTGGACTGTTCTTTCTGCCAGACCATTGGGTGATGGAAGGTATGGAGCTGCCCATATATGTAGAATACCATTCAACTTTAGGTAATACTCAAATTCCTTACTGGTAAACATTTTCTGTGACCAGCACTTCCGGGAGTCTATGTATTGCAAACATTTTTATTATCATCCTCCAAATGAACTTTATGCACATTCAGCTAATTTGAGTAAGTATCCACAATGACTAAGAACATCGAGCCCATGAAAAGACCTCCATAGTCGATATGTAACCGAGTCCAGGGTTTATCATGCGATTCCCACAAATGTGAGGGAGTAGCTGGCAGTACTTTTCATCCTTGTTGACTCTCTGGGCACAGCCCCACAAAAGTGGTTATGTTTGCATCCAATTCTGGCCAACAGTCATAATTTCTCCCCAACATCTTCATTTTGCAAATCCCTGGCTGACCCTGGTGGAGTTCAGCCCGTATCTGGCAGCAATCTTTGCTCGGGGCAATCACTCTTGCTGTACATAATAATATACCATCCTCTACTGTGATCTGGCCTCTTTGGCTCCAAAAAGGTTTCAATTCTGGTTGTGATGGCCCTTTGGTTTCCCCCATCATTACCAGCTGTTTCAGTTTTGTCAAGACTGGATCTTTCTGCATCCAAAGTCTAATATTGTTAGCTGTAATTCAAAGTGTGTCCAGAAAATTTAAAACCATTATGGACTCTTCCAGTGTTGGTACAACAAGTGGTGCATCTGCCAGTGGGAGGCTGCAGAATGCATCTGTATTTGCTACTTGTGCCCACCCGCACCCCCCCCCCACCAACACCAGACAGTGTACCAAATTGTAATCATACACACTTAGTATTAGAGTCAACTGCTAAAATTGGCCTGAAGCTTTGGGCGGCACTGCCTTGTCCTCTAACTAGCACTAGCAGGGGTTTGTTGTCTGTTATAATTTCAAATGTACCTCTGTAAAGATATTGGTGGAACCTCCTGACTCCAAATATGACTGCCAAGTATTCCTTCTCTATCTGGGCATATTTACGCTCTACATTAGCCAAAGTCCTGGATTCATACACAATTGGGCAGTTGTCTCCATCGGAGAGGCATCGCATGTCAATACCAGATCTTGTTTGGGATCATAGTGTGCCAACACTTTAGAGAACGATAGCTATTTCTTCACTTCCCTGAAAGCTATGCCTTGGCTACATGACCATTTCCAAGGCTGACCCTTTTAATAGTTGATACAAAGGTGCCAGGATGGAGACCTAGGTTATGTATGAACCTTCCATTGTAATTCACCAGCCCAAGGAAACACCTAAGCTCCTGTACCTACGTAGGATCTAGGATACCTTTGATTGCCCTTACTTTATCTGCCAATGGGTGTAACCTGGTCTTGTTAGCTGTAGCCCAATAGCACACTTGGAGTCAAAAACAGAAATTGCAGGAAAAGCTCAGAAGGTCTGGCAGCATCTGTGGAGAGAAATCAGAGTTAGCGTTTTGGGTTGAGTGACCCTTCCTCAGAAGCGTGTTTATTTAGATCACTTGGGGTGCCTAGAACACACATTTTTCCGTCCTAAGGCATACACCTGCCTGTGAGAAATGTCTGAGGACTATGACTAAGTTCTATGAGTACTCCTTACTGGTCTTCCCTGTTACTAGCATGTCATCTAAATAAATGGAGACCTGGGGTAGATTTTGTAAAATGTTCTCCATTGTCCGCTGAAAAATTACACAGGTTGTCTCATACATTCATACAATCCCTTATGGGTATTAATTGTAGCATACTTCTGGGAATCCTCATCTAACTGCAATTGCAAGTACACATGGCTCATGTCCAGCTTCGTGACAGACAGTCCCCTTCCAGCTTTGTGAATAAATCCTCTATGCGAGGGATTGGGTATTTATCCAGCTGCGAAAAGTGGTTTACTGTTTGGTTAAAATCCCCACAAAGATAAACTGACCCATTGGGCTTCATAATTGGTACGACCAGTGCTACCCATTCACAAACTGGACTAGTTTGACGATTTCTTCACTTTCCAGCCTCCTGATTTCTGCCTCTACATTTTCGCATAAGGTAGTTGACACTGGACAGGCCTTGCAGAATTATGGAATTGCTTCTTAGTCAACATGCAAGGTGGCCTTGGCTCCTTTGATAGTGCCTAGACCTCCCTGAAAAACATTTGTGCAATTAATTAGGACTCCACTCAGGCAGCCATTTTCTAATCAAAAGCTGTTGAGCCAATCTAGGTGAATCTTTCTCAACCAATTTGCCCCATCAAGCTTGGACCTGAGCCTTTTACTACAATCAGTGGTAACTGAACCAGCTGCTTGTCATAAGAGCCCAGAACCAAATTTGAACCCTCAAACTGTAAACGCTACCTTGTATAGGTTCTCAGACTAGCCAATATCTTGCACAAACAAAAGGGTTGGTGTACAGCGTGAATTTTGGTAAAGACCAGTTCTACAATCACTGAAATGGCTGTGCCAGTATTCACTTCCATTGGAAATGGGTGACCATTTAACCAGACGTTTATTTTGATTGGTTCTGATTTGAATGTCGCTAAGCAATTTAACTGTTCCAAACCAGATGTAGGTGGACTTTCTAAGGCTTGCATTCTCCTGAATACTGGCCTATGAGTCATCTTACTCAATTCAGGCCTAGTGAGACTCTTTTTCAGTCTTGTGTCTGCATACCAGCAGCAAACACAATGGTTTGCTGGCCCATATCATGAAGAAAATTTTAACCATTTAGCTGAGGCTTAGCTTTGTTTTGGGCTTTTGATGTGGACTGACCTAGAATCCCACTGTTCAGGAAATGGCCTAAGTGAAGCTATGTAATTGCCTTCACTCAAGTGCTGTGCCCCAAGCTCAGTCAGACTTGAGGGTGTCCACTTCCATTGGAATACCCTGTAACTCATATGCTCTACTTCCCACATATTCCAATGATAAAGCTAATTGTAGTGCCTGTTTAAAGTCCAGTTGAACTTCAGATAATAGTCTCTTTTACATGGTTACACATTCTTAACCTCATCAAAAATCCCGATACGGATTCCCCGGTTCTCAAATTGCCAAGTAAAACAAGTAACATCTCAGAATTAGAAGAGGCTTGGTGTTGTAATATTGCTTAACTAATCCATCAACTCTTGAAAGGTTTTAGTATGTGGTGCCTCAGGGAAAGTTAGGCTCCTAATAACCGAGAGGGTCCTCAAGCTGTCAGGAGAATTAATTGTTACTTTTCATCTGCCCCAGTGTCATTTGCCTGGAAAAGATAATGCGTTCTTTCCGCATACTGGGCCCAGTCTTTGCTAGCAGGATTGAGCGAGTCAAACTTCCCAATTAATGGCATGATGCCAGAAATGCTTACCCCAAATCAAAGACAATGGTTGTCAGTAAATTTCTTCAGGAAAATGCTTTTCTCTTGCAACCACTGAAATAACTCCACAGAGGCTGGTATCCCACCTCCAGGTCTCTTTTTATTTACACGTAGAGAGTCTTTGACACTAATCCAGCTCCCTCAAAGCCAGTTCTCCAAATGAACAGGATGTCTGACACTCCTGTTCTTATCTGTCAGTCAGCTCTCCCTAATTGGACCAGATTAACATCCCCAATCAGGGAACTCATATTCTATGAGGCCCACCTGGCTGACCTTGTTACAATCACTACAGTCATGATTTTAGACATCTCCATTGTATCTCTGTCCCTTTTCTCTGAGGAAAAAACATCAGCTGCTCCCATCACCTGAACCACTCTTGTAAGTTTTTTCTGCGCTTCTCTAAGGCCTTCACATCTTTTCTAAAGTGCAATGTTTAGAATTGGATACAATACTCCAACTAGTGCAGACTGGGCTTTCTGAAGGTTCATATAAGCTCCTTGCTTATGTATGTTATGTCTTGATTTAAAAAGCCCAGAATCCCCTAAGCCTTCCTGATTTGCAATTACTTCTGGGATATTATTTGTATTATCTACAGTGAAGACAGACACAAAATGTTTGTTCAAGTCATCATTGCTTTCCTTATTTCCATTACTAATTCTCCAGAATCATTCTTTAGAGGATGAACATTCACATACACAAAAATAGGGAAACCATACATTGGTTATACATGGCATTATGAGACTATGACTATAGCACAGTTGTACAATATCAGTTCCCTTCTTTAAAGAAAGACATAAAAGCATTGAAAGCAGTTCAAACAAGGTTTGCTAAACTGATGAGACAACAAGGTGTAGAGCTGGATGAACACAGCAGGCCAAGCAGCATCATAACTCCTATGATACTGCTTGGCCTGCTGTGTTCATCCAGCTCTGCACCT
>NC_063340.1:31314275-31369533 GCF_021869965.1 Rhincodon typus | reverse complement strand
AGGTGCAGAGCTGGATGAACACAGCAGGCCAAGCAGTATCATAGGAGTTATGATGCTGCTTGGCCTGCTGTGTTCATCCAGCTCTACACCTTGTTGTCTCAAATTCTCCAGCATCTGCAGTTCCTACTATCTTTGCTAAACTAATACTTGCAATGAACAGGTTGTGAGTAAAGTTTGTGCAGGCAAGCTTATATCCACTGGAATTTAGAAGAGTAAGAGGGAACATGATTGAAACGTATAAGATACTGAGGAGTCTTGACAAGGGGAATGCAGAGAAAATGTTCCTTCCAGTTGATGGGATCCTCTTCAGAGAGTTGCTGTTGACTTTTTGGGCTGAATGGTCTGCTTCCACACTGTAGGGATTCTAAGATATGATTCTATGATATTATTGAACAAGGGGACATTGTATGAAAATAAAGGTTCACCCATTTAAGTCAGATGAGAAGAAATCTTCTCTCACAGGTGGCCATGAGTCTTTGGAACTGTCTTCCTCAAAAGGCGGTCAAAGCAGATTTTTTGAACATATTTAAGGTTATGGTAGATAAATTCTTGATAAGCCAGGGTGTGAAGGATTATCAGGGATAGGTGAGAATGTGGAGCAAGCTTTCCTGAACCCTAGCATCAGGCAGGCCAACTGGCCTTCTGACTCTTAATCTTGCTGTAGAGAACTTTTTTTTAACATGGTTTTTTCAGTTCAGAGATGTTATTACGCACCACTAGAGTAGATGGGACTTGAACCTGGGCCTCCTGCTTGAGGGTTAAGGATGCCACAAGCGGGCCCACAGAGCACTGTGCTTCTTTTGAAAAGATACATGAAGCATCATAGGCAAGTCTGCCTACACAAGAGGTGGACTGACTGCATTTACTTTTACTTTAACCCATTTTGTTAATCAACTTCATCAGTGATGTTATTACACAAATCTGGAGCAGGGTGGGACTTGAATCCAGACCTCTCAGTCCATGGATAGGAACACAACCACTGAAGCACAAGAGGGCCTCCAGAGAATGGCATGTTTTTTTTCACTATTTTTCTGATCAACCTCTTCAGAGATGTGATTACACAGTTCTGGAGCAAGTGCAGTTTCAAACTAGGGCTCCCGGTCCAGAGGTAGGGACACTACCATTGAACCACAAGAGGCGGAAAACTTTTTTTTCTCCTGTTGAGAGATCATAGAATCCCCACAGTATAGAAGCAGGCCATTTGAACCATCGAGTTCACGCCAACCCTCCTCAGAGCATCCCAGCCAGACCCACTCCGCTACGCTTTCCTTGTGATCCTGCATTTCCCATGGCTAATCCTCCTAGCCTGCGCATCCCTGGACATTATGGGCAATTTAGCATAACCAATCCACCTAACCCGCACATCTTTGGACTGTGGGATGAAACCAGAACACCTGGAGGAAACCAACACAGATACGGAGAGAATATGCAAACTCCACGCAGAGAGTCATAAAGTCACAAAGACATACAGCACAGAAGCAGACCCATCCATGCCTACCAGATATCCTAATAAATCTAGTCCCATTTTCCAGCATTTGGCCCATATCTCTCTAAACCTTTTATATTCATATACCCATCCAGATGCCTTTTACCATTTCCATAGAATCCCTACAGTGTGGAAACAGACCCTACAGTCCAACAAGTCCACACTGACCCTCAGAACATCCCACCCAGACCCACCCCCAAACCCACCTAATCTACACATCCCTGAACACTATGGGCAATTTAGCATGGCCAATCCACATAGCCAGCACATCTTTGGACTGTGGGAGGAAACTGCAGCACCTGGAGGAAACTTACACAGACACGGGGAGAACGTGCAAACTTCACGCAGACAGTTGCCTGAGGGGGAATCAAACCCAGGCCCTTGGCGCTGTGAGGCAGCAGTGCTAACCACTGAGCCACTGTGCCATCCAATGTTGTAATTGTACCAGCCTCCACCACTTCTTCTGGCAACTCATTCCATACATGCACCACCCTCTGCATGAAAAAGTTGCCCCTTAGGTCCCTTTTAAATCTTGCCCCTCTCATGTTAAACCTATGCCATCCAGTTTCGGACTCCCCTGCCCCAAGGAAAAGACCTTGTCTATTTACCCTATCCATGTCTCTCATGATTTTATAAACCTCTGTAAGGTCATCCCACAGCCTCCTATGCTCCAGAGAAAATAGCCACAGACTATTTAGCCTCTCCCTATACCTCGAACTCCAACCCTGGCAACATCCTTGTAAATCTTTTCTGAACCCTTTCAAGTTTCACAACATCCTTCCTACAGCAGGGAGTCTGGAATTCAAGGCAGTATTCCAAAAATGGCATAACTAATGTCCTGCACAGCCACAACATGTCCTCTCAATTCCTTTACTCAATGTAGACCAACAGGAGGCTAGAAGAACACAGCAAGCCAGGCAGCATATGGAAGAAAGAAGAAGTCAACATTTCGGGTATTACGCTTCTTTGGGACTCCTATACTCAATGACAAATAAAGGCAAGCATACCAACCGCCTTCTTCGCTATCCTATCAACTTGCAACTCCACTTTCAAGGAACTATGAACCTGCACTCCAAGATCTCTTTGTTCAGTAACACTCCCCAGGAGCTTACCATTAAGTGTATAAGTCCTGCCCTGATTTGCCTTTCCAAAATGCAACTTCTCACATTTATCTAAATTAAACTCTATCTGCCACACTGCGGCCCATTGGCCCATCTGATCAAGATCCCATTGTACTCTAAGGTAACTTTCTTCGCTGTCGACTACACCTCCAATTTTGGTGTCACTTGCAAACTTACTAACCAAAACTCCTACATGCACATCCAAATCATTTATATAAATGACAAAAAGCAGTGGACCCAGCATCAATTCTTGTGGCACACCGCTGGTCACAGGCCTCCAGTCTGAAAAGCAACTCTCACCACCACCTTCCGTCATCCACCTTCAAGCCAGTTCTATATCTAAATAGTTAGTAGTCCCTGTATTCCATGTGATCTGACCTTGCTAACCAGTCTACCATGAGGAACCTTGTCGAACGTCTTACTGAAGTCAGTATAGATTACGTCTACGACACTGCCCTCATCAATCCCCTTCGCTACTTCTTTGTAAAACTCAATTAGGTTAGTGAGACACAATTTCCCATGCACAAAGCCATGTTGACTATCCATAATCAGGCCTAGCATTTCCAAATACATGGAAATCCTGTCCCTCAGGAGTCCATCCAATGACTTTCCCACTACTGATGTCAGGCTCATTGATCTATAGTTCCCTGGCTTTTCCTTACCGTCTTTCTTAAATGGTGGCATTATGTTATTCAACCTCCAGTCTTTGGCACCTGACCTGTTTCTATCAATGATACAAATATCTCAGGGGCCCAGCAATCACTTCCCTAGCTTCCCACGGAATTTTTTTTTCTGTATTCATTTGTGGGATGTGGGTGTTGCTGGCTGGCCAGCATTTATTACCCATACCTAGTTGCCCTTGAGAAGGTGGTGGTGAGCTGCCTTCTTGAACCGCTGCAGTCCTCCTGCTGTGGGTTGACCCACAATGTTATTAGGGAGGGGATTCCAGGATTTTGACCCAGCGACAGTGAAGGTACGGTGATATATTTCCAAGTCAGGATGGTGAGTGACTTGGGGGGAACTTGGAGGTCGTGGTGTTTCCATATGTCTAATGCTGTTCTCCTTCTAGATGGAAGTGGTCGTGGGTTTGGAAGATGCTGTCTGAGGACCTTTGGTGAATTTCTGCAGTGCATCTTGTAGATAGCACATACTGCTTCTACTGGCATTGGTGGTGGAGGGAGTGAATACTTGTGGATGTAGTGCCAATCAAGCGGGTTGCTTTGTCCTGGATGATATCAAGCTTCTTGAGTGTTGTTGGGGCTGCACTCATCCAGGCAAGTGGGGGGTATTCCATCACACTCCTGACTTGTGCCTTGTAGATGGTAGACAGGCTTTGGGGAGTCAGGAAATGAGTTGCTCGCCGCACCATTAGGGTGACTTGGTGATGGAATACCGGCCTCTGTAGTGTTATTTCAGTAGCGAAGACAGAATAGCATGCTCCTGAAGAAATCTGCACCCAACAGTCATCTTTGTGTTGGGATAAACATTTCTGGCATCATGCTGCTACATTTCTTGCATCATGCTGCTATTTGGGAAGCTTGACTCGTTTGTTCTTGCTATCAAAGACTGGGCCCAGTGTGTGGAAAGAATGCGTCATTTTTTCCAGGCAAATGACATTGGGGCAGATGAAAAGCAAGTAATTCACCTGACAGCTTATGGACCCCAGCTTTTTAAAGTATTAGGAGTCTATCTTTCTCTGAGGCATGAAATTCTAAACCTTTTCAAGAGTTGACTGATTTAGTTAAGGAATAATACAACCCCAAGCCTCCTCTAATTCTGAGATGCTATCAGTTTTACTCGGCAAGTCAAGAAGAAGGCAATCTGTTTTGGGATTTTTGACGTGGTTAAGATGACTGGCAGGAGCAGGTGGCTTGGTTTAACCCTCAATGAGCTGCTGAGAGACCATTTGATATGTGGGATTTATGACGTAACCGTGCAAAAGAGTTCACTAGCTGAAGCCCAACAGGACTTCACACAGGCTCTACAACTGGCTTTATCGCTGGAAAATGCGGCAAGTGGAGTATATAAATTGCAGGGTATTCCAATGGCAGTGGACACCATGCCAGTTCAACTGAGCTTGAGGAACACCACTTGAGCGAAGGCAATTGCACAGCCTCACTGAAGACATTAGGTCAGCCCAGAGCAAAACCCCTAAACAAAGCCAAGCCTCAGCCAAACATTTAAAAATTTTCTTCAAGATCTCGGCCAGCAAGCCAATGTAATTCAGCCAATACGCAGACTTGAGGCAGCATAGGAGTCCCACTGGACCAAGGTGAGTAAGAGAACTTGTGAGGATTTTCAACAAGTGGTAAATCACTTTTCACAATTGGATAAATACCTAATCCCTTGCATAGAGGATTTATATGCAAAGCTTGCAGGGGGGCTGTCCTTCACGAAGTTGCCATGAGCCATGCGTATGTGTAATTGCCGTTAGATGAGAATTTCCAGGAGTATTGTGACAATTGATACTCATAAGAGTTTGTATCAATTTACAAGACTACCACTTGGGGTACCATCAGCCTGTGCCCTTTTTCAGCGGATGATGGAGAATATTTTACAAGGTCTACCCCAGGTCTCCATTTATCTAGATGATGTGCTAATAACAGGGAAGACCAATAAGGAGAACTTTGAGAACTTGTACATTATCCTTAGACATTTCTGCCAGGTGGTTGTACACCCTAGAAGGGAAAAATGTGTATTCCAAGCTACCCAAATGACCTACACAACGTACTTGGACTACAGAGTCAACAAGACCGGGTTACACCTGTTGGAAGATGAAGTGAGGGCAACCAAAGGTGCCATGTCTTCCACGTAGGTACCAGAGCTTAGGTCTTTCCTTTGGCTGGTGAACTGTAAAGAAAAGTTTCTTATTTTTTATTCATTCATGGGATAAGGGCATCACTAGCTAGGCAGCATTTATTGCCCATCCCTAATTGCCCAGGGGGCAGTTGAGAGTCAACCACATTGCTGTGGATCTGGAGTCACATGTAGGTCAGACCAGTTAAGGATGGCAGTTTCGTTCCCTAAAGGTGAACCAGACGGGTTTCTCCGTCAAGTTCATACATAACCTGGCTTCCATCCTGGCACCTTTGCATCAACTCTTAAGAAAGGGGTCACGGTTGGGAATGGTCATATAGCCAAGACATAGCAATCATCCTGTGGGGTGTTGGCACACTGTGATCCTAAGGAAGATCTGGTAGTGACATGTGTTGCCTCCCCATATGACATTGGAGTAGTAGTAGCTCATAGGTGGCCCATTGGAGAGGAACGCCCAATAGCAAAGCATCCAGGACTTCAGCTAATGCAGAGTTTAAATACACCCAAATAGAGAAGGAAGGTTTGGTGGTTATATTTGGAGTCAGGAAATTCTACCAATAGCTTTACGGATGTAAATTTGCAATGATAACGGACCACAGACCCCTGCTACGTCTACTTAAAGAGGACAAGGCAGTGCCACCCATAGCTTCAGGTCGAATTCAGCGGTGGACTGTAAAACTAAGTGCGTATAATTACAAGTTGCAACACTGCACAGGAGGTCAGGTAGCAAACGTGGATGCATTGAGCCACCTCCCGCTGGTAGATACGGCACAGATTGTACTGCCACTGAAAAAGTTTGGAAAGGTTTTTAATTTTCTGGACGCACTTGCAATCACAACTGACAATATCAGACTTTGGATGCGGAAAGATCCAGTCCTGGCAAAATTGAAACAGCTGATGGTGATGGGGGAGCCCAAAGGGCTGTCACAACCAGAAGTGAAACCTTTTTGGACCCAGAGAGATCAGATCATTGTAGAGGACGACATATTATTATGAAGAGCAAGAGTGATTCTCCCAAGCAAAAGTCACACCCAGATCTGTCTAAACTCCCCCAGGGTCATCGAGGGTTTCCAAAATGAAGATGTTGGTGAGACGTTATGTCAGGTGGCCAGGATTGGATGCAGACATAGCTGCATTTGTGGGCAGTGACCAGAGTGCCAACAAGGACAAAAATTACTGCCAGCAGCTCCCCCACATTCATGGAAATGGCTAGGTAAACCCTGGACTCGATTACACGTTGACTATGCAGGTGCTTTCATGGGTTGTATATTCTTAGTCATTGTGGATGTGTAAATAAAGGGTGACTTGGTGACGGGAGACCGACCTTCGTGGGGTTATTTCACCATTCTATTTTAATAACCTGCCTTTGCCTCTTCATCTCCCCTCTCAATTTTTATGTTTGACCTGTTTCTTGCTTGAAGAATTTACCTGGCACATACTGATATACCTCTTATTTTTGTTTCCATATGCTCCCTGATTAGAGAACCCTGGAAAGATCTCCATAAACTTCCTTCATTCATCCATTACAGTTTATGTTGTCAAATTTTTTGTTCTATTTTACCCTTGTTATACAACCTCTTTCAAATGTATTGAAGTTATTCCCTTCCAATTTAAAATACCTACTTTAGATTGTTCTTTGCTTTTCTTCATTACTAATTTCCACCGTATGCTATATTGACCAGTCTGATTTAAGTGCTCCCCCTCAATATTTTCAATGATTGATTATTATCATCATTACTAATCATTTCAACCTTAAATTAGTTTGAACTTTCAACATCATTTTTTACCTTAGATTCAGTTTAGAAGTCAACAGTTAAAAGCTATTTGTAAATCCAATACAGTCCTATTCAGGAAATAACTTCACTTCTGTTTTATGCAGCTGAACATTGAATTGAATCCAGTATCAGTAGTATGAAATCACATATTTGAAATTCTTTCACAGCCCACCTGTAATGTCCAGGTAATGAAAGAGAAATATGACATAATAAAACAAAATTCTTCAATTGCTCCAAATGTGAGGTGCACTATTTTAATCACTTGTCAGACGTAAGCATCAGTGGCTGAACCAAATTTACTGCGCATCTCTAGTTGTCCTTGAGAAGATGGTGATGAGCTTGTGCTGTAATCCATGTGCCATAGGTTGACCCACAGTGTCATTAAGGAGGGAATTCTAGGCTTTTGAACCAGCGACATTGAAGGAACAGGGATAAACTTCCAAATGAGGATGGTGAGTGGCTTTGAGGTAAATTTGCAGATGGTGATGTTCCCACATAACCGCTGCCCTTGTCCTTCTACGTGGAAGTGGTCATGGGTTTGAAAGGTGCTGCCTAAGGATCTTTGTCAATTTTCTGCAGTGCATCTTGTAGACAATGCACACACTGCTGCTACCGAGCTTTAGTGTTGGAGGGAGTGGATGTGATGCCAATCAAGCAGGCTGTTTGTCCTGGATGGAACAAGCTTCTAGAGTGTGGTTGGAGCTAAACTTATCAAGGCAAGTGGGAAGTATCCCATCGCACTCCTTGCAGATGGTGGATGGACTCTGGGGAGTCAGTAGGTGAGTTACTTATCGCAGTATTCCTAGCCTCTTTTCCACAATTGTAGCCACTATATTTATGCAGCTAGTCCAGTTCGGTTTCATAGAATCCCTACAGTGTGGAAACAGGCCCTTCGGCCCAACAAGTCCACACCAACACTCATAGCATCCCACCCAGACCCATCTCCCTGATCTACACATTCCTGAACACTACGGGCAACTTAACATGGCCAATCCACCTAGCCTGCACATCTTTGGACTGTGGGAGCAAACCGGACCACCTGGAGGAAACCCACGCAGACACGGGGAGAATGTGCAAACTCCACACAGACAGTCACCCGAAGGTGTAATCGAACCCAGATCTCTGGCACTGTGAGGCAGTAGTGCTAACCACTGAGCCACCGAGCCACCGTGCCACACTGATTACTGGTCAATGTTAACCCCACTGAATGTTGATAATAGACGGTAAGCTCTGAAGGAGGCTGAGTTGGATAATTCATCTGACCATTCTGGCTGAAGATTGTTGTGTATGTTTCAGTGTTATCTTGTCACCGAGATCATCTTGCTTCACCTTTTATACTTTTCACAAGCTGTGTGGCAAGATTATTGCTAGGCAGCAGCAAAATGTCAATTGACAGAGATTAATTCTTGTCAACACCACAACTTACCTAAAAAATATTCACTGTCCAATCTTGCCAAAGATGCCAAACAAACTAGTTATCAGGAAAATTCAACAAGGATTCCAGAACATGTACCTGGTGGTTTCAACTCACTACTTGCTACAAACTCATTCAATGTTGCCAGTGACCAAACCACAGCTCAGGGCAAGATACACGGGCAACATTCACTTTCATTCCTCCTTCATGGACATTGGCATCCAACATCTGTCAGTTCATCTCGACCATCTTGGCACTTCTATTCTTCACTGGCAGTACAATCTGGAAGCACAGACTTGTATTGCTGGACAACACCAGCAATTTGCATTGAAAGGCTATAGTTGGGAGACTTTGGGCATAGGGACAGACATCAAGCTTGCGCACTAGGACTAGGCTGCTTCTCCAGGATGCTCACTTGCTGCCTTCACATTCACTCACTTAGTGCCTACATGCCTGCCTGGTATTGACTTTACTTGCCATGCCACAACTTGCATTGAGCACAAACAATCTCTCTACCTCATGACTATTGTCCCCAATGCCCACTGTATACCCACATCTTGCCATTATTCAATAGGGGAACATCACATACAGGCAAGCAATCAGATAATTCTATCCAAGCTTTTACTTATAGTCACCAAAAGGGAACATAAACAAAACCAACTGAGGATTCAAAATGCCCCACAAATATTGGTATTATGGTCAATGAGGATTTTACATGCCATGATGATCTGCTGAACCCAGCCCTCTAAAACTGGAAGTGGGCATCAGTCAGGTCCTGTCTGACTTGTAGTTCTGTCATGGAAAAGGGTGGCTTCGTCCTCTCCAATGTCCTCAAACCTCCTCCCTGGCACAGGGCTTCCAGTCCCCCAGCACCTCAGCACCAGCACATCACCTCATTGCCAGCCCCAATTCTGCAGAGCACAGCACATCAGTATGATGTGGCACACTGTCTGAACTATACTGGAAAAACCCTAGCCTCATCCAAGCAATGGAACCATACCCTCTGCAACCCCATGCTCTGCTCCATCTGGTTGAGGCATGGGCAGCGTTGTGCCTGTGCTCTACTTTAGTCACTGGTTTGCACAATCATGTCATGAGCCATGACTGCAATGGGTAGCCTCTATTCCTCAGTAACCAGCCCTTTAAGGCTCCTAGACCCTCAGATAAATCACACATAAGAATCTTCTTTTGAATATAGAAGTTGTGACAGGTAGACACCTCCAGAAAGTGGTAAAGGTAATCACAACAATCTAAATATCAAATTGAATGGATCCCTTTCCTGTGGATGAGTTTTCCAGCGTTGTGATACAGATGTCTCCATGCCATGTGTGCAATCAATGGTATGCTGCACTTTGGGGAAGCCAGCTATATGCCAAATGCTACTGATCTCATCACAGGGAAACAGAACGAGTGGTGTGACCATGCAGAGCTGGCATCAGTCGTTGACCTGATGTATTTGAGAGTGCATGACTGAGAGATCCCACGGAGGGTATCCACCATTTGCTGAAACAAGCTAGCTGCCTAGAAGTTCAGAATGGCTGTCCCCTACACAGCCAGCGGGGAAACCTCTCACTCCTATAGCTGTCAAGACCCCTGCAGCATCTGGCAAAGTTCCGTCACAGGATCCCAGGACACGAGCAGCCTCAATGGGAACTGTGGCTTGCTTATCCCCAGGAAATAAAGTCCAGATAGAAAATCATTAGGTTTCCTCCTGACATTATGCACTTTGAGGGCCCCACTGGCAGCATCCTCTCCCTGAGCTGGGTGCTCCTTCTCATCTTAGAGCCTGTTGCTGCTCCTGCTTCTTCTGCAAACTCAGCCTTCTGAGGAAAGCAGCCACAGTGACCAACATCCCATCAGCAGCAGGATATAGGATTCTCAATGGAAATGATCTACAATGGGAACATCGAGTGAAATAGGTTCTTAGATTTCTGATATGCCCTACAGATGAGGACTTCCCCACATAATGAAACAGGCTGTAAAATGAGGGCCATGTCTCCATCATTCATTCAGCTTCAGCCTCAGCAATGCATAGCAACTTGAAGATGCCTTGTGTCTCAATGATACTTTGCTTCTCTATGCTCGCCCTGTGGAGGCCACAGTGGATGACACTGTCCTGATGAAGGGTACTGACCCAAAACATCAACTTTCCTGCTCCTCTGATGCTGCCTGACCTGCTGTGTTCCTTCAGCGCCACACTGTATTAACTCTGACTCCAGCATCTGCAGTTCTTTCTATCTCTGAGTGGTGGATACTGTCAATAGAACTCCCTCCCATAACCTCCATGCCCTGTGATGCTGTTCCGCGTACCCTCCCATCACCTGGAGTTCCATCTCATCACCAACCTTATTCCCATCTGTTTTCTCTCTCACTCTAGCCATCAAGCCTTGACACCCCGTCACCGTTTTTGCCGATGAGTCCCCTCTCAATTACATCTGCAAGTCTCCCTTGCACCCTCAGCACACCCACGCTATACCAACCCTACACAGAACACTCAAGTCTCATTTTCCTGCTCTTCCTTCCAGTGCCCATCCACTTTCCTCCTGAAATCATTTTTTGCTTCCACTTCCACCAGCCTTGATTGAGGGCATTTAGTTCCAGGCCATTAAGACTCACTGAATAAAAAGATTCCTCTTCAAGGATGCTGCCTGGATTAGAGGGTATGAGCTATAAGGAAAGGCTAGAAAAACTCAGATTGTTTTCTCTTGAGCAGCGGAGGCTGAGGGGAGACTTGATAGAAGTTTATAAAATTATGAGATGCATAGATATGGTTGACGGTCAGAATATTTTCCCTAGAGTTGAAATGTCTAGTACTAGGGGGCATACATTTAAGGTGAGAGTAGGAAAGTTCAAAGGAGATGTGAGGGGCAAGTTCTTCTGTTTACACAGAGAGAGCAGTAAGAGTCTGGAATGCATTGCCAAGGTTGGTGATGGAGGAAAATACAGTAAGGTCATTTAAGGGACTTTTAGATAAGCACACAAATATGCAAAGAATGGAGGTATATGGATCAAGGGCAGGCAGAAGGGATTATTTTCATTTGTCATCACATTTGGCACAACACCATGGTGCTGTACCGTTCAATGTTCTCATCTTCATAGAATCCCCAATGTAGAAACAGGCCATTCGGCCCAACATGTCCACAACAACCCTCCACAGGGTATTCCACCCACACCCATCCCACCACCCTTTCCCTGCATTTCCCATGGATAAGGCACCTAACCTACCTATGCCTGGATGCAATGGGCAATTTAGCGTGGCCGATCCACCTAACTTATACATGTTTGGACTGTGGGAGGAAACTAGAGCACCGGGCAGAAACCCATACAGACACAGTGAGAATGTGCAAACTCCACGCAGACAGTTGTCTGAGGGTGGAATCGAATCCAGGCCCCTGACTCTGTGAGGCAACAGCGCTAACCGCTGAGTCACCATGCCACATTCTATGTATCTCCCCTGTATTTGTTGCCTAAAATGCCCAGATCTTGCACTATGATCTAATGGGAACAAAATATTCCTTGTCTATATTACATAAGGAAATCGTAAGTTTAAACACTTCAATCAGATCTTCCCTCAATGTCTTTTGATCCAAAGAGCATACACAGTGTCCTAGCCAATGATTATCTCTAAGCAACACAACCAAAAATAAGAATTATCAAATTATTATCAAAGAATGGTTCCAGGGCTGAGAAATATCAGTTACAAGGATAGGTTAAAGAAGTTGGAACTGATCTCCTTGGAAAGAAGAACGCTAAGAGGAGATTTTTAGAGTACAAATCATGAGTGGGCTGGATGGAGTAGATAGGGAGAAAACGTTGCCACTCGTAAAAGGATGAAGAACCAGAGGGCACTGATTTAAAGTGATTTGCAAAAGGAACAAATGTGATGCGAGAAACAACTTTTTTACAAAGCTAGCATTTAGAGGTATGGAATGCATACTGCTTGGAAGTGTGTTGGAGGCAGATTCTGTGCAAGGGTACGTGGAGAAAGCAGAAAATTGGCAGTAGGTAATCACGCTCATTTAAAGAGCCAACATAGACATGATTGGCTGAATGACCTCATTCTGTGCCCTAACAATTCTGATTTTATTATTTTTTGTGAATTTTTGTTGTGTGCAATTTGGCTACAATATTTTCCTATATTAGAACAATGTCTACACTTCAAAAGTACTTAATTGTCTAAATAGAACTTTATAATATCCTAAGATCATACAAGGTGCTATAAATTTAAGTCTTTTCTGTTTATTTCTTTAAAGTAGTGTCAGCTATGGTTCACGTGGTAGCACTTGTGCTTCAGAATGTTATGGGTTTAAACTCTCACTTAAGCACAAAATTTGTGACTGACACTTTAATATGGTATTCAGGGAGTTTCGCACTTTTGAAGGTGTCATGTTTTGGATGTATTCTTAAATTGAGGACATTTCTGCCCTCTCAGATGTGAGTAAAGGATCCTGTGGCACTATTTTGAAAAAGAACAAGTTATTTTTGGTGACCTCTGGCTTGACAGTAGGAGACAATGTTGTATCCAATTGTCAAGCCGAAAGAACTGCAGATGCTATAAATGAGAGAAAAAAATAGAAATTACTAGAAAAGCTCAGCATGTCTGGCAGCAGCTGTGAAAAGAGATCAGAGTTAATATATTTCAGCCAAAATGAACATTACAGAAACAGAAGACCTGTGTATTATCAGGATGCTAGTTGTATAAGCTTGTGTATAATTTGGTTAGCACATTTCCAATGGAACAACATTGATTATACCTCAAAAGTATGTTGTAGGGCATTTTGGTACATCCAATAATTGTGGAAACACTATTTAAATGCAAGTTTCTTTTTCTTGAAATTGCAGGGGAGGAAAAACATGTTCTTTAAATACGTGGATGGTCATCCCAAAATCAGAAGCTCTGGCTTGGAAATTGTAGAATCATAGAATCCCTACAGTGTGGAAACAGGCCCTTCAGCCCAACAAGTCCACACCGAACCTCAGAGCATCCCACCCAGACTCATCCGCCTATAACCCACTTAATCTACGCATCCCTGGACTCTGCGGGCAATTTGGCAGGCCAATCCACCTAGCCTGCACACCTTTGGAGTGTGGGAGGAAACCGGAGCACCCAGAGGAAACCCACGCAGACACGGGGAGAATGTGCAAACTCCACACAGACAGTCGCCCAAGGGTGGAATCAAACCCGGGCTTCTGGCACTGTGAGGTAGCAGTGCTTACCACTGAGCCACCATGCCGCCCTCTCAACTTTTTCTCTTTTTTAAATTTCTTTTTCTTCCTAGTTCAGGCAACAGTGGGACAAATGTAAGCCTGCAGTTCAATGGAAAATTCTGGAGGCCTACCTGCAATTTATTGCCTTGTGGGACTGCCTTTCAAATTCCATGGCACAAAATTAAGATATTAACACTAGATGATTTAATTGCAGGTTAAGTATTTCCAAACTTTGCATGATCTTGGAACTGACATGACTTTACACAGACTTTAGTAAAGCCTTTGACAAGGTTCCACATGGTAGACTAGTTAGTAAAGTTAGATCACATGGGATTCAGAGAGAGCTTGACAATTGGAGACAAAAAAAAAATAGAAATTGCTGGAAGCAGGTGTGGCAGCATCTGTGTTGAGAAATCATTCTGAGGAAGGGTCACTTGACCCAAAACATTAACTCTGATCTCTTTTCACAGCTGCTGCCAGACATGCTGAGCTTTTCCAGCAATTTCTATTTTTTTCTCTCATTTACGGCATCTGCAGTTCTTTCGGCTTGACAACTGGATACAACATTGTCTCCTACTGTCAAGCCAGAGGGTGGTGGTTTTTCAGACTGTAGGCCTGTGACCAGCGGTGTTCCACACAGATTAGTGCTTGGTCCACCTGCTGTTTGTATTTATATAAATGATTTGGATGAGAATTTAGGAGGCATGGTTATAAGTCGGTGGATGGCACCAAAATTGCTGGCATAATGGATAGTGAGGAAGATTATCTAAGTTAAAAAGAAATCTTGACCAATTGGGCCAATGGTCTGAGGTGTGGCAGATGGAGTTTAATTTGGATAAATGTGAGGAATTGCATTTTGGTAAAACCAACAAGGACAGGACTTATATGGTTAATGGTAGGGCCTTGAATAGCGTTGTCAAACAGAGAAACCTAGGCATTCAGGAACATAGTTCTTTGAAAGTGGCATCACAGGTAGACAAGGTGGTTAAGTAGATGTTTAGCACCCTTGCCTTCATTGCTCAGACCTTGGAGTAAAGGAATTGGGACGCCATATTGAGGCTTTACAGGACATTGGTGAAGCCACTTTGGAGTACTATGTACAGTTCTAGTTGCCCTGCTATAGGAAGGATATTATTAAATTGGAGACGGTTCAGAAAATATTTACAAAGATGTTACCATGAGTGAAGGGTTTGAGTTAGAAGGAGAGGCTGGATAGGCTAGGATTTTTTCAGTGGCACATAGAAGGTTGAGGGATGACCTTAGAGGTTTATAAAATTATGAAGGGCATAGATAAGGTAAATAGTAAAGGTCTTTTCAAAGATCAAAAAATTAGAGGGCGTATTTTTAAGGTGAGCGGAGAAAGATTTAAAAAGGGAACTGATGAGCAACTTTTTCACAGAAGATGGTTTTTATTTCAAATGAACTGCCAGAGGAAGTGGTAAATGTAGGTGTAGTTAGAACATCTAAGAGACATATGGACAGATACATGAATAGTAAGTGTTTAGAGGGATATAGGCCAAATTCAAATAAGTAGGACAATTTTAGTTTGGGAAACTTGGTCAGCATAGACAAGTTGAAACAGAGGATTTGTTTCCTTGCCATATGACTCTATGATTCTATAACTTAGACTAGCCAGTCGAATGATGCATCATAGTCCATATCCAACATTTCTCCAACACGCTCATAGTCCTGTATATCTGCCTTATTACAGTCTATATCTGTTGTTACATAAGAGAAACTGAACTAAACTAAAAGATAAAGAGAATTTATGGGACATGCATTCTTACCTTTTTTAATTAAATGTTTTGCATTTACTTAAATCTTCTTCAGCCAAAGTTCTGAAATAACAGCCAAAATAGATGGGAGAAGAGAAGGAGGAAGGGAAGGGCTACTACTGCACTTCAGAGGTGAGCTGGCTTAGAGAGTTTGGGAGTTGTCCAGAGCAGTGACAGCATAATTATTCCCTCATTGTTGGCTCTGACCGTTAATATACATACGACATTTTGCAAACAAACAAGATCACTCACATGATGTGGGCATTGTTTTCTGGGCCCAAAAGTAGTTACCCTGAATAAGTTCTCAGCGAGCTGCCTTTTTGAACCACTACAGTTCCTTTGGAGTAGGTAGACCCTACACAATGCTGTTAGGGAGAGCATTCCAGGATTTTGACCCAGTGACACTGAAGGAATGACAACATATTGCCAATGTATATGCCAACATAAAAGCAAAAGAGAAAGCATATAATGTGGCGAAGGACAGTGGGAAGCCTGGAGATTGGGAAGCCTACAAAGACCAGAGGACAAAGAAATAAGAAGGGAAAGATTAAATATGAGGGTAAGCTAGCCAGAAATATAAAAGTTTGCAAGAGTTTTAGATATGTAAAGAGCAAAAGAGAAGCAAAAGTGGACATTGGACTGCTGAAAAATAATGCTGGAGAAGTAGTAATGAGAAACAAAGAAATGGCTGAGGAACTGAGTGAGTACTGTGTCAGTCTTCACGGTGGAAGACATAAGTAATATCCCAAAAATTCAAGAGAGAGTTGGGGGGCAGAGGTGTGTATGGTGGCTATCACCAAGAAGGTGGCACTAGAAAAACTGAAAGGTCTGCAGGAAGATAAATCACTTGGACTACACCCCAGAGTTCTGAAGGAGATAGCTAAAGAGATAGTGTAGGCGTTAATGATGATCTTTCAGGAATCACAGGAGTCGGGGAGAGTCCCAGAGGACTGGAAAATCACTCTAGTGTAACCACCTTGTTTAAGAAGGGAGTAAGGCAAGAGATGGGAAATCACAGGCCAATTAGCATGACCTTGGTTGTTGGTAAGATTGGAGTCCGATGTGAAGGATGAGATTTCTGAATACTTGGAAGTGCATGGTAAAATAGGCTGAAGTCAATATGGTTTCATCAATGGGACGTCATGTCTGACAAATCTGTTAGGGTTCTTTGAGGTGGTAACTAGCAGTTTAGACCAAGGAGAGCCAATGGATGTTATCTACCTGGGCTTCCTGCCGCACAGGAGGCTGACAAGTAAGATAAGGGCCCATGGCATTAGAGGCAAGGTACTTGCATGGATAGAAGATCGGCTGTCTGGCAGAAAGCAGAGAGTGGGGATAAAAGTGTCCCTCTTAGGATGGCAGCTGGTGACTAGTGGTGTTCCACAAGGGTCAGTGCTGGGACCACAGCTTTTCACTTTATACATTAATGATTTAGATGAAGGAACTGACGGCATTCTGGCTAACTTTGCAGATGATACAAAGATAGGTAGAGGGACAGGTAGTATTGAGGTGGTGGGGAAGCTGCAGACAGGTTAGGAGAGTGGGCAAAGAAGTGGCAGATGGAAATCAATGTGGGAAATTGTAAGGTCATGCACTTTGCAAAGAAGAAAGGCATGGACTATTTTCTAAAATGGGGGGAAAAGTTCAGAAATCTGAAGTGCAAATGGACTTGGGTGTTCTAGTCCTGAATTCTCTTGAGGTAAACTTGCAGATTGAGTCAGTAGTTAGGAAGGTAAATGCTGTGTTGGCATTTATTTCAAGAGGACTAGAATATAAAAGTAGGGATGTATTTCTGAGGCTTTGTGATCTGACCACATTTAGAATATTGAGAGCAATTTTGGACCCCATACTCAGGAAGGATATACTGGAGCGGGACCAGAGAAGGATCATGAGAATGATCCCAGGAATGAAAGGCTTAACATATGAGGACTCTGTCAATACGCGAAGGAGTTTAGAAGGATGGGTGGGGAGGGGTGTAGAATCTAATTGAAACTTACAGAATATTGAATGGCCTGGATAGAGTGGACGTGGAGAAGATGTTTCCAATGGTAAGAGAGACTAGGACACGAGGGCATAGCCCAAGAGTAAAGGGAAGACCCTTTAGAATGGAGAAAAGGAGAAACTTCAGCCAGTGAGCGGTGAATCCATGGAATTCATTGCCACAGAAGGCTGTGGAAGCCAGGTCATTGAGTATGTTTAAGACAGAGATAGATAGGTTCTTGATCGTCAAGGGAATCAAGGGTTACAGGGAGAAAGCAGGAGAATGAGGTTGAGAAACTTATCAGCCATGATTGAATGGTGGAACAGATTATATTCGCTGAATGGCTTAATTTCTGTTCCTATCTTATAGGAGACCTGCTGCCCATATGCTTTAGTTGATAGCAGTCATGGCTTTGGAAGGAGCTATCTTAGGAGATTTGATGAATTTCTGCAGTGCACCTTGTAAATTGTGCATGATGCTGCAACTGAGCATTGGTGGTGGAGGGGTTGAATGATTATTTGTGGTGCCAAGTGCGTGATTTTGTCCTGGATAGTGTCAAGCCTCTAAGTGTTCTTGGAGCTGCACTAATCCAGATAAGTGGGGAGTATATACCATCATACTCTCGACATGTGCCTCATAGATGGTGGACTTTGGAGAGTCAGGTGGTGAGCTACTCGCTGCAAGATTCCTAGCCTCTAACCTGCTTTTGTAGTGACAGTACTTATATAGCTGGTCCTGTTCAGTTTCTGGTCAGAAGTAATCCCCAGGTAATAGAAAGAGATTGTGATGGTGACATCATTGAATGTCAAGAGAGAGTGGTTTGATTCTCTTATTGGAAATTCAATTTCCTGGCACTTGAATGGTGCCAATGTTGCTTGCCATCCGTCAGCCTATGCATTGGCATTGTCCAGGTCTTGCTGCTTTTGGACATTGTTGTTTCATTATCTGCAGGTTTGTGAATGGTGAGAACATTGTGCAATCATCAGCACATATGGTCACTCTGATCTTATGATGGAGGAAAGGAGCAGAAAACTAGCAAAAGGAACCCCTGCAAAAGTGTGCTGGAGCTGAGATGACTGGCCCCCAGCAACCACAACCATTTTCCTTAATACCAGGTAAGAGTCCAACCAGTGGAGAGTTTTCTCCCTGATACCCGTTGACTCCAGTTTAGAGCTCCAGCTAGAGCTCCTTCATACTACACTCAGTCAGCTGTGACCTTGATATCATGGGATAAATAACTCCACAAGAGACTAGTATCCCATCACCAAGTCACCCATTATTTACACATGCATAGTGCATGACACTGACCCAGCAAGCTCAGAGCCAGCTCTTAGAGTGAACCGAACCCTGACACTGGAAAAACTCAGTAGGTCTGGCAGCATCTGTGAAGAGAAATCAGTTAACATTTTGGGACTAGTGACCCAGTCCTGAAATGTTAACTCTGATTTGTCTCCATAGATGCTTCCAGACCTGGTGAACTATTCCAGCGGGCGGCACGGTGGCTCAGTGGTTAGCACTGCTGCCTCACAGCACCAAGGATCCGGGTTCGATTCCACCCATGGGTGACTGCCTGTGAGGAGTTTGCACATTCTCCCCGTGTCTGTGTGGGTTTCTTCTGGGTGTTGCGATTTCCTCCCACAGTCCAAAGATGTGCAGGCTAGGCGGATTGGCCAAGCTAAATTGCCTGTAGTGTTCAGGGAAGTGCAGATTAGGTGGGTGAAAGGGGGATGGGTCTGGGTGGGATGCTCTGTGGGCTTGTTGGGCTAAAGGGCCTGTTTCCACACTGTAGGGATTCTATGAATTCTGTTTTTGTTTCTGATTTACAGCATCTGCCGTTCTTTTGATTTTCAGAACCCCTGACTTTGTTTATATCTGTCAGCCAGGAATCCTTGATTGGACCAGGTTAACAGCCCTAATCAGAGAACTCATTCTATGAGGTCCACCTGGCTGACCTCACTCCAATTACTACATTACACAACCCCCCACCCGACAAGTCCTCGGTTGTAGGCCCATTCCTTTTCCTGTAGCGTTTTCACACTAGGTCCGGTTCCTCTGACTCTGCCTCAGGTAGTGTGTGCTGGTCCATAGACCACCCCTTACACCTTGGAAGAAATTACTCTTCTTCAGATGGTAACAGCATCAAGGCTGCAACATCTGCCATGTCCATCTAGTCCTCAAAGGTTTCTTCAATGAAAGGTGGAGGGGAGAACCTACCGTTTCTGACAGCCTTGCCGGATGTTCTGAGGGGCTAGGTATCATAGAATCCCTACATTGTGGAAACAGGCCCTTCGGCCCAACAAGTCCACACCGAACCTCAGAGCATCCCACCCAGACCCGTCCCCCTATAACCCACCTAATCTACACATCCCTGAACGCTACAGGCAATTTAGCATGGCCAATCCACCTAGCCTGCACATCTTTGGACTGTGGGAGGAAACTGAAGCACCCAGAGGAAACCCACACAGACGCAGGGAGAACATGCAAACTCTACACCGACAGTCGCCTGAGGGTGGAATCGAACCCAGGTCCCCGGCACTGTGAGGCAGCAGTGCTAACCACTGAGCCACTGTGTCCCTGCTCCATTTGTGAGCTTAGAGCTTTCATGTGGTCCACATCCTTGCTCAGCACCACCTCTCCCACCCCTAAACATTGTATGTTACGGGACCTGATTTCACATCAACCATGCCTCTTACCCTTGCAGGGCCATTTCTGTGGTTTTGGCATTATACTTCGTCCCCTTAAACAAACTGCCTCTATGAGTTAAGAGGAATCTTATGTCCAGCTTTGGCATTCCTGATGTTGTTTCAACTGCTTCCCCCAGGTCTGCGAAGATCAGGTATAACCAGGCGCAGAGTCTTCTCATTATTTGCAATTCTGCTGCAGCTGTCCCTGTAGTTGTATGAGTGTGGTCCTATAATCAACCAGGAACCAGGACAATTTAGTATCGAGTGAAGCTCGAGACTTTCTTTAAGCTTGCCTTCAAAGTTTGGACTGCTGTTCCTGCCAGACCGTAGGACGATGGATGATAGAGCTGTCCTGATTTGCCAAATGTCGTTTGACTTTAGGAAATATTCAAATTCCCTGCTGGTAACTAATGGCCCATTGTCTGATCAACTACCTCTGGAGTCTGTTTTGCAAATCGATGCTCACAGATTTTTAATCATCATCCGTGTGTTTGACTTTCTGAAGAAGGGTCTAGGCCCCAAACGTCAGCCTTCCTGCTCCTCTGATGCTGCTTGGCCTGCTGTGTTCATCCAGCTCTACACCTTGTTGTCTCTATACACATCTAACCACTTTGAATGGCATCCACAATGACTAATAACATAGAGCCCATGAAAGGACTGGCATAGTTGATGTGTTACCAAGTCCAGGGTTTACCCAACAATTTCAATGATGTGGGGGAGCTGCTGGCAATAATTTGTCTCTGTTGGCACTGTGGGCACTACCCCACCAATGGAACTATGTCAGCATCCAATCCTGGCCACCAGACAAAACTTCTCACCAACATCTTCATTTGGAAACCCCTGGATGACCCATGTCCAAGTTCTCTAAATGCTCATTATTGGTCTTCCTGGTTATTAGCACATCATCCAGATAAATAGCTACCTAGGGTGGACTTGTAAAATGTTCTCCATTGTCTGCTGGAAAATGGCACAAGCTGATGATACCCAAAAAGGCAGTCTCATGTATTGGTACAAACCCTTATGGATATTAAGGGTAGCATACTTCCGGGAATCCTCAAATAATTGCAATTACAGGTACGCAAGGCTGATGTCCAGCATTGTAAAGGAGAGTCCCTCCACCAGTTTTGCTTGAGTCATCTATTTGAGGGATTAGGTATTTATGCAGCTATGGAAAGCGGTTTACCATTTGTTTGAAATCCCCACAAAGGCAACCTACCCTGCCAGGCCTCACAATCGGTACAACCAGTGCTGCCCATTCTGCGAACGGTACTGGTTTGATGATTCTTTCACTTTCCAGCCTCCTGATTTCTTTCTCTAGAGAGATAGGATCAAAGAGTCACACAGCACAGATACAAACCCTTCAATCCAACCAGTCCATAATCCCAATTTAAACTAGTCTCACCTGCCTGCACTTGGGCCATATTCCTCCAAACATTTTTAATTCATGTACATATGTAAAATGCCTTTTAAACATTGCAACTGTACCCGCATCCACCACTTCCTCTGAAAGTTCATGCCACACTGTAAATAATTGCCCTGCATGTCTTTTAAATCTCTCTCCAAATAAATGCCTTCTGAACACTCTCCAGTTTAATAATATCCTTCCTATAACAGGGCAACCAGAACTGGACACAGTACTCCAGAAAAGACCTCAATGTGCTGAACATCCTCAACAAAACATCTCAACTCCTATACTCAAAAGGAGTGAGCAAAGAAGGCAAGCATGTACCTGAACCCCTAGGTCTGTCTATTCTACAACACTATCAAAGGCTCTACATTTAATTGTAGAAGTCTTGTCTTTTTTGGTTTTACCAAAATTAAATGCCATCTGTCACTGTTCAGTCCACTGACCCAATTGATCAAGATCTCTTTGTAAGCTTAGATAACCTTCTTCACTGTCCACTTCTTTTGCACATTAGTCAAATGGCACTGGCGGGCATTGCAGAATCATGGAATTGCTTCATGGTCAACATGTAAGGCAGCCTTGGACCCTTTGAGAGTCATAGAGTCATAGGCTGTTTCCAAGCTTGTTCAGAATCATTGCATTTACCCGAACTTTATATGTCACTGGTCCTGACCTCATATTGACTTGTCTTCTAATTTATTCATGGCCACTGAGAATTCCCAATCACATAGGCTTCTACTCCTGGTGGTATTCCCGGATTGTACTACATTTCTTGACCTTATTAAATTAATCCCTCTATCTTGCCTTCTGCCTTTTTTTGGACTGCTACTGTTTGATTTTATCCCCCTGTTAGTAGGATTCCTTTTAACAGTCCACAAACTATTTCTATGTTTGCTCTCAAACTAACTGAGCTTACGTTATTATTTTCTGCTTTCTGAAATAACTCCACAGAGGCCAGTATCCATCACCAAGTTACCTTTTATTTATGCATAAGCAGTCCTTGACCTTAGCACTGCCTCATTCAATGTCAGCTACCAGAATGTCAGCATCTCTGACACACCTCTTTTTATATGACAGCTAGGGTTCCCTGATTGGACCTGATTCTCATGAGTTCCAGCTGGCTGACTTCATTAAAATCACCACATCCCTTCTCCTTTGAGTCCAAGGACATAGGCTGATCCCTTCTCTTGGAGAGCATCCTCGGGCATTTTAGCACCAGGTTAGGTTCCTCCAACACAGCATCTGACACAGCAACGTGTAAATCACTGGATCACACCTCTTGTGCCAGGAGTGCCTCAATAGAATTTCACTTTCTTCTTCCGGTGGCAAAGACATCGAGGTGGCTACATTCATCATATTCTTCTCTGATTCTGGGGATTCGACTATGCTTAATGGAGAGAGTGAACCCACAGGTTCCAGCAGCCTTTCTGACTGTTAGAGGGGCAGGGTACATTTTGCTCCTGCCCCATTTGTGACTTTGCAGCTTCCATATGGTCCACATACTTGTTCTGGACCATTGCATCTATCCGAACATTATATATCACTGGTCCTGACCTCGTGTTTACCATGCCTCTTACCCATCTGTGATTCTTCTCCTGTATCAAATTGCCAGTCTTGCTTAGAGGAGTCTTGTGTCTGGTATTGGTGTTCCTGATGCTGTTTCATGTACCTGTCCAAAAGACTTTTAAATATTCTAACTATACCTGCATCTACTCTGGCAGTTCATCCCACGTATGAAAATATTCATTAACTATGTCAGTAACTCTTGAAAGGTTTTCGTATCAGGTGCCTCAAGGGAAGTTAGGTTCCTAATAACAAAAAACAGCTGCGGCTCCACAGGCTGTCAGGAGAATTACACATTGCTTTCCACAAAAAATAATCAATCTTTCCACATACTAGACCCAGTTCTTGACAGCAAGGCTGAATGAGACAAGCATTCCAAAGAACGACATGATGCCAGAAATGCTTATCCCAGTTCAAAGACAACTTTTGTGAGCAAGATTCTTCACAATTGTCCTTTACTCCCATCATCACTGAAGTAACTGCGCAGGGGCCAGTATCCTTCACCAAGTCACTGGTTATTTACACATGAACAGTCCTTGATTATAGTACAGCCTCATTCAGAGTCAGCTACCAGAGTCTCAGCAGCTCTGACACTCCCCTTTTTATTTGTCAGCCAGGGGTCCCTGATTTTGCCAGATTAAGAACCTCAGTCAAGGAACGCATATTCTATGAGGTCCAGCTGGCTACTAACCTTGTACATTCATCTATATTTTCCGATGGCCTTCCCTGCTATTCTTATAAAAGCCACATTTCTCCAACAATTAGCCCCTTTTGGTAAATATTTAAATTTTGTGCCCACATTTGTCAGTTGTTCTTTGGGACCAATGGATTTGTTGCCAAGACCTACGAAATAGAAAATAGGCAGTGATAGTGTTCTTGGATATTTCCTATGAATCCCACATCTTTTACTTAATTTATCTATGATTTTATCGTACTGCCTGTACTATCATTTACTACATTTTGAAGGATGGATGAGCAAATTGCCTAAGTAATTTTAACACAACTGACCTATTTTCTTCTAAATTTCTACCTCCTGACATCAATGACATTTCTTTGATTTCTTCAATGGTGAGGTCATGTTCTATTAAAATAACATGATAGTGTGTCAACTGTGTAAATTTATAGATTTTTCAAACACAATA
Source organism: Rhincodon typus (assembly GCF_021869965.1). Lineage (NCBI taxonomy): Eukaryota > Metazoa > Chordata > Chondrichthyes > Orectolobiformes > Rhincodontidae > Rhincodon > Rhincodon typus. Next base: position 31,345,162 of record NC_063340.1, on the reverse strand, counting down.
ACTTTGTCAATTTCTATCCGTTTTATTTGTGGCTTTCTTCATCTATGGCCTACTTGCAACATTTGTTCTAGTATCCACAAATTTAATTCTCATTAAAAATAGAAGTGCAGCCAAAATTGATACTTTGGCACAAAATGTAAATGTGAGCCCGGATTGGTGAATTTCCAATTGAAACTTCTGTAGCCTTGTTTACAATCTACTGAATTCCATAATGTGCTCTTCCATAGTACCATCCTCATTCCTTCTAACTTTATCAAAATCTCACCATGCCTTAAAAGCAGTCAATAAATCACCTCTTGATAAGTATTAGCCATGAGTGTTGGCAATCTGTCCAAACCTCATCCGTACTTAAATCATCAGGCTCTAATTCCAAAAATGCATTACTCCATATCCTTCTTTTGAATAGTAATGCATATGCCAAGGCAGTATCTTGTTTTCTTTTTAATAAAGAAATAACATGGTAACTTCACCCTTCCAATGGTTATAAAGCTCATTTTCAGAAAACAGATGTGGGTGAACATACCCTCAAACATTACATCTAGTAGGATAATTTTGTGATTAGCAGGTTCAATTGTAACATAATGACTAGAATGTGAGAGTACACACGTGGCAGAATTCTCTTCATGCACCATTGATCTGGAAATATTCTTAGATTTTTATCTGGACTGGTATCTTCCAAGAGATTCAGTGTCTCTTGCAGATCGCTCACATTGGAGTCAAGCTTGGTAAGATTCTGTAGTGATTAGAATGAGGTCAGCCAGCTTGACCTCATAGAATATGAATTCCCTGATTGGGGCTGTTAATCTTGTCCAATCATGGAACCCTGGCTGACATGAAAAAGTTTAAGTGTTAGGGATACTGGCATCCTGGTGCCTGTCTCTGTATGAGGCAGTACAATAGTCAAGAACTGTCCATCTGTAAATAAAGGGTGGCTTCATGACGAAATACTGGCCTCTGTGGAGTTATTTTAGTTGTGACGAGAGTAAAGCATGATCCTGAAAATATTTGATCAAGACAGTCTTTGAGTTATGGTAAGCATGCCTTTGTTTGGGAAACTAGACTCGTTTGACCCTGCCACGAGGACTGGGCCCAGTATGTGAAAGGAAAGCATCATTTTTTCTGGGCAAACAACATTGAAGAAGATGAAAAGCAATGCATAGTTCTCCTGACTGACTGTGCAGCTGCAGCATTTTCTGTCATTAGGACCCTAACTTTACCTGCTAAAACATTTCAAGAATTGACTGACGTGGCTAAGGAACGTTACCACTCCGAGCCTCCTCTAATTCTGAAACACTATCAGTTTTACTTGGCACTTCAAGAATCAGGGAATCCATTTCGAGGTTTTTGATTATGTTAAGACAACTGGCAGAAGTTGGTGAAACTGTTTAACCCTTAATGAAATGTTTAGGGACAGTTTGATGTGCAGGATTAATGATGTAATTATGCAAAAATTCCTGCTAGCTGAAGCCCAACTGGACTTCAAACAGGCACTACAACTGGCTTCTTCATTGGAAAATGTAGCAATTGGAGCAAATGAGTTACAAGTTATTCCTAAGGATGTGGGCACCCTCCCCAGTCTGACTGAACTTGGGGAACACCACTTGAGTAAAGACAATTGCACAATCTCATTCAGGACATATCCTGATCAGAAGGATTAAAGGTCAGCCCACAGCAAAACCTCAAACAGAGCCAAGCCTCAGCCAGGAGGATGGGAACCGGAGCTATGGATCAGAGGATGGGGTAGCTGGTGTACAGGCAGATACAGCATGCAGAGAGTCTGTGAGGAAGGATAGACAGTTGATAGGGCAAAGTTACATTCAGTGCGACAGGTTGAAGTGTGTCTATTTTAACACAAGAAGTGTCAGGAATAAGGGTGATGAATAAGCATGGATCAGTACTTGGAGATACGATGTTGTGGCCATTACAGAGACTTGGATAACACAGGGGCAGGAATGGTTGTTGGATGTTCTGGGGTTTAGATGTTTCAAAAGAAATAGGGAGGGAGGTAAAAGAGGTGACGGAGTAGCATTGCTAATCAGGGATGGTATCACAGCTGCAGAAAGGGAGGTCGTCGAGGACGGTTTGTCTACTGAGTCAGTATGGGTGGAAGTCAGAAACAGGAAAGGAGCAGTCACTTTATTGGGAATTTTCTGTAGACCCCCCAATAGCAACAGAGACACTGAGGAACAGGTTGGGAGGGAGAGTTTGGAAAGGTGCAGGAGTAATAGGGTCGTTGTCGTGGGTGACTTCAACTTCCTTAATATCAACTGGAACCTCCTAAATGCAAATAGTTTGGATGGATCAGATTTTGTCAGGTGTGTCCAGGAAGGATTCCTGACTCAATATGTAGATAAGCTGACGAGAGGGGAGGCCATGTTGGATTTGGTGTTTGGCAACGAACCAGGCCAGGTGTCAGATCTCTCGGTGGGAAAGCATTTCGGTGACAGTGATCACAACTCCCTGAGTTGGTGGTGAGCAATGCTGCCTCACAACGCCAGGTACCTGGGTTCAATTCCACCGTCGGGCGACTGTCCGTGTGGAGTTTTCACATTCTCCCTATGTCTGCATGGATTTCCTTCAGATGCTCCGGTTTCCTCTCACAGTCCAAAGATGTGCAGGCTCGGTGGATTGGTAATGCAAAATTGCCCGCAATGTTCGGAGATGTGTAGATTAGGTGAGTTATAGGGGAATGAGTCTGGGTGGGATGCTCTGAGGTTTGATGTGGACTTGTTGCGCCAATGTGCCTGTTTCTACACTGCAGGGAATCTATGGTCTATATTCATGGAGAGGAATAGGAGCAGATGATATGGGAAAGTACTTAATTGGGGGAGGGGGAATTACCATGCTATTAGGCAAGAACTGCGGAGCATAAATTGGGAACGGATGTTCTTAGGGAAATGCAGGACAGAAATGTGGAGGTTGTTTGGGGAGCACTTGCTACGAGTACTGGATAGGTTTGTCCCACTGAGGCAAGGAAGGAATGATAAGGTGAAGGAACCTTGGATGACAAGACATATGGAACATCTAGTCAAGAGGAAGAAGGAAGCTGACATAAAGTTGAGGAAGCAAGGATAGGACAGGGCTCTAGAGGTTTACAAGGTGGCCAGGAAGGGACTGAAGAATTGACTTAGGAGAGCCAGAAGGGGGTATGATAAAGTCTTGGCGTGTAGGATTAAGGAAAAGCCCAAGGTGTTCTATACTTATGTGAGGAACAAGAGGATGGCCAGAGTGAGGGTAGGGCCGATCAGGAATAGTGGATGGAACTTGTGACTGGAGTCAGGGGAGGTATAGGAGGTCCTTACTGAATACTTTGCTTCAGCATTCACTAGTGAGAGAGACCTTGACATTTGTGAGGACAGCATGAAACAGGATGATCCACTCGAACAGTTTGATGTTAGGAAGGTGGATGTGTTAGAAATTTTGAAAAACATGAGGATAGATAAGTCCCTGGTTCAGACGATATATACCCAAAGTTGGTACTGGGATGTGAGGTAAGAGATTGCTGCTCCTTTGGCGATGATCTTTGCATCCTTATTGTTCACTGGAGTAGTACCAGATGATTGGAGGGTGGCAAATGTTATTCCCTTGTTCAAGAAAGGGAATAGGGATAACCCTCGGAATTACAGACCAGTCAGTCTTACTTCTGTGGTGGGCAAATTACTGGAGATGATTCTGAGAGATAGTATTTATGATTATTTGGAAAAGCACAGTTTGCTTAGAAATAGTCAGCATGGCTTTGTGAGGGGCAGGTCATACCTCACAAGCCTTATTGAATTCTTTGAGGATGTGACAAAACACATTGAAGGTAGAGTGGTGTATATGTGAATGTGATGTATATAGATTTTAGCAAGGATGAATTTGAATGCAGAATACAGGGTTAATGGCAGGATTCTTGGCAGTGTGGAGAAACAGAGGGATCTTGGGGACCACATCCATAGATCCCTTAAAGTTGCCACCCAAGTTGATTGGGTTAAGAATAGAATAAGAGCTAGGGCTTTTCTCTTTTGGAGCAAAGAAGGATGAGAGATGATTTGATAGAGGTGTACAAGATGATGAGAGGCATAGATAGAATGGATACCCAGAGACTTTTTCCCAGGGCGGAAATGACTATTACGAAGGAGCATAATTTTAAGGTGATTGGAGGAAGGTAAAGGGGAGATGTCAGAGGTAGATTCTTTACACAAAGAGTGGTGGGTGCGTGGAATATGCTACCAGCAGTGGTAGTGGAGTCAGATACATTAGGGACATTTAAGCGACTCTTGCATAGGCACATGGATGATAGTAAAATGTAGGGTATGCAGGGTACTTTGATCTTAGAGTAGGATAATAGGTCGGCACAGCATCATGGGCTGAAGGGCCTGTACTGTACTGTTCTATGTTCAATGTTCTATGAAGGGCACCACTTTGGTTCCGGTCTCTTGTGAAAAGCAGCTGGTTCAGCTACTCGTGGTTGTAGTAAAAGGCTCAGGCCTAAGCTTATCAGCAGGGTCAACAAGACCGGTTTACACCTGCTGGAAGATAAAGTGAGGGTAATCAAAGGTGCCACAGCTCCCACAACTGTCCAGGTTATTAGGTCATTTCTTGAGCTTGTAAGTTATTATACATAAATTCATACATAATCTGGCATCCATCCTGGCACTTTTGCATCAACTGCTAAAAAAGAGTCAGCCTCAGAAATGGTCTTGCAGACAGGCCCTAACTGTCAATAAAGTAAAGAAACAGCTATCATCCTCTGAGGTGTTGGCACACTCTGATCCCAAGAATGATTTCTGTAGGGCTTGGGGTGGTATTAGCTCAAAGGTGGCCTAATGGAGAGGAACGCCCATTAGCCTACAAATTCAGGGCTTTGACTCGTTAGGAGCATAAATCCACTCAGATAGATAAAGAAGGAATGGCAGTCATATTTGGAATCAGGAAAATCCATCAATACTTTTACGGCCAAAAATTTGTGATAATCACAGACCACAAACCCCTACTTGGTCTGCCTAAAGAGGACAAGGCAGTGCTGCCCATAGCTTCAGGCCGCATTCAGCGGGCTCTAATACTAAGTGCTTGTAATTATAAGTTAGAACATCGTCAAGGAGGATGAGTAGCGAATGCAGAATCATTGAACCACCCTCCATAAGCAGATACACCATCAGTGGTACCCCAAATGGAAAAGTCTGTAATGATATTAAGTTTTCTATACACATTCCCAGTGTCAGCTAACAATATCAGACTTTGGACACAGTCCTTTCCAAACTGAAACAGCTGATATTAATGAGGAAAACCAAAGGGCCATCATAACTAGAATTGAAACATTTTTGGACCCAGGGAGACCAGTTCATGGTGGAGGTATTGTTATGGTGAGCAAGGGTAATTGTCCCAAATGAAGATTGCTGTCAAATACTGGCTGAATTCCACCAGGGTGATCCAGGGGTCTCCAAATGAAGATGTCGGTGAGAGGTTATGTCTGGTGGCCAGGTCTGGACGTAGACATAGCTGTGTTGGTGGGGTAGTGCCCAGAGGACAAAAATTACCACTGGCAGCTCTCCCAGATCTGTGGGAATGGTTAGGTAAACCTTGGACTGAGTTGCACGTCAACAGTGCAGGTTCTATCATGGGTTCAATGTTCTTTCTCATTGTAGATGCCCACTCAAAGTGGTTGGATGTGCATAGGGTCAATTTGTTGAACACGGGGATGACAATAGAATAACTGCACACATCTTTTGCAATACACAGAGTCCTGGAAGCGTTGGTCACAGATAACGGGCCATTGTTTACCAGTAGGGAATTTGGTTATTTCTTAAAGTTGAATCGTATTCAACATAAAAGAACAGCTCCATACCACCCATCATTCAATGGCCTGGCAGAAAGAGAGGTCCAAACTTGAAGGCTGAATTAAAGAAACAGCCTACAGCCTCATTAGATACCAAGCTGTCACAATTCTTGTTTGATTAAAGGACCACCCCACATGCAACTAGAGGGATAGTACTGGCAGAGTTGCTAATGCGTAGAAGACTCTGCGCCAGGTTATCTAATATTCCAAAACTTGGAGGGGAGGGTGGAATGGCATCACAAACTCCAGTGCCAGACCCAAGACTCTGCTAAGCGAGGGATGCAGTTTGATACAGGGGTCAAGGTTTGGTGTTAGAATCATGGAAATGGCCTTGCATGAGTAAGAGGAATGGTCACACAAGGTCAGGACCAGTGATGTATAAAGTTTGAGTTGGTGCAAAGGACCTGAATAAGCATGTGGACCATATAAAAGGTGCAAATCCTCAAACAGTGCAGTAGCAAAACAGGCCCTGCACCGTGGAACCTTCATAAAAATGCTGCCAGAACCCATGAGCTTATCCTCTCTATCGATCATTGTGAAGTCCTTTGAATCAGAGATGGAAATGACGGAAGTAGCCCCTTCGATGTCTTTGCCGCCAGAAGAAGAAAGTGAAATTCTACCGAGGTGCACCTCATGCAAGAGGCAAGTTCCTCTGTGTTATACGCTGTCCATTTTGGATGCCAAGTTGGAGGAACCTGATGTGGGTCTAAAATGCTCCAGCAGGCTCTCCAAGAGAAAGGACCAGCTCATGTCTGTGGCCATGGAATTCCTGTACATGGGACCTTTAACACAGTGCACCCTATTCAGATGTATGCACTACAAGTTGTGCTACACAAATACATTGTGACATTATAAATGTCATAGAGCCATAGAGATCTAAAGAATAGAAAAAGGCCCTTTGGCCCATCACATTTATGCAAGTCAAAAAAAACTATCTAATTATTCTAATCCCACATTCCAGCAGTTGGCCCATAGCCTTTTGTTCCTTGATATTACAAGAACATTTTTAGATGTGTCTTAAATATATGAGGGTTTCTACCTCTACCACCTTTACAGACAATAAGTTCCAGATTCCCACCGTCCTCTGGGTGAAAAAGCTTTTTCTTGCATCTCTGCTGTATCTTACTTTAAATCTGATTGATCCCTCCATCAAAAGGAAAATTTTCTCTCTGTCTACCCTATCTCAGCCCCTCATCATTTTATACATCTCAATCATGTGTCCTCTCAATCTTTCTGCTCGGACGCAAACAATCCCTGTCTGTCCAATTTCTCTTCATAACTAAGACTTTAAAGCCCAGGATATATCCTGGAAAATTGCCTCTGCACCCTCTTCAATGCTATCACATCCCTCCTATAATATGGATTCCAGAACTGCACACAATATTCTAGCTGTATTCTAACCAACATTCTACACAGTTCCAACACAACCTCCTTGCTCACAAATTATATCCCTCAGCTAATAAACGCAAGCATATGTCTTCTTAACCACTTTATCCACCTGTCTTGATATTTTAAGCAACCGGCGTAAATGCACACCAAGGTCCCCCTGATGCTTCATGTTTCCCAGGTTCTACTATACATCATGTATTCTCTTGCCTTGTTCTCCTGATCAAATTTACCCAGATTCAATTCATTTGCCACTGATAAGTGTAATGAGGTCAGCCAGGTGGACCCCCTGATTCTAGCTGTTAATCTGATCCTGGCTGATAGATGTAAACAGGGATGTCAGAGGTTCTGTTCAGTCTGAGAGCTGGCTCTGAGGAAGCTGGATCAGTGTCAAGGACTCTCTGTGTAAATAAAGGATGACTTGGTGACAGGATACCAGCTTCTGTAGAATTATTTCAGTGACAATGAGAGAAAGAACGCTCCTGAAGAAATTCACTCGCAACAGTTGTCTTTGAGTTGGGCTAAGCGTTTCTGGCATCATGCAATTATTTAGGAAGCTTGATTCATTTGATACTATTGTTGAAGACTAGACCCAATATGTGGAAAGAATTCACTTTTTTGTTCCAGGCAAATGATTTTGGGACAGATGAAAAGCATCAAGTAATTCTCCTGACAGCTGAAGGATCTGCAGCTTTCTCAGTTATTAGGAGCCTAACTTTCCCTGAGCAGCAGATACTGAAACTTTTCAAGAGGTCATGGGTGGCATTGGCTCAGTGGTTGGCAATGCTGCCTCACAGCACCATAGACCAGGTTTGATTCCACTTTCGGATGACTGTCTGTGCAAAGTTTGCACATTCTTTCTGTGTCTGCTTGGGTTTCCTCTGTGTGCTCCAATTTCCTCCTACAGTCCAAAGATATGCAGGTTAGGTGGATTGGCTATGCTAAATTGTCCGTAGAATCCAGGGATGTTCAGGCTAGGTGGAGTAGTCATGGGAAAAAATTTTCTGAAGAAGGGTCTAGGCCTGAAATGTCAGCTTTCCTGCTCCTCTGATGCTCCTTGGCCTGCTGTGTTCATCCAGCTCTACACCTTGTTATCTCGTAGTCAAGAGAAATGCAGATTTACACAGTAGGGGAGTGGGTCTGAGTTGAATGCTCTTCAGAGGGTCAGTGTGGACTTGTTGGGCTAAATGACCTGTTGCCACAGTGTAGGGACTCTATGGGAGTTGATGGATGAAGTTAAGGACTATTACGATCCCAAGCTTCCTCTAATTCTGAAATGCTATCGGTTTTACTTGGCAATTCAAGAACCAGGGGAATCTGTATCGGATTTTTGACTAGGTTAAGATGACTGGCAGAGGCATGTGACTTTGGTTGAACCCTTGAGATGCTGAGAGACCATTTAGTATGTGCGACTATTGATGTAACCACCTACTATTTGAAGCCCAACTGGACTTCAAACAGGCACTACAACTAGCTTCATCACTGGAAAATGCAGCAATTGGAGCATATGAATTGCAAGGTATTCCAATGAATGTGGACATCTTCGCCAGTCTGACTGAATTTGTGAAACACCTCTTGAGTAAAGTCAATTGCGTAGCCTCACTCAGGACATATCCTGAACAGAAGGATTACAGGTCAGCCCACAGCAAAACCCAAAACAAAGCCAAGCCTCAGCCAAACCATTAAAATTTTCTTCAGGATCCAGACCTGCAAGCCATTGTAGTTGCTGCCAGTATGTGGATTCAAGACAGCAAAAAAGTCCCACTAGATCTAAATTAAGTAAGAGAACTCATAGGCCAGTACCCTGGAAGTTCACGCACATCTGATTTGGAATTGTTTAAATTGCTTAGCAACATCCAAATCGGAACCAATCAAAATAAATAACTAGCTAAATTGTCACCCGGTTCTAATAGAGATCAATACCAGTGCAGCCTTTTTGGTGATTGCAGAACCAGAATTCGCTCTGGACTCCAACCATTAAGTCTGTGAAAGACCTTGGTTAGACTAAGAACCTATACTGGGGCACCTTTACAGGTTAGTGGTACAACTTCAGTTGTAGCAGCTGGTTCAGTTACCAGTGATTGCAGTAAAAGCTCGGGCCCAAGCTTGATAGGATGAAAATGGTTGAGGAAGATTGACCTAGATTGGCTCAACATTTTTCTATTAGAAAATGACTGCCTGAGTGAAATCCTAATTAAACACCCAGAAACTTTTTCAGGAAAGACTATGAACTATCAAAGGAGCCAAGGCCCGCCCAGTGCCATTTGCCTTACAGGCAGTTTTGAAGCCCACTGGGTCGGTTTGCCTTTGTGGGGTTTCAAACAAACAGTAAACTACTTTCACAGCTGCATAAATACCCAATCCCTCACATAAAGGATTTATACACAAAGCTCTTAGGGGGCCTGTCCTTCATGACGTTGGACATAAGTGATGCATACTTGCAATTGCAGTTAGACAAGGATTCCCAGAAGAATGCTACAATTAATACGCATAAGGGTTTGTACCAATACACAAGACTGCCTTTTGGGGTATCATCAGCCTATGAAATGTTTCAGCAGATAGGGAGAATATTTTACAAGTTCTACCCCAGGTCACCATTTATTTAGTTGATGTGCTAATAACAGGGAAGACCAATAGGAGCGATTAGAGAACTTGGACATGGTCCTTAGATATTACTCCCAGGTTGTTGTACACCTTAGAAGGGAAAAATGTGTGTTTCATGCACCCTAAGTCACCTACTTGGGCTATAGAATCGACAAGACTGGGTTTATGCCTGTTGGAAGATAAAGTGAGGGTGATCAAACTTGTCCAGTCCCACACATGTAGCAGAGCTAAGAACTTTCCTCGGGCTGGTGAATTATTATGGAAAGTTTATACATGACCTGGCTTCCATCCTGGCTCCTTTGCATCAACTCTTAAAAAAAGGTCAGCCTTGGAAATGGTCACATTGCCAGACGTAGCTTTCAGGGAAGTACAGAAGCAACTATCACCCTCTAAGGTGTTGACACACTACGATCACAAGCGAGATCTGGTATTGACATGCGATGCCTCCCCATATGGCATTGGGGTAGTATGAACTCATAGATGATCCAGTGCAGAGGAATGCCCAATAGCATATGCATCCAGAATTTTGACTAATGCAGAACATGAAAACGCCCAGACAGAGTAGGAAGGTTTGGAGGTCATATTTGGAATCAGGAAGTTCCATCATTACATCTATGGATGTAAATTTGTAATAATCATGGACCAAAACCCTGCTTAAAGAGGACAAGGCAGTGCTATCCACAGGTTCAGGCCAAATTCAGCAGTGGACTCTAATACTAAGTGCTTATAATTACAGGTTGGAATAGCATCTGGGAGGACACAGAGAGATCCAGTCCTGGCAAAACTGAAACAGCTTGTGGTGATGGGGGAAATCAAAGGACTGTCACAACCAGAATTGAAATGTTTTTGGACCCGGAGAGACCAGACCACAATAGAGGCTGGCATAATATTATGGGGAGCATGAGTGATACTCCTGAACGAATGTCACTGCCAGATAGTGACTAAACTCCACCAGGATCATCCAGGAGTTTCCAAAATGAAGATGTTGGTGAGAGGTTATGTCTGGTGGCCACGATTGGATGCAGACATGGCTGCGTTGGTAGAACAGTGCCCAGAGTGATAACAAGGACAAAATTTACTGTCAGCAGCTCTACCACATTCATGGAAATGGCTACGAAAGCACCCAGAGGAAACCAACACTGACACAGGGAGAATGTGCAAACTCCACAGAGACAGTCGGCCGAGGCTGGAATCAAACCCAGGTCTTTGGCGCTGTGAGGCAGCAGTGCCAACAGGGTTAAGGAAAATCCCAAAGCCTTTTATTCATACATAAGGAGCAAAAGGGTAACTAGAGAAAGGGTTGGCCCACTCAAGGACAAAGCAGGGAAGTTATGCGAGGAGTCAGAGAAAATGAGTGAGAGTCTTAATGAGTATTTTGCGTCGGTATTCACTGAGGAGAGGGACGTGACGGATGTTGAGGTTAGGGATAGATGTTTCATTACTCTAGGTCAAGTCGGCATAAGGAGGGGGGGAAGTGTTGGGTATTCTAAAAGGCATTAGGGCGGACAAGTCCCCAGGTCCGGATGGGATCTATCCCAGGTTACTGAGGGAAGCGAGAGAGGAAAAATCTGGGGCCTTAGCAGATATCTTTGCAGCATCTTTGAGCACAGGTGAGGTCCCAGAGGACTAGAGAATTGCAAATGTTGTCCCCTTGTTTAAGAAAGGTAGCAAGGATAATCCAGGTAATTATAGACCAGTGAGCCTGACATCAGTGGTGGGGAAGCTGCTGGAGAGTAGAGGGATAGGATCTATTTACATTTGGAAGAAAATGGGCTAATTAGTGATAGGCAGCATGGTTTTCTGCAGGGAAGGTCATGTCTTACTAACTTGATAGAATTCTTTGAGGAAGTGACAAAGTTGATAGATGAGGGAAGGGACTTCAGTAAGGTGTTTGATAAGGTTCCCCATGGTAGGCTGATGGAGGAAGTGAAGTCACATGGCGTCCAGGGTGTACTAGCTAGATGGATAGAGAACTGGCTGGGCAACAGGACACAGAGGGTTGTAGTGGAAGGAAGTTTCTCAAAATGGAGAACTGTGACCAGTGGTGTTCCACAGGGATCCGTGTTGGGACCACTGTTGTTTGTGATATACAAAAATGATCTGGAGGAAGGTATAGATGGTCTGATTAGCAAGTTTGCAGATGACACGAAGATTGGTAGAGTAGCAGATAGTGAAGGGGACTGTCGGAGAATGCAGCAGAATATAGATAGATTGGAGAGTTGGGTGGAGAAATGGCAGATGGAGTTCAATCCAGGCAAATGCGAGGTGATGCATTTTGGAAGATCCAATTCAAGAGCGAGCTATATGGTAAAGGGAAAAGCATTGGGGAAAACTGGTGCATGGAGAGATCAGGGTGTTCAGGTCTATTGTACCCTGAAGGTGGCAATGCAGGTGGATAGAGTGGTCAAGAAGGCATACGGCATGCTTTCATTCATCGGACAGGGTATTGAGTACAAGAGTTGGCAGGTCATGTTACAATTGTATAGGACTTTGGTTTGACCACATTTGGAATACTGCGTACAATTCTGGTCGCCACATTACCAAAAGGATGTGGATGCTTTGGAGAGGGTGCAGAGGAGGTTCACCAGGATGTTGCCTGGTATGGAGGGTGCTAGCTATGAAGAGAGGTTGAGTAGATTAGGATTATTTACATTAGAAAGACAGATGTTATGGGGGGACCTGATTGAGGTCTACAAAATCATGAGAGGTACAGACAGGGTGGATAGCAAGAAGCTTTTTCCCAGAGTGGGGGATTCAATTACTAGGGGTCATGATTTCAAGGCGAGAGGGGACAAGTTTAAGGGAGATATGCGTGGAAAGTTCTTTACGCAGAGGGTGGTGGGTGCCTGGAACGCGTTGCCAGCGGAGGTGGTAGAGGCAGGCACGATAGTGTCATTTAAAATGTATCTAGACAGATACATGAATGGGCAGGGAGCAGAGGGATACAGATCCTTGGAAAATAGACAGATTTAGATAGAGGATCTGGATCGGCGCAAGCTTGGAGGGCTGAAGGGCCTGTTCCTGTGCTGTAATTTTCTTTGTTCTTTGTTGTTTGAGCCATCATTCTATCTATCACATATGGTCACAGATAATGGGCCATCATTTACCTAGGAATTTGAGTATTTCCTAAAGACGAATGTTATTCGTCACATAAGGACAATTCCATGCCACCCATTATCCAATGGTCTGGCAGAAAGGGCAGTCCAAACTTTGAAGGCAGGCTTAAAGGAACAGCCAGCAGCTTCACTAGATACCAAACTGTATGTGCCTATTTGATTATAGGACCACCTTTCGTGCATCTACACGGAAAGCTCCAGCAGAGTCGCTAATGGGGAGAAGACTCCACACTATCTTATATCAGATCTCCCCAGACCTTTGGGGAAAAGGTGAAACAGCATCAGGAACACAAATGCTGGACACAAGACTCCACTAAGCGAAAGAGACAGTTTACTTCAGGTAGGTGCAACCATACTGATCAAGCATGTGGACCACATGAAAAATGCAAACTCGCAAGTGGTGCGGGAGGAAAACATGCTCGGTTCCTTGACTACCTTTCTGTCTGTTCCAGAACCTGTGGGTTCTCTATCACCATCAAGCATGAAGATACCTTGGAATCTCAGATGTTGCCGCCTGAAAACAAGAATGAATGTCTTCCAAGATGCTCCAGGCGCATGTGGTGAGCTACTATATGTTACGCACGCCAGTATCAGAGGCAGAGTTAAAGGAACCTGACCTGATGCTAAATGCCTGAGGAAGAGCTGTAAAGAAAAGAACCAGCCTATTACCTTGGACTCAGAGTGGGTGGAATCTAGTGATTGTGACGAGTTCAACCAGGTGGACCTCATAGAATATGAGTTCCTTGATTAGAGCTATTAATTTGGTCTGATCAAGGAGCCTTGGCTGATAGATATAAACAGGAGTGTCAGGGGTTCTCTGAGAACTGGCTCTGAGGAAGCTGGATCAGTGTCAAGGACTGTCGACATGTAAATAAAGGTGACTTGGTGACGGGATGCTGGTCTCTGTGGAGTTATTTCAATCAGCCCAGCTGGGCTATATCTTACTGTAGTCCAAGGCTATCCTCCATTCTATTTACCATCCCAACAATTTTTGTATCATCTGCAAACTTACCAATCAACCTTCCTATATTCAAGTCTAAATTATTTATATAAACCACAAACAGCAAAGGCCTCAACACTGACTCCTGAGGTTCCAGTCACAAAAACACTCCTCAGCCATCGTACTCTGCCTCCTACCACTTAATCAGTGTTGATCCAATTTGTCAAATTTCCTTGGATCCCATGCACTCTTACTGTTTCTTGCACTCTCCCATGGGGACTTTATCAAAAGTCTTCTGAAGTTCAAGTAAACAACGATGAATGCATTGCCCTCATCTATCCTCCTGGGCATCTTCTTTGAAAAGTTCAGTCAAGTTGGTTGGACATAACTTCCCCTTAACAAAACATGCTGACTATTCTTGATTAATCCTTGTCTCTCCAGATTAATTCTGTCCCTTTGAATTGCTTCCAATAGCTTCCCTACACCACTCTGACCAGCTTATAGTTTTATGGTTTATCCCTTGCTCTCTTTTGAATAATGGTACTACAATGATAACCCTCCAGTCCTCCAGCACCTCTCCTGTGGCCAGAGAGAAATAAAACATTTTTGCTAACACCCCTGTTATTTTTTACCTTACCTCATTCAACAACCTAGGATATATTTCATCTAGACCTGAGATTTATCTACTTTAACCATGCCAGACCGTTCAGAACCTCCTCTGTCTGTGCTAATTTCTTTGATTGTATCCCAGACCTTTTCCCAGATTTCGATACCCACATAGTTCAACTCACTAGAGAACACTGACCCAAAGTATTCATTTAGAACCCTATCTATATCCTTTGTCTCCATGCACAAATTACCTCTGTGATACCTAATGGGCTCAAACCTTTCCCTTGTTATCCTCTTACCTTTCATGGATATGTAAAACAACTTAGGATTTTCTTTTATTTTACCTGGCAGTATGTTTTGTACTCCACCAGGACTTCAACTGTTTTGAGCCCTTGATATCTGCCAGAAGCCTCCTATTTTTTCTTAATCCAATGCTGTATATCCCTTGTAATCCAGGGTTCACAAGATTTGATGGCCCCAGACTTTTTCTTTATTGGAACATGCTGGCCCTGTTCTCTCTATATTTCCTTCTTGAACACATTGCACTGTCCTGGGACAGATTAACCTCAAAATATCTGCTCCCAGTTTAGTTTGGCCAAATCATATCGAACTTATTAAAATCAACCATCCCCCAGTTAAGAACTTTGATTTCAGGCCCATCCTTGTCCTTTTCCGTAACAGTCTTGAATCTGACAGTGTTGTGATCTCTGTCTGCAAAATGCTCTTTCACAGATATTTGAACTAATTGCCCAGCTTTATTTTCTAAGATTAAGTCCAGGACTGTACCCTCTACTGTAGGGCCTTCTGCATACTGGCTTAAAAAGATGATCTGTATGTACTTTAAGAATTTGGCTCTCCATAAACTTATCACATTATCGAGTACTCCAGTTAATGTTAGAGAAGTTGAAATCCGCTTCTATCACAATCTGATTATTTTGACACACATCTGCTCTTCTCTTTCCCTCACACTGTCAGTGGGCCTGTAATACAGGAATATACAGAAATTAATCAGAAACTAAACTGAGAGTGGTTGATGATTCTTACAAATCCTGCTGCTGGGAGGATCTTCTGCAGAGTGCATGTTCAGTAATACAGGTTTAAGACTGACGTTAGCCAGAGTGACAAGAATCCATCTGGCAGAAAATGCATTAGTATAACATTATATTGCCTTGTGGCATCACCACACAGCCTAACCCATGTTTTGTTTTTTTTGGAGGCATCCGAGAGCTGAAACCTGTTTAGACATTGAAAGAACAGCAAGAGGATAGTGAAGATAAAGACACATCTTTATCCCACAGCTGGTGTGCACTTGCACCATATT
The DNA here is from genome assembly GCF_021869965.1 of Rhincodon typus. Taxonomy (NCBI): domain Eukaryota; kingdom Metazoa; phylum Chordata; class Chondrichthyes; order Orectolobiformes; family Rhincodontidae; genus Rhincodon; species Rhincodon typus. Next base: position 31,329,368 of record NC_063340.1, on the reverse strand, counting down.
TATTCTGCCAGATGCAGATTCTCAATTATGGCATGCCGATCCTGTTTATTGACCTGCGATGTTTCTGTACCTTCTTGTGGAAGTTGTCTGTCTTTTACCAGGAGCCAAACTGGAGCTTCTTCCCAGTGGCAGCAGTGGTGCTCTCACAGGAACTTAGGAATCCTCTTTCCACCAATATAAGTCCATGAGGCTGATGAGAGGGAGGGCTCAGGCCGCTGGGTGGCCAGAGTTAGGGACATGTTTATTGGTGGAGGAGCAGGCTAGGTATCACCAGAAGAACATGTGAGTTGTATGCGAGCTGTTCAACCTACAAGCAAATGATCTAGAGTCTTAAAAACATAGTCCTCAGCCCTGACTGCAGTTGTGGTGTCCAGGCAGTTTAAGCATATCAGCTTTTTTCAGCTTAAGCAGATGGTGGACTACTGTCCAAACTGAACCTATTCAGAATTTCTCATTAGCCCCAGGTTCCAAGCTATCCTCTGGAACTTTAAGAACAAAGAACAAAGAAAATTACAGCACAGGAACAGGCCCTTCGGCCCTCCAAGCCTGTGCGGATCCAGATCCTCTATCTAAATTTGTCGTCTATTTTCCAAGGATCTGTATCCCTCTGCTCCCTGCCCATTCATGTATCTGTCTAGATACATTTTAAATGATGTTATCGTGCCCGCCTCTACCACCTCCGCTGGCAACGCATACTAGGCACCCACAACCCTCTGCGTAAAGAACTTTCCAAGCATATCTCCCTTAAACTTTTCCCCTCTCACCTTGAAATCATGACCCCTAGTAATTGAGGCCCTCACTCTGGGAAAAAGCTTCTTGCTATCCACCCTGTCTGTACCTCTCATGATTTTGTAGACCTCAATCAGGTCCCCCCTCAACCTCCGTCTTTCTAATGTAAATAATCCTAATCTACTCAACCTCTCTTCATAGCTAGCACCCTCCATACCAGGCAACATCCTGGTGAACCTCCTCTGCACCCTCTCCAAAGCATCCACATCCTTTTGGTAATGTGGCGACCAGAACTGCACGCAGTATTCCAAATGCGGTCGAACCAAAGTCCTATACAACTGTAACGTGACGTGCCAACTCTTGTACTCACTACCCCGTCCGATGAATGAAAGCATGCCGTATGCCTTCTTGACCACTCAATCGACCTGCGTTGCCACCTTCAGGTTACAATAGACCTGAACACCCAGATCTCACCCTGATTTAGCACCACAATTTGAGCCATCTTGCAGAAATTCCCTTTGTGCCATTCCATTCTGAGCAAAAGGGTGTCTTGTAGTGTCTACAGTTGTGCACCCTTCATTTCCTCACCATCATTAGCTATCAGACATGTTGTGGAATTTTTGACCTGTCCTCCAGAGGAGGCAAAAAGCCCAAAGGTGACACTCCATGTGGGAGTCCTCCTGTTTAGCATCATTGACATGATGGGTGTTGTGTGCAGCAGTTCTGTACAATTGTAGGTTTAGCTGAGTCATGGACTTCCAGGCTGACTGTAATTTTTCACCTTGTAGATTCCACATTTACTGAGAGGAAGGAGTCCTCTTTGCACTGTTTAGGGGGGCTGCTCCTCTGATTTCAGTAGCAATTCAATGTCATGCTATTGACGTTTGGCCATACGGTGCTCGACAGATTGTGGCAGATCAGTTGATCTCCCTATGTATCCGCCTGTTGCACCTGGCCAGGGAGGCTATAAATAAGTCCAGGCAGCAGGTAGTTGAGGGCGTCATTTGTCCTGATTGCTTGCCCTTCTTTCATAAGTACATCCATACCTGAGTGTATAGAATGCTTGAGCCTCTCACAATCAGTGGACAACAGAGTGCATCTTCTCTGCCAAAAATGATTTCATTTAATAAGTTTCCTTTCAATTGTGTTTTTGTACGCAAGGGCAGGTCCTTTAGTTAATTAGCCTAATTGATTTTTTTGAAGCTTTGCAGATTATGAAGAGGCACTGTTGATGAGTGCCACAGGAACTGGAGAGTATCCTCTCTCCCCAAAATGTTATTTTCATTTGTAAGTTTCATTTTAGCTACTTTTTGTTAGAATGACCTGGAAATACTCCTCTAAGAGGGGCTGGTCATTTATTTAATTTGTTTGCCCATTAATGGACACTTAAAAGATTACGAACGAACATGATTCAACACTGGTGGTGGTTTGTATAGTTAGGAAATTAACATTTGTAATGTCTCACTTTGCGAATGAATTAAAGTAAATAAATGAATAAAGCAGGGAATTACAGTGGGTCTCACATTAGTGATAGGGAATTATTAGAGAAAATTCTGAAGGAGAATTTCTATTTAGAGAAGCAAGGTTAGATCAGGAATAGTCAGCATGGCATTTTCAGAGGGAGATCGTGCCTAAGAAACATGGTTGAATTTTTTGAAGACCAAAGAAGTTGAGTGTGGTGCAGTTGATGTAGTTTGTATAGATTTCAGGAAGGTCTTTGACAAGGTTTCACATGGGAGACTGATAAAAAAGGTAAAAGCACATGGAATCAAGGGTAACTCGGTAAGTTGGATCCAGAATTGACTTAGTAGCAGGAGACAGAAAGTGGTGGTAGCAGGATGATTGAATGACTGGAGGCCAGTGTGTAATTGTGTACCTAGGGAACAGTGCTAGGCCCCTTATAGTTTATGATATACATAACGAATGTAGATGAGAATGTTTGTGGGGGCGGAATGATAAAGTAAATTTCAGATGGCATGAAGATTGACCAGGTGGTTGACAATGAGGGAGAAGGTTTTAGATTACAGAAGGATGCAAACACATTGGTCAGATGGGCAGATCAGTAGTATTATATATGGAATTTAACCCTGATAATTGTGAAATGATCCAGTTTGGAAGAAACAACATGACACAAAAACAGAGTTATCGTTTCAGGTTCAGTTCTGAGGAAGGGTCATGGGCCTGAAACGTTAACTGTTTTTTCCTTCACAGATGCTGCCAGACCTGCTGAGCTTTTCCAGCATCTTTGTTTTTGTTCCTAGTCTATTCAACCTTTCTTCATAGCTAAAATCCCCCACACCAGGCAACATCCTGATAAACCTTTTCTGTACCCTCTCCAAAGCATCCACACCTTTCTGATAGTGTGGTGACCAGAACTATATGCAATAATCCAAGTGTGGCCTAACTAAAGTTCTATAAAGCTGCTGCATAACTTGCCTAAAACCCAAAGCTCCTTTCAATGAAGGCAAGCATGCCATTGGCCTTTTTTACTTATCTTTACTTGACCTTATCTACCTGCGCTGCCACCTTCAGTGATCTGTGGACCTGCACACTGAGATCCCTCTGCATATCAATACTCCGAGGGGTGTTGGTGGAATTGGTGACAGATGAAATTCAGTGCAGAAAATGTGAGGTGATACATTTTCATAGAAAGGACATAAAGAGACAGTATAAAATAATGGGTACTTTTCCAAAGGGTATGTGAAACAGAGACACCTGGGAGTATATTTGCATAAGTCATTAAAGATGGCAGAACAGGTGGAGAGAACAGTTAATAACGCATATCATATCCTAGGCTTTATTAATTGTTGTGTAGACTATAAGAGCTGAGAAGATGTATAAGACACTAATTAGACCTCAACTGGAGCACACCTCTGGACACCACACTTTAGGAAGGATGCAAAGGCCTTACAGAGAGAGCGCAGAAAAGAGTAATGAGAATTGGTACAGAGTTAAAAAACTGCAGTCATTGAGATAGATTAGAAAATTTGACACCATTTTCCTTGGAGAGGAGAAATAGAATGAGATTTAATTGAAGTATTGAAAATCATGTAAAGTCAGGATAATCTGGAAAGGAGAAACTTGCTGCTGATAAAAAGATTTAAAAAAATGAAGGCTCAGAACTGAAGTAGTTTGCAGAAGTAAATGTGATGTGAGAAGATACATGTTAATGCAGCAAGTGATTTGGGTCTGGTCTGCACTGCTTGGAAGTGTGGTGGAAATAGGTTCAATCAACAAAGCATTAGACAATTATTTAATTATGTAAATTATGGAAATAATGTGCAGGGTTATAAGGAACAAGCAGGAGAACGGCACTGAGTTATGAGCCCCGATGTTCTGACAGCTAGATAGTCATTATTCCAGCATAGATGGGAGTTTCACTTAGGGATCCCACGGAATCCCCGTGTAGCAGACTATGATGGAATTGCCTGAAAATTGAAGATCCTACATGAATAATCCCTATACATCTGGAACCTTCCGAAAATCTCCATTTAAATTGGAGAATTTGGACGGTTCAGTTGAAATTGAGTAAATTAATAGTTACTGAGGAAACATTAGATTATTAATTACATGGCCTAACTCCCCCAAAACTGTTCAACTGATCCTATACTTATCTCACATGTCCCCAATGACATCTCTTCTTGAGCCATTACTTCCCCGAGATCCTGACTTGACACCCCTTCCCTCCTCAGGACCCAACAACTCCTTCCCCTACCATTCGACTCTCCCTCTTCCTAGGTTCCACACTCAACTCCCCTTCACCTGCTGCTAGTCCTATACCCTACCTGGGAACCAACATCCACCCCGCTGACCCAATTTCCTACCACTTCCCTGGCTTCCTTGCCACCTTGCATTCTACTTACCTGGCACCCTACCTCCTCTCTTTCTGGCAGCTTACACCTTGCCACCCCACTCCAGACCCAGCTGGGCATCCAAACCAGCCAATACCCTTGTCTAGCTTCCTATTTATCTGGCCCTACTCTACCCCAAACCTATCTGGCACCTCAGCTTCGCAGCACCCCAGCAACACATTTGCCTGTATATGGATTGTTTGACAGCAGCTGTCAAAGTGGCTGTCTGGACCTTTATGTTTCAGAATACGGAAACTAACTGTTGGGAAAAAGGGAGTGGTTTGCTTTCCCCAATACATCTTCACTATGAAAGAACTATCAGAATAGAAATACGGCTGCACGTTTCTGAAGAATTCCTGACTGGAATCTCCTCTCAGAAATACAGAACTGTCTCCTTCTATGAAAAAGAATGAGCAGAATGGCAAGCTGAATGTGAGTGCCATTCCTTTGAAGATTTGGTCAGTGATGATTATTCAGAGAGCCGGCGCAGGCATATGGACTAAAAAGAGTTCTTCTGCACTATACCAATTTGGTGGTTCAATTCAAAACATTTAACAAAAATACATTCCATTGTCAAACAAAAATTCAGCAAAAAAGATTCATGCCTAGCTTACAAAGTGAGTTAAAGGTTCTGTTAGATTAAAGGAAAAGGCTTATAACGTTGTAAACAAATAACAATTCTGAGAATTGGTACTGATTTGGAAACCAGCAAAAAATTGATAAAACTTCATATAGAAGAGAAACCCAGCCAGGAATATGAAAACAGATTTTCATACAGAAAAGAGAATTTATCAGCTATATTTTTAAAAAGTAGCTAAACAATGAACCCTTAGAAACTTAGACAGGAGAAATCAGTATTGGAATGAGAAAATGGCTGAGATATTAAATAAATATTCTATGTCTGTTTTCACAGTAGAAGACGCAACTATATACCAGTTTGTAGCCTAGGCACTGAAAAAAGTGAGGAGATTAAGGTAATTAATAAGATTTTTTTTAAAGTACTGGAGAAAATTAAGGGTCTAAAATCCAATAAATTTCCAGGACTTGATGACCTAAATTCTAAAGAGACAGTGAATGTACTGTAAAATAGAGTGATTCCATTGAAGTATTCACTGGGGAATCTGGAACACAGATATAGTTTCCTTTAGTATCAGGAAACAATCAAGTGGGATGAGATTAGGAGAATTTTAATCAACCAAAAGACTATAAATCTTTGGAATCCTCTATTCTTGAACATTGCGGATGCTCCATTGTTGTTATATTGAAGGTTGTAATAGATCTTTGGTCTCTTGAAAGATCAAAGACTTGAGGAGTGGAAAACAAAGTGGAGCTGAAGTCCTGTCATGACCCTAATGCGAAGTGTGCATTGGAAATTAAATCCCACTATTCCATGAGTTGTTACAAATATGTAAATGACCAAGATGGTTAATTTTTAATAACTTCTATCAATATAAAAGAAATACATAACAGGTTTCATCAATGAACAAGGAAACAAAAAGATATTTATTATGACATACTTATTCTTTGGCACTTGGTAAAAATTGATTATTAATTACTAATATGCAAACCTAAACCATCCTCCCTTTAAATCCAAATATGCACACATTCATTCACAAACAGGACAGGCAATTTTAAAGAAATATTGTTGTTGAATGACATTGTCATTCTATGGCTTTCAATGGGTCAAAAGTCCAAACCACAATGGAGTGGAAGAGAACATAGAACATAGAACATGGAACAGTATAGCACAGTATTGGCCCTTTGGCCCACGATGTTGTGCTGACCTATTATCCTACTCTAAGATCAAACTACCCTGCATATCCGTGTGCCTATCCAAGAGTCGCTTAAATGTCCTTAATGTATCTGACTCCACTACCACCACTAGCAGCGCATTCCATGCACCCACCACTCTCTGCGTAAAGAACCTACCTCTGACATCTCCCCTATACCTTCCTTCAATCACCTTAAAATTATGTCCCCTTGCAATAGTCATTTCTGTCCTGGGAAAAAGTCTCTGGGTATCCACTCTATCTATGCCTCTCATCATCTTGTACACCTCTATCAAGTCACCTCTCATCCTTCTTCGTTCCAAAAGAGAAAAGCCCTAGCTCCCTCAACCTTTCATCATAAGACCTGCCCTCCAGTCCAGGCAGCATCCTGGTAAGTCTTCTCTGCACCCTCTCTAAAGCGTCCACATCCTTCCTTTAATCTGGCGACCAGAACTGAACACAATATTCCGAGTGTGGTCTAACCAGGGTTTTATAGGGCTACAGCATAACCTCACTGCTCTTAAACTCAATTCCCCTGCCCATGAAAGCCAACACACCATGCACCTTCTTAACAACCCTATCAACTTGTTGGCAACTTTGAGGGATCCATGGATGTGGACCCCAAGGTCCCTCTGTTCCTCCACACCACCAAGAATCCTGCCATTAACCCTGTATTCTGCATTCAAATTCGACCTTCCAAAATGAATCACTTACACTTTTCTGGGTTGAATTCCATCTGCCACTTCTTTGCCCAGCTCTACGTCCTGTCAATGTCCCTTTGCAACCCACAACAGCCCTCTGAATGAAGTAGCTTTCCTCAGTTCTCTTGATTTTGGCAATGATATCATGTTACTGTCAACCACACTGAACCTCAGTTTGGTAGCTGGTCAGACAAACGTCTTTTGGTTCTTGTTTTCAGAGTCTTTTAGTACTGGTTTTCCTCCATTCACTTCTCCACTCTAACTTCTGTCTACTAGCTGTTTGGGCAAACATTGTGACCTCAAAATGGCATAGCTATGGAGCATATAATGTAGCACAATGAATTTAGCAAGTGCCACTAACCCCTCCAGAGTGGGCTGCTGTGTCTTGTGATTGCATACAGTGTGGCAGCCTGAAACAAAAACAGAAAGCGCTAGAAATAAAGGAATTCTGTTATTATTTGAGATATCCAGTATCTACAGTATACTATTTTTGTATTGATACGCTGTTTCCCTTTATATGCATACTGTCCATGTTTGTGTTTGTTATTCTGCACTTAAACAAGGTCAGTGGCCATCACTCTGTCTACCTTTTAGACATACTGTACTTTGATACTTCGCTCAGATAAAACACATCAGACAAGTGTAGACTTAAGCCCCATTCCAGGCATTGAGTTCATAATGCCGATATTTCAGTGCAGGGGTCAGGCAGCACTTTGTTCTCAGAGAGGTCTTTTCTTTCTGGTAGGACATTAAAGAAATGAGTCATTTGAACCAAACAAGAAAAAAATTCCACTGTATTCTTTGAGAGAAAATGAATTATCCCGATGCCCTGATCAACATCTGTCCTTTAATCAATATAACTAAAGCAGATAATCTCGTCAGAGACAACACAGTAGGGAGCTGGAGAAGCACAGCAGGCCAGGCAGCATCAGAGTGCTCCTCTGTGCTTCTCCAGCTCCACACTGTTATCTCTGACTCCAGCATCTGCAGTTCTTGCTATCTCTGAGATAGTCTGGTCATTTCCGTTTTGTGAGCGCTAACTTTCCAAAAATTCCACCAGGCCAAAGGTGCTACCTAAATGAAAGTTAGTGCTTTCTTAATGCTGTAGTATTGGAGGCGGGTGAAAGGCAGCGCCACTGAGATAGGGAGCGGCAGCGTTATAGGGGAGTGGCAGCAAGAAAGAAAAGCAGGTAGCGAGAGACGGAGAGGATCAGGTAAGGCGGAACAGCCAGCCATATTGGAAACAGCCAGGTGTAAGCGACCTGCGTGCAGGTAAGGAGCCGAGTTGCTGGGGAAAAAAGTTAGAACACTAGAGAGGTAGTAAGGAGCGGGTGGAGTGCAATTGCGCTGTGATTGATGCATGTCCGGCCCAATCTCTACCGAGATTGCATTGCTTCTTTCACCGAATTTTTGGGGGAGGAAATGTGCTGGGGGGCGTAACATCAGATATAAGAATTTCGAAAAGGTTTTCTTTGTTGAATCTAATTAATCTACAGTCAAACTAATTTAAATTAATAAAGCAAATTTAAAATTTGGATCAAAACTGTTCTTTCAGAATTTTAAATAACGATTTGAGGTAAATGTCAGAGAGTATACGCGGAATCCACCCGAATTAACCAGGGTATGGGTTCATACCTCAAACTGTCCAAGGCCTGATTTAACCTCCCAAATCTCGGGGGAATGTCACTTTAATTAACCCTAGGCGACCCTGAACCGAGCCCACGGTCATTTATCCTCGCACACTCGTCTACCTCACCGCCTCCCCTCCCTAGAGGCATTTTACGAGTGGGCGGCACCCGCAGTTCTTTTAGTGGATTTTCTGACTGTGCCGTGTTTGCCGGTTGAAGTTTCTGGTGGTGAGTCACTACAAGCTGCAGCTTTTGCCAGGCCGGAGAGGACGGAGGTTTTGCCCGGGCCAGGCACTACTTCTACCCAGACCCAGCTCCTTACCTCAATATTCATTTTGTGGCAGGTGATTGATTGGACCTTAAACCTCAACCTCTAAGCACTTCTTCTAAAGTTATTTCTAGTTGAAGACCGAAAATGCCGAAACCGGTAAGTGGTAAAAGACTGTGGTTTTCTTTTAGAAAGCCAAGCGTGTTTAATTCTTAAATAATTATTTAAGATGGTGTCTTGCGAAGTAAGTCGCAGCAATCACTTCATGCATTGAATTACATATAATCTAACACTTCCAGCAATATAACTGCCAGTTTTTCCTATTTTTTTTTCCCCTTTATGTAATTCTGACTGGAAAGCAATTTTCAAAAGGTAATCTTGCTTTAATTGAAACCTGAAGCTTTGGCATTGCAGGTTGCTGTGGTTGATGAATTGTGTTGAATAATTGTTGTTAGTTAAACCTGACAATGAGTTGTGCTGTTACAGTATTCGGTTTTCCTTTTAGACTTGATCACACTACATTAAGTTTTAAGTCATCACCCTTCCAAGTTTCAGAGGTGGCCTGGTATGATGAACAAAGCCTACATTTGTACTAGAGTGAAGTGCTTCAAAAGTTTTGATTTGGCTACTGTGGAAACGCTAGAGGGTACTATTTAATTGTTGCAAAAAATGGACTGCTTAAGATGATTCCTGCCTTCAAGAAGAATGTAGTGGGCATGAGCTTTGGGTGTCTTCTCATTCTTCAACTTCAATGTTGTTCTCCTTTAAAAGTGGGTGGCTGCTGAATGCATGAAAGTTTACAATGTGTTCTGATTAACAAATTGGTCCATACATTTTGTTCAATAATAAGTTGCAGTTATTCTCATTTATAAGTTTTAACATTTGAAAATCCATGTGAGTATTCTGATTTCAGTTTAAATGCTGCTCAAGTCTGAGCCATACCTTGTACTCCAATGGTTTTGCCAGTTCTAGATTATACCTTGGTTGTTAAATATATAAAATACACATTGTACTAGATCAGTTAGATCTAGCTTGAAAGGAGACCTGTTCACACTAATTGATACAAGGGTTAGGGATACAGATTTAAAATTTTAAGTAAGGAACTGTTTTACACTGAGTGGTAATGGCTAGGAGCTTGGCCCCTACAAGAGTGGTAGGAATGAAAACACGATTTCAAAACAAAATTGGATGGGCAGTAGAGGATAATCCAATTTTCAGTGCTGCGGGATAGAGCAGGGGAATTCTCTGATCGAATTGCTCTATAGTCAGCATGGACTCAAGGGGCCGAATAGCACATTCTGTGCTGGAATGGCTGTATAAATCTGGCAAGATTGCTTAAGCTGTTCCTTTTTGAAACAGAAAGGGAGGGGGAAAATAACTTGGCATGTGACTTCATTCCCATGACCAAGATCTTTCTGGCTAGTTATTTAAACAGTTCAGGATTTTCAAAGGTAATGATTAATATGTCAAGAATTCCTGCATTTTGCATACTTTTGATAATGTAACTGATCAACATTTTTTTAATGGATTAAGGTTGAATGTGCTGGCAACTGAGTTGAACCTAGTGTAGAGCAAGTATTGTCATTGTTTCTAAGCTGGAAATTGGACTGAACAAAGGTTCTCGGTATTTGACTTCATGATTTTCTTATAGAAAATAACTTTTATTGCTGAGATTTCAAAAGAGCCAAGTTTTCTTATTTAAAGAAGCATAATTCAATTAAAAATTGAAATGTAATGATGTTGGATCTGTAGTAATTTAGTAAGTCACAGGTATTATGTTCAGTGCTTGGTTCCATATTTCAGGATGTATTTGAGGCAATAATGAGATCAACAGCAGGCTCATTTAAGACCACTCCCCTATGTCAGCGCATTGTGACGGGGCGTAGATGTGCAAAAACAGCTTGTAACATTGGAGCACTTTCATTCGATCAGAATGACTTGTAAAGTCCTCAGCATTCTATAATTATGATGGAATAAGAAGACAGAAACAAACTGGGTTTTGGTAGTTGTTATAAACTTAAACTTTTGAACAGCATAGGATAAGATCTTTGCAGAGCGGGTGGTGGGATGTAGTACTTGCATCGATTGAAGTAGAAACTATGACCATATAGATGTAGCTGAAGGATGGATGGGTACATGCAATTAGGGCTACTCATTGCATGTCGGCACAAGTTAACTGGGTTGAATAGCCTGTTTTGTCATCTGTTTCAGGAAGTTAATTATACTTGCTGGTTGTGTTTGTGATCTCATGTGTATTTGAATTTTCATATCCCATTAGGAACCAACACAGCTGGAATGTGGCATCTGCAATTGTACAGAAGGTTGAGTGGCACACAGCCTGTTCTGATCAGACAGGATCAAAATAATCTGACATACTAGTTTCAAAGATGTTCGATTAAAATTGCATTTTATTGCTACGAGCCAATTATAAATAACGTAAGGCAGCTCAGTGATTAGCACTGCTACCTCACAGCACCAGGGACCCGGGATTGATTCCACCCTCAGGCAGCTGTGTCTGTGTGGAGTTTGCGCATTCCCCCCAGGTCTGTGAGAGTTTCTGCCAGGTGCTCCGGTTCCCTCCTACAGTTCGAAGATGTGCAAGTTAGGTGGATTGGCCATGCTAAATTGCCCATAGTGTTCAGGGATATGTAAGTTAGGTGTGTTACCCATGGCAAACGAAGGGTTAAAGGAATAGGGTAGAAGGATGGGTCTGGGTGGGATGCTCTCCATGGGGTTGGTGTGGACTTGTGTGGGCCGAATGACCTGTTTCGACACTGTAGGGATTCAATTGAACTTTCAAAGTATTATTGTAAATGCAGTAAAATGTCCCAAAAGGTTTCTACAGGAGCATTATAAAAAAATACAGTATGCACCACCTACAGTGGCTACAGAGAAGTATTTCCTTATGACTGAAAGCTTACTTATCAAAGCATCCCTTTGACTGCCTTGAAGAGCACGGCCAAAAGAGAATTGAAGGAAGAGTACCCTGATGCAGGGAGCTTGGGCAACTGAAGGTGTGGTCATCGGTGAGTGACCAACTGTGTAGAGTTTACACATTCTGTCCCTTGTCTGCATGTGTTTTGACCAGCTGCTCCAGTTTCCTCCCACAGTCCAAAGATGTGTATGTTAGGTAGATTGACTGTGCTAAATATTGCCCCATAGTATCCAAGGATGTGCAGCTTAGGTGGGTTAACTGTGCATGGGGCTTTTAAACCACAGTTATGGGGATGGGATGCTCTTTAGAGAGTCAGTGCAGACTTGATGGACCAAATATTTTGCTTTTAAGGTGTCATCAATGGCTCAATGGTGTCACGTGCCTCTAATATCCAAAGCCAGGTAATCAAACTTGACTGAAAGACTTTAGCGTATAATCTAGATCCACAGTTAGGTAGAGGATGTACAGTTTTGAGGTGTTTGAATTTCAATGTTAAATTGAATAGTAAAAGATTCCATGCCTCAAGTGGTGAAATTGTTCCCAGTGACATAGTCATTGTTTACCAATATCTCGTAAGCATATTTGAATATTTAACTCATTGGTGCTTGTGGGACCCTGTGATATAGAAATGGGTTGCACTGTTTTACCACATTACAGCAGTAACTGTGCTTGAATGGGTTTGCTCTAAAGCATTTTGGGACATCAGTGTTGCCAGGTGCTAAACAAGCAAAACATAATATTTTTTGTTTGTCATGTGATGGCTCAAATGTTTTCTTGTTTTCTTGTCTTGGGTCACTCATGAATGACTAGAGTAGCCAAATGTGTTTGGTTTTATATTGTGTAGTCAACTTGTCTTGAGACTTGAACCCAGATCTCCTGGCTCAGAGACTGAGGACACAACCACTGCACTGCAATAACCCTGACTGGGTTTGGTTTAACATGCCCATAGAAGGGTAATAGCTGCTTTTCTAGTTTTAAATTTCCAACTGAAAAAATGTCTAACAACAGTGTTTGCCTTATTATTTGGATTATTAGTGAGGATTGGCTAAACCTATAACCATAACCCTAACCCTGATGAGTGCTACCAGTTCAATTAAAATGACATTAAATTAGTGAGGTTCAACTTTTATTGAATTTATCTAACTTAAATGTGCTGCATATTCTAATTTTTTTATGTTAATCCAACTGTTAATTTTGAAGTACCTGTGCAGTTGCAAATGCATTTTTTTAAAAGATCCTTTTTAATTATAGCAAAAATTGCAAATGTTCCTTTACAATGGCATTCGGTTCAAAAGGAGTGCCGTGTTTCCATAATATACAATGGGTGATTCTAATGAGTCACACATTGAGTAGATTACAGCAAGTTAATCAGACTTCCAGCTTTTTATGGAGTCTCCCTGTTATTTCTCCTCCATAGATGAGGAAAGAACTGACTGCCGATGTATATTTAAGACCACAAGTAAAAATTATGCCAACTGTTTGGTCTTTGAACACTGAAAATGTCACACCTGAATAGCTGAGATTTGGTATTCATTAAATTTTCAGACCTCATCACCCAATGACCTCCATAGAATATAGTCGGTTAATGAATTGAGGATCCTTTTTATTCAAATGTTCAAAAATCAAACCATACTGGAGCTTAAGTTTTTTTTAACTTTTCAGTGCTGCTACTATTGGTGAATTCATAATTTTTTTTTTAGATTCTAAGCATACCATAAAGATTTTCATCATCCATTCCTTTCGATGGTGGATAAAGATAAGTTGCCTAAGTATCTAATCATCATCTGACTTGTGTAGGATTTTTAAAAATTTAAACAACTAAATTACCTATATTTGAATCATAGAAATGGTAAGAATTTAGAGCAGAATTTTAAACCAAGCTACTTGGTGTACCTCAAGGATCTGTTTTGGGGCCACTGCTGTTTGTCATTTTTACAAATGACCTGCATGAGGGCGTAGAAGGATGGGTTAGTAAATTTGCGGATGACACCAAAGTCGGTGGAGTTGTGGATAGTGCGGAAGGATGTTGCAGGTTACAGAGGGACATAGATAAGCTGCAGAGCTGGGCTGAGAGGTGGCAAATGGAGTTTAATGCGGAAAAGTGTGAGGTGATTCACTTTGGAAGGAGTAACAGGAATACAGAGTACTGGGCTAATGGTAAGATTCTTGGTAGTTTGGATGAGCAGAAAGATCTCGTTGTCCATGTGCATAGATCACTGAAAGTTGCCACCCAGGTTGATAGCGTTGTTAAGAAGGCGTACAGTATGTTAGGTTTTATTGGTAGAGGGATTGAGTTGCGGAGCCATGAGGTCATGTTGCAGCTGTACAAAACTCTGGTGCGGCTGCACTTGGAGTATTGCGTACAGTTCTGGTCACCGCATTATAGGAAGGATGTGGAAGCATTGGAAAGGGTGCAGAGGAGATTTACCAGGATGTTGCCTGGTATGGAGGGAAGGTCTTGTGAGGAAAGGCTGAGGGTCTTGAGGCTGTTTTCGTTAGAGAGAAGAAGGTTAAGAGGTGACTTGATAGAGACATACAAGATGATCAGAGGATTAGATAGGGTGGACAGTGAGAGCCTTTTTCCTCGGATGGTGATGGCTAGCATGAGGGGACATAGCTTTAAATTGAGGGGTGATAGATATAGGACAGATGTCAGAGGTAGGTTCTTTACTCAGAGAGTAGTAAGGGCGTGGAATGCCCTGCCTGCAAAAATAGTAGACTCGCCCACTTTAAGGGCATTTAAATGGTCATTGGATAAACATATGGATGATAATGGAATAGTTTAGGTTAGATGGGCTTCAGATTGGTTTCACAGGTCGGCGCAACATCGAGGGCCGGAGGGCCTGTACTGCGCTGTAATGTTCTATGTTCTATGTACTTCAAATTAAGGGACAACAAGGTGCAGGGCTGGATGAACACAGCAGGCCAAGCAGCATCATAGGAGCAGAAAGGCTGACGTTTCGGGCCTAGACCCTTCATCAGAAAAGGGGGAGGGGAAGGGGGTTCTGAAATAAATAGGGAGAGAGTGGGAGGCGGATAGAAGATGGATAGAGGAGAGGATAGGTGGAGAGGAAACAGACAGGTCGAAGAGGCGGGGTGGAGCCAGTAAAGGTGAGTGTAGGTGGGGAGTTAAGGAGGGGATAGGTCAGTCCAGGGAGGACAGACAGGTCAAGGGGGCGGGATGAGGTTAGTAGGTAGGAGATGGGGGTGCG
>NC_063340.1:31279102-31314265 GCF_021869965.1 Rhincodon typus | reverse complement strand
GGAGGAGGGGATAGGTGGGAGGAAGAACAGGTTAGGGAGGCGGGGACAAGCTGGACTAGTTTTGGGATGCGGTGGGGGAGGGGAGATTTTGAAGCTTGTGAAACTCCCTCCTCCTGGACACCACCCCAAGGCCCCCCTACCCTCCCTTAATCTCTTCATCTCCAACTGCCGTCGAGACATCAATCGCCTCAACCTCTCCACCCCTCTCACCCATTCCAACCTCTCCCCCGCAGAACGTGCAGCCATCCACTCCCTCCGCTCCAATCCCAACTTCACCATAAAACCCGCGGACAAGGGAGGCGCAGTTGTAGTATGGCGCACTCACCTCTACATCGCTGAGGCCAGACGCCAACTCTCCGACACCACCTCCTACCGCCCCCTTGATCATGACCCCACCCCCGAGCACCAAACCATCATCTCCCAAACCATCCACAACCTCATCCCCTCAAGTGACCTCCCACCCACGGCCTCCAACCTCATCGTTCCCCAACCCTGCACCGCCCGCTTCTATATCCTTCCCAAAATCCACAAACCTGAATACCCTGGTCGACCCATTGTCTCCGCGTGCTCCTGCCCCACCGAACCGATCTCCAACTATCTGGACTCCATTTTCTCTCCCTTGGTCCAGGAACTCCCTACCTATGTCCGTGACACCACCCACTCCCTCCACCTCCTCCAGAACTTCCAATTCCCTGGTCCCCAACACCTTATCTTTACGATGGACGTCCAGTCCCTCTACACCTGCATTCCCCATACAGATGGCCTAAAGGCCCTCCGCTTCTTCCTGTCCCACAGGCCCGACCAGTCCCCTTCCACTGACACCCTCATCCACTTAGCCGAACTCGTCCTCACCCGCAGCAACTTCTCTTTCAATTCCTCCCACTTCCTACAGACAAAGGGGGTGGCCATGGGTACCCGCATGGGCCCAAGCTACGCCTGCCTCTTTGTAGGTTACGTGGAACAATCCCTCTTCCGTACCTACACTGGCCCTAAACCCCACCTCTTCCTCCGTTACATTGATGACTGTATCGGCGCCGCCTCGTGCTCCCACGAGGAGCTCGAACAGTTCATCCACTTCACCAACACCTTCCACCCCAACCTTAAGTTCACCTGGACCATCTCTAATACCTCTCTCTCCTTCCTGGACCTCTCTGTCTCCATTTTAGGCAACCACCTAGAAACCGATATTCATTTCAAGCCCACCGACTCCCACAGCTACCTAGAATACTCCTCCTCCCACCCACCTTCCTGCAAAAATGCATCCCCTATTCCCAATTCCTTCGCCTCTGCCGCATCTGCTCCCAGGATGAGGCATTCCACTCCTGTACATCTCAGTTATCCTCGTTTTTCAAGGACTGTAACTACCCCACCCCCCCGCCCCTTCAGTGGTCGAGAACACCCTCAACCGTGTCTCCCACATTTCCCACAACTCATCCCTCACACCCCGTCCACGCAATAAGAACCAAAAAAGCATCCCCCTCGTCCTCACGTACCACCCCACCAACCTCCGGATCCAAAGCATCATCCTCCGACACTTCCGCCATCTGCAATCCGACCCCACCACCAAAGACATCTTTCCCTCCCCACCCTTATCTGCTTTCCGGAGGGACCACTCTCTCCGTAACTCCCTTGTCCGCTCCACACTCCTCTCCAGCCCCACCACACCCGGCACTTTTCCCTGCAACCGCAGGAAGTGTTACACCTGCCCCCATACCTCCTCCCTCACCCCCATCCCAGGCCCCAAGAAGACTTTCCACATCAAGCAGATGTTCACCTGCATATCTGCCAGTGTGGTATACTGCATCCGCTGTACCCGTTGTGGCCTTCTCTACATCGGGGAAACCAAGCGGAGGCTTGGGGACCACTTTGCAGAACACCTGCGCTCTGTTCCCTATAAACAACTGCACCTCCCAGTCGCGAACCATTTCAACTCCCCCTCCCATTCCTCAGACGACATGTCCATCCTGGGCCTCCTGCAGTGCCACAACGATGCCACCCGAAGTTTGCAGGAACAGCAACTCGTATTCCGCTTGGGAACCCTGCAGCCCAATGGTATCAATGTGGATTTCACAAGCTTCAAAATCTCCACTCCCCCTACCGCATCCCAAAACCAGTCCAACTCGTCCCTGCCTCCCTAACCTGTCCTTCCACCCACCTATCCCCTCCTCCCACCTCAAGCTGCACCCCCATCTCCTACCGATCAACCTCATCCCGCCCCCTTGACCTGTCCGTCCTCCCTGGACTGACCTATCCCCTCCCTAACTCCCCACCTACACTCGCCTTTACTGGCTCCATCCCCGCCTCTTCGACCTGTTTGTTTCCTCTCCACCTATCCTCTCCTCTATCCATCTTCTATCCGCTTCCCACTCTCTCCCTAATTTATTTTGGAACCCCCTTCCCCTCCCCCTTTTCTGATGAAGGGTCTAGGCCTGAAACGTCAACCTTTCTGCTCCTATGATGCTGCTTGGCCTGCTCTGTTCATCCAGCACTGCACCTTGTTGTCTTGGATTCTCCAGCATCTGCAGTTCCTACTATCTCTGATGTCTATACGGAGTTCAGTAAAGCCTTTGATAAGGTCCCTTATGGCAGACTAGTACCAAAGATAAAGTCACATAGTATCTGGGGTAAGCTGGCAAGATGGATACAAAACTGGCTTAATCATAGAAGATAGAGAGTAGCGGTGGAAGGATGCTTTTTGGAATGGAGGGGTGTTCCACAGGGATCAGTGCTGGGATCTCTTTGTGGTCTACATAAATGATTTGGAGGAAAATATAACTGGTCTAGTTAGTAAGTTTGCAGATGATACAAAGATCGGGAGGAGTTGTGAATAGTGATGAGGATTGTCATAGGCTTTGGGAGGATATATAGCAGTTGGAGGCATGGGCAGAAAATTGGCAGATGGAGTTTAATCTGGACAAATGTGAGGTGATGCACTTTGGAAGGTCAAGTACAAGTGGAAATTATACAGTGAATGGCAGAACCCTTAGGAGGTATTAATATGCAGAGAGATCTGGGTGTGCAGGTCCACGGATTACTGAAGGTGGCAGTGCAGGTAGATAAGGTTATTTTATTAAAAAGACCTCTGGCATGCTCGCCTTCATTTGGAAGGGGCATTGAATATAAAGAGTATAAAGGCAAGTTTTATGCTGCAGCTTTAGAGAACTTTCGACCTCACTTGGAATATTGCATACAGTTCCAGTCATCACACTACCAGAAGGATGTGGATGTTTTGGATAGGGTACAGAATATGTTTACCAGAATGTTGCCTGGTATGGGGGATTTTAGCTATGAAAAAAGGTTGGATAGATTGGGTTTGCTTTCACTGGAATGCAGGAGGTTGAGGGGCAACCTGATAGAAGTCTATAAGATGTGAATAGCATGGATAGCGTGGAAAGTATGAGGCTTTTTCCCAGGGTGGAGTGGTTATTTGCTAGTGGACACCGAGTTTGGGGTTGGGGCGGGGTGATGTGGAGCTGGTGGTTGTGATGCCTGGTTTGGTGGGTGGGGGGGGGGGGTAGGTACTTGGAGTTTAAAAGAGATGTGCAAGGCAAGTTTTTCACAAGGGGTGGTGAGCGCCTCAAACGTGCTGCCAGAGAAGGTGGTGGAAGCATACACAATAGTACCTGGATGACTACATGAATAGGAAGGGAATAAAGGGATATGGATCCTATTAACAACAGTTTTAGTATGGAAGGACAAGATGTGTCAGCGCAGGCTTAGGGGCCCAAAGGGTCTGTTCCTGTGCCTTATTGTTCTTTGTCCTATGTTCTAATACTGTCCTCCCTATAGCAGGGTGATCAGAACTGCACACAGTACTCCAGAAGAAGCCTCCCCAATGTCCTGTACAACTTCAGCATGACATCCCAACTCCTATTTTTGGATGTCTGAGCGATGAAGGCAAGCGTGCTGAATGCTGCCTTAATGATCCTGTCTACCTGCGACGCAAATTTCAAAGAATTATGTTCATAAACCCCTAGGTCTCTGTTCTACAACACTACCTAAGGCCCTACCGTTAACTGTATAAGTCTTGCCCTTACCAAAATGAAATACCCTGGATTCATCTAAATTAAACTCCATCTGCAGCTCCTCAGCCCATTGACGCAACTGATCAAGATCTGTTTGTAATCTTGGATAACCTTCTTTACTATCCATTATATACCAATTCTGGTGTCATTCGCAAACTGGCTATAGTCTCATCAAAATCTGTTGGGTAAATGACCATCTAAAGTGGACCCATTAAGCTTTCACTATATTTTCTGAAAAGTACACTTCATCAGAAAATATTTTTCACATTTGAAGGGATGTTTGATCATGTGTCCCACCCTAAATAACTTATTTTGGCTGGTAGATAAGGAAAAAGAAAAGAATGACTTGCATTTATATAGCAACTTTCATGACCTCTGGATATCTGGCACTCTACAGCTAATAAAATTTTGAAATGCAGTACTTCCCACATAGCAAGTTGCTAAAAACAGCAAAGTCATCATCAGCAGTTGATCTGTTTATGATTTTGATTGTCTTGAGGTTTTGTTTTGAAGCATGAGTATTGGACACTGAAAAAGTACAGAGCCAACATGCTCCTACATTGAGCCCTAAAGAAAGGGAACAACAAGCCGAGAGAAGCCTGGATGTCTAGGAATATTCAGAACTGGACAAAAAGGAAGACACACATACAAAGGGAGCAAATCAACAGAGGCTCTAGTAGTGTAGTATGTGTAGGGATGGAGCTGAAGAAAGCAATTGGTGCAAACACCAGGCATGGCAAAACATTGGTTAGCCAGATTTAGGGAGAAGCCCAAGATATTCTACAAGTATATCAAGGGGAAGAGAATAACCAGAGAAAGAATAGGACACATTAGCTGTCCCCTGCCTAATGCGGTTTCATTTTTTAAGAAGGCTGGTAGCGATGAACCAAGGAATTACAGGCCAGTGAGTGTCTCATTAGTGATAGGGGAACAATTGGAGAAAATTCTGAACGAAACAATTAATGACTATTTTAGATGTGCAAGGTTTGATCAGGGAGGGTCAGCATGACTTTGTTAGAGAAAGGTAATGCTTAACAAATCTGGTTGAATTTTGAATTGACCCGGTGTGTAGATATGGGTAGCGCAGTTGATGTAACTTGTATGGACTTCAGGAATGCCTCTGACAAAGTCCCACGTAGGAAATAACTGAAGGTAAAAGCCCATGGGATCCAGGGTAACTTGGCAAGTTGGATCTAAAATTAGCTTAGGAGACAGAGGATGATGGTGGAAGAATGCTTTTGTTTGTGTCTAGTGGTGTAGCACGGATCGGTATTGGGTCCCTTATTGTTCAAGGTTGTTCCGTTTTGAAATCTGAGAACAACTGTTTATACTGAGAAAAGGCCTTCGATTGGCAGCTTCACTAGTGTCAAGGCATTGCCATGTGGAATTGCTAGGCTTTTCTTTAACTTAAAGATGTATTGTGTTTTTCTTTATTTTGCAGAGGACAGGTCATTGCCTATGAATGTGTAAGTGAACCACACTGAGCCCAACTGATCTGATTTTTAATTTGGTTTTTTTGTGATTCTTAGCACTTGCAAGTGTCAATTATTTAAATCCATCACTCAGGTTACCACTACATAACAAGACCCCACCAGCTGTGACATTGTATTGTTGTTTTGAGATGAGAAGACCCAAATGTTTCTTGGTATTTTTAGACAGGATTGATGTTAGGTGAAGGTTGATGTTGGTGGTTCTGTGTTCAGTGAGCTGTCAGGAGTTTAGTATTGTTCCCTGAGCTCCATAAGAAGTTATTGCCCTCTGACATTGCCTGATTATTACAGTGAAGTCATTTCAGAATAATTCTTCATTCAACTGCACTTCAAACACCTTCCTAACCCTCCTCTTAAGTCTACAGTGAAATGAGCTGTTTTAAGATTTTCTGCAGAATTCTCAGTCCACCTGGATCCCTCCCTCTCATGGCTTATCCTTGTTAGATCTTTAATTGGTATGCTAGTGTGATGTCCATCTTCATTTTAATCAACTTACCTTTGAGCTTGCAGCATTTATTTCTCCAGTTGAACCCTAATGTTGTCATTAAATCTGTTAGTGATCATTTTCCAAACCGCTACTGACATCATTTCTGGAGATCTTTCTTTCATGGACTTCAAGGCTAGCCACCTCCACTGTTTCTCCCTTCACATGATGCACACCAAGACTGACCAAATCCATCATTTCAGCTTGTTCTGGTAAAGGTTTCTACTTTTATCTTTTATCTTTTTCTTTTCCCATCCACATACACAACAAGTACAATGCCCTTCTGCACCCAGTTTCCTGAACCTAAATGTCGTCTCTTTTTTATGCGGAAACAAACATAAATTGGATGATGGTTCTGTGAAGCTCAGTTCAGTATGCAAGTGTAACCCTAAGCTTCCTGTTGCTTGCAATTTTAATCCTTTGCTCCCACAATAAACACTTGGCCTCCTACATTACTCCTATGAACCTGAGAATGAGCTCCTAATTTCTCATACTTTAGAGCCTAGAATGTTGTATATTAAATTTGACAACTTAGACAGTCTCTACCATTTGCCTTTTTTTGAACAGCAGCTGTTATTCGTTCTGCTACTGCCATTTATGCAGCCTCCAGACCTATCTTTTCCTTCATTCTTCTCTTTCCTACTTTCCTTCTTGCTTTGTTCCCCATCTCTCCTCCCCCAAACTGGAGTATTTACTTGCATCTAAGAGTTTTTCAGTTCTCTTGGAAAACCTGGAAAGTTAAGCTTCTGTTTTCCACAGATTGACCAAATCAGAATTAAAGCCACTGAATAAGCATTGATTGTTCATTTTGACCTTTTTAAGATCAATGTGGAAACTCCCTCCGTACAGTACAAGTGACTCTCAACTATAGGAAAATTTCTCTTTGAAATTCTAGTACTTTAACGATAATGTGAGGATCTTGGTGAAAATAATTCAACATCATTTTATGCTTTTTTGGATTTGCATAAGTGCTACCTGGAGGTATTTTTGAGGTACAAAGGTATTCAGCAGCTAACTTGGTAAACAACATAACTGTTAAATAAGTGAGCTATTTGTATGTTGTCAATTACCATTTTCCCACCTTCAGAGTGGCATTCCTGTATTCAACAGGTGTCATTATTCTAGTTTATCATTCAAAATGTATTTGGCAATTTGTCAAATGTCCTTACCAGATTGACTGTCAGGCCTGTTGAGTGCCTCGAGCACTTCGTTTTGATTTCAGATCACCAGCGTCACAGCACTTTGTTTATGTAACTTGGAGTTTGGTGCAGTGATGTATATTTGGGTTTTAATTTAATGCAAAAATGCACTGAAGTTAAAAATCCAAAGTTATTTTCCATGTTCTGATATTTTGCTGAGTTGGAGCCTATCATATGATTCAGGACAGATTTTGAATTTAGTTTCTTTGCAACCTTTTTTTCGAAGGATCGTCATTGCTCACTTTAAAAAAGTATGGTATTGCACATCTTGGATTTGATTTTCATCTCTCTGGGCTCCTTGATGTGATCATTTTCAAAACATTGAAGTGAAAGATGCTGTATAGAAAATGAGAAGCAATATGTTAAGTTTATAGAATGGACATTTGTTTGACAATTTAGCTTCAGTATAGGTAAGAGTGAGGAAGTAGTTTTTGGAAGGACGAGTAAGGATATCCCATCACAGGTTTTTCCTAGGGTATCTTTTGGGGGAGCAAGTCACAAAACATAGCACCACAGGATAATGAAGTCAATTTAAAACAAAACAGGAGCCGGAATGAACTATGTGGCACGATGGCTCGGTGGTTAGCATCGCTGTCTCACGGCGCCAGGGACCCAGGTTTGAATCCGTCCTTGGGCGACTGCCTGTGTGGTGTTTGCACATTCTCCACGTGCGTGCTCCGGGTTCCTCCCACAGTCCAAAGATGTGCGGGTTGGATGGATTTGCTATGCTACCCGTACTGTTCAGGTATGCCAAGTTGGGTTAGCCATGGGAAATGCATAGTTTACTGGGATATAGTAGGGAGCTGGGTCTGGTTGGGATGTCTTCAGAGGGTTGGTGTGGACTTGTTCGGCTGAATGACCTTTTGCACACTGTTGGGATTCTCGAGTCTTCTGTGTCATTCAATGAAATCATGGCTGATCATTGACCTTAGTTCATTTTCCAGCGTGGTCTCGTGACATAAGCAAGGGCTCCTGTTGCTGATGAACACTTTCTACCCTCCCTCAGCTGATGAATTTGTGCTAAATCTTGTTGACCACCACTTGGAAGAAGTGCCTAAAGAGTCGTGAGGGCATAGAATCTACTCTAGATAGAGGCTCATGATGTCTGTCACCAGGAGTAGCTTGGTAGCACTAAACCAACCATGTCCTGGAGGACACAACTGCTGGATAGGCCCTGCCACAAGTGATGAGGAAATCCAGAAAGGGAGAACCAACTTGACCTTGCCCGTGACAATCTCTGCAAATATCTGGACATGATAGTATTCATATGTGACCACCATTAAAGAACATGTGAAGAAGTAGTCCTCTCTCTACACTAGGTGTAGACCTAGTAGCTCATAATTAGACATTCCAGATGTGCTGTGTGTCAGCAACAGAATTGTATTCATCAATCAGTAACTTTGTGGCCTGGCATGCATGTATGATGTGCTCGATAAGTGCCCAAATAGCTGCATTAAGTTAATTTTGAAGTCGTGATTTCTAGGGCCAGAATTATAATTTATCTTCAGTTGTGATTTTTTTTTTTCTGTTTCACTTTATTTTCCATGGTTTTGTGTTGAATTGACTTCTGGTCCTGTGACGATTTTGCACCATTCTGAATCAGTTGCAAGGAGAGGGATTAGATCACCCTCAAGATTTATGGTTTTGTTTGAGAGACTGGGAGGAGGAGTTGTGAGGGAGAGAAATACTTACTTTTTCAAGAAGTATATCTAGATGAATCAACCTTTTCTGAGGAAGTTGAGGCTTGGGCCATTTCTTGAAATTGTAAGCTGATTTTAAATTTTGGAACTCCCAGATGTGAAACTGCATGCCAGTTGAGGCAGAGAGGCCATTTTCAAGTCTTTGAAGGAGATGGAGCAGTTGCTACTGTACCATAAACTGGCTCTGACTGAAAAATACAGAGTTCAGTACCTTTTTTCTTTTCCCCTCGGGGGCCTGACTCCACAATGTTCCATTTTTTTTTTAAATTTGGAGCTCCAAATCTGGCCCTGGCTCAACTCTGCATCAGTTGAAGGAAAGAGTCCCATAGGAGTGCTAATCACCTGAAGTCGTTCCAACCGAATAATTTAGGGATGTCCTCAATGACCCTGAACAAGTAAATATCTCCACTGACCCTGGGATCAAAATGGGAGGTTGTTCGTTCAGGAACGCACCAAGTCGACTTCATTAGGAGAATGCAGAGTCAAAGTCAAGGCACTGGTGAGGTGCAAAACCTCCCAAACGACTTGCCTAACTTACCCTCTCAACACCTGCCTAATATGGTAGAGTCAGCAGATCATGCATTGAACTTATCAGCCATCTTGGAATTAATTAAACTTAATGTGGAAGTAAGTCATCCTTGATCTTGAGGGGGGAAAAAACATGGTGATTATTATCTAGTTTGAATTTGTATAGTGTCTTTTTATATATAATATTTTCCAAATATTTCAGCTAGGCATACACCATATTGCACCTTTTTTCTTTGTCCGTCTGTCGAACCGTAACCTGACAGCCGATGCATTCAACGTTGTGAGAACGTAATGTACGTAACTAGCATTGTGGGGAATCAGCCTTGATGCAAAGAGGAGTGCTGTGCACGCATGCTATCATTGACCTCCATCTATTCTCTAGCATGAGCTATGCCTCAACGGAAGCTGTTACCCTGGTAAAGCCACAAGGAAGTAAAGGCCCAATTATGCAATGGTGATAATCTGGGGATCCAAGTTCCAATTCTGACCTTGCAGGTGGTGGACTTTAGACTCTTTAATTCCAGAATTTTTTTGAATCCAAAGATAACCATTCAGAATTGCCCAAATATGCCTTATCTACACAATATAGGAGAAATCCAATTTGGCCCATTACTGTCCCATCAGTCTACATAGCTATCAGGTAAAGGGGCCCATTTGTCAATGGCAATGATGGCACTTGCTGCCTTCTGTAATATTTTTAAAAATGTAGATCGGTTAGCCTAATATGTTTTTAATAAAGAACAGATTTTGAAATCCAAGACCTCAAACCCAGCTTGAAGCCAATGGCCTACAGAACGGCTGTGGTCCCCATTCTTCCGTATGCATCAGAAACATAGACCATGTACAACAGACACTTCAAATCCCCAGAGAATTATCACAAGTGCTGCCTTTGTTCTGCAAGTTCACTGAAAGGTTAGGTGTAACAACGTGAGCATCCTCCCACAGGCCAATATCCCCGTATCAAGTCACTGGCCATATATGACTACCTGCAATGGGTGGGCCACATTGTCTGCATGTCTGACACAACTCCCTGAACAAGATCTCTACTGCAAGCTCTGCAGTGGTAAGCCATCATCGGACAACAGAAGAAACTTGGACACCCTGTGAGCCTCCCTAAGCAAATGCAACTTCCCCAGTGACGTGTGGGAATCATTTCTTCTTCAGTTTGCATATTGTAGGGGAAGCATCCACTAAGGTGCCAGTCACTTCAAGTATCGCTAAGTGAAGCATGTAGAGATGAAGTACAAGCAGCAAAAAGTGAGCAGAATTCAGTGCCCCATCCACCTCCCTCATCGAGCACCACCTAATTGCAGGGATCTGTGGCTCCAGGGTTGGACTATTCAGCCACTACTGCCAAAGAGAAGTTTTTTGTTTTTTTTTGTTTTAAAAATTCCTTCATGGAGTGTGGGCAAGGTCAGCATTTATTGCCTATCCGTAACTGTCCTTGAAGGTTGTGATAAGTTGAATTCTTGAACCACTGCCGCTGTAGCGCAAGTGTGCTCAGTGGTATTGGGCTAAGTTTCCAAGATCTTGACCAGCAACAGTCCTGTCAATTTTGGCAATAAGGCAGGTTTGCAGGGATGTCAGGCCCATGTTTAATAAATAGATCAGATCAAGTGAACAAATTTACACTTTAGATCATTGCTTATAAGTATTATTCCTTGCATTTATACAAAAAGGCTGTTGTAACTAAACACAATCCATGCTCCATAAAATTGTCTTTTAACGAGCTAATAAATA
Source organism: Rhincodon typus (assembly GCF_021869965.1). Lineage (NCBI taxonomy): Eukaryota > Metazoa > Chordata > Chondrichthyes > Orectolobiformes > Rhincodontidae > Rhincodon > Rhincodon typus. The sequence goes on along the minus strand of NC_063340.1, from coordinate 31,303,099 downwards.
CGACTTGAGGGCTGAAATGAGAAATCCTAAAAATTGGAGGCTGATTTGAAAAGACTGAAAACTAGAAAACTGAATTTTTGCAATTATAAGGCATATCTATGACTATTTAAAATGATATCTTTTTAAACAATCCTTCACCTAATTTTTTAAATTTGGTTTTTTATAGTAAAAATTTAAGTGAAATCATGTCCAACTTTTTTTAGTTTTATGGAAATTCCTTTCAAATTCAGTCTCTGTGGGGATGATAATCAGCAAGGGAGTAATTTCCAATGTCTTGGCCAACATTTATTCCTCACTCTGCATTATTTTAAAAAAACTGATTTATTTGTTTGTAAATTGGCTTCTACTTTTCCTGCTTTGAGTACTGCATTGCCATATCCTATGTAATTAAGTGAGTTGAGACATCTGTGTAAATGTAGTATTTCCTTTGTATAATTGAAATGTAATTGTTCTTAAATATGCAGTGGATAGGTTCTATCCAAATGTATTGGATGGTGTGTTAATGGACTGAAGCAGCACCACAGGTGCTCATTGAATGGCAGAACTGGTTTAACGGATAAATTGGACTGCACCAGCAATGAGGGATTTTTATTTCTGCAGAGGGATTAAGGAAATTCTTGATTCATGTGCTGACATTGGGATGGTTATTTGAAGATAACAGCAGTGTTCCAAATTTGAGGGTTGTCTGCATTGACTAGAGGATTTTATTTGTGATCAGCAAAAAAATCAGATGACCCTTTTTCTTTTTGCAAGACTTTTTAAACCCTTCAACAGTCTTAAAGGAACTGCCTGGAAGTGAATTCATTAGGAAAAGGAATTGGAGGAGGTGTGAAAAGGAACTTTTTAGGCAATGCATGGTAATGGCCTTTTTTAATGCTAACTTTTGAAGAGGGTTGGGGCAGAATTTGCAAGCCTGTAGGTATCTTTTTTTTTAAAGCTATCTTTCAGGTAGCATGCACACTGGACTGAATGGCCTTGTTCTAATCCTGTGAAATTATGCATGCAGCATATGTTTCCTTTAGCTAGTGTCATTGTTAGCTTTTCCATGGGCCCTGATTAGTTTGCTTAGTTAGATGGTTTGTATATGGTTCAGACTTAATTCCTGTTCTGGCTGAGTTTAAACTTGGGAGTTGCCTCCTTGTCACTGAGTAGAAGGCAATAGCAATTAACCTCTAATTTATTAAATATCCAGATAACGGCTCAGGATAAAGCACCGGCAGAGCATACATGAATGAACTTCTAAATAATATTGTGGCAAAATTTTAATTTGGGAATCAGTGTGCATCATCTCAATATAAAGCGGGTCAGAGAGCTCTTGTGGCCAATTTTCAAATGGGTTTGGGTATAAGTGATTTCCCCCCCCCCCCCCCCTTTGATATCCTGGGATCTTAAATTCTCTAGGACAGTGGGAAAATTTTCAAAAGATTTGAGATAAGGGACCTGGAAATTCACATTTGCCCTTAATGATTGCCTGTTAAGCTCCTTTTAGAAGCTTAAGGTAACAGCATGGTTAAGATTTCTTTTGTGCTGTACCCAACATGTCTAGTCCTTAACTGTCCTTTACTTGCATTCCATCAGAATATTTTTCACTCGTAGAGAACGAAACCTCCATGGGTTCATTTGGATCATGTCAATTGCATCGTTATCTATTTTTCTTCCTTCAGTACAGTTACCCTTCTGATCTACCTAGTCTCTTTGCTAGATTGCTAGCCCCAGTTTGGCAGATCCTGCAAGCGCTTGGCATTGCTAATTTTCTGATCAACTACGGCACTTGCAATTAAAATAACTGGACCGAGAAAGTGGTGTAGAACTTCAGAAGGAGGTTGGTAAGTTGGATGGATATCTAACAGAAGAAATTTGATCCAGAAGTGATCCATTTTGCTGACAAGAATGTGGAGAGGCAATGTCAAATCAAGCATGCAACTCTACCACTGTATCACAAGAGCTCTGATTTTTAATGTACCTACCTCAAGCCTGGAGACCTGGGTTCAAGTCCCATCTAATCCAGAAGTGTAAATAATATCTCTGAATAGGTTGATTTAGAAACTACCCATAATTCCAAATGTAGTGTAGGAGCAGAAGGATGTGCAGGTATATGTGTGCAAATTATTGAAAGTGGCTAAACTGGTTGGAGAAAGGGTATGGAACCATGAGCTTTGTTGTAGACAGACGGACACAATGACATAGTTTTACAACGTGAACTATCATCAAATACCTATACACTCTCTAATCCTGTTTTCCAACACTTGGCCCATAGCCTTGTATGCTATGTTGCTTTTTGTAGCACTCATCTAACCACCAAAATGTTGTGGGCTCCTGCCTCCATCCTTTTCAGGCAGAAGGTGCCAGATACCACCACCTGCTAAGCTGAAAAAGATTTTTTGTTTTGATCCCCTCAATCACCTGCTCCTTAACTAAGAGACACAGATCTAAAAGGTATTGACCCCATTACCAATGGGAAATGTTTCCTCCAACTATGCTCCTTTTATTTGGCTGGTTTGCATTGCACAATGATACCAACAGCATGGATTCAATTCCAGCACCAGCTGAGCTCACCGTGAAGGTCCCACCTTCTCAACCTCTTCCCTCGCCCTGAAGTCTGGTAATGCCACAAGTCATTGTGTTCCAGCAGGACTTTGATTTTACCTTTTTTTTTTGGTTTAAATTTTTTGGTGCATCTTAGTCTGGTCCTCTTAGCCTTGTTTGCTCTAACAAAAATAATCCAATCTATCTAGTTACTCTTCATTAGCTGAAATGATTCTGCACCCTCTCTCTCTTGTGCAGTTGCATCTTTCCTAGAGTGCAGTGACCAGAACTACGCTCCTCACTTAAAGTGAGGCCTAACTATATTTTGAGTGCCATCGTAACTCCCTGCTCTTGTATTCAGTGCCTTAACTAATACAATTGAATATCCCATATTTCTTTTACAACTTATTTAGCTGTCCTGCCTTCAAGGATCTCTGGACATGCACACTAAAGTCTTTCTGATCCTCTGATCCTGATTTGAGGGTCCTACAATCTTGTTGTCCCCTGTTTAGTCCTCCCAAAATGCATCACTTTTTTTGATCAGGGTTAAATTCCACCTCCCACTGTTCTGCTATGCTTCCCTGTTAAGCCAGGAAGTTATAAACCAGAGTTTATCTGTTATGATTAGACCAGGTTAACAGCACCAATCAGTGAGTGCTGGCTGACAGATATAAATGGTGTCGGGGATTCTGTGCACTCTAGGAGCTTAGTCAGTGTCTTGTACTATGCATGTGTAAACAAGTGGTGATTTGGTGACAGGATACTGGCCTTCGTGGAGTTATTTCAGTGGCGATGAGAGTGAGATGCTGAGACACCATTTGGTATGTGGGATTAATGATGTGACCATGCAAAAGTGCCTACCAGTGGATGCCTAACTGGACTTCACACAGGCATTATAACTGGCATTGTCATGAGAAAATGTAGCAAATGGAGCTTATGAGCTACCAGGTATCGTGACTGAAGAGGACCCCCTCATCAGGCTGACTTCAATAAAGCCTATGACAAGGTCCCTCATGGCGGACTCTTACAGAAGGTAAAGCTGCACGGGGTCAGAGGTGAGCTTGCAAGATAGATTTTAAAAAACTGTCTTCTATGACAGAATCAGAGGGTAGCAGTGGAAGGGTGCGTTTCTGAATGGAGGGCTGTGACTAGTGGCGTTCCTTCGGGGTCAGTGTTGGGACCGTTGCTGTTTGTAATGTATATAAATGATTTGGAGGAGAATGTAACTGGTCTGATTAGTAAGTTTGCTGATGACAAAGGTTGGTGGAATTGCAGATAGTGATGAGGACCATCAAAGGATCCAGCAGGATATAAATTGGTTGGTGACTTGGGCAGAGAGATGGCAGATAGTTTAATCCAGAAAAATGTGAGATAAAACACTTCGGAAGGTCTAATCCAAATGGAAAATATACAGTAAACGGCAGAACCCTTAAGACTACTGATAAGCAGAGGGATCTGGGTGTACAGGTCACAAAGTGGCAATGCAGGTGGAGAAGGTAGGCAACAAGGCATATGGCATGTCTGCCTTCATCGGCCGGGGCATGGAGTTTTAAAAATTGGTAGGTATTATTGCAGCTTTATAGAACCTTGGTTAGGCTGCATTTGGAATATTGTGTTCAATTCTGGTTGCTACATTACCAGAAGGATGTGGTGGCTTTGGAGAGGGTACAGAAAAGATTTACCAGGATGTTGCCTGGTATGGAGGGCATTCTCTGTAAGAAGTTGGAGAAACTTGGGTTGTTCTCACTGGAACAACGGAGATTGAAAGGCGACCTGATAAAGGTCTACAAGACTACGAAGGGCATGGACAGAGTGGACAGTCAGAAGCTTTTTCCCAGGGTGGAAGAGTCCGTTACTAGGGGGCATAGGTTTCAGGTGCGAGGGGCAAGATTTTTTTTTTACACAGATGGTGGTGGGTACCTGGAACTCTCTGCTGGGGGAGGCAGTGGAAGCAGATATGATAGTGACTTTTAAAAGGTGTCTTGACAAATACATGAGTAGGATCGCAGTAGAGGGATACAGTCCCTGGAAGGGTAGGGGGTGCAGGCTTGGAGGGTCTGTGCTGTAATGTTCTTTGTTCTTTGACTGAGCTTGGGGAATTCCACTTGAGTGAAGGCAGTTGCACAGCCACACTCGAGGCATTTCCTGAACAGAGGGACCCTAGGTCGGCTCATAGCAAAACCCCAAAACAAAGCCAAGCCTCGGCTAAATGGTCCAGTTTGGCAGGCCTTTGTAGTTGCCGCCAGTATGCAGACTTGACAGCAAAAGAGTCCTATCAGACCTAAATTAAGAGAACTCATAGGCTGGTATCCAGGAGAGAGCACACCCTGTAAAGTACACCTACAGCTGGACTAGAACAATTAAATCACTTACCAACATCCAAATCAGAATCAAAGTAAACATCTGGCTAAATGGTCACCCAGTTCTAATGGACATTGATACTATGTAGCTGTATCAGTGATTGCCGGTCAACTGGTCTTCACCAAAATTCGCTCTGAACTTCCAACCCTTATGTTTACATAAGTCCTCAGCCTGGCAGAGGTTTTATGCCAGGGAGTCTTTACAGATTATGGGTCCAACTTTGGTTTCAGTCTCTTATGAGAAGCAGCTGGTTCAATTACCACTGATTTTGTACTAAGAGGTGTGGGCCTAAGCTTGATGGGGCAAAATTGGTTGAGGAAAGATTCAACTTGATTGGCTCAACATTTTTTTTTTTCAATTTGAAAATGATTGCCTGAGTGAAGTCCTAATTAAATATCTGGAAGGTCTATGGACTATCATAGGAATTAAGACCACCTTTACATTTTGACCAAGAAGCGATTCGGTAAGGCCCGCCTGATGCCATTTGCCTTGTGTGCAAAAATAGAGACAAAAATCAAGAGGGTGGAAAACAAAGAAATCATGAAACCACTACTGTTTGCTGAATGGTCAGTACTGATTTGTGAAGCTTGATGGGTCAGTTTGCCTTTGTGGGGATTTCAAACAAACAGTAAACCACTTTTAGCAGCTGGATAAATACCCAGTCTCTGTCAGAGGGCTTGTATGCAAAGCTGGTGGGGTGGGGGTGGGGGGAGCTGTCCTTCACAAAGCTGGACATGGGATTGGGATGTCGTAGCAATTCCAGAAATGTGGCTGAGATGGACAAGACTGGCAGCTCAATGTTCCAGGTTTAAAAACTGTAGGAAAGACCGGAAAGGAGACAAGAAATGAAGGGGGAGTTTTTTGATTAAGGAATACATTATTGATGTAACTAGAGAAAATATTTCTGAAAAATCTTCCAATGAAAATATGGGTAGAAATTAGAAGTAAGAAAGGATAGGTCACCTTGATAGGATTGTACTATAGCAGCACCAACCCCTGCCAAAAACAAAACCGAGGGAAATTGAGAAATATGTAGGGAGTTCTCAGATATTTGTAAGCATAATAAGGTTGTAACAGTGGGGGCTTTTAATTATCCAAATGTTGTCTGGGGCTACCATGGTGTTAAAGGTTTAGATGGTGAAGAATTTGTCAGATGTGTTTAAGAAATTTTTTTCAATCAACCAAAACTAGACCTTTTGGGTGATAAGGCCGGGCAGGTGACTGAGGTAAAAGTGCGGGAGCATTTTTTTTGGGTCTAGCGATCATAATTCTAATAGTTTCAAAATGGTTATGGAAAAGGATAAGCCTTTTATTAAAACTCTTAATTGGAGTAAGGCAAATTTTAATAGTCTGAGACAAGAACTTTTGATTGGAATACACTGTTCGTAGGTAAAAGGATGTCTGACAAGTGGGAGGCTTTCAAGAATGTGACGAGAGTTCAAAAACATTATGTTCCCCTCAGTGGATGAATAAAGGTAAAGGTTCTAGTCAAGAATAAAAGAATCTTATTTTAGACAACTTAGTTCAATTGAATCTCTTAATCGATTTATAGTGTATAAGGGCATTAAGAAAAACCAGGAAGGCAGAGGGGATATGAACTAGCATTGGCAGATAAGGTTAAGGATAATCCAAAGAGATTCTACAAAGACATTAAGAGCAAGAGGGGGACTAGAGAGATGGTAGGACCCCTTAAGGATCAGGGAGGTTGCCTTTGTGTTGAACCCCAGGAGACGGGAGAGACAATAAATGAATACTTCGTGCCAGTTTTTACTGTGGAGAAAGAAACAAAGGTTAGAGCATGATCAGAAATTTTGATGTTTTAAAAACTGTTCACATTACAGAAGAGGATGTTCAGGAGGTCTTAGAGAATGTAAAGTTGCATAAATCTAACGTATCCCAGGAAGCTGTGGGAAGTAAGGGAGGAAATTGCGAGACCCCTTGTGGAAATATTTGTGTAATCTATAACTGGGGTCAGGCACCTGATGATTGGAGGGAGGCTAAAGTCGTGTTTTTTTTTTGCCTTGGAAAGGTTATAAGGAGAAACTGGGAAACTATAGACCTGAGAGTCTGACTTCGGTTGTGGGTAAATTATTGATTTTTAAAAGGTAGGAAGTATGGAGAGTTAGAGAGGCAAAAATTGATTGGGAATAGTCAGAGATAAGTGCGAAGCTGGAGGAACACAGCAGGCCAGACAGCATCAGAGGAGCAGGAAAGCTGATGTTTCAGGTCACAATACACTGAGCTTTTAAAATAAATACTCTTCCTCTCAGACCTAAGTGGCACCCCCTTTTCACTTTTGATTTGTATTCCCTAGTTCTAAGTTGCTTAAGTGAGAAACGTAAACTGAATCTTAAATTCTAGTGAGACTACTTCAATCTTCAAAACCCGAGAGATTGCAGACCAATTTAGCCAATCTCCCTTCATATGGAGGGAATGCAACAATACTGTACCTGAGATAAGACCACAACTCCACGCAGTCCTGCAGGTGCAGTCTAATCAAGCTCCTGTATAATTAAAGTAAGACTTCACTAGTCATGTACTCGAGTCCTCTTGCAATAACAGTTAACATTCCATTAGCCTTCCTAATAGTTTGCTCCTCTTGTTAGCTTTCCGTGGTTTATTGATGACATCTAGTAGCCTTTGGAAAATGTAAATGCCCAACTTCTCGCCATTTAAGAATACTCTGCTCATCTGCTTCTACTAAAGTGGACACTATCACATTTTTTTCCCCACTTTATATTCCATCTGCCACAGAGTTGCCCATCAGTAAGTCAGTCCAAATTCTCCTGAAACCACATCTTGTCAAACACTATCCCACTTTTCTTCAGCTCATCTGACAGAGATTTGTTCAGAGACGCTACCACACATTTGCTAATGGATTTTTCCCATTTGCTCATCAGTGTAGATTGCAAAGTATAAGTCAACCGTGATGCAAAAGTACCCACTTGTTTTTTCAAGTGCCATGCATAGTCTGCTTTGTGTGTGTCTTAAACTCATTTGCATTTTCTTGACATCACTTCCCACATTGGCTTGATCCCATGTGCTGACTTTAAAGTGAGTATAACTCTAAACACATCTGTAAGCTGTAAAACAGAGAGTAACTTCAAATGTATGTTTTATGTAATCTCACATTTATAAGCTGAAAAATTGAGGTCGCCAACTTTATTTTCAATTTGTTCATGCGATGTATGTAGTACTGGCTAGTTCAGCATTTATTGCCCATAAAGGACGTGGTAGTGATCTGTCATCTTGAACTGCTGCAGTCTAAGGAGGAGAAATGAAGGTGTATCTACAACATTGCAGTTAAGCATTTCCCATTTTTGACCCAGTGACAATAATAAAAAAAAAAGTGATATCGTTCCAAGTCAGGATGGTGAGTGGCTTGGAGGGAAACTTCTGGGTAGTGGTGTTCAAATGTATTTGCTGTCTTTGGCCTTCTAGATGGCAGCGTTCACTGGTTTGGAAGGTGTTTGGAGGAACTTCACTATGTTATTGTGGTGTTACTGCTTTATGCCTATACTCAAGGCACGTTGAAGGATAAGGTGCACAAAATACACAGGACATTTCTAAATTTGTGACTAAATTTAACTTAGTTTTGTGTATTGGTATTCAGATCCTTTCTCTTCTCATGTGAGTCGCAGAGTTGGAGTCATAGAGATTTACAACATAAAGAAATGCCCTTCAGCCTATCACATCTGCACTGGTCAAAAGCAACTACTTAACTATTCTAAGCCCAAGGCTTTTGAGAGTTTTTAAAAAACCTTTCATGGGATGTAGGCATCGCTAGAAAGTTGGCATTATGTTGCCCATCCCAACTGTCCTTGAAGTTGATGAGTCACTGAACCTTGTGTCCCTACATCCCAATGCTAATAGGAAGACCATTCCAGTGACCATGAAAGAATGGGGATATATTTCCAAATCAGGATCGTGTGTAGCTTGGGCAGCTGGACGTGTTCTCATGTATTTGCTGCCCTGGTCCTTCCATATGATGGAGGCTGTGATTTGGTGGGTTTGGCTGTTGAAGCAGCCTTGGTGAGTTGATGGTATACACTGGTGCTACTGCTATCTTGGCTTTGAAAACATTTAATGAGGTAGCCTCAACTGTTTCACTGAGCAGGGAATTCCACGTATTCACAAGCCTTTGGGTGAAGAAGTTCCTCCTCAACTAAATCTGCTCCCTCATATTTTGAGGTAATGACCCCTAGTTCTAGTTTCACCCACCAGTGGAAACAACCTCCCTACTTTTATCTATCTATTCCCTTCATAATTTTGTATGCTTTTTCCCCCCACCCTTCTAAATTCCAATGAGTATAGCCCCAGTCTACTCCACCTTTCCCTCTATAAGGCAGCCCTCTCAATTCCAGAATCAACCTAGTGAACCTCCTGTACAACCCCTCCAGTGCCAGTACATCCTTTTTCAAGTAAGGAGATCAAAACTGACACACTACTCCAGGTTGTGGCCTCACCAGCATGCTATACAGCTGCGGCAATACCTCCCAATTTTTTTAACTCCATCCCCCTGGCAATGAAGGACGATATTCCACTTGTCTTAATTACCTGCTGCACCTACAAACCAAATCAGTTCTGAGGAAGGGTCACTTGACCCAAAAATGCTGCCAGACCTGCTGAGCTTTTCCAGCAACTTCTGTTTTTGTTCTCTTCAGTTTTTAAACAACTTTATGATTCATGCACAAGGACACTCAAGTCCCTCTGCATGGCAGCATCTTGTAATTTTACTCTATTTAAATAATCCATTTTGCAGTTATTCCTACCAAAATGGATGTCCTCACATTTACCACCCATGCCCACTCGTTTTTCTTACCTGTATTCCTCTGCACACTTTGCTGTACTACTTACTTTAGTGTCATCTGCGAACTTTGATACACTACACTTGGTCCCCAACTCCAAATCATCTGTGTAAAGTGTATACAATTTCAGCCCCAACATTCTGAAACTGATCACCAACCAGAAAAACACCCATTTATCCATACTATTTGCTTTTTGTTTAGTTAATCGATCTTCTATCCGTGCTAATACACTACCCATAACATTGTGCACCTTTTATCTTATGCAACAGCCGTTTGTGTGGACCCTTGTCAAATGCTTTCTGGAAATCCAGATACTCCATGTCCACTGGTTCCCTGTTGTCTGCTGCAGTCGGAATGTCTTCAAAGAATTCCAGTAAATTAGTTAAACTGAGATCAATTATTCCTGTCTCACTTCACAGGATCAGATTTAGGATGGCTTGCTCCCTCCTAGTTTCCAATACATACTGTTTGAGGAAACTATCATGGATATGTTCTATGAGTTCCTCCTCCAGGCTTCCTTGATCGACTTGTCTTAACCAATCACTGCGTGGGTTAAAATCCCCCATGATAATTGCTGCACCATTTCTACACGTATCAGTTATTTCTTTGATTATTGCCCGCCCCACCACAATGTTATTTGCTGGCTTATAGACTATGCCTATCAGTGACATTTTCTCCTTGCTATTTCTAATTTCCACCCACCTTGATTCAACCTTTTTTCCATACAACCTATATCATTTCTACCCCCCTAATTTCTTCATTATCAGAGCTACACCATCTCCCTTTCCTTCCTGTCTGTTGTTCTAAGTGTCTGACACCCCTGGATGTTTGACTCCCAGTTGTGACCAACCCGCAGCCGTGTTTCTGTCACGATCATATCCATTTGTGATGACTTGTGCTGTCACCTTATTTTAACTTGTTTCAAATGCTGTGAACATTCAAGTAAAGTGGCCTTATGCTAGTTTTTCTACATTTTTTGAATCCTAATACCTCCACTTGAACTTTTTTTCATTTTTAAACACAATCTCTTTTTCAGTCACTACCTGCTTTCCACTCCTCCTAACGCTACGCTGCTCAGCGGCTTCTTGTTTTTTATTGACTATCTTGATTCTGTTTTCTGAAACCCTCACCCAGTCTAGCTAACTCAGAGTCTCCCCTTAGGTTCCCCCCCGCCCCAAACTAGTTTAAAGTCCACCGAACAGTGTTAGCAAAACCACCTGCAAGAATATTGGTTCCCATAGTTATGGGCCCTAGTTATGCCTGTCTCTTTGTGGGGTATGTGGAACATTCCTTGTTCCAGTCCTATTCTGGCCCCTACCCACAACTCTTTCTCCGATACATCGATGATATCATCGATGTACTGCTTCGCGCTCTCATCTAGAATTGGAAAACTTCATCAATTTCGCCTCCAATTTCCACCCTGCCTTCACTTTCACCTGGTCTATCTCTGACTCCTCCCTTCCCTTCTTCGACATTTCTGTTTCCATTTCTAGGGATAGACTGGCCACTAATATCCATTACAAACCCACTGGCTCCCACAGCTATCTGGACTATACATCCTCACGCTCCACTTCCTGTAAAGACTCCATCCCACTCTCTCAGTTCCTCTGTCTCTGTCGCATATGTTCAGATGAGGCCAACTTCGACAAGGGAGCCTCCGAAATGTCCACATTCTTCCTCAACCGAGGATTCCCCAGCTCTGTTGTCGACGGCAGGGCCCTCAATTGGGTCCGACCCATCTCCCGCACTTCTGCCCTCACCCCTTCTCTTCCCTCCCACAAGAGCGATAGGGTTCCCCTTATCCTCACCTACCATCCCACCAGCATCCACATCCAGAAGATCCTCAGATGCCATTTCCGCCACCTCTGGCAAGATGCCACCACCAGACACACATTCCCCTCCCCTCCCTTGCCCACCTTCCGCAGGGACCATTCCCTCTGGGACACCCTGGTCCACACTTCCTTCACCCCCAACACCTCCCCACAGCCCTACACCTTCCCCTGTAACCGTCGAAGGTGCAACACCTGCACATTTACTTCTTCCCTCCTCCGTATCCAAGGGCCCAAACATACCTTTCAGGTGAAGCAACACTTCACTGCACTTCCAAGAATCTAGTCTACTGCATTCGCTGCTCACATTGTGGTCTCCTCTACATTGGGGAAATGAAGCATAGACTTGGCAACTGCTTCGCAGAACATCTACGTTCTGCTTGCAAAAAAGACCCTGAACTACCTGTTGCCTGCCACTTCAATGCACCACTTTGCTCCCTGGCCAACATCTCTGTCTCCGGCTTGCTACAGTGTTCCAGCGAAGCCCAGCGTAAGCTGGAGGAACAACACCTCATTTTCCGCTTGGGGACCCTACAGCCCTCTGGACTCAATATTGAGTTCAACAATTTTAGGGCCTAAACTCTCCCATGTCCCAGCGCCCCCACCCCCCACACCACGCCTTGTTACACCATAGCCTGCCACTACACACCCTCTTGTTAGTCACTAACAGTCTCCATTAACAACTATTCACCCTCCCAGCCTGATCGTTAGCAACTCCTTTGTCTGTCCAACTGTCTTTCTCTCTCTTTGGGCCCTATCCTATTGTTTACTCCCTTCCCCACCCACCTCCCTATTTTCTGCATATAAACTGACGTTTTCCCAGCCGCCATCAGTTCTGAGGAAGGGTCACCGGACCCGAACCGTTAACTCTGTTTTCTCCTCCACAGATGCTGCCAGACCTGCTGAGCTTTTCCAGCAACTTTGTTTTTGTTCCTGATTTACAGCATCCGCAGTTCTTTTGGTTTTTGTCTAATTCCAGGTTGGGTTTAGAATTATTGGATTGACAACAGTAAGTGGTGAGTTTTGGTGTTCCCTTTCTTCAGGTATTCCATTCGGTTGGTTTAAATAGGGTGTGCCTTTTGTAATAGTGGCTGTTTCAGCAGCTGAGGTTTTTTGGGTATGGAAGAAGTCACTAGGGGTGGTTTACAGAAGGTGAGGAAGGCAGAGCTTGTGAAATTGGCAGACAAGCTAAATTTGGGGTTGCCTTTGTCCGTGAGGAAAGGGGAGGTAGTTGCAGAGAGAGCTCAGCATTTACAATTGCCAGAAATGTGGTCAGAATCATTGGAAACAGCTAAAATTCAGTTGTAAATAAAACAGATTGAATATGAAATGGAAACAGTTTGAGCTGCAATTAGAAGCAGGAGAAGGTGTTTTTGAACATCAGAAACTGGCAATGAAAAGTGAAAGTCAACTTAATGGAGGAGTTGAAGAATTCACTTTGGAGTAATGAGAACTCGTAGATCAGCAGAGTGCTGAGTGCAAGGTTTGGCTTCCGACATCAATTTCAATCTGAAGAATAGAAACCTGGGGAAAAGAGAAATCATCAGGTGGTAAGGGGAAAGACTATCTCGTTGAAGATTGTTTACCCCAGCTTAGAAAGGAAACCCATGAAGGGCCAATTTTACAAGCTCTGCCTTCTGTAAACCACCTCAAGTGACTTCTTACATACCTAAAAAAAAAACTCAGCTGCTGAAAGAGTCACTATTACAAAAGGCACACCCTATTTTAAACCAACTGAAGTTTTTTTTAAAAAAAAAAACCTCCTCCAGGTGTTTCTACTGTAAGAAATTAGAACGCATGAAGTTGCGATGTTGATGGTTTGAGTAAAGTGCTGGGAAAACAGGATAAGCCAGTGGGATTTCGTTAAACATGGTAAAAGAAAATATAGTCAAAGCAAAAGAATGTGCAGCCTAGTCGGGTTGATTGATTAAAAGTGCCAGACCTCTAAGAATTTACTTGTGTGGGTGAGGTTTATTTGTGTGTGAGGAGAAGTAGGTAAAGAAATTCAGGTTTTGAGATACGGGAGCAAGTCAGTCTTGGGGAGGTGAGAGCTGTTGTTCTGAAGGAGTCTTGCCAGAAGAGATGATAATATGTGGAATTCATGATGAAAAGAGTAGTGTTCCATTATATAAGGCAAGGTTGGAGAGTCTGGTGAAAAGTGGTGATAGGAGTTATAAAGAAATTCTCTGTTCTAGAAATACAGTTTATCCTCTGTAATGGTATAACAGGAACGCAGATGGGAGTGATGCTTACAGTGGGTTGAAAAGCCTGTGGAAAATCAAACATGGGACTATTGATATACAGAGGGGTCTGGGTGTGCAGGTCCACAGATCACTGAAGATAGCAATGCAGATAGATAAGATAGTAAAAAAGGCCTATGGCATACTTGCCTTCATTTGGAAGGGGCATTGAGTGTAAGGATAGGCAAGTTATGCTGCAGCTTTATAGAACTTTAGTTACGCCATACTTGGATTATTGTGTACACTTCTTCTGGTCACCACCTTACCAGAAGGATGTGGATGCTTTGGAGAGGGTACAGAAATGGTTTACCTGGAAGTTGCTTGTTATGGGGGATTTTGGCTATGAAGGCAGGTTGGATAGATTGGGTTTGTTTTCACTGGAATGCAGGATGTTGAGGGATGACCTGAAAGGAGTTTATAAGATTGTGAACGACCTGGATAGAGTGGAAAATGAGCCTTTTTCCCATGATGGAGAGGTCAATCACTAGCGGACACTGATTCAAGGTGCAGGGTGTGGAGTTCAAAAGAGATGTGTGAGGCAAGTTTTTCCACACAAAGGATGGTAAGTACCTGGAATGCGCTGCCAGAGGACGTGGTGGGAGTAGATACAACAGCAGCAGTCAAGAAGCACCTGGACAAATACATGAATAGGAAGGGAATAAAGGGGTGTAGATCCTGTAAATGAAAACCATTTCACAAGTGAAGTTTTAGTATGGAAGAACAATGTGTGTTGGCAGAGGCTTGGAGAGCCGAAGGGTCTGTTTCGGTTCTTTGTCCTTTCATGTAACTGATGTGTTGCAGAAAGTATATCCTGAGATTTTTCCTGACTATGTGGTAGCAAGGTCACAGCACAGGTTGGAGAAATGGAGGAGTAAAGAAAAGGAAGTTGAAGTTCAATTTATCAGACTGTGTTTGATCAAATGGTTGAGGGAAAAAACCAGGATAGGTGGAAGACAAAGTGGACATTTTTAAGTTCTGAGAAGCTAGTTGAATTGTAACATATGAAAAATTAAAGCAGTTGTATTTAAAAAAAAAAAAAAAAAAAAAGTACATACAGAAGAAGAATGTGTGTATCCCGGAATGTTACTATCATAAAGATGAAGTCTTGATGAGGAAATGGAGACATTCAGGCAGATAAAAAATGGGTAGAACTTCAAGTTGTATTATTGATGAGTTACAGAAAGGTGGTGTTGCAGGTAGCACGAGGCACAAGTAGGAGTTCATTTGGTGGTAAGGAAAACTTAGGCCAAAATGCAAAAATGCTTCATTCAGTTCAAGCCAATAGAAGATGTGATTGAATTTTGCATATAGGAAAACATCAGACAGTGATTAAAACCAGCACCCTTAATATCCCTTACAGCATTTTGAGGAACCTTTCTTACAAGAGTCTGAGTAGGACTCTTCCCTAAAATAAGTGGGCATCAGTAGTGTTGACCATAATGGATGTATCTTCTTGATTTCCAGGGACCGATAGTGTTGACTCCCCAGAGGATTGTGATAAAGGATTTCCATGTACTTTTTTTTTTTTTTTTTTGCAATTAACGATGCATCTAATGCATCAACTAAATTCAGTCCATTTGAATTAGTTTTGGGCATAAGGTGAGGGGACCACTGAAATTGAGGGAAAACGTGAGTCAGAGTCCAAATATATAGTCTGTGTCGAATGTCAGGGAGAGGTTAAATAGAGTGGATGAGTTGGCTAGACCAGTATTTAAAAGTAGCACAGCATGTGATGAAACCGGAAGCAGACGAGAAATCAAAAATTTATAGTGGAGATAAGGTGTTGTATTATTACCAGTGGTGGATGAACCTTTTTTAAAAGCAAGGTTTAGAGGGCCTTGTCAAATTGTAAAGGAAACTGAGGTGAATTATTTGATGAGAATGCCAGTGGAAGGAACACTCTCTTGTGTCACGTGAATATGCTCAGACAGTATTTTTGATGAATAGGAAAGCATTCTCCGTTTGCTTTCTTTCCCTAAGTGGAAAAACCAAATCCAGATGATTCTGAATTTCCAATTTCCAATTCCCCAAATTAAATTGGATAATGAGGAAGTTCTCAAACTGAGACAAGTTATTGTTACCTTCCAAAGGAAACTCGAAATGACCTGAGAGAGTTATTTATAATTGAGAGAGATGTGGGAATAAGCTGGGAAGTACTTGTAGAGCTTGGAAACAGATCCAGATGAATCTCTTTGAAATCCTTGATTGGCCCAGGTTAACCCCAATCAGGGAGCGTTGGCTGACAGATCATCATGAGGAGATCCAGAGTATCCTCCTAGGGTCTGACTCTGAGCTGGCTGAGTCAGAGCCCATTGTACTATGTGGTTTGGTGTTGATCAGACCTTGTTTGTGATGTTTTTTTAAAAACAAAAAGGTGCTTCAGAAGGTCTCCTCAGTCTGGGGGCTGGATTTGAGCCGGTTGGTCAGAGCCCATGTACTGTGCATGTGTAAGTAAAGGGTGACTTGGTGATGGGATACTGGCCTCTGTGCAGTTATTTCAGTAACGATAAGAGAGCACACTGCATGCCTGAAGAAAATTCATTTGCAGCAGTTGTCTTTGAGTTGCTGTAAGCATTCGTGTCTTTATTTGGGAAGCTTGACTTCTTTAATCCTGCCATCAAAGACTGGGCTTAGCACGTGGAAACAATGCGTATATTTTTCCGGGCAGATGACAAGCAATGAGTAATTCTTCAGCTTGCGGACCCAGGCTATTTTCGATTATTAGGAGCTTAATGTTCCCTGAGGCACTAGATACCAAAACTTTTCGAGCGTTGAAGGTCTTAGCATATTATGACCCCAAACCTCTGATTCTGAGATGCTATCTGTTTTCGTCGGCTGTTCAGGAACCAGGGGAATCTGTATCAGGAGTTTTGAAGTTAAGATGATTGGCAGAGGCATTTTGAGTTAACCCTGAATGAGATGCTGAGAGACTGTTTGGTATGTGGGATTAATGATGTAACCATGCAAGATTCGTATTAGCTGAAGTCCCATTAGGACTTCAAACAGGCACTACCTCTGCCTTTGGCATTTAGAAAATGCCGCAAGTGGAACATGGGAACTACAGGGCATCATAATGGAAGTGGACACCCCCAACTGAGGTTGGGTATAGTGAAGGTCATGAACCACACATTCCTGCAATTGCAACTAAAGGAGTCCCAGAAGTATGCCACAATTAATACCTGTAAGTATTCGTACCAATGTACAAGACTACCAGTTGGAGTATCGTCAGCCTGTGTCCTTTTCCAGTGAACGATGGAGAACATCTTACAAGGGCTACCCAGGTCACTATATATCTAGATGACGTGCAAATAACCAGGAAGGCCAATAAAGAGCAGTTGGAGAACTTGGACGTAGTGCTTGATTTGTTTCTGCTTTAGAAAGGATAAAGGGCAAAACGTGTTCCAGACACCCCAAGTGACCACCTTGGGCAACAGTTGACAAAACCAGATGATACCCATTTGGAAGATAATGTGAAGGTGATCGTAAGTTCCCCAGCCCCCACTTCTGTACCAGAGCTTAGGTCTTCCCTTGGGTTGATTGAATTATTATGGAAAGTTTGTACATAAACTGGCCTCCATCTTGACACCCTTACACCTGTTGGTAAAAAAGTGTCCGGTTTGGAAATAGTCACATAACCAAGACTTAGCCTCTAGGGAAGTGAAAAAGTAGCTGTTATCATCAAAGCTGTTGGCCCATTACAATCACGAGCAAGAGGTGGCATGGCAAGTAATGCTACCCAGTAAGGTATTGGGGTAGTGTTGACTCACTCCCCCAATGAAGAGGAACCTCCAGTAGTTTATTCATCCAGGATTTTGGCTAATGTAGTGTGCAAGTATGCCCAGATAGAGAAGGAAGGTTTGACGGTTATCTTTGTGAGGAAGGTTTACCAGTACTTTTACGGACATAACTGTCATTTTAACAGACCACAAACTCCTGCAAGGGCTACTTGAAGATGAGGCTGTGCCGCCCATAGTTTCTGATCAAATTCAGTGGTGCGCCCTTATTCTCAGTGCATACAATTTATAAATCGGAACACCATTTGGGAGGCCACGTGACAAATGTAGATGACTTGAGCCACATCCCACTGGTGGATACGCCGCTGCTGGTGCTTCCCCTATAAGAGTAAGAGTGCTCAGGATAATCGAAGTTTGGTGCCAGATGCTGGCTGAGCTTCGCTAGGGTCATTCAGGAGTTTCCAAGATGATGTTATGTCTTGTGGTCAGATCGGATGCCAATATAGCTGTGATGGTGGGGGAGTACCCAGAAAGACATAATACCACTAGCATTGCCCCCACATTCGTGGGAATGGCTGAGCGAACCCTGGATTCAGTTACCTGTCAACTAGGGCAGTCCTTTTCCATGGGCTGAATGAATGGGCAGTGACCAGGAACAATGTGGTTGGACCTGCATAAAGTTCATTTGGCAAACTCCAGCATGACAATTGAAGAGCTGTAAGCATTGTTTTTGATACAGACTCACGGAAGTACTGGTCATAGACAATGGACCATTGTTTACCAGAAGGGAATTTGAGTATTTCTTGAAGTTGAATGGCATTCAGCATGGTTGGATAGCTCCATACCATCCATTATACAAACGTTGACAGGTTTAAAGAAATCTTCTTCACTCAATACCAACTGACCTGTTTCCTGTTTGATTATATAGCCACCCTTCATGAGGGGGGTGGGTGGAGGGGTGCGTGGGTGTGAAACAGCAGCAGGAATGCCAAAGCAGGCCACGTGCCTGCTTTAAGTGAGAGAAACTGTTTGTTTGGTGCCAGAACTATGGAAATGGCCCAGCATGGGTACAAGGCGAGGTCAAATCCCGTGACATACCAAGTTCTGGTAGTTGAGGTGGTCCTGAACAAATATGTAATCACCTGAAAGCTGCTACAGCGCAATCAGGGCAGGAGAAAAACATACCTGGCCCCCTCAAACCAGCCAGAAAGACTGCCCAAAACCATGGGTTCGCCCCTCCATCTAGCATCAAAGAAGCTTCCAGGGTCCAAGAATGGATGCAGCCATGATACCATTGCTGAGTAGTTTGACCAATCGAATCACACCTGAACTTTGCTTAGACCCTAACTTTTACCTGTGCTGTTCCTTGATATATTTTGAGGGGGTTTGGTCTCGTCTGTAACAACACCCTCCCAGGACAATCTAATCTTTGATCATGCTTGTTGAGGCATAAGGCTACTAGATGAACGTATTTCCTGCTACTCCTCTCCAAACTAGGGCAGAATGGCCTTCATATAATGACCGCACCTCCTGACAATATAAGTACTATGTTGCCCAAAATGGTGCCACGGATTTGAGAAATTATCTCACATTTCACTAATTTGCAAAATCCTTACTTCCACCATTTAGTCCTGTACTTGCCATTTTTCTGCAGTGACTTATTTTGCTCAGCATACCCTTGAATGTAATGTCCTTTATCTGAAATAAAACCATTACTCTCTTTCACCTGATCATCATCTCCCTCAATCCTGTTTTCCTCCAATCCATTCAGGAAACACATCTAAGCAGATACAGTGACTAGTTTAGCCCGTCGATATAAAATCTGACTGGATTTAGAAAGCAACATTGTATCCTGCTCTCATCAACCAAAATTTTATCTAAGGTTTGCGACCATCCAGTTAACTGCCTCTTCTGTCTCCATGGAATGAAAGTTGAGTTCCCTTCCCCTAACTGTGTTCTAATGCAAACACATCCTTCCTGTAACGTGATGACCAGAGCTGTGTTCAGTATTCGGGCTAAAGCCAAACAAATTAAGAACATCTAATAAATGTGCACTGTCATTTCAGAACCTGGCTAATGAATTGCATGAGTCCAATAGGCCAGTCTTTTCCACAATATTGCAGAACAACTGAAAATGCATTTCATCATAGGAGCAGAAAGGCTGACGTTTCGGGCCTATTTTCTGATGAAGGGTCTAGGCCCGAAACGTCAGCCTTTCTGCTCCTATGATGCTGCTTGGCCTGCTGTGTTCATCCAGCTCTGCACCTTGTTGTCTCAGATTCTCCAGCATCTCCAGTTCCTACTATCTCTGATGCATTTTACAATAACAGCTTGTATCTCCTTAGTGACAGAATTAAATGAACAACTCTTTTCTCCCTACAAGTTCTTGTGCTTTTCATAAAACTGGAGTATCATAGCTCTGAAGGTTTGTGATAAAGGTCCTGCTTTTATTTCTTTTTCTGTTCGTTTGTGGGATGTGCATGTCGCTGAATGGCCAGCATTTCTTGTCCATCCCTGGTTGCCCTTGAGAAGGTGGTGGTGAGCTGCTGCCTTGAACCACTGCAGTCCTCCTGTGGGTTGACCCACAATGCTATTAGGGAGGGAATTCCAGGATTTTGACCCAGTGACAGTGAAGGAATGGTGATATATTTTCCAAGTCAGGAAGGTGAGTGGCTTCGGGGGGGAACTTGGAGGTGGTGGTGGTGCTCCCATATGTCTGCTGCCCTTGTCCTTCTAGATGGAAGTGGTCATGGGTTTGGAAGGTGCTGTCTGAGGATCTTTGGTGAATTTCTGCTGTGCATCTTGTAGATAGTACACACTGCTGCTACTGAGTGTCAGGGGTGGAGGGAGTGAATGCTTGTGGATGTAGTGCCAATCAAGTGGGCTGCTTTCTCCTGGATGGTGTCGAGCTTCTTGAGTGTTGTTGGGCCGCACTCATCCAGGCAAGTGGGGAGTATTCCATCACACTCCTGACTTGCGCCTTGTAGATGGCGGACAGGCTTTGAGGAGTCAGGAGGTGAGTTACTTGCCGCAGTATTCCCAGCTTCTGGCCTGCTGTTGTAGCCACTATGTTTATGTGGTGATTCCAGTAGAGTTTCTGATCAATGGTAACCCCCAGGATGTTGATAGTGGGGGATTCAGTGATGGTAACGCCATGGAATGTCAAGGAGCGGTGGTTAGATTGTCTCTGTCTCTTATTGGTGATGGTCATAGTCTGGCATTTGTGTGGAACGAATGTCACTTGCCACTTGTCAGCCCAAGCCTGGATATTGTGCAGGTCTTGTTACATGTGAACATGGACTGCTTCAGTATCTGAGGACTCACGAATGGTGCTGAATGTTGTGCAATCATCGGCGAACATCCCCATTTCTGACCCTTTATGGAGGGAAGGTCAATGATGAAAGAGCTGAAGATGGTTGGGCATAGGACACTACCCTGAGGAACTCCTGCGGAGGTGTCCTGGAGCTGAGATGGTTGACCTCCCACAACCACAACCATCTTCCTATGTGTCAAGTATGACTTCAACCACTGGAGAGTTTGCCCCCAATTCCCATTGATTCCAGTTTTGCTAGGGCTCCTTGATGCCACACTCTGTGGAATGCAGCCTTTATATCAAGAGTTGTCACTCTCTCCTCAACTCTGGAATTCAGCTGTTTTGTCCATATTTGAACCAAGGCTTTAATGAGATCAGGAGCTGAGTGGCCCTAGCAGAACCCAAACTGGGCATCACTGAGCAGGTTATTTCTGAGCAGATGCTGCTCGATAGCACTGTTGATGACACCTTCCATCACTTTATTGATGATCGAGAGTAGACTGAGGCGGTAATTGGCCAGGTTGGATTTGTCCTGCTTTTTGCCAGAGGACATACTTGGGCAATTTTCCACATTTTGGTATCTACCCAACAGTGTTGACTGTACTGGAACAGCTTAGCTAGGGGAGCGACAAGTTCTGGAGCACGTCTTCAGTACTATTTCATGTGTAAAAGTGAAACAATGCTATCCTTTGTGAGAAAAGGTGAATGTAAAACTATGTAATTAAAAGTATAATAAGGAATTTGAGAGGGCTTTCATGCCACAAGTTTTGATCTTTCAATGTTGCTATGTGCTTCCCCAAGAAGTCCCTGTAAATTTAGTCCTTTGTAGGAGATGCACAACTCTTGTTTTGATGTGTCCTCTTTGCATCGTGTCCAAAAAACACACTGATAATTGCTTAATTCATGTGGTCAATCCCAGAATTTGAACATGTGGCTATATTGTTGGAAGTTTTATTTTTTCAATAAAATGTTCCAGAAGTCCTACCTCTGTACTACATCAGGAGCAATAGGAAATTCCTGGTTTTCTGGTCATTTTGTTTTAAACTAAGATTTTTTTTAAAAGGTAAAAAAAAAAAACCTATATTTAAAGAACATTTGTTTGTATTTGCTTGGCTTATGACATGTATATGGTTTGGGTATCTGATGAGCTCTTGGAATTGTGCCCCAATACTTAGCTAAAAGAAACAAAGTTTTGATACTTTGCCTACCGCCATGGACTTGTTTGCAAACTATACTGCGGGGTGAAAGATGACTAGTCACATAGCTGCTGAATTTAGCTTTTAATGTTTTGATAGAAAATCCCTGATCAACGCAAGCCTTCCTTCTTGAACTGTGATCAGAACCTTCAACTTTTGCTGCAATGCGTGAAGTCACTTGATTCTTGACGCTCCCACAGTTTGCTAGCATAATCCAAAAACTAATCCCTCACTTTGCTGTCGAAAGACTTTTGTATTTTTGCTTCCAATGTTTATCTAACCTTCCAAAAGATGAAGTTGTCTTCGAATCAACTATTAATGTGACGAAAATATGTTCTGCTGTACTGACTGTTAACTTTTATCCTTGGGTTTTCTTTTCTACATGGCATTCCCACAAAAGCCTTGCTCGTTAGTCTAAGTTGCTAATATCCCGTCACTTGGAGAAATAACCTGTTCCCAAGTCACATTTTATAACTTCTAAAAATGTCAAATAAAGGCTGTACTTTCCATGCTCAAATGTATGAAAATATCTGCACAGAAGTATGGGAGCACTAGCCAGGGTTCCTGCTTCTGGTTGTTGATAATACTCCAATGTCTAGCTCCCAGATTAGCATATGATTTGTTACATCTTTGGTACCTGCCAGGGATAGATCACAACAATTTTAAATAGGATGCACCAGATTGTCAAGTTCCTGGGTAAGGAGGGAGAAACTGGTCACCCCTTCTATCTTTACCCTCCCCAACAATTGGTTGCAACCAAGTTAATTTACAAAGGGTTCCCTCTTTCTTCTAAACCAATTTTTTTTAATGGAGGAACCAATTTAACCAGGCGTTTTTGAGTTAACAAATGTGAGGTAAGTAGTAAAAACAAATAATGACACAACATGCACATGCAAGAAGTTGTTGTTACCAGTATTATTAACATTTGTAGTTGAACAGTTGGTTTTGACAATCTTGGCTTTGCTGGTTGATTACAACTCTTTTTATTCTTTTGGATAGTGGCTGGCTGCATGGTAGCACCAAGTAGGGTATGTCTTTCTTTACCTGCAGTGCATGAGTGTTTAATAGCTGTTCTCAAAGCTGTAATATTCTCAGCATACTTGGAAATAAGTCCAGTTACCCCATAGACCAGGGTTGAGGCTTGCTTTTAACCCCTGCTCTGTGTATTCTTGAAACAATAATTCTCTCGTCTCGGGCTGCTACATATTTTTAACCACGTCCACAATCTTGGGTTAAATGTTGCATGAAAAAATCACAGCTTTAAGTGCAGCCACTGTTTGAGATTTGGATTCAAAATTCATCAATAGCGAATCAATCTTGCCAGTTTGTTTGGATGATTCATTCATCTATGAGACAACTGCTTTCAGCAGGATCTACCTCAACTTGCAGGCCCAGAAAGTTTTCAAGTGACTAAACAATGTGCAATCTGTCAGGCCTTCTGTACTAGATAACCTCTTATTTCACAAGACCATGAAAATGTCAATGCAGAAGGTCAGTTGAGAATTTGGTGAGCAATGGGCTCCGTAGACTTTTACTTAATCCTGTATCCTTACTCTTGTTTGACTTCCTAATATTATTCAGTATGTATCATAGAAACATAGAAGTTAGGAACAGGTTTAGGCCACTTGGGCTCTTTTTGGAGTCTGCTCCATCATTCACTGTGATTACAGCTGATCCTCTCCTTCAAATCCATATTTTGCCTTTCTCCCCATATCCCTTGATACCTTCTAATGTCTTAACAAAAATCTATCTTTGAATATGTTCAGTGACTTGGCTTCCACTGCCTTCTATGGCAGAGATTTCCACAGGCTTACTACTTGAAGTGAAAATGGTCTACCCTGTACCCTGACATTCTATCCCATGGCTATGTATAATGCATATAAATGTGATTTATTTTAAAAGTACCATGTGTGAATGTTTTACTCTCCAGCCCTTACTTCAGGGACAACAAGGTGCAGGGCTGGATGAACACAGCAGGCCAAGCAGCATC
>NC_063340.1:31258845-31278702 GCF_021869965.1 Rhincodon typus | reverse complement strand
TGCAGTGCCACAACGATGCCACCCGAAGGTTGCAGGAACAGCAACTCGTATTCCGCTTGGGAACCCTGCAGCCCAATGGTATCAATGTGGATTTCACAAGTTTCAAAAAATCTCCCCTCCCCCCACTGCATCCCAAAACCAGTCCAGCTCGTCCCTGCCTCCCTAACCGGTTCTTCCTCCCACCTATCCCCTCCTCCCACCTCAAGCCACACCTCCATCTCCTACCGACCAACCTCATCCCGCCCCCTTGACCTGTCCGTCCTCCCTGGACTGACCTATCCCCTTCCTAACTCCCTACCTACACTCACCTTTCCTGGCTCCATCCCCGCCTCTTCGACCTGTTTGTTTCCTCTCCACCTATCCTCTCCTCTATCCCTCTTCTATCCGCCTCCCACTCTCTCCCTATTTATTTCAAAACCCCCTTCCCCTCCCCCTTTTCTGATGAAGGGTCTTGGCCCGAAACGTCAGCCTCTCTGCTCCTATGATGCTGCTTGGCCTGCTGTGTTCATCCAGCCCTGCACCTTGTTGTCTCGGATTCTCCAGCATCTGCAGTTCCTACTATCTCTTACTTCAGGGAGTTGTTTAGTTAATTTGGCTGCTTTTGAGATGCAGAGTGATGCCAACAGTATGGGTTCAATTCCACAAATGACTCGCCACCTCAAGCTCTCCTTGTATTTTGAGGCATGGTGATCCTCAGGTTAAACCAACACTAGTCTTTTTTTTTTCTTGAGAGAATTGCCCTATGGTCCAGTAGGACTACGACAACTTTACCTTTTTACTTCATCTGAGTCACACTAACTCCTGAATTTTCATTGGGAAGCACTGATAGTTTAAAATATGATCATTATCAGATGAATCAATTAATGTTTAATTTTCTACTGAAGATTCCAAATTGAAATATCAGTAAGGGAGTATTTTGGAGACAGCAGTCTTAACTATGTTAGATTCAAGATTTGCAATGGAAAATGATGGACCTGAAATCAAGCCCTCAACAGGGAGAAAGCTCATTTTTAATAAGATGATTTGGTTAGGGTGGACTGGAAGATAATTTCAGGTAAATCTGTCTTTGAATAGTGAGATGCATTTAAGACAGGAATTTGTATGCAGGGCCAACATTTTCTAATAAAGAAAAGGGTGGGATCATCAAATCCTATGAATCCTGGATATCAATCCTGATACACAGCATTAGGTAAAGGGGAAAAAGGGGAGACATATAGCAGATACCGAGGAGTCAAAAGGGCAGAAGTCTTAAAGTATAGTGTGTGCAAGTAGAAGCTTTAAAAGGGAAAACAAGGAGAGTGCAAAATGGAAATGAAAGGATACTGGCAGGGAAAATAAATGAAGATCTGAGTAGGGCTCATTACAGACCACAGTAGTAATTCATGAGCCAGAGGATCTTGGTAGGGTTCTAAATGAATACTTTGGGTCAGTGTTCACTCGAGGGACAGTATAGGTATAGAAATCAAAAATCTGTGATCCAATTCAAGAAAATAGCATAGAGAGGAGGTTGAGAGTGGAATGGAGATAGTAAGGACTGCAGATGCTGGAAGTTAGAGTCAATAATCTGGAACTGGAAAAGCACAGCAGGTGAGACAGCATCCAAAGAGTAGGGAAGTCAACGTTTTGGATCAAAACCCTTCATCGGGACTGGGGAGCGGAGCCCAGACATAAATAGAAGGGGGGAGGGTTGGGTAGGTGGATGCAAGTAGGGGGTTATTGTGGTTGGTTAGTGGGAAGGGTGGAGCAGATAGGTGGGTAGGAAAATGGATAGGTTGGGAGTGGAGAGATTTTGAAGCTGGTGAAGTCAATATTCAGGCCATTGGGTTGTAAGTTCCCAAGGCAAAATGAGGTGGTGTTCCTCTAGTTCCTGTTTGGCCTCACTCTGGCAGTGGAGGCAGCCAGAGATGAACATGCCATCAGGGGAGTGGGAGAGGGAGTTAAAGTGTATGGCGACTGGAAGGTCGGGTTGGTTGGTACGTGCAGATCACAGATGCTCCGTGAACAGGTTCCCTGAGTCTGCATTTGGTTCCCCCAATTATAGAGACAATCACATCAGGAGAAACCGATACAGTAGATGAGATTAGATGAAGTTCAGGTGAATCTCTGCCAAGTGATCTGGCAGGCTTAAAAGCAGATAGATTTCATTTGGCACTGGACGTATATCCCACAGTTCCCCCACTGATACTACTTCCGTTTGAAAGCTTTAGTGGAAAATAAGTGTTTTCTTTTTAATTTAACTCCTCAAACAATGGTTGTAATGTAAAAACTGGTCATGAGGCAAAGGAGGAAATAGCAGAGGTTCTTGAAAACATTTTCAGTTCCTCTCTGACCACAGGAGAGGTGCCAGTGAACTTGAGTGCTAATGTGGTAGCATTTCTCAAGAAGAGATCGAGGGATAAACCAGGAAACTAGAGGCTGGTCAGTCTAATCTCGCTGGGGGAAACCTATTAGAAGCAATTCTTCGGGAATGAATGAATCTGCATGTGGAGAGACAAATTAATCAAGTGCCGTCAGCATGTTTTGTTAAGGGGAGGTTGTGTCTGACCAACTTGATTTGAGGTTTTGTTTTGAAGAGGTGATTTTGATGTAGTCTACTTATACTTCAGCAACACTTTTGATAAGTCCTGAAATGGAAGACTTCTAGCAAACGTAAAACCTGTGGAATCCAAGGAATTTGGCAAATTGGACCCACAACTGGCAGAATGGGAGGAAGCAGAGGGTGATGGTTGAGGTGTACTAAATAAAAACCCAAAAGAACTGCAGATGCTATAAATCAGACAAAAATAAATTGCTTGAAAAGCTCAGCAGGTCTGGCAGCATCTGGAGAGAATCAGATAACGTTTTGGGTCGAGTGACCCTCGCTCAAACTTGAGGAGTTGGGTGATTTTTCTGCTTAAGTCTGTCCGGTTGGGTCCTACAAGGTTAGTGCTGGGGCCCAGATGGTTTGTGAATTTCTGTTATTTAGACTTGAATGTAGGTGGGTTGATCAGTAAGTTCACAGACAATACAAAAATTGATGGGCAGTAAATGGTGAGGAGGATAGCCTTAGTCTACAAGAGGATCTAAATGGTCTGTTCAGTGGTAAATGGAAATAAATACAGACAAGTGTGAGGAGATGCACTTGGGCAGGACAAACAAGGAAGGGCCCTCAGAAAAACAGAGAGGTCTTTGTGTATGTATACTAGTATCTTTAGTGTCAGGGCAAGTCGATTAAAGTGGTTGAGAAGGTAAATGGTATGCTTGCCTTTTATTAGTTGAGTTTATGTTGAAACTTTATAAAATGTTAGTTGGGCCACAGTGTTGTGCATAATATTGGAATTCACATTATTGGAGGGATGCAGTAGCATTAGAGAGGGTACCAAGAAGATTTGCCAGGATGTTGCCTGGTTGGAGATTTTGTGAAGAGAGTGTACAGACAGGTTGTTTACCTTTTTTTTTAAAGAGCAGAGGAGGGGATATGATTTGAGATATATCAAGTTCGGGAGCATAGATAGGAAGGAAACTTTCCCCATGGAGGGCTTCGATTTAAGGTTGGGGCAGAAGGTTTAAAGAAGTGAGGAAAAGCATTTTCACCCAGTAGTGGGAATCACTGCCTGTAAGAATGGTAGAAACAGAAACCCTCAACATTTAAGGACTTGGTGCACTTGTGATATGGCACAAAATGCTATGGATGAAGTGCTGGAAAATGGGATTAGAATAGTTTGTTTGACAAGTGGACATGATTGGCCGAAGGTCCTGACTCTCCAAGGAAAAACAATTGCTCCAAAAGCTGCAGTTTGTGTGGATTCTGCTAAAACGCAATGTATCTATAGAATCCCTACAGGGTGGAAACAGGCCATTCAGCCCAGTAAATCCACACTGACCTTCCGAAGAACATCACACTCATTCCCCTACCCTTTTTTCCCATGGCTAACATATATCTAACCACACATTCCTGGACACCACAGGGCAATTCAGCATACTCACTCCACCTAACTTGCACATCTTCGGGCTGTGAGAGGAAACTGAAGCACCCAGCAGAAGCCCACGCAGACACTGGGAGAATGTTTGTGTGGAGTTTGCACAGTCATCCAAGAGTGGATTCAAACTGGGTCTCTGGCGCTGTGAGGCAGTAGTGCTAGCCACTAAGCCACTGCCACCCAGTACCTTTTCCAAATTCATTTTTATTAATTCAAAATGAAATTAGCTGTGTTCCAGCTGAACCCAAGGCTGAGCCACATGAGAAAAATGCAGCACTTTTGAAATAGGTAGCGAACTTTAAGTTCACTCATTGCTGTCTCGCTAGTTCATTGAATCATTATCTCAGAGAGCAGATAGATGCCATTTGGCCCAACTAGCCTCCACTGACTTTCCAAAGAGCATCCCACTCGGACCCACACCACCCTATTGTATTAACCATGGATAATCACCCTAGCCTACACCTGCCTGGACATTGCAGAGCAAATTAGTTTGATGAATCCACCTAACCTGCAGATCTCTGGACTGTGCAAGGAAATTGCAGCACCCGGCAGAAAGTCTCAGACACAGAATGTGCAAACTTTGCAGATGGTCACCCAAGACTGGAATTGAACCTGCTAACTACTGTGCCACCATGCCACTCACTTTCAGCCAAGCTCTCCATATTTGGATTTGCCAGACAAACCACATAATCCATCCCTCTTACCATTCTCTTTTGCTGTCAGTCCTTCTGATGCACGCAGTTCAGGTCCTTAGTCACCCTCAAGTCTTGTCTCCATTACCTGTGAAGCAAAATTGCCAGTTTGGGATTAAGAAGCTGTACGAAATGCAGGCAGGAGCAGAAACACTGCAAGATATGAAGCCAACATTTTAATCCCGCCTGCCTACACCGTGTGACTTCAAGTTTTCCAGTGCTCCTCCAGCATTTTCAGTATCATGCTAGACGTATCTACCCAATTACTGAGTTACACTTGCCTATGGCAAGTCAGGACACCAGTAGGATATTGCTCTGCTCTGCATTTTCTGCTGAAAATGTTAATACTTTGGGTTCTTGGTATGCCTCTAAACTGGGTAGTCTGCTCCTCCCAGGTGCAATTGATATTCCTTTTTGCTACCTCTCCGAAGGTGCTTGTGACCCAAACTGCAGGTTTTGCAGCCCACTTTGGAAACCACTGGTGCAGAGCCCAAACACTAGAGTTTCCTTCCTGCACCTCCCCACCTTGATTTCCCCTTTGTTTTTTTTAAAGACCCTCTAATCCTACTTTGACATTTGTGGCCTAGTTTAATGACTTGTCACATTTTAATTTGACAGTCCTGGGCATCTTGGGATACTTTAATAAAAATGCTATGTAAATCTAGTTGTCTAGCAATACTTACATTTGGCACCACATTGAGACGGTGGACGTCCATCTAGTATAACAATGCCAACTTTAAATTTCCTACCTTAGGCCATATGTAACCTGTGGAACTGCTGAAAGTGACGAACTTTTTTTTTTTAGCTACCTATTTCTGATGTCGCTTCATATTTGTCAACCAGTGATGTAATCGTTTCATGTCCATGAGCCATTTTGTGGACACAGCTGGGTGCCAGCGACAGGAAGAAGATTAATGACTGGTCAGTCTGTTTCACTGATGTTGGTTGAGGCAGGAATGTTGGGCAGGATGAGAACTCAAGAATTCTTGTGCTTGTGTCAGGTGTCTGTAGTACACATGACTAGGCATATAAGACTTTTTTACTTTCTGGATTATTTTGTTTTCAATGGATCAATCGTGATGCATACAAGTAAAGCCAAGCTCCTTTGCAGCAGACTATATTCCTAGGGATACCCAGTTATTTTCAAGTGTCCATTTTCACATACATGGATCTGTCATTTACTTGAATGCCTGTAGGACTTATGATCTTAAACTTTTGGACCTTCAAGCCTTGGGGGCATCTAGATGATGGATCTTGATATCTAACTTTTAAATGATTTATAGCGAGGCCGGGGTGTACTGGTATTATTGCTGGACGAGATGATCCGGAGACCTGGGTTCAAATCCCACCGCAGCAGATTGTGGAAGTTGGATTCAATAACACATCTGGAATTTAAAAGTTTAATATAAATTATTGCCAATTGTTCATCTAAAAATCAGTCTTTGTCCTTTAAAAGGTAGGCAATTCTTACCTGGTCTGCCCACCATGTAACTCCAGACCCACAGCATAGTGACTCTTACTTGCTAGGCCATTTCAAAGGGCAGTTATCTCCAATGCTTCAATTGTTAGAAAGTCTCTGAAAACTAGATGCCAAGCCTAGGCACTGGAAACAACAACAGCAGCAATACTCAAAGCAGTCCTTACTAACATCTAGTGGCTAGAGTCAAAATTAAAAGAATTGTCTCAAACTAGTCCGTCATATGGGATCATACCTTAAGACAATATACAGCCATTACGATCCCGGAGTATCTCCTGTCCCACCAGCAGATGATACACAGTCAGGTGGCAACTGCCCTTAGAATCCTCAACAT
Organism: Rhincodon typus; assembly: GCF_021869965.1. Taxonomy (NCBI): domain Eukaryota; kingdom Metazoa; phylum Chordata; class Chondrichthyes; order Orectolobiformes; family Rhincodontidae; genus Rhincodon; species Rhincodon typus. Next base: position 31,272,240 of record NC_063340.1, on the reverse strand, counting down.
TGATTCTGGACTCCCTAAAGTCTCATGGCATTAGATCAAATGTGGACAAGAAAACCTCCAGCTGATTACCATGTTCCATCCTCCTTGAGCTGATTGCATTGGTGTTCCTACATGTTGCATATTGCTTGGAGGAAGCGTGGAGGGTGGCAAGGGCACAATGTACTTTTGGGTTGAAGATTTCAACATCCACTAAAAGTGCCTTAGCAGCAGCACTACTGATCACACTGTTTAGGTTTTAAAAGACTAGACTAAACTGCTAGACTGGGTCTAGCAGATGGTGAGGGGAAGAATTAGATTTAAACTCATCCCCTCATTCTGCTAACAGCAGATGCAACTGTACGTTACAGTACCAGTAAGACTGACCATCACACAGTCTTGTGGAGACAAAATCCTGTCGTCACACTGACAATACCTTGCATCATTTTATGTGATACTCCCACTTTATACAAAACGGGATAGATTCCAAACAGATAGCAACTGGAGTCTGGTAATCTATGATGTGCCGAGGGCCATTAGCAGCAGCAGAAGAATCGTACTCCAATGCAATCTACAACCTCAGAATAGAATAGAATCCCTACAGTGTGGAAACAGGCCCTTTGGCCCAACAAGTCCACACCGAACCTCAGAGCATCCCACCCAGACCCATCCCCCTATAAACCCATCAAATCTACTCATCCCTGAACACTATGGGCAATTTAGCATGGCCAATCCACCTAGCCTGCACATCTTACGACTGTGGGAGGAAACTGGAGCACCCGGAGGAAACCATGGCCCATCATTTTCCCCACTTTACTGTTGCCATCAAGCTAGGGAATCAACACTGGCTCAATGAAGAGTGTAGGAGGGCATGCTAGGAGCAGCATCGTGCATGCCTAAAAATGAGTGGTCAACCTGATAAATTTGAGGCCTGCCACATCCTGTTATGAATGGTGGTAGACAGTTAAGCAACTTGCTAGAGGAAGAGGCTCCACAAGTATCTCTTGTCACCTGTGATGGAGCCCAGTGCATCAGTGGAAACGATGAGGCTGGAGAACTTACAACAACTTTTAACCAGAAGTGTTGAGTGGATGATCAGACTTGGCCTGCTGCAGAGCTTCTCTGCATTACAGATGCCAATCTTCAGCCAATTTGATTAATTCCATCTGTGAGTACTGACATTCCAGCAATAAAGATGTGCAGGCTAGGTTGATTGGCCATGCTAAATTGCCCGTAGTGTTCAGGGATGTGTAGATTGGGTGGGTTATAGGGGGTTGGTGTGGACTTGTTGGGCCGAAGGGCCTGTTTCCAGACTAGGGATTCTGAGTGGATTCTCCAAAACATCTTGCACCCCTAGCCAAGCTTTCCAGTATAGCCATAATATGGCATCTACCTGGCAATCTTTTACATTTGTTAGGTATCTCCCCTAAAAACTGTACAAATTCCGCCTCGTCAATTACTGCCCCATCCATCTAATCTTGATTATCAGTGATGGAAGATCTCGTCAACAGTGCTATCAAGCAGCACTTGCTTAGTGATCTGTTCACACTTACCCAGTTTGGGTTCTACCAGAGCCACGCAGCTCCTGACCTCATTAACAGCCTCGGTTCAAAAACCGGCAGAAGAGCTGAATCTGAGGGGCGGTAAAAGTGCTGTCATGAAAGGCCACATTTGACAGTGATATCAGAGAGCCCTAGCGAATCCGGAGTCCTTAGTGGTAACTTCAACCAGCGCAAGAATTGAACCCACACTGTTGTATAACCCTTCACTTGCAGAGTGACACTGTAATGAGCATTACTTGTGCTTCATGGTAAGTTGCTGTTCAAATTTTGTAGGTTAGTGGTGGCATGTAGGGGGGTGTTTTAAGAAGCATAAGATAATCATTAATACACCTTTTTTGAAGTCAAATCAATTTACAGACAAGGTGGTTCATGACTCCATACACCAGCATTCAATGGCTGTGCCAAGAGATTGCATTTCTGGGCCTCATTTGAGGGTCGTGATCTGGTGCCTGTTGACTGTTCCCTCCCTTGTGCTCTCACTCCTGCCCACCTGCCCTCTACATGCCATGGTTTTAAGGGAATACGACCATTACCCTTACCAAGCTGCTGTCAGATTTCACAAAATAGTGAAGGGATACCAGATCCAGTCCACTGAGCACCCCCCACACTCCATTATTCAGTGGGATTTGGCTGACCTAATGAACCGTGATGCTGGAGATTTGAAACACAACTGGCCAGAACACAGTTCTGAAAGTGGCTCACTGGACTTGCATTATTAACGCTTTCTCTTTTTGCCAATGCTGCCAGACCTGAGTTTCTCCAGCAGGTTGTTTAAATATTATTTCTGCCTGCTAGAGTAAAAGATCCCATGGCATTATTTGAAGCAGGAGAGCTATTCCTAATGTCCTGGTCAATCTTTATTCCTCAACATCTAAAACAGATTACCTAGTCATTGAAATTATTCTTTTGTGGGAATTTGTTGTGGAACATAGGAACAGGAGTAGGTCATTCAGCCCCTCAAGCCTGTTCTACTATTCAATGATATCACGGGTGATATGTGGCCTTACTTCCTATCCTTTTGGCTCATATCCCTCAATACCTGTTGCTTAAAAATTTTAAGTCAGAGATTAAACTTTTAACAACTGATCTAGCATCAACTGTCATCTGTTGAGATTTTCAAACCTGACCTAGCCTGTGTATAGAAGCTGTGAATGATGTGGTCTTGGTTTTGGAATCTGCAACCAGTGGAAATAGTTTTATCATTATCTACCCTGTATTTTCCTATTAATATCATGAAGACTTTGATCAGATCACCTTCTAAATGTCCTGAGCTCTACAGAAATCGGGCTGAATTTGTAATTTTGCCCCATAATTTAACTCCTGAAGTCTGCATATCGTTTTTGTAAACTTGTACTCCCTCCAAGGCCAACATATCCTTTCTAAGGTGTGGTACTCTGATCTGCTCTCTACTTCAAGTGGAATTTAACCAGAATTTTGTATGGCTTTTGCATATTGTCTGCATCATGTATTCTTCCAGTCCCCTTCATATAAAGGCTAATATTCCAATAGCTGCCTTCATTATTTTCTGTACGTGTTCGTGACATTTATAAAGATCTGTGCACTTGAACCCCTAAGTCTCCAGGTATCTACTGTATTTAACTTCATACCATCTTAAAAAGCAGCCTGATCTATCTAAGATAACCAGGTATAGAGCTGGATGAACACAGCAGGCCAAGCAGCATCAGAGGAGCAGGAAAGCTGACGTTTTGGGTCCGGACCCATCTCTCCCGCCTGATCTATCTATTGTTTTTGGTCCAAAATGAATAACCTCCCACAAGGATCCACTCTCTCCAATGCCAACATTCAACAACAGCAGCAGTGTGTGAGATCTACAAGATGTACTGTAGGAATTTGCCAAAGGTCATTGGACAGCACCTTCCAAACTCTCAACTCCTTCCATCTAGAAGGACAAGGGCAGCAGCCACTGCCTACAAGTTCTGTCCAAGCCACTGTCCATCCTGACTTGGAAGGACATTGTATCTTCAGTGACACTGGGTCAAAATCCTGGGATTCCCAGTACGTGGACTGCAATGGTTCAAGAAGGCAGCTCACTACCACCACAAAGGCAACTAGGGATGGGCAATAAACGCTGGTCAGCCAGCAATTCCTCTGTTTAAGCGAAGATAATGGCCTAGTGGTATTATCGCTAGACTGTTAATCCAGAGACTCATATAATGTTCTGGGGACCTGTGTTTGAATCCTGCCACACCAGATGGTGGAATTTGAATTCAATAAATATCTAGAATTAAGAGTCTCATGATGACTATGAATCCATTGCCAGTTGTCAGGAAAAAAAGATGTGCAAGAAATGCTGGCCTAGCCAACAATGCCCTTATCCTGGTGAATGAATAAAGAATAAAAGAATGTCCCATGAGAGAATTGGGGAAAGAACTCTTATTAGAAATTCATCTAGTTCTAGTGTTGTTCTATTGTAGTCTGTCCAATATCCTTTTGTAAGTTTATGCGATCATCAGCTCTGTCAACAATGATGTCTAACTTTGGGTCATCAACAAATTTGGACTTTAGACTTTTTATGCAATTGTCCAAGTCACTAATAAATAATGTGAATAATTTAAGGTCCTAACACAGATCCTTGTGGGACATCATTAGTCACATCCTGCCAATTGGAATACCTACTATTTTTAATACCATAATCCTCCTCTGCTTGCAACTTCACCAACTAACCAACCCTGTCAGTAGTTTGCTATCCATTCTGTGGGCTTCTACATTAGCAGTCTCTTATTTGGGACTTTATATCAAATGCCTTATGGAGGTCAATAAACAACATCCATCAACATTCCCCTGTTGACTACCTTTTAATCACCTTTTCAAAAAATTCATTGAGGTTTGTCAGGCATGACCTACCAGACATGATCCAGGCTGCCACTCCCTGATAAATTGAAATTTTGAGGTATTCAGTTACCCCATCCTTGATTATTGACTCCAATTTCCCAACCACCGATGTTAGGCTAACTTTCCCTAGACTCGTATAGCATAGAAACACAGTTTTTAGTCCAAGCAGTCCACGCGAACCATGTTCCCAAACTAAACTAGTCCCACCTACCTGCATTTGGCCCTGATCTCTCCAAACCTTTCCTATTCACGAATTTATCCACATATCTTTTAAACATAGTATCTCCATTCACCACATTCTTAGGCAGTTCATTGCACACACAACAATTTTTTTTAAAAAAAAATGTTGCCTCTCAGTTCTCTTTCGATCTTTCTCCTATCACCTTAAAATTATCTTCTCTCTAGCTTTGAACTCCTACTTGAGTGAAAAAACCTTGGCTATTCAACTTGTCTATGCCTCATGATTTTATAAATGTCAATAAGGTCCTCCCGTAACTTCCTATGCTCCAGTGGGGGGAAAAAAGTCCCAGCCTTTTCAGTCTGTTTTTATATCTCAAACCTTACATTCCTGGCAATATCCTGGTAAATCTTTTGGAGTTTAATAATATCCTTCCTATAATAGGGTGACCAGAACTGTATACAGTACTCCAGAAGAGGTCTCACCAATCTATAATTGTGTGGTTTTCTTCTTTACCCTTCTTGAAAAGTGGCATGTGCAATTTTGTAATCCAGAGGGATGACTCCTGTATCCAGGAGCTCCTGAAAGATTCTAGCTAGGGCATCCACCATGTAATCTCTTACTTACTCTAGTGCCCTCAGATGAAACCGTCAGGTCCTGAAGATCTGTCACTTTTTTTAGTTCCATAGATTTCATCAATGTTTTCCTTAATTTATTCAGTCCCTGCCTCCAGTCCACTTTTTTAAATTCCTCAGGACTCGTGGCAAGCTTTTCTTTTCTGGCAAGATGGCGACAGGGTAATTCACTCCATTCGGAGCTCCATTCTGCTCGCCAGTTCTCTTTTTTTTCTTTCTTCATCCTTCCTTTTTTTTATCCCTTCTCTTTTTTCTCTCTCTCTCTTCCCCCCCCCTCCCCCTATATTAACTATTATCTTGCTTCCACACCCCCACCCCTTTTAACTACCTGCCTAAGGAGCTGGGTCGCAACCGGGAGCCACGTGGTGGGAAGCTGAACGCGCAGGTTGTGTCCTGCAGCGACGGCAGATCGAGCGTGGGCCGGAGCGACGGTGGCAGTTCAAGAGTGGGCTGGCAAGAGGAAGTCAGTGAGGTAGCCTGGAGCGGGATGCAAGCAGAGGCATGGCGAGGGCTGGAAAGCCTGGAGTGGGACTGCGGCAGTGGAAAGGAAAGTTGGGCTGTCAAGTTATCGTTTTGTTTTGTTTTCTTATTCTAAGTTAATGTGAATGGTGCCATGTATGTACATTGAAGGTTCACACTTTTCACTGTATTTTTACAGTGAATACATTTTACAATAAATTGTTTCTTATCCTCTTCTGTAATTGCTGAGGCAAAGCAGTTATTCAACATGTCTGCCATTTTCCCCATAGTCATTGACAAAATTCCCACTTTAGTGAGCCAACAATGCTCCTGATTACCTGCTTTCCCTTTTTATGTAACTCTAAAATTTCTTCATTGACTTTGTTCCTTGCAAGTTCCCTATCATAATCCATTTTAGTTCCTCTTGTTAGCTGCTTTGACCTTTTGCTGGTTTTTGTATCTTTCCCATTCAGCAGGATCTGTGCTGCTTTTTGTGTTGTTTTTTTAAAAGCCCTTTCGTTTGTTTTATGCTGTACCTATCCCTCTAGTTGTCTATAGCTTTTTTTCTGGTAAGTGGAACTTTTCCTCATTAGCTGGTTTTGTATTTTAAATGTTTGTATAAAACATTCTTCAGTTGTTCTACCCATTAGCAGATTTTTCCCAGTTTACTGTAGATAATTTTTCTTATCACCTAAAGTTGCCCTAAATCTAAAATTCTAGTAGCTAATTCATGCTTTTTGCTTTCAAACACTACACTTGAGCTCTATCAAGTTGTGATCACTATTTGATAGATGTTCACGTGCAGCTTGGTTACTAATTAAATCTAGCTCATTACCCCTAATGAAATCCTATATTGCTTGTCCCCTTGCACCCATGACATGTTGCTGCAAAAGATTATCCCAGATGCACTTCAGAAATTCGCTGCCTTTTCTGACGGGTGCTTGTCTGCTTCTCCCAATCTATGTTAAATTAGAATCCCCCATTAATACTACTCTGCCTTTGCTACACACTTAACTAACTTCTACATATATACTATCTAGCACTTCAGTGCTGCTACTGGGGTTCTATAAGCACCAAATATTACACTTTTACATCCTCTTATTATTCCACAGTTCCACTCATATAAGGTCTCTACTGGATGCTTTCCCTCATATACTCCCTCACCATTTTGAAGTGATTTTGTTTCTGAATCTTTGATTTTGAGTCAGTAAGGCTACGCCATGCTTCGTGCCAATTTCCCTGCCCATCTCGTAAACCTTTATAATCTGGTGTATTTAGTTCCTGGTTCTGACTATCCAGCAGCCACGTTTCAGCAATGGCTGCTATATATCATAATTTCCAATTTGAATTTTTGCCTGCAGCTCAATTAATTTATTCTTGTACTGTGTGTGTGGGACTCTTTATTTGGACCATGTGCTCTAACGTATCCCTCAAGGCCTGATTCTTTCTTCACCTATTTTATTATTTCTTTTTTCAGGCGTAATCAATATACTAATAGTTTTGCCATTCCCTGCCATACCTGAAGTATGTTCCCTGACTTTGGTTCTGTTCCTTGTTCTGTTACTTGCTTTTAAAACTATAATTGACTTCCTGCAAGCAACCATAATACTAGCTTAAAGTCCTGGTGTCCAACCTATTTGTCTTTTTCACTGGGACATCGGATCCAGATCAGTTCAGGTGAAGCCTTTCCAACTATACAGCTCCTACTTGTCCCAATACTGAGGCCAGTATGCCATGCAATGGAACTCCTCTTTTCCTGTACCACTCTTTCATCCACATACTTATTTCCCTAATTGTCTTTTCTGTCAGTTTTCACATAGCTCAGCTAATAATCCAGAGACTTTAACTCTTGAGTTCCTGTTCTCAAACTTTGTTCCCAATTCTTGATATTCCAGAAACAGACCTCTTGCCTTTCCTTCCCTATGTTATTGGTTCCAATATGGACCACAAAAGCTGGATATTACCCCTTCTACTCCAGTATCCTTTAAAGCCATTATGAGATGTTCCTTATTTTGACATTAGGTAGGCAATTCAGGACTCGTGACCCTGTTTTACAAAGGATGCTATCCATATCCTTAATTACAGAATCCCTTGCCACTGCTACTTCTTTGCACCCCCTGTTTGAATGGCCTCCTGTACCAAGATGCAGTGGTCAGTTTGCCCATCCTCCCTATAGACCTTCTCCTTATTCACACAAGGACTAAGTAACCTGTACCTGTTGGACAAGGTCAAGAGCTTAGGTTCGTCCTAAGTTCAGGATCTCTCTACCTGCCTTGCTCATGGTCATGGCTTCCTGCCCCTGACCACTGGCTAAATTTGAAGTACTTAACCTATGAGGGGTGACTGCCTCTGAAACACAGCATCCAGGTAATTTTCTGAAGAAGGGTTGCAACCCAAAAAGTCAACTTTCCTGCTCCTCTGATGCTGCCTGGCCTGCTGTGTTCCTCCAGCTCCACGCTGTGTGTTGTCTCTGACTCCAGCATCTGCAGTCGTTGCTATCTGTCCTCTGCCTGATATGTTCAGTGTTTTGAAGTTCAGTTTCTATCTCATCAATTCTGAGCCGGTGTTCCTCAAGCAACCAGCAGTTGCTGCAGATATGGTAACTCGATGGGGTCCTGTAGATACGATGCATCACCTGGACCTCCATCTGCCTTTTTACAATTTTATTTATTTGTATTTCCCTCCTGGTTTTAATCTTTTTGTTTGAAAAAAGACTACTTGCTGTACCTGCATACTAACTGTAATTCATGCACTAAAGCACCAAGATCTCGCTACAACTCAATGCTGCAGTCACCTCCATTTTAATTGATACTTCACTTTTTCATTCTTCCTGCCAAAGTGAACAATATTTCATTTCTCCTGCACTGTCCTTCTGTTGTAATTTGCCTGCTCACTTTCTCAATATCTAAATCTGTCTGCAACTGCTTTAAGTCATCTTCAGCATTAATTCCTGTGTACCTTTTGTTAACCAAGATTTTGGCTACTGTCTTCTCTCACTTCCAAGTCATTTGAAGTAAATTTTAAAACAAAATTGAAGCCTCCGCACAGATATTTGTGGGACTGTGCTCATCACATCCTGCCAATCAGCTAGTTTTCTATCCACGCTCGTATGTTGTTCACTACACTATATGAACAAAGAATGGTACACACAGGTACAGGCCCTTTTTAGCCCACCAAGATTGTGCTGACACACATTTTTCTAAACTAAAATCCTTTTACCTCTACATGGTCTATATCTCTGTTCATTGCCTATTCACATCTATCAAGATGCCTCCTAAAAATTGCTATTAATCTGCCTCCACCACCACCTCTGTGCATTTCAGGAACTTACCACCCTCTGCTTTTTTTTTTCTTAAAGACTTACCTCTCCCTTCTTTTTCAACTTACCCCTTTTTTCATTTTTAAACCTGTGTCCCCTGGTTATTGACATTTCTACCCAGGGGAAAAAGACTCTTGACTATCCTCTTTATCCATGCCTCTCAATTTTGTAAACTTCTATTGGGTCACCACTCCTCCTTCGATGTTCAAGCAAAAACTAACCAAGTTTGTCCAATCTCTTCTCATAACCAATACCCTCCAAACCAGGCAACATTGTGGTAAACCATTTCTGTACCCTCTGCAAAAGCCTATAAATCCTTCTGGTAGTGCAGTAACCAGAACTACACAATATTCCAAATGTGGCCTAGTTAACATACTGTACAGCTGCAATATGACTTGCCATGTTTTTATACTCTGCCCTGACAAAGGCAAGCATGCTATATGCCTTTTGACCACCTTATCTACTTGTATTGCCACTTCGAGGAAACTGTGGATCTGCATGCCTAGACATTGCTGTATGTTATTCTGAGATAGCAAGAACTGCAGATGCTGGATTCAGAGACAACAGCATGAGGGGAGCAGGAAAGTTGATGTTTCGGGTCAGGACCCTTCTTCAGAAATGGGAGAGGGGGAAGGGAGCTCTGAAATAAAGAGGAGGGGTGGAGCTGGGGAAGGCAGGTGGGATAGTGATAGGTGAGTGCGGGTAGGCAGTGGTGGGGATTGGTCATGGAGGTGGGAGGAGCAGATAAGTGGGAGAGAAGACGGACAGGTTGTGTCAGGCCAAGGAAGCGGGGATGAGATGGAGGGTTGGACATGGGATGAGGCCGGGATTGGGGAGATTTTAAAACTGGTGAATTCCATGTTTAGGAGGCTATTGAACTGTAGGCTCCTGAGGCGGAATATGAGGTGTTGCTCCTCCAGTTTGCGAGTGGTGTCATTGTAACACTGGATGAGGCCCAGGATGTACATGTCACCCAGGGAGTGGGAGGGGGGAGTTAAAATGGTTGGCGACTGGAAGGTGGTGTTGTTTGTCATGTACAGAACACAGATACTCTATGAAACGGTTTCCGAGTCTACTCTTGGTCTCACTGATATCGAGGAGGCCACATCGGGAGCAGTGTATACTGTCTGACATGAAGGGTTTCACCTGCACGTCCGTCAACTTGGTCAACTGTGTTGTCTCTCTATGTTGATGCTTCTAAAGGTTCTGCCGTTTTCTGCATACTTCCCTCCTGCATTAGCTCTTGAAAAATGCGTCCTCTTGCATTTGTTCAAACTAAACTCTATCTACCATTTTTCTGCCCAGGTCTCCAGCCTGTCTACTTCCTGCTGTATCCTCTGGCAATCCTCATTATCCACAGATTGGCTAATCTTTGTGTTGTCTGCAAACTTACTAATCAGGCCACTAGCATTCTCCTCCAATTCGTTTTTAAATATATATACATATTGAAAACAACAGGGGTCCCAGTACTGATCCCTGTAGAACACATCATGTTTTTTATTTCAAAAATATACTTTTATTCATAACAGATACCTGTAAATACGTACATAATCACAAATGCAGTTCAGTTTGTACAGTAGCATATCAAGGAAACAAATATTGGAGTTTGACTCTATCCAAACAAACCAAAGACATTTCTTACTTGAACCAGACTACATTCACATGCATTTGAGACACCAGGAGAGTCTGATAATTGAATGGACCCCATTTAATTTCAACAGAAAGACCTCAGATGGTAGTCTTTCCCCTCTTATGTCTCGGCAGCAGCTGCCCCAAGCTTCAGTGCATTCCTCAGCATGTATTCTGGGACCTTTTGGAATGCATCAGTCTGCAACACTGGTCAGGGTCAACTCCTTGTTCTGGAAGACCAAGTTTCAGGCAGACCAAAGAGCATCTTTCACAGAGTTGATGGTCCTCCAGGCATAGCCAAGGTTTGTTTCGGCGTGTGTCCCGATGAACAGACAGTAGAGCACAGAGTCGTGTGTCATGGAGCTGCTTGGGACAAACCTCAACAAAAACTCCTGCATCTCTCTCCAGATTGACTTTGCAAAGGCAATTTTCAGAAAGAGATGTGTGACAGTCTCCACCAGCATCCCAGCTGGTTCAATTGCAGTGTGCGATGTCGTAGTCCGAAGCATATGTGAAGGATCTCAGTGCCCTACCGAAGACCTGCCAAGCAATGTCTTGGCGCTTGTTGGAAAGTTCTGGTGATGAGGCATTGTGTCAAATTCAGTTGGCAGTCTGCTCAGAGGTCAACTCTCTCCTTTTCCCATAGGGTCTCGCGGATGTTACGTGCTGACCACTTCCTAATGGACTTGTGGTCGAAGGTGTTTCTCTTTGCAAATTTCTCCACAAAGGACAGGTGATACGGAATGGTCTAACTGCTTGGAGTGTTCCACATAAGAAGGCCAGTCCCATCATTCGCAACACCTGGGACAAGTAGAACTTTAGTACATAGTGACACTTGGTGTTTGTGTACTGAGGAATTACATACAGCTTGATGCAGCCACGTGCAAAAGTGGCCATCAGGATGAAGGCGGTGTTGAATATATTCTTTTCCTGACCCGTTATCCAAAGTTTTGTGCGTGGAGTCCCTGTGGACATCAGTCCATCTTAGATCTCCAGATGAATAACGTTATGTGGCACCTTGTCAAATGTCTTCTGGAAATCCAAGTACAGTGTGCCAGTAGGTTTCCCTTATCCACAGTGTGATTGATTCCTTCAAAAGATTCTGATAAATAGGTTAAACGTCTTTCCTTTCCACAGAACTGTTGTTACTTTTTTTTTTACCTTTTGAATTTTCCAAGTGCCCAGCTACATCATCTTTGATCCTAGCACCTATCCCAATGCAGATATCAAGATAAATGGCCTAGTTTCCTATTTTCTGGTCCTTGTATGGTGAAAGTCTGTGTAGGCAAACTTAGAAGTGATGTTAAATTTCATTGTGTTTGCCCCCTCACTAAGAGGAGACTCTGAAAGTATGGGAATGGACTCTCGATGGGTGATGTGAAATTTTACTATTATATTTTTATGTCCAACCTTGTCTTTGCCACCTTTCAGATCAATGTTCGTGTTACAACAATGGATGCAGAGCTGGAGTTTTCCATCCAACCCAGCACTACAGGCAAGCAGCTCTTTGACCAAGTAAGTAAGATTTTTATTTCTCGTGTACAGTATTGTATGATCTTAATATGCACCATACTGTGTATGTAGTGGTGAGCTGTGGATCATGTGACACTTGCCATGGAGGAAAAACAGAAGTTTTCATTGGACAATAATGGTGGGACCAAATCAAATTGGAGAGGCGGTGAATTAATTATCCCCTTCCTCAATAGGAAATTGATAAGAGATTTTGAAACGGACGGTTTCTAAACTGAAATTGAGTCTCCGTTTTGGGTTGACATGCAATATTCAATGTGATTAACTATAGAATCTTAACCAAAACACCTCTCTTTAGCAGGTTAGGAATGAGAAAGCAATGCCTGTCTAAATCTTTTTCCCCCTCATTTGAAGCCATCTGTAGTGGTGATTATTAACAGCACCAAAATTGGTAAAAATACACTTCAATGTAATAAATCATTACCATGCACTTCAGAGGAATATTATAAAGCAGAATTTGGCACCCAGCCACAACAGGAGAGAGGGTAAGTATTTGACAGAAATCTTTGTTGATGAAGTAGGTTTTGAGGAGGAACAAGTGACAGAGGTTGAGTAATTAGCATGGAGGCCAGCTTCAATAGAATAATGAACAATAGTATTTGGTGAGGGAGAAATCGGGCAGTGAGGGAAAAGGTGCTGTCTTGGTCCTTTTTACAGAATGGGGGAAGGCCCAAGAAAGGGAGAAAGGAACCATGAGAGCTGAAACCTGGAGACACTAAATAGGTAAGCAAGTAGGTGACAACAAGGTGCAGGGCTGGATGAACACAGCAGGCCAAGCAGCATCGTAGGAGCCGAGAGGCTAGACGTTTCGGGCCTAGACCCTTCATCAGAAAAGGGGGAGGGGAAGGGGGTTCCGAAATAAATAGGGAGAGAGTGGGAGGTGGATAGAAGAGGGATAGGTGGAGAGGAAACAAACAGGTCGAAGAGGCGGGGATGGAGCCAGTAAAGGTGAGTGTAGGTAGGGAGTTAGGAAGGGGATAGGTCAGTCCAGGGAGGACGGACAGGTCAAAGGGGCGGGATGAGGTTGGTCGGAAGGAGATGGAGGTGCGGCTTGAGGTGGGAGGAGGGGATAGGTGGGAGGAAGAACAGGTTAGGGAGGCAGGGACGAGCTGGACTGGTTTTGGGATGCGGTAGGGGGAGGGGAGATTTTGAAACTTGTGAAATCCACATTGATACCATTGGGCTGCAGGGTTCCCAAGCGGAATATGAGTTGCTGTTCCTGCAACCTTCGGGTGGCATCGTTGTGGCACTGCA
>NC_063340.1:31231547-31248845 GCF_021869965.1 Rhincodon typus | reverse complement strand
CCCTCCCCCTTTTCTGATGAAGGGTCTAGGCCCGAAACGTCAGCCTTCCTGCTCCTATGATGCTGCTTGGCCTGCTGTGTTCATCCAGCTCTACACCTTGTTATCTCAGATTTTCCAGCATCTGCAGTTTCTACTATCTCTGTTTTGGATACTGTTGGGGGGACGACCTACCTGGGTAAGCCACAGGGACCGGGTTTCTGGTACAGGGTCTGGCTCTGTGGCTTAGAAGGGAAGAGGGGAGAATAGGAGAGCAATTGTAGTTGGGGATTCAGTAGTTAGAGGCACAGACAGGCGGTTCTGTGAATGTGAATGAGATGAACAGATGGTATGTTGCCTCCCGGGTGCCAGGGTCCGTGATGTCTCGGATTGTGCCTTCAAGATCCTTAAGGGGAGAGGGTGAGCAACCAGCAGTCATGGTACACGTCGGTAGCAATGGCAAAGGGAGAAAAAGGACTGAGAATGTGAAAAACAAGTACAGGGAGTTAGGGTGGAAGCTGAAGTCCAGGACAAACAGGGTAGTTATCTCTGGATTACTACCAGTGCCACGTGATAACGAGGTAAGAAATAGGGAGAGAGTGCAGCTAAACACGTGGCTCCAGGGCTGGTGTAGGAGGGAGGGCTTCCATTATGTGGATAATTGGAGCACGTTCTGGGGAAGGTGGGACCTGTACAGGAAGGACGGTTGCACCTGAACCGGAAGGGCACAAATATCCTGGGAGGGAGGTTTGCTCGAGCTATACGGGATGGTTTAAATTAGATTGGTAGGGTTATTCAGCCTTCCAACAGACACAACAGAGAGCGAGGTTGTGAAAAAGAAATGCAGTCGATGGAGCGTAATTGTGGACACAGGGATGGTTTGAAGTGTGTATACTTCGATGCTAGAAGTATCAGAAATAAGGCAGATGAACTTAGAGCATAGGTCAGTACTTGGAACTGCGATGTTGTGGCCATTACGGAAACTTGGGTAACTCCGGGGCAGGAATGGGAGTTGGAAGTTCCAGGATTTAGATGCTCTAAAAGAAATAAGGAGGGTGGTAAAAGAGGCCGGGGATTGGCATTGCTAGTCAGGGCTAGTAAAGCAGCCACTGAAAGGCAGCGCGAGAATGATATGTCTAAGAGTCAGTTTGGGTTGAGGTCAGGAGCAAGAAAGGAGCAGTCACTTTGTTGGGGGTTTTTTTACAGACCCTCTAATAGTTGCAGAGAAGTGGAGGAGCGGATTGGGAGGCCGATACTAGAAAGGTGCAGAAGTCACAGGGTTGTAGTCATGGGTGACTTCAACTTTCCAAACATTGATTGGAAACTTTTTAGTTGTAATAGTTTAAATGAAGTGGATTTTGTCCAGTGCGTTCAGGAAGGATTCCGACAGTATGTAGATAGACCAACACGAGGAGAGGCCACTTTGGATTTGGTGCTTGACAATGAGTTGCGCGAAGTGTTAGACCTGTTGGTAGGAGAGCATTTCGGCGGTAGCGATCATAACTGTTACTTTTACAATAGTCATGGAAAAGGATGGGTAGATACAGCAAGGTAAGGTTTATAATTGGGAGAAGGGTAATTATAATTCTGTCAGGCAAGAGCACTATAGAAATGTGGAGATTGTTTAAGGAATGCATACTGCATGTGATCGATATGTTTGTCCCTAGCAGCCAGGGAAGATGCGGTCGAGTGAGGGACCCTTGGTTCTCGAGAGGTGGAACGACTAGTTAAGAGGAAGAAGGATGCTTATATAAGGATCAGGAAAAGGCTCGAGTGGGATACAAGTTAGCCAGAAAGGAGCTGAAGAAAGGGCTTGGGAGAGCTATAAGGGGGCATGAGAAAACCTTGGCAGATAGGATCAAGGAAAATCCCAAGGCTTTTTACACGTGCGTGAGGAATAGGAGGATGACCAGAGAAAGGGTAGGGCCGATCAAGGATTGTAAGGGGAATTTGTGCGCGGAGCCTAAAGAGATAGGAGAGGTCCTCAATGCATACTTTTCTTTGGTATTCACAACTAAGAGGGACCTAGTTGTAGGTTCCCCAGTGTGAAACAGGCTGGTAGGCTAGAGGAGGTGGATGTTAGTAAGGAAGATGTACTAGGAATTTTGAGGAACTCGAAGGTAGATAAGTCCCCCGGGCCTAATGGGATTTATCCAAGGATTCTATGGGAAGCGAGGGAAGAGATTGCAAGGCCTTTGGCAATGATCTTTTCGTCCTCACTGTCCACAGGTATAGTGCCGCAAGATTGGAGATTGGCAAACGTCATTCCCTTGTTCAAAAAAGGGAATAAGAATAACCCTGGAAATTACAGGCCAGTTAGTTTTATGTCAGTGATAGCAGGAACTGCAGATGCTGGAGAATCTGAGATAACAAGGTGTAGAGCTGGATGAACACAGCAGGCCAAGCAGCATCAGAGGAGCAGGAAGGCTGACATTTCGGGCCTAGACCCTTCTTCAGATGTCAGTGGTGGGCAAATTATTGGAAAGAGCTCTGAGAGATAGGATTTATGATCACTTGGATAGGCACAGTTTGATTCGTGATAGTCAGTATGGATTTGTGAGGGGTGGATCATGCCTCAAGTCTTATTGAATTCTTGGAAGAGGTGATCAAACATGTGGATGAAGGTAGAGCAGTGGATGTGGTGTACATGGATTTAAGTAAGGCGTTTGATAAGGTTCCCCATGGTAAGCTCATGCAGAAAGTAAGGAGGCATGGGATGGGGGAAATGTGGCAGATTGGATTCAGAATTGGCTGCCCCTTAGAAGACAAAGGGTGGTAGTGGATGGAAAATATTCAACGGTTACGAGTGGTGTACCACAAGAATCTGTTCTGGGTCCTCTCCTATTTGTGATTTGTAAATGATTTGTATGTAGGAGTGGAAGGGTGGATTAGTAAGTTCACGGACGATACAAAGGTGGTTAGTGCAGAGGGCTGTTCTAGGTTACAAAGGGACATTGATAGAATGCAGAGCTGGGCTGAGATGTGGCAGATGGAGTTTAACCCTGAGAAGTGTGAGGTGATTCATTTTGGAAGGACAAATTTGAAAGCAGAATACAGGATTAACAAAGATTCTTGGCAGTGTGGAGGAGCAGAGGGATCTCGGGGTTCATGTCCACAGTTCCCTGAAAGCTGCCACCCAGGTGGATAGAGTTGTTAAGGCATATGGTGTGTTGGCTTTCATTAATAGAGGGATTGCGTTCAAGAGCCATGAAGTCGTGCTCCAGCTATACAAAGCCCTGGTTCTGGCCACGTCTGGAATATTGTGTTCAGTTCTGCTCGCATTTTTACAGGAAAAATGTCGAAGCGTTGGAAAAGGTGCAGAGGAGGTTTACCAGGATGTTGCCTGGAATGGAGGGAAGGTCTTACAAGGAAAGGTTGAGAGAGCTAGGACTTTTCTCTTTGGAACAATGAAGAATGAGAGGTGACTTGATAGAGGTGTACAAAATGATCAGAGGTATAGATAGTGGACAGCCAGAGACTTTTTCCTAGGGTGGAGGCAGCTATTACGAGGGGGCATAGTTTTAAAGTGAGTGCAAGTAGATATAGGGGAGACATCAAAGGCAGGTTCTTTACTAGAGAGTTGTAGGGGCGTGGAATGCATTGCCGGAGAGGGTAGTGGAGTCGGCCTCGTTAGGGGCATTTAAGCAGCTATTAGACAGGCATCTGGATGATAGTATAAGGTAGGGGTGGAGGTTAGATAGACCTTAGGTTTAGGGTAAAAGTTCAGCACAATATCGTGGGCCGAAGGGCCTGTATTGTGTTGTACTGTTCTGTGTTCTAATCCTGCTGCCCCTCTTGAACAAAGGTACCACAATAGCTATCCTGCAGTCATCTGGCACTTCACCTGTCACCAGCAAAGTATTAAATATCTCATCAAGGGCCCCAGCAATCTTGCCTCTTGCCTCCCGTTGTAGCCTGGGATGCATCTCGTCAGGCCTTGTGGATTTAGTCACTTTTTTTAATGCCTGCTAAAACATCTAAAACCTTTTTTTATTTTAATTATTATTCATCTTAACATGTTCCAGGATCTCACCACCCCAACTGAAACCCCCAGCTGCAATGTCTTCCTCCTTTGTGAATACAGATGAGAAATATGCATTTGAGACCTCACCCATATCCTATGGCTCCATGTACAGTTTGTGCTTTTTAGTCTGTAATAGGCCCCACTCATCACTTGGTAATCCTCTTCAACTCATAATATATTTGGAAAACCCCAAGGCATTTTCTTCAAGGCATTTTCTTCAATCCTATCCACCAAAGGTATTTCATTGCCCCTTTTCACCATCCTACTTTGTTTTAAGCACCCCTTGCCCTCCTGAAGGATATCTTGTTTTTAATTTTTGTACCTAACGCATGCCTCCTCTCTTTCTTTATCAAATTCTATATTCTTTGACATCTAGGGTTGCCTGGACTTGCTACCCTTGCCCTTCACTCTTAGAGGAACACACAGGCCCTGAATCCTCACAAGTACTACTTTTCCAAATATAGACTTGCCTGCAACAAACTGCTCCCAGTCTGTTTGCCAGATCTCGTCTAACATTGAAATTGGACTTTCCCCAACTTAGACACTTCTGCACTATCCTTGATCCTTTCCATAATGACTTTGAAACTCACTTATGGATACTATCCCCAAAATGCTCACCCACTTGACTGGCTTATTTCCATTTAAAATTAGGCCTATCTACATACAGTCACGAGAAGCTTTCCAGGTTGCACTTTTAAAAATCCAGCCCGTGTTATCGTTTCACAATAAGGCGATCCAAAATACAGTTAATGAAGTTGAAATCCCCAACAACTATTAAACTGATTTTCTCTCTTTTCTGTGATTTGCCTACTTATCTGCTCAGCAGCATAATCCCAGCAAAGCAATTCACAACATTTTTTCTAATTTCTATCCAGATGGCCTCATTTATAGAGCCTGCTAGGACGTGTTCCCTCATTACGGCAGTGATGGTTCACTTTATCAATAAAGCCAAGCGGCTTCAAGGGCACGGACGGTGGCTTTAGGTGCTTATGTTACTACACCTGTTCTCCCAACCGATATAGAGAGTTTCTCTCAACAGCATTGACGGTACTTCGCAAAGCTATTGAGGTGTTATCCATATGTTTTCCAAGTTTCAAAGGCATATAGATAATGACTGCCTTATACACAAGGATCTTTATCAGTACCTGTGTCATGATTGTCAAACACTTTCATCCTTAGGCATCCAAAGGCAGTGCTCACAGACATGGATGCATTGTTAAATCAATACATTGTCAGCCTTAGCTGAAAGGTAGCTTCCCAGT
Organism: Rhincodon typus; assembly: GCF_021869965.1. Taxonomy (NCBI): domain Eukaryota; kingdom Metazoa; phylum Chordata; class Chondrichthyes; order Orectolobiformes; family Rhincodontidae; genus Rhincodon; species Rhincodon typus. The sequence continues at coordinate 31,243,583 of NC_063340.1, read as the reverse complement.
CAAGGACATGCTCTACGTTTTGGGAGGATTTTCCCATTGATTATAATGGATAGATGAGCCATAACCTGACCTGGAACAGGTTGGTAAAGGAGTTAGTTGTCTTGAGTTTGAGGTTGAGACTGAGACCAGTTCTTCAGTATGCTTCCAAGTAAGCATTAAGTGAGGCTTGAAGATTTCTGAGAGAGTTGATATTGTTATCTGCCTACCGAAGTTACATGAGTGAGGTTGGTGTCGTTTTCTTCTTTGATTTTAACAGGTTGAGTTTGAAAAGTTTTTCATCAATGCTGTAGACAGTGTCCACACCACAACGTTTTTTTTTCTTGACAACGTGAAGAGTGGCGACAATGAAAGTGGAGAAAAGGGCGGAGGGTGATAAGTCATTTCTGCTTGACCTCTGTCTCCTACCTCAGGATTGTGATATTGCTGTCAGTGGGGGCCATCACTGACATCAATGTAGTGTTTCCCTTCCTCCTTCCTCCCTCCTCCCTAACCAAAAAAGGGATGAGAGAGACATGCTAATTTGTTGATAGCAGTGTGAGAAGTAAGACATTGGCAGGATAGGCTTTGGTGAGCAGCGGCTCAGCCAAAAGTACAGGTAAGCTCAAGTAAAGTCCTTTTAGCTTTCATCTTAATCTTAGAGCAGTTGACATGGCAGGGCAGTGGCATTCTCCTCCTGCAGGATGTGGGAGATCAGGGAGACCGCCATTGTCCCTGATGACTACATGTGTGGGAAGTGCACCTGTGAGACTATTAGGGAGTTGGGTGCGCTCCTTTCATCTGAGATGCTGAGCGCATCATAGATAAGAGTTTTAGTGAGTTGGTCACACCTAAGGTGCAGGCAGAGAGTAGCTGGGTGACCACCAAGAAAGGCAAAGGGAGTAGGCAGAGTGTGTAGGAATCCCCTGTGGCCATTCCCTTCAAACAAGTATACCGTTTTGGATACTGTTGGGGTGGGGGATGACCAATCCACAGGAAAGCACGAGTAGCCAGGGTGGTGGCACTACAACTGGCGCTGAGGTACAGTGGGAAAGGGTAAAGGTAAATAGGACCTTAGTGATAGGAGATTCGATAGTTAGGGGACAGACAGGAGATTCTGTGGCTACTGACAGGAAAGCAGGATGGTGTGTTGCTTCACCTAGGTGCCAGGGTTCGGGATGTCTCTGAGCAGCTGCAGAACATTCTCAAGGTGGAGGGTGAGCAGCTAGAAGTCATTGTGCTTGTTGTCACAAATGACACAGATAGAAATAGGGTTGAGGTCCTGTGGAGTGATTTGTAGGGAGCTAGGAAAAAAAGATAAAAACCAGGACCTCAAAGGTGGTAAAGAAGAGGAGGATATGGCAGATGAATGTGTGGCTAAAGAGTCTGCACTGGGCAGGGATTCAGATTTCTGGATCATTGGAATCATTTTTAGGGCAGAGGTGACCTGTTCAAGAGGGTCCGGTTGCGCTCGAACTGGACTGGCGGGCAAATTTGCTAGTTCTGCAAGGGAAGGTTTAAACTAGACTTGTTGGGGAATGGGATCCTAAATTGTAGGAAGGCAAGTGTGAGGCTGCAAGGAGATACAGTAATCAGAAATAGCAAGTTGAAGAGACAGGTCAGGATGGAACAGGACAGGGAGCAAGAAAGGCCTGTAGGATTAAATTGCATCTATTTCGATGCAAAAGGGCTGACAGGTAAGGCTGATGAACTTGGAGCATGGGTAAGTATGTGCGACTGTGATATTATAGCCATACAGAAACATGGCTAAGGGAGGGACAGGACTGGCAGCTTAATGTGTCAGAGTACAGATGCTTTAGGCGAGACAAGTAGAGGAAAGAGGGGAGGGGGAGTTGCATTTTTGACAAAGGGGATCTTCTCAGCGGTAGTCAGAGATGAAATAACTGAGGGATCATCCAGTGAGGCTTTATGGGTGGAGCTAAGAAATAAGGGGATGGTGACATTATTGGGGTTGTACAGTAGGCCACCAAATAGTCAATTGGAGTTAGAGGAACAAATATGCAGGGACAAAAACAGAAGGTGCTGGAAAAGTTCAGGTCTGACAGCATCTGTGAAGGAAAAATCAGTTGCCGTTTTTGGGTCCAGTGACTCTTCTTCAGAACTGATTGTAGCTGGGAAAACGTCTGCTTATATGCAGAAAATAGGATGGGGGATTGGGTAGGGAATAAATGATAGGATAAAGCCTGAAGAGAGAGAGAAGAGCAGGTGGATAGACAAAGGAGTAGATAACGATTTGGTTAGGAGGGTGAATAGTTGTTAATGGGGACGGTTAGTGACTAACAATAGGTAGTGTGTAATGGCAGGCTGTGCTAACAAGGCCTGGCGTGTGGGATAGGGGGCTAAGACATAGAGAGTTTAGGCCCTAAAACTTGATATTGAGTCTGGAGGGCTGCAGGGTCTCCAAGCGGAAAATGGGGTGGTGTTCTTCTAGCTTGCATTGAGCTTGGCTGGAACACTGCAACTAGCCAGAGACACAGATGTTGGCCAGGGAACAGGGTGGTGTGTGAAAGTGGCAGGTAACCAGTAGCTCAGGATCTTTTTTGCGAGCTGAACGTAGATGTTCTGCGAAGTGGTCCCCCAGTCTATACTTCGATTTCCCCAGTGTAGAGAAGACCACATTGTGAGCAGCAAATGCAGTCGACTAGATTCTGGGAAGTGCCGCTGAAGTGTTGCTTCACCTGGAAGGCATGTTTGGGCCCTTGGATAGTGGGGAGGGAGGAGGTAAATGGGCAGGTGTTGCACCTTCGCCGGTTGCAGGGGAAGGTGCCGTGGCGCTATAGGGGGTGGTGTTGGGAGTGAAGGAAGAGTGGACCAGAGTGTCCCGGAGGGAGTAGTCCCTAGAGAATGCGGACGAGGGAGGGGAGGGGTATATATGTCTGGTGGTGGCATCTGACTGGAGGTGGTGGAAATGGCTTCTGGTTTTCTGGATGTGGATGCTAGTGGGATGATAAGTAAGGACAAGGGGAACCCTAACGTTGCAGGAGGGAAGAGAAGGGGTGAGGGCAGAAGTGCAGGAGATGGGTCAGACCCAGTTGAGGGTCCTGTCGACAACGGTGCTGGGGAATCCTCGGTTGAGGAAGAAGCTGGACATGCCGGAAGTTCCCTTGTCAAAGTTGGCCTCATCTGGGCATATGCGAAGAGGAACTGAGAAAATGGGATGGAGCCTTTACAGGAAGCAGGGTGTGAGGATGTATAATGCTGGTAGCTGTGGGAGTCAGTGGGTATTAGTGGCCAGTCTATCCCCAGAAATGGAAACAGATGTCAAGGAAGGGAAGGGAGGAGTCCGAGATAGGCAGGGTGGAAATTGGAGGCGAAATTGAAGTTTTCCAATTCCAGATGAGAAGCAGCACCAATGATATCATCAATGTATCGGAGAAAGAGTTTGTGGGTGGGGGCTGGAATAGGACTAGAACAAGGAATGTTCCACGTACCCCATGAAGAGACCAGCACAACTGGGGCTCATGCGTGTGCCCATGGCCACTCCATAGTGATAAGGGCTTAGATGGGGTGGAATTTGTTAAATGTGTTCAGGAAAGTTTCCTTAAGCAGTATATAGAGGGTCCTACACAGGGGCAAAACTTGACCTACTCTTGGGAAATAGGCAGGACAGGTGACTGAGGTGACAGGGGAGCACTTTGGGACCAGTGACCATAGTTCTATTAATTTTAAAATAGTTATGGAAAAAGACAAAACTGGTCCACAGGTTCAAGTTCTAAATTGGGGCAAGGTGAATTTTGATGGAATCAGACAGGAGCTTGCAGGGGTTGATTGGAGTAGTTTGTAGGCAAAGTGACCTCAGGCAAGTGGGAGGTCATTAGAAGTGTGAGACAATAGTGTGGAGCTGGAGGACCACAGCAGGCCAGGCAGCATCAGAGGAGCAGAAAAGTTGATGTTTTGGGTTGGGACCCTTCTTTAAAAATGTGATAACTAGAGTTCAAGATCTTTATGTCCCTGTGAGGATGAAGGGCAAGACTAGCAGCAGTAGGGAACCCGGGATGATGAGATCATAGAATCCCTACAGTGTGGAAACAGGCCCTTCGGCCCAACGAGTCCACACCAGCCCTCGGAGCATCCCACCCAGACCCATCCCCCTATAACCCACCTAATCTACACATCCCTGAGCACTATGGGCAACTTAGCACGGCCAATCCACCTAGCCTGCACATCTTTGGACTGTGGGAGGAAACACACGCAGGCACTGAGAATGTGCAAACTCCACACAGACAGTCACCCGAGGGTGGAATTGAACCTGGGTTCCTGGTGCTGTGAGGCAGCAGTGCTAACCACTGTGCCACCGTGCCACCCATTGAGGCTTTGTACAGGAGAAAGGAGGCTTGGCTCAGCAGCGGGCAGCTGGGATCAAGGGAATCCCTGGAGGTATATAGAGGATACAGGAGTTTACTGAAGAAGGAAATCAAGAGGGCAAAAGGGGGACATGACAGCGCTTTGGCTGAGAAGATTAATGTGAATCCAAAGAGGTTCTTTAAATATATTGAAGGAAAAAGAATAACTAGAGAGCGAAAAGGATCCCTCATGGACCAAAGTGGATATGTATGTGTGGAACTGCAAAAAGATGGGCAAGGTCCTCCATGAATACTTCTCTGTATTTACTGTGGAGAAAGACCTGAAGACTTGGGAACTTGGGGGAAGTTCATGGCAATATCTTAGACAGTCCATATCACAGTACAGGAGATGTTGGAAGTATTAGAATGCACAAAGGTGAATAAATCTCCTGGTCTTGATCAGATATATCCAAGAACACTGCAAGAGGCTAGCGAAGAAATTGCAGGGGCCCTGGCTGATGTATTTGCATCATTAGCCATGGGTGTAGTTCCGGAAGACCGGAAAGTAGCAAATGTTGTGTCCTTATTCAAGGAGGGCTGCGAAGAAAAACCTGGGAATTGTAGACCAGTAAGCTTAACATATGCGGTGGTACGTTACTTGAAGGTTCTGAGGGATAAGATATTCATGCATTTGGAAAGACATTGTTTGATTAGGAGTAGTCAGTATGGCTTTGTGCGTGGGGGTTGGAGGGGGAGGGGGGGGTCGGGTCATGCCTTACAAATTTGCTAGAGTTCTTTGATGAATTGACTAGGAAGGTTGATGTGGGCAGGGCAGTAGACGTAGTCTGTGGATTTCAGTAAGGCCTTTGATAAGGTTCCACATGGTCGGCTGTTCTGGAAGGTTACATCACATGGAATCCAGCTTTCCTGTTCCTCTGGTGCTGCCTGGCCTGCTGTGTTCCTCCAACTCCACACTGTGTTATTTCTGACTCCAGCATTGGCAGTTCTTACTGTCTCCAAATTGGATACACAGTTGGCTTGATGGTAAGAAGCAGAGGGTAAACTAGAAGGATGCTTTTCTGACTGGAGACCTGTGACTAGTGGTGTGCCTCAGGGGTCAGTGCTGTGCCCATTGCCATTTGCTATCTATATCTGTGATTTGAATGAGAATGTATGAGGCATGATTAGTAAGTTTGCGGATGACATTAAAATTGGCGGTATCGTGGACAGTGAGGAAGATTGTCAGAAATTGCAGTAGGATCTTGATCTACTGGGGAAGTGGGCCGAGAAATGGCAAATAGACTTTAATATAGAAAAGTGTGAGGTGTTGCATTTTGGAAAGTCAAATCCAGGTAGGAGATTTATGGTGAATGGTAGGGCCTTAAGGAGTGTAGTGGAAGAGAGGGACCTTGGAGTTCAGGTGCACAGTTCTCTGAAAGTGGAGTCACAGGTAGACAGGGCAGTCAAGAAGGCTTTTGGCACATGGTATTGAGTATAGAAGTTGGGAAGATATGATGCACTTGTACACGGTGTTGGTGAGGCTGCACTTGGAGTATTGTGTTCAGTTTTGGTCACCTTGCTATAGGAAGGATGTTATTAAACTGGGACGAATGCATAAGAAACTTGCAAGGATGTTGCCAGGACGCAAGGGACTGAGTTATAGGGAGAGGTTTGACAAGCTAGGACATTTTTCTTTAGAGGAAAGGAGACTGAGGGGGGATCTTATAGAAGTGTATAAGATCATGAGAGGCATGGATAGTGTGAATGCACACAGTCGTTTTTCCCAGGGTTGAGGACTTGAGAGCATCAGTTTAAGGTAAGAGGGAAGAGAATACATGGGAATCTGAGGGGCAACTTTTTTTACACACCGTGTAGTACGCATATGGAATGAGCTGCCTGCAGAAGTGATTGAGGCGGGTACGTTAACAATGTTTAAAAGGCACTTGGACAATACATGGATAGGAAAGGTTGAGAAGGATATGGGCCAAGTGCAGGGAAATGGGCTTAGCATGGATGGACATTTTGATCGGCACGGACCAGATTGGGCCAAAGGGCCTGGCTCCGTGCTGTAGGACTCTGACTCTGTCTCTATCTGGTTGTGGATGAGACGCAGGATGTTGATGAATTTTACTGAGGACAGCAGCTTTTGACAGTGTCGTCATAGCAATTCCCAATTTGACTGAATTAAATTGAAGGCCACGTAGCATGGATCATTTCTCTTTGAGTAGCCAAGCAGTGAAAATCACATTCCTGGTTCCATGGTTTGTTGGAAGCCACGCTGGCTTTCAAGAACTGTTTCCTCAAAGATTTGTAGCTCAGGTTGCAGCTGAGGTTGTAGACATGCTCGCTGAGCCTGTGAGTTTGGTTGCAAACACCTTGCGAGATAACATCGTCAGTGCGCCTTCAGTGAAGCGTCTGTGTTCTGTCCTGTTTGTTATCCGTATTGACCTATGTTGTGTTTCTTAGTCCTTGCATGGTATTTTGGGTATTACATGGGTTTTGCTGGTTTTGAGTATGGGATCCTTTGCATTTGTCAGTAGCTGTGTAGGGTGGATGTTGGTTTGTGGGCTAACCTGTTACTTGGCAAAATGGGCGTAATATACAAAATAACATGCAAGGACTGAGAAACACTGCATAGGCCAAGCAGGAATAAAATTGAAAATATGGATACATGAACACCAACTAGCCACCAAGGGACCCAACCAATTCTCACTTGTCACACACAGACAACGAGGAACACTAATTCAACTAAACACATCCATAATTGCACAAGCCAAACAGACATGCCAGGGAATTCCTGGAGACCTGGTATTCTAACCAGAACGCCTTCAAAAACATTGAATTGGACTCTGTGTACAAAACAGAGGAACAGAACCAAAGTGGTACAAAACACCCCAACAAACTGAGGCATAAAAATAATAAGCGGGACAGAACACCGGTTTCACCAGAGGTGCACTGACAATGTTACTTAGCAGGGTGACGAAACATTTGCAACCAAACCTACCAGCTCGGTGAGCATGTCTACAACCTCAACAGTTTCCTCAGACTTAGAGAAAGTGCCTTGCAAGGACTTGGGCAATAGAGAATAGTGAGTTCCCTTAATCCACTTTGCCTCCTTTCTTGACAATGGTGACAACGGCAGCATCCCTAGATGGGAATCCGAGATCATCATTGGAGAGTTGAGGGATCTCCTCGAACACGTTCTCGTTGATGATTGATTGTATTGCAGTTTAGAAGTGTTTAGGCCATTTGGAGCTGCTCCCAAAAAAATTGGCTTCCATCCTTATTCCATATCAATTTGAGGCCAAGGATTTTGAGTCTGTATATTGCCAAGACACTGAAGGAACGCTGGTGCTGTGCTTGTCAGCAAGGAGTTGCAACTCCTTAGTTTTCTCAGTACATCATTTAGTTCTTGATTTTCTCTAGTTCTTCTTAACTCCACCTTTTGAGGAGCTGTCCTCTTTGCCACCTTTTTCCAGGACTGAGAGTTTTCTTCATGTCCGTGAGATCTTGGATGATGTGATCATCTTTGTCAAACCATTCTTGGTGCTTCTTGGTCTTGTAGCTGATTGGTTTCCCTTCGCAGTATGAGACGATGGCTATCTTCAGCTCCTTCCAGGTTTCCTATGTTCTGTTTAAATGAACTTGAGAGATTTTGGTGAAGACATTGGAAATTCACTAGTTTGCATGGCTCTTGAAAGTCACTCAACCTTGAGTGTTTTTCTGAACTAATATTCTTGAGTAGATTTGTAGCTTGGGTTGTGGATTCTGTGGTTGGTTCGTTAGCTGAGCTGGTTCGTTAGTTTCCAGACATTTCATTACCCTGTTGGGTAACATCAGTGCAGCCTCCGTTTAAAGTGTTGTATTTTCCCGCTTGCTATTTAAACTCTGGGGTCCGTTGGAGTTGATTACCTCATTTTCTTTGCAGTGGTGTGTATTTAGGATCTAATTCTGTGTTTATTGATGGCCTTCTTGGTGGAAAACCAAGTCTCTAGGAATTCTTGTGCTTGTCTCTGTTTGGCTTGTCCTGGATCCTGACATTGTCCCAATCAAACTGCTGATCCTCCTTGTCTGTATGTATGAAGACAAGTGAGCATTGGTGTGTCTTTTTGTTGCTAGTTGGTGTTCATGTATTCTCATAGCCAGTTTTCATCCTGTCTGTCCAATGTAATGTTTGTCACAGTCCTTGTATGGAAACTTGTGTATTACATTGGTTCTGTTCATAGTGGGTAAGGGGTCTTTTGGTTCTTGTTAGCAGTTGACGTAGGGTTGATGTAGGTTTGTGGGCCACTCTGATACCCAGTGGCTGTAGGAGTCTTGTAGTCAGTTCAGATATGTTTTTGATGTATGGTAACAAAGAACAAAGGACAAAGAAAATTACGGCACAGGAACGGGCCCTTCAGCCCTCCAAGCTTGCGCCGATCCAGATCCTCTATCTAAACCTGTCGCCTATTTTCCAAGGATCTGTATCCCTCTGCTCCCTGCCCATTAATGTATCTGTCTAGAAACATCTTAAATGACGCTATCGTGTCCGCCTCTACCACCTCTGCTGGCAATGCGTTCCAGGCACCCACCACCCTCTGCGTAAAGAACTTTCCACGCACATCTCCCTTAAACTTTTCCCCTCTCACCTTGAAATCGTGACCCCTAGTAATTGAGTCCCCCACTCTGAGGGGGGAAAGCTTCTTGCTAGCCACCCTGTCTATAACTCTCGTGATTTTGTAGACCTTAATCAGGTCCCCCCTCAACCTTGGTCTTTCTAATGTAAATAATCCTAATCTACTCAACCTCTCTTCATGGCTAGCGTCCTCCATACCAGGCAACATCCTGGTGAACCTCCTCTGCACCCTCTCCAAAGCATCCACATCCTTTTGGTAATGTGGCGACCAGAACTGTATGCGGTATTCCAAATGTAGTCGAACCAAAGTCCTATACAACTGTAAAATGACCTGACAACTCTTGTACTCAATGCCCCAACCGATGAATGAAAGCATGCCGTATGCCTTCTTGACCACTCTATCCACCTGCATTGCCACCTTCAGGGTACAGTGGACCTGAACACCCAGATCTCTCTGTGTATCACTTTTTCCCAGGGCTTTTCCATTTACCATATAGCTCACTGTTGAATTGGATCTTCCAAAATGCATCACCTCGCATTTGCCTGGATTGAACTCCATCTGCCATTTCTCCGCCCAACTCTCCGATCTATCTATATTCTGCTGCATTCTCCGACAGTCCCCTTCACTATCTGCTACTCCACCAATCTTAGTGTCATCTGCAAACTTGCTACTCAGACCATCTATACCTTCCTCCAGATCATTTTTGTATATCACAAACGACAGTGGTCCCAACACGAATCCCTGTGGAACACCACTGGTCACAGTTCTCCATTTTGAGAAACTCCCTTCCACTACAACCCTCAGTCTCCTGTTGCCTAGTCAGTACACCCTGGACCCCATGCGACTTCACTTTCTCCATCAGCCTACCATGGGGAACCTTATCAAACACCTTACTGAAGTCCATGTATATGACATCTACAGCCCTTCCCTCATCTATCAACTTTGTAACTTCCTCAAAGAGTTCTATCAAGTTGGTAAGACATGACCTTCCCTGCACAAAACCATGCTGCCTATCACTAATAAGCCCATTTTCTTCCAAATGTAAATAGACCCTATCCCTCAGTATCTTCTCCAGCAGCTTCCCCACCACTGACGTCAGGCTTACCGGTCTATAATTACCTGGATTATCCTTGCTACCCTTCTTAAACAAGGGGACAACATTAGCAATTCTCCACTCCTCCGGGACCTCACCCATGCTCAAGGATGCTCCGAAGATATCTGTTAAGGCCCCAGCTATTTTCTCTCTCAGTTCTCTCTGTAACCTGGGATAGATCCCATCCGGACCTGGGGATTTGTCCACCCTAATGCCTTTTAGGATACCCAACACTCCCTCCCCGCACAACCACCCACCATGCTGACTTGACCTAGAGTAATCAAACATCTATCCCTAAGCTCAACATCCGTCATGTCCCACTCCTCAGTGAATACCAATGCAAAGTACTCGTTAAGAATTTCACTCATTTTCTCTGACTTCTCGCATAACTTCCCTCTTCTGTCCTTGAGTGGGCCAACCCTTTCTCTCGTTACCCTTTTGCTCCTTATGTATGAATAAAGGCTTTGGGATTTTCCTTAACCCTGTTTGCTACAGATATTTCATGACCCCTTTTAGCCCTCTTAATTCCTCATTTCAGATTGGTCCTACTTTCCTGATATTCTTCCAAAGCTTCGTCTGTTTTCAGTCACCTAGACTTTATGTATGCTTCCTTTTTCCTCTTTGCTAGTCTCATAATTTCACCTGTCATGGTTCCCTAATCTTGCCCTTTCTATCCCTCATTTTCACAGGGACATGTCTGTCCTGCACTCTAATCAACCTCTCTTTAAAAGCCTCCCACATATCAAATGTGGATTTACCCTCAAATAGCTGCAACCAATCCATATTCCCCAGCTCCTGCCAAATTTTGCTATAGTTGGCCTTCCCCCAGTTCAGCACTCTTCCTTTAGGACCACTCTCGTCTTTGTCCATCAGTATTCTAAAACTTACAGAATTGTGATCACTATTCCCAAAGTAATCCCCTACTGAAACTTCAATCACCTGGCCGGGCTCATTCCCCAACACCAGGTCCAGTATGGTCCCTTCCCGAGTTGGGCTATTTACATACTGCTCTATAAAACCCTCCTGGATGCTCCTTGCAAATTCTGCTCCATCCAAACCCCTAACACTGAGTGAATCCCAGTCAATGTTGGGAAAATTAAAATCTCCCATCACCACCACCCTGTTGCTTCTACATCTTTCCATAATCTGTCTACATATTTGTACCTCTATCTCACACTCGCTGTTGGGAGGCCTGTAGTACAACCCCAACATTGTTACCGCACCTTTCCTATTTCTGAGCTCTGCCCATATTGCCTCACTGCTTGAGTCCTCCGTAGTGCCCTCCTTCAGCACAACTGTGATATCCTCTTTGACCAGTAATGCAACTCCTCCACCCCTTTTACCTCCCTCTCTATCCCACCTGAAGCATCTATATCCTGGGATATTTAGTTGCCGATCTTGCCCTTCCCTCAACCAAGTCTCAGTAATAGCAATAACATCATACTCCCAGGTACTAATCCAAGCCCGAAGTTCACCTGCCTTACCTATTACACTTCTCACATTAAAACAAATGCACCTCAGACCACCTGTCCCTTACGTTCGTCATCTGCTCTCTGCCTACTCTTCCCCTTAATCACACTGACTTCATTATCTGGTTCCTTACTATCTACTAACCTCCTCATTTGGTTCCCATTCCCCTGCCACATTAGGTTAAATCCTACCCAACAGCGTTAGCAAAAGCACCCCCTAGGACATTGGTTCCAGTCCTGCCCAGGTGTAGACCGTCCGATTTGTCATCGTCCCACCTCCCCCAGAACCAGTCCCAATGTCCCAAAAATCTGAACCTTTCCCTCTTGCACCATTTCTCAAGCCACTCATTTATCCTGCCTATTCTTTCATTTCTACTCTGACTAGTACGTGGCACTGGTAGCAATCCTGAGATTACTACCTCTGAGGTCCTACTTTTTAAACTTGGCTCCTGACTCCCTAAATTCTGCTTGTAGGACCTCATCCCATCTTTTACCTATATCATTGGTGCCTATATGCACCACAACAGCTGGCTGTTCACCCTCCCGCTTCAGAATGTCCTGCAGTCGATCTGAGA
>NC_063340.1:31193687-31231447 GCF_021869965.1 Rhincodon typus | reverse complement strand
ACAGCAGGCCAAGCAGCATCAGAGGAGCAGGAAAGCTGAGGTTTGGGCCTAGACCTTTCTTCAGAAAATTCTAGGCCCGAAACGTCAGATTTCCTGCTCCTCTGATGCTGCTTGGCCTGCTGTGTTCATCCAGCTCTGCACCCTGTTATATCAGATTCTCCAGCATCTGCAGTGTTCCTACTATCTCTGATACCGTTCGGGAGTCTCGTTTTCGACCACAGAACCGCCTATCTACTCCCCTTACAATCGAATCCGCTATGACTATAGCCCTTCCATTCTTTTTCCCGCCCTTCTATACAACAGAGCCAGCCACAGTGCCATGAACCTGGCTACTGCTGCCTTCCTCTGGTGAGCCATCTCCCCCAACAGTATCCAAAAAGGTATACCTGTTTTGGAGGGAGATGACCGCAGGGGACACCTGCACTGCCTTCCTGCTTTTTCTCTGCCTTTTGGTCACCCATTCCCTTTCTCCCTCAGCAATCCTAATCTGCGGTGTGAACAATTTGCTGAACGTGCTATCCACGACTTCCTCAGCATCGCGACGTGTTTTGGGGCGTACTTTAGCTTCCTGTTGTTTGTGTGATGGGCATCGTTGGATCCAGCTGTTCGGGTATCCGTTGCCTCTAAATACTTGGAGATATTCTTCTTCTTTTTGGCGTAGTTCTGGGTTGCTGCAATGTGTTGTGGTTCACTTGAATAGTGTTTTTGCGCAACTCCATTTTATGGGTGTTGGGGTGGTTACTGTTGAAATTTTGGTCTTGATTCCGTGTCTGGCCTTTGTGTATACCCTGGTCAGAAACAGAGACAAGCACGGGAATTCCTACAGGCCTGTTTCTCCATCAAGAAGGCCATCAATAAACACACAGAATTAGACCCTAAATATACACCACTGCAAAAACAGAAATGAGGTATTCAACTCCAACAGTAAATGGGGAAAATACAACAATGCTTCATCAGAGGTTGCACTGATGAAGTTACCCAGCAGGATAATGAAATGTCTGCAAACTAATGAACCAGCTTGGTCAACGAACCAACCACAGCACTTTTTTCTGAACTGTTTCTTCATCTTCGGCTGCTTTTGGTAGTTTTTGATTGACAATGAGGAACGGTTGAGCCAGTGGTCTGGCCAGTAGTCATCTGCACTGGTCGTTGCTTTGGCAATGAAGTCAGTCTCGTGCCAGTACTTTTGCTTGTGGATACCTCTAAGAAGTCTTAAACTTGTCTTTTTGGCAGAACAGTGTTGGTGATGACCAGCTGGTAGTCCACACGTACTGGTGAGCAGGAGAATTCTGTTGGAGCTGGAATTCCTCACTCCTTTTTTTTTTCCTCTGGTCCTTTCCCAAATTGAGCATCCTGTCCAGCTCTGGTACTGAAGTCCCCAAGAATGATGATTTTATCTAATTACGGTAGAGAGATCATTTATCAAGGTTATTCAAAGCAGGATAGTAAGGAAGATATTACATTTACAGAACTGTGGTGGGGCCAAGTAGTGCTGAATGAACCCAATGTCACGGTTGAGGCCGTCTTCATGGGCACAGCACTTGGCTGTTGGTTTCTGCTCAGTGATTCTGCGTTGTGTATCTCGAAAGCCGCCTTGAACGCTTACCTGAAATTGGAGGCTCAATGTCCTTTGACCACTGAAGTGCTCCTTGACTGGGAAGTAACATTCCTGTCTGGCAATTTGTTGCGCGGTGTCCATTCATTTGTTGTTGTAGCGTCTGCTTGGATTCACCAATATACCATGCCATGTGGCCTCTGATCTTCAGTTAAGTGTCCTGCAAGGCGGTAGCCTTCAAGACACATGAAAACACAGAATCACCGAGCAGAAACTGATTGCCAAGTTGTGTACCCGTGAAGATAGCCTCAACTGTGATCTTGTGTTCATGTCGCGCCACGTGACCCCACCACACTGTGTTCTGTATCTGTAAAATCTTCCTTACTGTTTTGGCATCATCACCTTGATAAATTCTTATGATCTCTCTACCTTAATTAGTTTGTACAGTTTTGGATTGCTTATTACTTTGGTTAGATCCTCTTATGCCTATCGTGTTATTCCAGTCATTTGGTTTGTCTCCAGCATCACCTTGTTTTTAATTTCTTGTAATTATCTCTCTACCTCATTTAATCGGATTATGGGTCATCCCTTCATTTATTATTCATCTGTTGACACTTTACTCGCACTGTCTAACAATTTTTTGATCACCTGCAGAGACTTGCTATTCAACACTCCACTCACACCATTTATGAACTTTTGATCTCTCTGCCTACAAATTCTGTGTCCGTGTGCTTCTCCCTCACTTCACCTGAAGAAGGGGCTACACTCTGAAAGCTTGTGATTTCAAATAAACCTATTTGACTATAACCTGGTGCCATCTAATTTCTGACGTTCTGAGTAGCATTGAACCTTTTAACTTCCATCCACCATATATCATGCATGAATTTTAATGCTTTTCCCTTTCTTTGCTGCTGACATCCAGGTTTCTTCCCTAATTTCTTCACACACTGCATGTCATTTGTGTGTAAAGTACTTCACAGGTAACTTGGTGACTAGAATTAAATCAACCTTCATGGGAAATCATAGAACAGGCTCATTATTGTGCTCTATTGACTTGCATTTGAATTGAACAGAATAGAATCCTTGCTGTGTGGAAGCAGGTCATTTGGCCCATTGAGTCCACACCAACCCTCTGAAGAGCATTCCACCCAATCCCACACTATACTCTTTCCCTGCATTTCCCACCCTAGACACTATGGGCAATTTAATATAGCCAACCCATCTGACCTGCCCACCTTTGGACTGTGGGAGGAAACCGGAGCACCGGAAACCCATGTAGACATGGGGAGTATGTGCAAACTTCATACAGACAGTCGTGTGAGGCTAGAATGGAACCCATTCCCTGGCGCTATGAGGCAGCAGTGCTAACCACTGAGCACTGTGCCAACCTATTTAACACGGTACTGCTGGGCCATTAAAATCAACTCACACCTCTGAAGTTGTGCTCCCTGTAGGGGTGTTACTCCCCCGTTTTGAACCAAATATGACCATAAGGGCTTGATAGCCAGTGACAAAGCAGTGGGAAGTGCATTTTGATATTTGTGGAATCTTAAAAACACCACATGCTTGCTAATTGCTCTTTCTCAATTTGACTCTGTTCAAGAATGTGAAGCTACAGGCTTCTCCATGATCTGAAAAACAGTACCTAACTCCTGTGGTGAAATATCACTTGCCATAACCATTTTTCCACCCTTAGGATCCAAATAGGTGGGAACAGTTCACTTCAAATGCACTCTGACACTCCACTGACCGCTTCCACTCCATACTATCTTTTGTGCTGTTAATGTAGTGAAGCAAGTGTATTAACTAACTCTGAGATGAACTTGAAAAGCACGCAATGATCCCTTTTGAATATTCCAAGTTCATCTTTGTACATTGTTTTACACTCAAAATCCCCCAATCCTCTCTGCCTTCACCATCTCTTTGGTGACCCAGGTCTATTGCATTTGAAACCAGGAAGCAGCAGTAGTTCTTTTCAGTTTTGACTATGCAAGAATGACGTCAATTTTGAATTTAGTTCAATGTTACAAAGTGCACTTTATGTTAATGCTCACCTAAGTGTCATCCATGAAGTAACGCACACTTTTTATCTTTCTTAATCCCTGGAACACTGGGAGCACAAGACACCCCAAATGGTAACCCTTCATATTGATAGAACCCTTTTGTGTGTGCAAATGATGAGCAGTTCTGTGCTCATCAGTGGTTCTAATTGCAAATATGCATTTGACACCTCTTGATTAGCAACTTTCCAAGGGTTAAATTTGTAAATTTTCACTCGTTGACAATGGGTAAGTGTCATTCATGATCATCTTCATTCACTGTTTATTATCACCACAAATCTGAACAGACTTGTCTGCGTTTTGAACTGCCATGATATAGAGTCAGAGTCATACAGCACAGAAACGGACCCTTCGGTTCAACTCACCACGCTGACCAGGCATCCCAATCTAACCGAGTCCCATTTGCCAGTATTTGGTCCATATCCTTCTAAACCCTTCCTATTCGTATACCCAATCCAGATGCCTTTTAAATGTTTGTGTTGTATCTGCCTCTGCCACTTCCTTTAGCAGCTCATTCCATACATGCACCACCCTTGGGATGAAAAAGTTTTTCCTCCGATCACTTTAAATCTTTTCTCCCTCACCTTCAACCTGTGCCCTCTAGTTTTGGCTTCTCGTTTCCACCCCTCTAGAAAAAGACCTTAGCTTTTCACCCTTTCCATGCCCCTCATGATTTTAAAAACCCTTGATAAGATCATGCCCTCAGCTTTCAATGCTCCAGGGGGAAAATTCCCAGCCTTTTCCTATAACTGAAACCCTCCAACCCCGGCAATATTCTTGTAAATCTTTCCTGAACCCCCTTGAGTTTAACAACAACCTTCCTATAGAAGGGCAACCAGAATTGTACACTGTTTACTAAAAGTGGCCTCGCCAATGACCTGTACAGGTGCAATGTGTCATCCCAATTCATAGACTCAACGCTCTGACCAATGAAGGCAAGCGTGCCAATGCTGCCTTCTCTGCACTGCCCACCTGCAACTCCACGCTCAAGGAACTAATCACCTGCATCCCGCGATCTCTTTGTTCGGCAACACTCCCTAGGGCCGTACCATTAATGGTAAAATCCTTCCCTGCTTTGCCTTACCAAAATGCAACACTTCACAATTATCTAAATTAAACTCTATCTACCACTCTGCGACCCATTGGCCTGTCTGATCCATGTCCTGTAGTACTGAGATAATCTCCTTAACTGTCCATTACACCACCTATTTTGATGCCATATGCAAACTTACTAACCATACCTCCTATATTAACATCCAAATTATTTATATAAATGACAAAGCAATGACCCAGCACCGATCCTTGTGGCACACTGCTGGTCACAGGCCTCCAGACTGAAAAGCAACCCTCCACCATTGCCCTCTGTCTCCTACCTTCAAGCCAATTTTGTATCCAATTGGCAAGCTCCCTCTGCATCCCATGTGATCCAACCTTTATTAACCAGTCTACCATGCAGAACCTTGTTGAATGCTTTACTGCAGGCCATATAGACAGCATTTACTGCTCTGCCTTCATCAATCCTCTGCCACTTCTTCAAAAAGACAGTGTCTCCCGAACTTGATTCCCACGCACAAAGCCATGCTGACTATCCCTAATCAGTCCTTGGCTTCCCAAATGCATGTAAATCCTGTCCCTCAGTATCACCTCCAACAATTGACCCACCAGTGATGTAAGACTCACTGGTCTATAGTTCCCTGGCTTTTTCTTACAGCCTTTGTTAATGTGGTGGCATTATTTAAATATCTCCAGTCTTCTGGTACCTCGCCCATGGCCCCTATGACGGCAAAGGGCCCAGTAATCTCTTCTGTAGCTTCCCACAAAGTTCTGGGATATACCTTATCAGGGCCTAGAGATTTATCCACGTTTACGTAGTAAGACATCCAGCAGCACCTCCTTTGTTATATGAACACTTTTCAAGACAGCACTATTTATTTCCCCAAGTTCCTTAGCTTCCATGTCCTTCTCCATAGTAAATACTGATGCGAAATATTCATTTAGTATCTCGCCCATCTCCAATTTGATCTTTAAGCAGCCCAATTGTTCCTTTGCCCTTAAAGTACTTATAGAATCTCTTTGGATTCTTCTTAACTCGATTTGACAAAGCCTTTTCACATCCCTTTTTTTTGCCTTCCTGATGTTTCCCTCCAGGGTAATCCTACTGCCAATCTACTCCTCTAGGGATTCACTTAATCCCAGTTGTCTGTACCTGACATGTGCCTCCTTTTCTCTTGACATCAATTTCTGTAGTCATCTAACATTCCCTACACCTACCAACCTTGTCTTTCGCACTTACCAGAATATACTATCTCTAGATTCTTGTTTATCTCATTTTTAAAGGCCTCCCACTTCCCAACCATCCCTTAATCAATTTTTGAAAGTACCTGTCTAATCCTGTCAAAATTGGCCTTACTCCAATTTAAACTTTTTAATAGTTCTATCCTTTTTCCATAAATATTTTAAAACTAATAGAATTATGATCACTGGCCCCAAAGTACTTCCTCACTGACACTGTAATCAATTGCCCTGCCTTATTCCTCCAGAGAAGGTAGAATTTTGCTCTTTCTCCAATAATGTTTTGTTGTGTGCACTTAACAAACTTCCCCTCCCTTCCCTGTCGGACAGTCCCTGGAAAGTTAAAATCCCTACCATTACAGCTGTATTATTTCTACAGATGTCTGAGATCATAGAATCCCTACAGTGTGGAAACAGGCCCTTCTGTCCAAGTCTACACCGACCCATCGCAATATAACCCACCTAGCCTGCACATCTTTGAACTGTGGGAGGAAACTGGAGCACTCGGAGGAAACCCATGCAGACACTGGGAGAATGTGCAAACTCCACGTAGACAGTCGCCCGATGGTGGAATCGAACCCAGGTCCCTGGCACTGAGAGGCAGCAGTGCTAACCACTGTGCCACCCTACATATCTCCTTACGTATTTGCCTCTCAATTTCCTGCTGACTACTGGAGGGGCCTATAATACAATCCTAACCAGGGGATCATCCCTTTCTTATTTCTGGCAGCCCATTTACTGCTCTTCACCTTTTTAATAGCCCCTGTTTTGTTAAAAATCTAATCGCACTTCTAATTGTGTATAAAGCAATGGCCTAACCCTGTACTTTGCTCTTTATCCTCACTTTAGCCTTAAGATGCCTAGTTTTAACATTGGGCTTTCCTGTTTACAGATCACTTTGTACTCACTCTCAGCACTTCATGCAGATCCCTATATACTATAAACAACTCAGCCCAGTATATATTTTCTTATGGAATTGGATTTTGTTGCCACTTCCTGTTGCCAATGATAAGTAATTGAATGTGTTATATTGCACTGTAATACAAATTCCACATAACACTGGATAGGAATACCCAATTTGTTTCACAGTCAGAAATCACACAACACCAGGTTATCGTCCAACAGGTTTACTTGAAAATGCAAGCTTTCAGAGTCTTACTCCTTCAGGTGTTAGTGAGAGAGGTAGTATCAAACACAGAATTTAGAATTTATAAGTAAAAAAAATCAAAAGGTTGCATCACTGATGAGGATGTACTAAATAAACCTAAGATGCTGTTAAATCTTCAATCAGTTAGAAGGTTTTAATTGACTAATATTTATGTAAATCCATGAAGTCCTTTGAAGTCACTGCCCTGAGAGAAAGAAAGGTTTTATCAGTGTAAAGAGGTGACATTTTAAGTCAGACAATGCATGTTAGGTGTGAGGCTTGGTTAGAATCTGTATGTGTTTTGGTTTGGAGTTAGGCTGGTTTTATTTCTGAAGTAGGAATTTATAAAATGCCGTATTGACTGACTGTTGATAAATTGTGTGCTTTTTGAGCAAAATAGAATGTATCCGCAAATACCAAATCACCCCATAGATTTGCATGTGCGAGATAGTGAGGAAGAGTGTGTGTGTGTGTGTGTGTGCGCGCGCAGTGTGGTGGGGTCACCTGTAGTGTGACATTAACACCAGGGAGGGAGCATCCCTGTCTGGCAATTATTGCACCGTGTCCATTCATCCATTGTCATAGCACGTGCATGGTTTTGCCAAATATGCCTCGGGGCATCCTTGTCTGCAGCATATGAGATGGACAATGTTGGCCGAGGCATGTGAGTATCTGCTGTGTTTGTGGTGGATGCTGTTCCCACATGTGATGGCACACTCCATGTCGAAGATCTGACATGGCTTGCAGAGGTTGCTATGATAGGATTGTACAGTGTCGTGGTCAATGTTGTCCAGAGGACTGGGTAGTTTGCTGCAGACAACGGTTTGTTTAAGGTTTGGTGGTTGTTTGGAGGCATGGGGAAGATCTTGGCAAGGTGCTCGTCGTTGATAATGTGTCGAAGGCTGCCAAGAACATGGCATAGTTTCTCCTTCCCAAGAAATACTGGGCGACGAAGGGTACCCTATCGGATGTATCCTGTGTCTGTCTTCTGAGGAGGTTATTATAGTTTTTTGCTGTGGCATGTCAGAACCGGCGATCAATGAGTTGAGCATTGTATCCTGTTCCTAATGAGGGCGTCCTTCAACACCTTCAGGTGTCTGCCTCATTCCTCCACATCGGAGCAGATCCTGTGTAGTGCAGGGCTTGTCTATAGGGGATGGTTATTTTAATATGTTTGGGGTGGAAGCTAGAGAAATGCAGCATTGTGAGGTTATCCGTGGGCTTGCGGTAGAGTGAGGTACAGAGGTCTCCATCCTTGATGGAGATGCATGTGTCCAAGAATGAGACTGATTCTAAAGAGTAGACCATGGTAAGTCCAATGGTGAGATGAAACTTGTTGATATCACTATGTAGTTGTTTAAGTGATTCCTTGCCAGGGGTCCAAAGGAAGAAAATGTCGTCAATTTTTCTGGTGTATAGCGTTCAGAGGTTCTACGCAGCAAAGAACTCTTATTTGAACCTGTGCATGAAAATGTTGGCATATTGGAGAGGAAATCTAGTTCCCGTGGCTGTTCCATATGTCTGGATGGAGAACTGGTTGTCGAAGATGAAGACGATCTGGTCAAGGGCGAAGCAGATGAGTTGTAGGGTGGCGTCTGGAAATTGGCAGTTGGTGTGGTATTGAGTACTGAAGCTGGTGCAGCGATGCCATCATCATGGGGGATGCTGGTGTAGAATGCCAAAACGTCCATTGTGATCAGGAGTGTTCCGGGTTTGACTGATGCGTGAGTGCTGAGTTTCTGTAAGAAATCCATAATGTCACGACAGAAGATGGAGGCTTTACACCAGCTTTGTGCAAGGGAATGAGACTTGGGAGTTACTTGTTCTTTGCAGAAGCAACACAAGCAGCAACATTCAATGATGAAATCAAGTTGTGAATGTCTGAATTTCATTTCTACTCTGTATACTGGAATCCTATCATAGGAATAGGAGTAGGTCCTTCAGCCCCCTCGAGATTCTTACTGATCTGTGATTTAATTCCATATATCTGCCTCTGAGCCATATCCCTTGATATCTTTGATTAACAAAAAATAATTAATCTTAGATTTAAAATTAATGACTGATCTAGCATCAACTGTCATTTGCAGAAGAGTTCCAAGCTTCTAACTCTTTGCATAGAAGTGCTTCTAACATCTGTCCTGAATAGTGCCCTAATTCTCAGAATGTGACCCTTTGAATCTAGAATCTGCAACCAGTGAAAATATTTAATCTTTATCTACTGTCTTTTCCTGTTACTATTTTGAAGACTTTGATCAGATCACTGCCTAACCTCTAAATTCTAGAAAAAAAAATTTAATTTACATAATCTGTCCTCAGACTTACCTTTCAAGAATGGACTTCAGGGGTTATCATTCTTGAAAGCCTACATTGAATTCCTTCCAAGGCCAATATACCTTTCTAAGCTACAGGATACCCAGGTCTGCTGTCAAAACTCCCAGTGGGGCCTAACAAGGGTTTTGTATAGCTGCAGTATGACGTCTGCATCTTCATACTCCAGTTCCATTAACCATTTTGATTATTTTGTATGTGTTCATGACATTTTAAAGATCTATGCCTGTGAATCCCCGAGTTTCTTTTGGCATCCACTGTATTTAACTCAATGTCATCTTGAAAGTACCCCTTGTATCCCTCTAGTCCAAAATGGAGAAACTCTCACTTTCTTTGAACTCCATCTGCCACAGTTTTGCCCATTCACCTAGTCTATCCATATCTCTTTTGTCATCTTGATATCATGTACATTCTGCAATACTGCCTAACTTTGTCACTTTATTCCATTATTTTCATCTTTATATGTGCTGGTTTTCTTGTTCTGAGACCAACTTTTCATCTTCCTCTTCGATAACTAACTTCTGTTTCCACATCTGCCAACTGAGCATTTGAGAATATCCTGAACTAGCTTTAGATCTTTCATGATCTTCGTGGCTGCAACGTAGAGCCTTACCACAACTTGGAGTGTCACTGTTTCCAATTCCTGCTCACCATCTGGATCTTACAATAAGGCCATTTTAGATGGTTGATGCCCACCAATGGGAATGGTAGCATCTACATTTCTGACTTTGAAACTGAGCTTGACTGACAAGTCCTGAATCTTGTGACATCCAGTGGATCACCCCTGCTGGCTCAAGAAAATTACTTCCTTGAAATTTGCAACTATCCTTTCTGCCATTTACATGATTGTGGTCTCAACATTGAGCCTTTTTCCATGTCAGATCATTTTGGTCAAAATCTTGGTCTGCAGTTGGTTCTTTAAACCTCCTATAGACTTTCTTTTAAAAGTCACTTAATTTAAATGGTGCCCACAGTGCCAAGAGTTTCTTTTAAATCAGGGATATAATCTGCAACAGTATTTCTTGGCAGCTGCTTCCTTTAATGGACTATAAGAATCCTCCGTGAAATGTTATTGTTAATCATGATGAATCCAGAATTTTATTAACTTCAGCATATTCCATTGTACTGGGATTTTGTGGACAACATGTCTGCTGGAAAAATTGAATCCCATCTTGGTCAGGAAAAATTTGCTTCCTCCTCTCCTCTCCTATTTGTTGACACAACCCTGCATGTCCCATGGCTAATCCTCCTAACCTGCATATCCCTTGAGACTGAGGCAATTTAGTATGTCAATCAACCTGACCTGCACATCTTTGAATTGAGAGAGGAAACGGGAGGCGCCTGGTGGAAACCTGCGCAGACGTGGGGAGAGCGTGCAAATTCCTCACGGATGGTCATCCAAGATTTGAATCAAACCTGGGTCCCTGGTGCTGAGGCAGCAGTGCTAAACACTGTGCTGCCAAATATGTTTTCGCTGCCATTTTTTTCATTGTGTACGGTGTTGAACCACTGTGTATACCTGAATATGAAGTTCATACAGAACATTCTCTCAAGTTAATCAAAATTCCTTTACATAACATAAATTTAAGAAGTTACAGAAAGTGTCAAAATGTTTCTTCCCTTTTTTATTTCCAAGAGCCAATATTATTAACCAACCTGTGATACTTTTATCAAATGCTTGCTTAAAATTCATAAATCAAATCCATTACATTCCCTTCTGGTCTTGGTATGGGGTTTCAATGGGACAGGGTGGTGTTGATATACACTGGACGTGTTTAATTCTATTTTGACGTTGCTCAACATCTGCCTCCAAACCACACAAATTAAGCATCAGGTTATGCGACATCAAACAATGTTAAAATTGCTGTGCCATTGATTGTGGATGACATCCTTCTTATCAAAGAGTGAGTATCATTGTGGATGCCAATGATAATAACATCCAGAGTAGCCAGATGTATTGAAAGATTTTTTTTTTGTAATTGTAGTGCTGCTAATATATTGAATTATTTATATTGCAAGAAAGTGGCTCTACATCTATGTTTTAAGCATGATTAAATATAGACCATTACATTAGAGATATGAATATGTATTCTTGTAGCCATGTACATGGACCTTATTTCAATCTACATATTGTTTCTATGCCAAGCGTTTGTTTTGTTTTAAAAGCCTGGCCTTTTCTCCTTTTCAATCTTACACCATGTGGTGTAAGGGGAGGCCCTTTTGCCAGAGCTGGCAACTTTTATAATGAAAGAGGCTGTATCCGAAGGATGAAAACAGCTGTAGTACATGGCTGTTTTTCAAATCAGAGGATTACCTTTTGAAGACTGATCAACATTTTAATTTTGAATCTGTTGAGACTCTTTTTTCCATTGAACCTTAGATTACAAAGAGATGGGATATAAAATATTCCAGGCAGCAAGACACAGCCACTCCATCTTCAGTTAGCTTAATGAAGACATTCCTCTGCCAAACTTTAGTTATTCCCTGATTGAGGGGTTGCTCCCAGTTTGCCTACATAAAACAGAGTGCAATATTAACATTTATTAAAGGAGTCTGTTATTAAAGGTGCTGTTATTGGCTGTCTCTCATCTAACATCTTTGCTTCAAAATTGGTTGATCCCATTTAATCAGGTTCCAAATGAAATAATTCGAGAGAGGCCGGTATCCTGTCACCCATTTATTTAGATGTGTATTGTACTTTGACACTGGTCTGGATTCCTCCGAGCCAGCTCTGAGTGAACAGAACCTGACACTTCTGTTAACAGGACCAGGTTAACAGCCCCAATCAGGGAACTCCTATTCTGAGGTTCACCTGACTGACTTTGTTACAATCACTTCTTCAACATCGACTCTTAAACTCCAAGTTTCAATTGTGAACTTCTGTTCTTATCCTATATTTTCCTGTCTCATGGAGAGCTCAAAGCTGAATATAATGTGCAGTTTGAAAAGAGTTTTGTGAATAACTCAATTAGTCTGCAGGTTTTAAGTTGATGTTTTATACACGTTTTTCTTATACAGGTTGTTAAAACTGTTGGCCTACGCGAGATCTGGTATTTTGGACTCCAATATACAGACAACAAAGGATACCCAAACTGGTTAAAGCTTGAGAAAAAGGTAGATGCACTTTGAGACTTGATTATGATCAAAGCAGTTTTTTATATTTCAGACAAGGGATCCTACAATGTAATTTACATGTTCATTTTCTTTTCTCAAGATGGCAGGGATAAAAGTAGCTTATTCAAAAATACCCTCCCACGTCCCCCATCAAAGTAGCATGTGACTTGATGCTCTTTTACAGGATGTTACAATTTACACTCATTACAAAGTATGATATTGGCTTTTGCATATCAAGGAGTGGTTGTCATTATGAATGTGGATTTGGCGGTCCAGAGTACCAGATGTAATGAAAGTTTATGTATTTGCAGTACTGACGATTAACTGAATTATGCAACTTGAAAGAAGCTGGTTCCTTGCTTTTTATATTTTAGCATAGAAAACAAGAGGGAAAGCTTGTTCATTACTCCAACTTCCAGTTTTTAAAATATTTGTCAAAATTCTTGACGTAGAACATAGAACATTACAGCGCAGTACAGGCCCTTCGGCCCTCTGTTGCGCCAACCTGTGAAACCAATCTGAAGCCTATCTAACCTAAACTATTCCATTATCATCCATATGTTTATCCAATGACGATTCCATGCCCTTACTACTCTGAGTAAAGAACCTACCTCTGACATCTGTCCTATATCTATCACCCCTCAATTTAAAGCTATGTCCCCTTGTGCTAGCCATCACCATCCGAGGAAAAAGGCTCCCACTGTCCACCCTATCTAATCCTCTGATCATCTTGTATGTCTCTATCAAGTCACCTCTTAACCTTCTCTCTAACGAAAACAGCCTCAAGTCCCTCAGCCTTTCCTCATAAGACCTTCCCTCCATACCAGGCAACATCCTGGTAAATCTCCTCTGCACCCTTTCCAATGCTTCCACATCCTTCCTATAATGCGGCGACCAGAACTGTACGCAATACTCCAAGTGCGGCCGCACCAGAGTTTTTTGTACAGCTGCAACATGACCTCGTGGCTCCAAAACTCTCTCCCTCTACCAATAAAACTTAATATACCATACGCCGCCTTAATAACGTTATCAACCTGGGTGGCAACTTTCAATGATCGATGCACATGGACACCGAGATCTCTCTGCTCATCCACACTACCAAGAATCTTACCATTAGCCCAGTACTCTGTATTCCTGTTACTCTTTCCAAAGTGAAACACCTCACACACTTTTCCGCATTAAACTCCATTTGCCACCTCTCAGCCCAGCTCTGCAGCTTATCTATGTCCCTCTGTAACCCGCAAGATCCTTCTGCGCTATCCACAACTTCACTGACTTTGGTGTCATCCGCAAATTTACTAACCCATCCTTTTACGCCCTCATGCAGGTCATTTATAAAAATGACAAACAGCAGTGGCCCCAAAACAGATCCTTGAGGTACACCACTAGTAACTGAACTCCAGGATGAACATTTCCCATCAACCACCACCCTCTGTCTTCTTACAGCTAGCCAATTTCTGATCCAAACCGCTAAATCACCCTCAATCCCATACCTCCGTATTTTCTGCAATAGCCTACCATGGGGAACCTTATCAAACGCTTTACTGAAATCCATATACACCACATCAACCGATGTACCCTCATCCACTTGTTTGGTCACCTTCTCAAAGAACTCAATAAGGTTTGTGAGGCACGACCTACCCTTCACAAAACCGTGTTGACTATCCCTAATCAAATTATTCCTTTCTAGATGATTATAAATCCTATCTCTTATAATCCTTTCCAACACTTTACCCACAACCGAAGTAAGGCTCACTGGTCTAAATTACCAGGGTTGTCTCTACTCCCCTTGAACCAGGAGACAACATTTGCTAGTCTCCAGTCTTCTGGCCCTATTCCTGAAGACAATGACGACATAAAGATCAAAGCCAAAGGCTCTGCAATCTCCTCTCTAGCTTCCCAGAGAATCCTAGGATAAATCCCATCCAGCCCAGGGGACTTATCTATTTTCACACCTTCCAGAATTGCTAACACCTCCTCCTTATGAACCTCAATCCCGTCTAGTCTAATAGCCTGTATCTCAGTATTCTCCTGGACAACATTGTCTTTTGCGCTTTAGTTTAATTCTTCTAAAGCATAGTTGCTGATTGAGGGCTATAACCATGGAGATCTTACACTGAAGAACACAGTCATTCATCCAATTCTATGCACACTAGCTTGTTGCTAGAATAATCTAACAATAATCATAGCCTGCTACCCCTGTATTATCATAATTCTGCGACAATTGTTTCCTGTGGCGAGTGCTTCATACTCTAACAGAGCTCTGCTACTCTTCATAGATTGCAGTAAAGAAGCTAATTGTTTAGCTTGAGACAGTAAGAACTGCTGATGCTGGAGTCCGAGATCACATTTTGGAGCTGGAGGAGCACAGCAGGCCAGGCAGCATCAAAGGAGCAGGAAAGTTGACGTTTCGGTTCGTTTCAGAATCTTGCTCCTCGATGTGGCCTGGCCTGCTGTGCTCCTCCAGCTCCACGCTGTGTTATCTCTAATTATTTAGCCTGTTGTTTCTGTGCCAGCACTTTGAAAGATCTGTCCACTTAGTCCCACTTCTGCAATATTCTCAACCTTGGTAAATTTTTCTCCCATTGAAGTATTTATCCAGTTCTTGAATCTGCTTCCACTGCTCCTTTCAGTGCATTTTAGATCATAGGTCATTGTTTAAAGAAAGTATCTCATGTCAGAGTCCTCTAAACTGTCACACGGCACTAGGACTTTACTGTCATGCATCATGCATCTTGGGTTAATTGCATTCTTTAATTAAAATGCTTAAAAGGAGTTAAAATTGTGTTAACCACTTTGTTTAAAGATCAAAATACTACTTTTAGAACATAGAACAGTACAGCACAATACAGGCCCTTCGGCCCACGATGTTGTGCCGAACTTTTACCCTAAACCTAAGGTCTATCTAACCTCCACCGCTACCTTATACTATCATCCGTATGCCTATCTAATAGCCGCTTAAATGCCCCTAATGAAGCCGACTCCACTACCCTCTCCGGCAATGCATTCCACGCCCCTACCACTCTCTAGTAAAGAACCTGCCTCTGACGTCTCCCCGATATCTACCTCCTTTCACTTTAAAACTATGTCCCCTCGTAAAAGCTACCTCCACCCTAGGAAAAAGTCTCTGACTGTCTACTCTATCTATACCTCTATCAAGTCACCTCTCATCCTTCGTCGTTCTAAAGAGAAAAGCCCTAGCGCGCTCAACCTTTCCTCGTAAGGCCGTCCCTCCATTCCAGGCAACATCCTGGTAAATCTCCTCTGCACCTTTTTCTAATGCTTCCACATGTTTCCTGTAATGAGGTGACCAGAACTGGACACACTACTCCAGATGTGGCTGAACCAGGCTTTTGTATAGCTGGAGCGTAACTTCACGGTTCTTGAACTTGATCCCTCTATTAATGAAAGCTAACACACCATAAGCCGCCTTAACAACTCTATCCACCTGGGTGGCAACTCTCAGGGAACTGTGAACATGAACCCCGAGATCCCTCTGCTCCTCCACACTGCCAAGAATCTTTCCATTAACCCTGTATTCTGCTTTCAAATTTGTCCTTCCAAAATGAATCACCTCACACTTTTCAGGGTTAAACTCCATCTGCCACTTCTCAGCCCAGCTCTGCATTCTATCAATGTCCCTTTTGTAACCTAGAACAGCCCTCCGCACTGTCCACAATGTGACCCACCTTCGTATCGTCCGCGAACTTGCTAATCCTCCCTTCCACTCCTTCATCCAAATCATTTACAAAAATCACGGAAGAGGACCCAGAACAGATCCTTGTGGTACACCACTCGTGACTGAGCACCATGTTGAATATTTTCCGTCCACTACCACCCTTAGTCTTCTAAGGGTCAGCCAATTCTGAATCCAATTTGCCACATTTTCCCCTATCCCATGCCTCCTTACCTTCTGCATGAGCCTACCATGGGGAACCTTATCAAACGCCTTACTTAAAATCCATGTATACCACATCCACTGCTCCGCCTTCACGTGTTTGGTCACCTCTTCAAAGAATTCACTAAGGTTTGTGAGGCATGATCTATCCCTCACAAATCCATGCTGACTATCACGAATCCAAGTGATCATAAATTCTATCTCTCGGAGCTCTTTCCAATAATTTGCCCACCACTGACGTAAGACTAACTGGCCTGTAATTTCCAGGGTTATCCCTGTTCCCTTTTTTGAACAAGGGAATGACGTTTGCCTCTTTCCAATCTTCCAGCACTATACCTGTGAACAGTGAGGACGAAAAGATCATCGCCAAAGGCCCTGCGATCTTGTCCCTCGCTTCCCATAGAATCCTTGGATAAATCCCATCAGGTCTGGGGGTCTCCTCTTATCTTCAAGTTCCTCAAAGGTCCTAGCACATCTTCTTTACTAACATCAACCTCCTCTAGCCTACCTGCCTGTTTCACAATGCCCTTCTCCACAACTAGGTCCCTCTCAGTTGTGAATACTGAAGAAAAGTATTCATTTAAGGACCTCTCCTATCTCTTTAGGCTGTGTGCACAAATTCCCTTTACAATCCTTGATCGGCCCTACCCTTTCTCTGGTCATTCTCTTGTTCTGCACATACGTGTAAAAAGCCTTGGAGTTTTCCTTGATTCTATCCGCCAAGGTTTTCTCATGCCCCCTTATAGCTCTCCTAAGCCCTTTCTTCAGCTCCTTCCTGGCCAACTTGTATCCCTCTGGAGCCTTTACCGTTCCTCTTTTCCTAAACCTTACATAAGCCTCCTTCCTTCTCTTAACCAGCCGTTTGACCTCTCTCGAGAACCATGGCTCCCTCACTCGACCGCATCATCTTCTCTGCCTGCTCGGGACAAATATATCGAGCACATGCAGTATACATTCCTTAAACAATCTCCACATTTCTGTGGTGCTGTTCCCTGACAGCATCTGTTCCCAGTTTGTTACCCAGTTCTTGCCGAACCGAATTGTAATTACCCTTCCCCCAATTGTAAACTTTACCCTGCCGTATGTACCTGTCCTTATCCAGGATTACCGTGAAAGAAACAGAGTTATGATCGCTACTGCCAAAATGCTCTCCTACCAACAGGTCTGACACTTGGCCCGGTTCGTTGCCAAGCACCAAATCCAAAGTGGCCTCTCCTTGTGTTGGTCTATCTATCTACTGTGTCAGGAATCCTTCCTGAACACACTGGATAAAATCCACTCCATCTAAACTATTACAACTAAAAAGTTTCCAATCAATATTTGGAAAGTTGAAGTCACCCATGACTTACAACCCTGTGACTTCTGCACCTTTCCAGTATCTGCCTCCCAATCCGCTCCTCTACTTCTCTGCAACTATTAGGGGGTCTGTTTTTAAAAAAAAAACCGAACAAAGTGACTGCTCCTTTCTTGTTCCTGACCTCAACCCAAACTGACTCTGTAGACATATCGTTCTCGAACAGCCTGTCAGTAGCTGCCGTTTTGAACTTTTGTACCGTTTCTGTCAGTAGTTTATAATTTAAACCAATATTCTGTTTAAAACTGCCTGATTAAAAATGCAACTTATCTACTGATGATTTGGTACAGCTGTTCAAAATCTCCCCATAAACTTCATCTGCTGTAAGGAGAATAATGCTTAGCTTTAGTCTCTTCAAACTGGTCTTTGTCATCACTAATACTGTTCTAGTAAATCTCCTCTGGCCCCTTTCTCAGGCCTTGACATCATTCCTAAAATGTGCCTAGAATTGAACACAGCAGACCTCGTTGACCTAAAAGATATTTTTAGAAAGGTTTAGCATAACTTTTTTTTTTGTACACACTGCCTGTATAAAGCCAAGATCCTATGTTTTATGCTACCTTCAAATATTTGTGTGCGTATTCCCCCTCCTCCACACAGACTACTGCAACACCCCCTCTTAAAATTGTATTATTACTTGTTACAGAAATGTATCACCTCATGTTTGTTGCATATCATCCACCTTGCTTCCCCATTCCACCCAGTCAATGGTCTTCTGAAGCTGGTTTCTCATGGCACAAAAATATCTTTATAACCCTGAAGGAAGCTAGTTGACCCATTATGCTTTTGCTACTACTTGGATATCTAAGCAAGACGATTCTTTCAACTCTCTTGAATTTCAGCACATGTTCCTGGATGAATTTTTCGTGATCCTGCACCTGCCCAACTCCCATTTAAAATGATTTAAAAGTGAGGGCAACTGATTCTGTATCAGACAGAGCCAGCTTCTGGTTCCAGATCCCAGTTAAGTGTCCATGAAATGAAAACCATTGTGGAATTGGAGAACTGACAAAGTAGAGGATAGTGGTGGGCATTTGCTTTTATTGGGCCAAGAGTGATAAGAAGTCAGTTAGTTAACAAAATTCCTCATTTTCTGTCTGGGTCTTTTGCCAATGATTGATTTTTTTTTTTTGAGTTTTGACTTCCAGTTAATGATGCACATGCCTGAGGGAGTAGTTTTCTCCACATATGGAGCAGCACGGTGGCTCAGTGGTTAGCACTGGTGCCTCTCAGCGCCAGGGACTCTGTTCAATTCCACCCTCGGGCGACTGTCTATGGAGTTTGCACGTTCTCCCTGTGTCTGCGTGGGTTTCCTCCGGGTACTCCGGTTTCCCCCCACAGTCCGAAGATGAGCAGGTAGGTGGATTGGCCATGCTAAATTGCCCTAGTGTTCAGAGATGTGTAGCTAAGGTCGGTTATAAGGGGATGGGTCTGGGTGGGATGCTCCAAGGGTCAGTGTAGACTTGTTGGACCGAAGGGCCTGTTTTCGCACTGTAGGGATTCTATGATATGATGATGATCAAAACCTGAAGATGTCATTATTAGCTCAATAAAGTCATGGAGACATATATGTCATAGTTGGAGGCTGTTTAGCTGATTGGAACCACACCAGCACTCTGTAGAGCAATCTAGTTTGTCTCAACATCTTGCTCTATTTCTGTAGCCCTTACAGACTTATTTTCCTAAAATGTGCATTATTTTAAAATCATTAATCAAAGAATGGCTACAGCACAGAGGGAAGCCATTTGACCTCTAGTCTGTCTGAAAGAAACAATCTATCTGGTGCCATTACTATGCTGCCTTAGAGAATCCGAGGTCTGCAGCATAAGAAAAGGCTCTTCAACTCATCAAGTCTGCGCCAGTGAAAAACAACCACCTATTCTAATCTCATTTTCCAGCACTTGGCCCATAGCCTTGTGCACTTGTGATGCCTAAACATATGTCTAAATACTAAAATATTATGTGGGGTTTTCACCTCTACCACCCTTGCAGGCAGAGAGTTCCAGATTCTCACCACCCTCCTGGGTAAAAAAGTTTTTTCCTCCTATGCCTTCTAAATGTTTTTCCCTTTTACCTTAAACTATGACCCCAGTCATTGATCCGTCCATCAAGGGGATAAGTTTCATCCCATCTACTCTATTTGTGCCCCTCAGATTTATAAATCTCAGTTGTGTTTTCCCCTCAATCTCCTCTGCTCCAGGGAAGACAGCTCTAGTCCATCTGATTAAACTTCATAAGTAAAACTGTCCATCCTAGCCAATATACTTGTAAGTCTCCTGTGCAGCTTGTCCACAGCTATCCCATCCCTCTTATGATATGGATTCCAGAACTGTGCATAATATTCTAGCTGTGGCCTAACCAACTTTTTATACAGTTCTAGCATGATCTCCCTGCTTTTTCCTTTTTTATTATCTAAGGCATAAAGTTTGAGTATCCCATTTGCCTTTTATCCAATTCATCTACTTGTCCTGCAACCTTAACAAACTGCTGGACATGCAAACTAAGGTCCCTCTGATCATTGGTGCTTTCCAGGGTCTGTTAATCATGTATTCCCCCGCCTTGTTTGTCCTGCCCAAGTGCATCCTCTCTCAATTACCTGGATTGCGTTCCATTTGACTTTGATAAAAGGGGGTAAGTTTAAAGGAGATATGAGATATTTGTCTGCAAAAATTATCCTGAGCTTCTAGTTGACTGCCATTTCGACGCAGCACAGTGTTTCCTAGCCAACATCTCTGGCTTAGGTTTGTTAAGTGCTCCAGCAAAGCTCAGCGCAAGCTGAAAGAACAGCACCACATTTTCTACTTAGGAAATCAGCAACCTTTTGGTCTCAATATCAAGTTCTATAACTTAGGGCCTGTGAACTTTCTCCCACATCCTTGTCCCAACCCCCACACACCAGACCCTGTCATCACATGGACCGCTACCACAAACAATGCATTGTCAGCCACTATTGGTCCCCATTAGCAACTAGTCATTATCCCAGGCTGACCTTTTACCCATTCCTTTGTCTGCCCAACTGTGTTTCTCTCTATCTGGGCTCCATCTCCACCCATCATTGAATCTCCGCTCCCCCACCCTGCCTCCCCACACCTCTAGCATATGTGCTAACCTTTTCCTAGCTACAATCAGTCCTGAAGAGGGCTCACTGGACTCAAAATGTTAATTATGCTTTCTCTTCACAGATGCTGCCAGACCTGCTGAGTTTTTCCAGCAGTTTGATTTTGTTTAGTTTATAATCCAAGTAGCATGCATTTGTTTTCAAACCATTCTAGCTACTACTTGTGTAACCTTTTTTTAAGGATGTTGTATTATAGAAACAACAATATCGATCAGAAGAGAGACACATCAAAACCCCACCATTTGTAGTGTGCTATCTTTCCACATTAGTCCCCTCAAAGTCCATTACATCTAACTTCTACCTAGTTAACTTCCATCTGCTGTTGTTTTCACAATCCTGTATATCACATTGAAATCTATAATTATCCCCTCTCCATCTACTGCTTTGTCAACTTTCATACAAATTTAAAACGTTTTGTTTTGTTTATTCATGGTTGTTCTCCACACTGAGTCGAAGTGTCGAAAAGAGGAAAGATTAATGGAACCAGTTATGACCATTGGCAGATGGGACTTCGGTATCCATGCAAATGCAAACAGTTTCCCAATCTGGAGGGGAGAAGAAAAAATTACTGCCACCTTTTGAGTTGCTGTCATTCGTGTCAATTTATTAATCCATGTCATTATTTCTCTTTTCAATTCCTATGTACTTCCTTCTCTTTGGTTCTTACTTGAATACCTTCCAAAAGTACATTTATATGTCAATTACATTACTGTTTGTATTACATTTTAACTCTTACTTCCTTTTGTCATTCCACTTGTTTATTTCATCTCCAACCTTTGAAATTCTCCTTGGGAGCCAAGTCCAGGCCCTCTTTTAATGTTGTTCGAGAAAATAATACAATGGTTCAGTAATTAGCTCTGTTGCCTCACAGCGCCAGGGACCTGGGTTTGGTTCCAGCCCCGGGCAACTATGTCTGCGTGGAGTATGCACATTCTTCCCCTGGTTTCTGTGGGTTTCCTCTGGGTGCTCCAGATCCCTCCCACAGTCCGAGGGGTGTGCAGGTTAGGTGGTTTTGCTGTGCTGACTTGTTCCTTAGAGTCGAGTGAATTGTAGCCTAGGTGGATTAACCATGGTAAATGTGGGGTTACGGGATATAGTAGAGGGCTGCATCTGGATGGAATGATCTTCAGAGAGTTGGTGTGGACTTGATGGGCCAAATGACTCCCTTCCACGCTGTGTAAGGGTTCTAGAGTCATAGAGATATACAACATGGAAACAGACCCTTTGGTCCAACTCGTCCATGTTGACCAGATATCCTAAATAAATCTAGTCCCATTTGCCTGCATTTAGCCTATATCCCTCTTAAACCCTTCCTATTCATATACCCATCTGGATTCCTTTTTTAAATGTTGTAATTGTACCAGTCTTCCCCACTTCCTTTGGCAGCTTGTTCCGTATATGCACCACCCTTTGAAAAAGTTGCCCCTTAGGTCCCTTTTAAATCTTTCTCCTTTTAGCTTAGACCTATGCTGTCTAGCTCTAGACTGCACCACCCCAGGGTAAAGTCCTTGTCTATTTACACTGTCCATGCCCCTCATGATTTTATAAACCTCTGTAAGGTCATCCTGCAGCCTCTGATGCTCCAGGGAAAATAGCCCCAGGCAACATCCTTAAATCTTTTCTGAGCCCTTTTCTAGTTTCCCAACATCCTTCCTTCAGCAGGGAGACAAGAAATGCATGCAGCATTCCAATGGTGGCCTAATCAATGTCCTGTACAGCTGCAACATGACCTCCCACTGCTATACTCAATGCACTGACCAATAAAGATAAGCATACCAAGCACCGCCTTCACTATCCTACCTATCTACAACTCCACTTTTTGAAGGAACTATGAACCTGCATTCCAAGGTCTCTTTGTTCAGCAACACTCCCATTAAGTGTCTATGTCGTGCTCTGATTTGCCTTTCCAAAATGCAGCACCTCATGTTAATCTAAATTAAACTCCCATCTGCCACTCCTCGGCCCCGTTGGCCCATCTGATCAAGATCCTGTTGTGCTTTGAGGTAACCTTCTTTGCTGTCCACTACACCTCCAATTTTGGTGTCATCTGCAAACCTACTAACAATGCCGCTTATATTCACATCCAATACATTTTTTTAAAAAAGAAAAATCGGTATTCCTAACACTGATGTTTCTGGAATACCATACTTCAGCTGTGTGCAGTTTATGGAGAGGGTAAAATCCACAATTATTCTTCATCAAACAGTTAAAAGCAGGGTTGCATTCAGGTTGCCACTGCCATTGGAATTTAATTGATTTTTAATTTTGCAAACATTCTTATTTGTGGCTTCTAAAGAAAAAACAGATAACAAAAGGAGTACGCCATAAAGATGCTCAAGTCTGCTTCATCACTTAAATGTCATGATTGATCTGACTGCAGCCATAACTCCACTTTCTTCCATGTTCACTACAACCCTTTTAATGTATTAAATATCTTGCCCCCTTCGACCCTCTGGAGAAATTTCTCTTCTCCGTCCTACAACAAAGGAAGCAAGTCACAGTGAGTGTAGCTATGTTGAGTGTCAAGAGAGTAAGTTAAGGCTGGATGGTCTTTACTTTAACATTGAGTGTAATGCGTAAGACTGAGTTAATGGTGTGGATTGACACGTGGAAGTATGATACTGTTGCCATCAGAGAAACATGGTTGAGGGAAAGGCTGGACTGGCAACTCAACATTCTGGGGTACAAGATCTTGAGGTGAGTCAGAGGAGAATTTAAAAAGAATGATGAAGCACTATTGGCTGAGGAGTCAATTATTGCAGTGAGAGGAGATGATATCCTGGAAGGGTCCTCAAACTAGGCTTCGTGGGTAGAACTTAGGAATGTTAAGGGGGCAGCTACTTTACTGGGAGCATATTATAGGCCCCCAAAGTATCAGCGGGAAACAGGAGCAAATATGTAGACGGTTCACATAGGTGTCTATGAGTAATAGTCAGGTAGCTATACCAGGGGACTTTAAGTTTTCCCACATTGGGATAGTCAGAGTGTTAGGGATTTAGAGGGATTTCTTAATGTATCCTGGCAGTGTTTTGTATCAAACCAAAGAAGGCCCAACAAGGGACAGTGCAGTGGTGGATCTGGTTCTAGGGAAAGAAGCCGGGCAAATGTTTGATGTGGCAGTGTGGGAAACATTTGGCCAACAGCAACCACAACACTACAGTTCAAATTTTGTCTGAACAAGGAAACAGGCGGTCTGCAAAAGACTGCTTTGGATTGGGGTAAGGCAGATTTCATCAAAATAAAGCAGGATCTGGCCACAGTAGACTGGGAACCGCTCAGAAGAGCAGTGGGTGTTATTCAAAAAGAAGCTGGGAGAGTACAGGTCCAACATGTACCCATTAGGGGAAAGTATAGGAGTAATAGGTCAGAGAACCCTGGATGTCTAGGACAATTCAGGACTGGATAAAAAGTAGGGCATTTAGCAAATCCAAATGGAGAAATTCAGCTGTAGCCCAAGAGGAATACAGGAAGTGCAGGCAGGAACTTAGTGTGATGATACTATGGATTTAAAAGATGTATTGTGACCTTTTTGTTTTGAAGAGAGGTTTTAAGACTGAATGACGAGCTGCCCATTTGGATCCAATAAAGTAATCCATGGTAGGCTGATGGAGAAAGTGAAGTTGCATGGGGTCCAGGGTGTATTATGTAGATGGATAGAGAACTGGCTGGGCAACAGGAGACAGGGTGGTAGTGGAAGGGAGTTTCTCAAAACGGAGAACTGTGACCAGTGGTGTTCCACAGGGATCCGTGTTAGGACCACTGTTGTTTGTGATATACATAAATGATCTGGAGGAAGATGGTCTGATTAGCAAGTTTGCAGGCGACACTAAGATTGGTGGAGTAGCAGATAGTGAAGGGGACTGTCAGAGAATGCAGCAGAATATAGATAGATTGGAGAGTTGGGCGGAGAAATGGCAAATGGAGTTCAATCCAGGCAAATGCGAGATGATGCATTTTGGAAGATCCAATTCAAGAGCGAATTATATGGTAAATGGAAAAGCCCTAGGGAAAATTGATGCACAGAGCGATCTGGGTGTTCAGATCCATTGTACCCTCAAGGTGGCTATGCAGGTGGATAGAGTGGTCAAGAAGGCATACGGCATGTTTTCATTCATCGGACAGGGTATTGAGTACAAGAGTTGTCAGGTCATGTTAAAGTTGTATAGGACTTTGGTTTGACCACATTTGGAATACTGTGTACAGTTCTGGTCGCCACATTACCAAAAGGATGTGGATGCTTTGGAGAGGGTGCAGAGGAGGTTCACCAGGATGTTGCCTGGTATGGAGGGCGCTAGCCATGGAGAGGTTGAGTAGATTAGGATTATTTACATTAGAAAGATGGAGGTTGAGGGGGGACCTGATTGAGGTCTACAAAATCATGAGAGGTACAGACAGGGTGGATAGCAAGAAGCTTTTTCCCCAGAGTGAGGGACTCAATTACTAGGGGTCACGATTTCAAGGTGAGGGGGGAAAAGTTTAAGGGAGATATGCATGGAAAGTTCTTTACGCAGAGGGTGGTGGGTGCCTGGAACGCGTTGCCAGCGGAGGTGGTAGAGGCGGGCACGATAGCGTCATTTAAGATGTATCTAGACAGATACATGAATGGGCAGGGAGCAGAGGGATACAGATCCTTGGAAAATAGGCAACAGGTTTAGCTAGAGGATCTGGATCGGCACAAGCTTGGAGGACCGAAGGGCCTGTTCCTGTGCTGTAATTTTCTTTGTTCTTAAGCATCTTGTGAGGCTTTAAGATTGTTTTTAAAAATTGGAACAATAGAAGCAACCAGAATGGGTAGGTCAGGCACCCCAGAGCAAGGATTTTTAGTTTTAGTTTTTCATTAGCAGTTGTTAGGGTCTTGAAGCTGGGTTTAGAAGCTGCAATACATCCATTTTACTGAGTTTGCCTTTGCCAAGTGCATATGGGATAAGGTCAAAAATCACACAACACCAGGTTATAGTCCAACAGGTTTGTTTGAAAACACAAGCTTTTTGAGCTCTGCTCCTTCCTCAGGTGTAGTGTGGAAGAGGACATATACTTACACAGAATTTATAAGCAGAACGGTAACAACCCCAAAAATGGCTGTTGAATCTTTGATCAGTTAGAAAGGAGACGCAGGTTTCTATTGATTTTTAAAATGCAAATCCCAGAATTTCTTTCAGGTCATTTCTCTGAAATAATTGAAGGTTTTATTAGTGTATACAAGAGGTGACATCTCAGCTCATACAATGCATTTTAGGTGCGAGGCCTTGCATAGATATTATCTGTGTTTTAACCTGGAGTCAGGCTGGTTTTATTTTTTTTGAACAAAACAATGTATCAGCAAATATACAAACATCTTGGATGAAATAATTCACCCCATAGATTTGTGTGTGCACGCACAAGGGAGGGGGGGAGGGAGAGACTGGGTGCGCGAGCATGAGAGGGAGGGGAGGGTCTGCACGAGAGAGAGGAGGGGGTGGGAGTGAGGTGGTGCAAATGAATCACTGAGCAGAGGCTGATAGCCAAGTTCCCTTCCCATGAGGGTGGGTTCATGTCGTGCTACAGGTGACTCCTATATACTCTTGTAAACACAGATAAGTGCATGCGCAGAGATGGAGAGATTGAATGATTTCATTCAAGATGTTTGTGTATTTGCAGATACATTCTATTTTGTTCAAAAAAATAAAACCAGCCTGACTCCAGGTTAAAACACAGATTCTAAAAAAGGCCTCACACCAATGATGCATTGTCTGACTTGAGGGATCATCTGCTGCAGACTGCTAAAAACTTTAATTAACTTGGGACAATGACTTGAAAGAAATTCTGGGATTTGCGTTTTAATCAAAGGAAACCTACAACTCCTTTCTATCTGATTAAAGACTCAACAGCCATTTTTGGGGTTGTTATCTTTCTGCTTATAAATTCTGTGACCTCCTCTTCTACACGACACTTGAGAAAGGAGCAGAGCTTTGAAAGCTAGTGTTTTCAAATAAACCTATTGGACTATAACCTGGTGTTGCAAATTTTGACCTTATTCACCCCAGTCCAACACCAGCACCTCCACATGTTTATCGGAAGTTGCTGTATCAGAACAGTTACTGTTTAGTTACATAATGTACCGGAAAATGTAACAAAATAATAGAGTTAAGTTATTTCAATTTCTTCCTTGTGTTGTATTTTAACTGTAGTTGCATGAATAAAGTGAGTTTTGCTTCAAGACCAGTAGTTTGATTAATCAAATTGCATCTGGAATGCAACGCCTGGCACTTGCCTTTAAAATAAAAAGTTAAAATCATTGAATCCGTACAGTGTGGAAACAGGCCATTCAGCCCAACAAGTCCACACTGCCCCTCCGAAGAACATTCCACCCAGACCCATTCCCCTTTTAACCTGGCATTTCCCATGTCAAATCCACCTAATCTACACATCCCTGGACACTACGGGCAATTTAGCATGGCCAACCCACCTAATCTGCACAACTTTGGACTGTGGGACGAAACCCACGCAGACATGAGGAGAATGTGCAAACTCCCCAGAGACAGTTGCCCAAGGGTGGAGTCGAACCTGGGTCCCTGGTGCTGTGAGGCAGCAGTGCTAACCACTGAGCCATCGTAGATCTAAGCAATCATCCTAAAACATTTTGGAACAGGTTTGGTCTGTAACAGACTGGGGGTTCTTGTCTTGATCAAAATCTCTAATACTAGGTTGGGTTTAGGATTGTTGGACTCAAAGGCAGAGGGTGGTGAGCTTTTGGTGATTTTTTTTTTATTTCAGGTGTTGCATTCAGTTGTGTAAGGATTGTGTAAACAGGGTGTGCCTTGTGTAATCGTTCTTTCAGTAGGAGTTTCCTAGGGGTGAAAGAAGTCACTTCGAGTTTTACAGGAAGTGAGCAAGACAAAGCTTTTGGAATTGGTAAACAAGCAGGAGTTGGGGTTGTCTGCCTCTGTGAGGAAAGGAGAGATATTTCTGGCAATCACGCAGCAATTGCAATTGCCAAGAATGCCATCTGAATCTTTGGAAATGGCTAAAATTCAATTACAAATGAAGCTGTTTGAACATGAAAAAGAAATTTAAACAGTTTAAATTACGAATGAATGCAGAAGCAAAGCAGAAAAAGAATCAGATCCAAATACACCTCTTAAAGCCATAAAGCAATTAGAGCAAAAAGGGATCTTGAAAAAGGATTTGTGAACAGGATTCAGGAAAATCCCAAGATATTTCATGAATACCTTTTAAAGGGAAAAGATTAACCAGGGACCAAGGGGCCAACCTGTGTGTGAAGCTGCAGGATATTCAAATGGTGTTGAACGAAGTCTTCACTCTGGAAAACGAAAGCGCAGGTATTGATTTAAGGAACAGGGACTGTGAGGAACTTGCACAGTTTGACATAGAAAATAGGGAGGTATTGGAGGCTCCGTTGGGTTCATAAACAGACAAATCCCCTGGGCTGGATGAATTGCATT
This sequence comes from Rhincodon typus, assembly GCF_021869965.1. Taxonomy (NCBI): domain Eukaryota; kingdom Metazoa; phylum Chordata; class Chondrichthyes; order Orectolobiformes; family Rhincodontidae; genus Rhincodon; species Rhincodon typus. The sequence goes on along the minus strand of NC_063340.1, from coordinate 31,203,139 downwards.
CCAGGCTGCTGTGGGAGGTGAGGCAGGAAATTGCAGGGGCTCTGACACAAATTATTAATTCCTCTCTGGCCATGGGAGAAGTGCCAGAGGACTGGAGGACGGCTAATGTGGTTCCACTTTTTGAGAAGTAGTAGAGATCAACCAGGAGACTACAGACCAGTGAGTCTCTTGTTGGAAGCAGGGAAACTATTAGAAAAAATTCTGAAGGAATGAACTAATATCTACTTGGAAAGGCATAAATTAATTAGGGATAGTCAGCATGGCTTTGTCAGAGGGAAGTCATCCCTAACAAATTTGTTAGAATGTTTAGAATATGTAATTGTGTGTGGATGAGGTAAGTTCAAATGATGTAGGTTATGTGGATTTTAGCAAAGCTTTTGACATGGTCCCATATGGGAGATTGAGAAGGTTAAAGCACATGGAATTGAGGAAACTGGGCCAGATGAATCAGAACCTGTAATAGGCCACAAAAGGTAGTGGTAGAAAGTGACTGGAGGCCAGTGTCCAGTACTGTATCTCAAGAATCAGTACTGGGACCCCTTTGTTTCTATACATATAGATGAAAATGTGGTGGGCGGGGAGAATGTTAAGAAAATTTGCATATGACACCAAGACTGGTAGAGTGGTTAATAGCGAAGAAGATTGTTGTAGGTTACAGAAAGATGTTAGATGGATTGGTCAAATGGACAGACTAGTGACCGGTATTTAACCCTGATAAATACAAGGTGATGTACTTTAACTCATCTTGTTTTAACTCATCTTTCTGTCATCTCGTTTCTTCTTCTAATGAATGGCAGGGCACTGGGTAGCCTAAAGGAACAGAGGTATCTTGGAGTAATTATTCAGAAATCCCTGAAGTTGGCAGAGCACGTGAATAGGATTGTAAAGAAGGCATATGGGGCACTTATTTTTGTCAGCAAAGGGGTAATGTTGGAGTTGTACAGAGCATTGGTCAGACCACAACTGGAATACTGTTTGCCGTTCTGGCCACTTCACTACAAGAAGGATGTGATAGCACTAGAGGGGATACAGGGGAGATTCACCAGGATGGAGAAGTTGAGCTATAAGTGGAGACTAGATAAGCTTTCATTGTTTTCTTTTAGACAGAGAAGTTTGAGGGAGGACTTGATTAAGGTGTACAAGATCGAGAGGTATGAGCAGGATGGATAGAGCAGCTATTTCCTTTTGTTGAGGGGTCAGTCATGAGAGGACGTAGTTTTAGGGCAAGGACTGGGGATTTTTCACTCAACAGATAGTGCATTCCAGATTCGCACCGCTCGGAACGCAGTGGAGGCTGGGTATATATAAATATATATAAATATAAATATATTTTTTAAAAAATGACACACAGACACACACACACACACAAGGATTAAGATATGGGACAACTACAGGAAATTGGGATTCATGCTCCTTTAGTGGTAGTTACGTCGATGCAAACTTGATGGTCCAAAGGGCCTTTTTCGTGCTGTATGAAGGTACAAATCCTAAATGGGAGTCTCCTTATTTTGAAAATCTGTCCCATAATTCTGGGTTTTTTCTTATTCACGTGTTGCTGGTTTCTAACATTTTATCGTCTGGCTGTCCATTTAATCAATGCCATAGTGTGTATGCCTTCACTTTCAACTTGATCTTACCCTTGCTTCCCTCAATTAATTAGTCCCATTAGTCTTTATTTTTCTCCACAGAATATATCGTTGGTATTTATGAAATATTTTTGTATGTCTGCCAATACTACTTTACCAGCTTGCTCTTTAATCTATTTCCCCAATACATTCTCAAACTCACATCAAGGCAACAAAGTTAATGGTACAGTACTAATTTCAGATCCAGATTTGTCACGTAATCTGAATGTGAAATTTTTCATATGATCATGTTTCCATAGGATCCTTTAACGCTTAACTCTTAAGATTTATTCCTGTCTCATTATCAATTATCCAATGTTTTAACATGTTCCTCCTTCGATTCCACAATGAATCGATTGAATAAATTTGTCCTGAGTAATTTGAAATTCCTTTCAAAGGATCATTATTTGCAATATCAACTGCTTTGCCCTCATCAACTGTCTTAATCCTTTTATCAGAGATCAATCTGTCAAACACTGTTTTTGCTCTGGAGTCCATTCCAAATTTGTTAGGCCATACAACGATGGGCTTTAATCTTTGTGTGAGTTTTAACTGCAGATGCATTTCCTTTTTCCTTTTTAGAGTCATAGACGTCTACACAATAGAAAAAGGCCCATCAAGTCTGCACTAGTCAAAAACAATGACCGTATTCTAATCTCATTTGCCAGCACCTCCCCATAGTTTTATATGCCTTGGCATTGCAAGTACACATCTAAATACCTCTTAAATGTTGTGAAGGTTTCTGTGTCTACCACTCTTCATAGGCAATGAGTTCCAGATTCCTGTTACTCTCTGGGTGAAAAACATCTTCCTCACATTCCCCTCTAAACCTGCCGTTTACCATAAATCTATGTCTGCTGGTCGTTGGTCCCTCCATCAAGGGAAAGTTTCTTCCTTTCTCCCCTCTGTCTCCTCTATATCTCAATCATGTATCCCCCTCAATCTCTTCTGCTGCAAAGAAATCATCCAGTCGAAAAGATAGGCAGGTGGGCTGAGGAGGTGGGGTTGCCCTATTAGTGAGAAATGAAATTAAATTAATAGGAAGAAACGAAGTAGGGTCAGATGGTGTAGAATCTGTGTGGGTAGAATTGAGGAACCGCAAAGGTAAAAGCTCCATAGTTGGAGTTGTGTACAGGCCTCCAAACAGTAGTTAGGAGCTGGGGCGCAAGATACACCAGGAGATAGAAAAGGTATGTAAGAAAGGCAACATATCAGTGATCATGGGGGATTTCAATATGCAGGTGGACTGGGAAAATCATGTTGGTAGTAGATTGCAAGAAGAGGAGTTTGTGGATGTCTATGAGATGGCTTTTTGGAGCAGCTCATGATGGAGGCCACAAGGGAACAGGCAATACTGGATTTAGTGTTGTGCAATGAGGCAGACTTGATAAGGGAGCTTAAGGAAAAGGAACCCTTTAGGAGGCAGTGATTGTAAGATGATAGAATTTACTCTGCAATTTGAGAGGGAGAAGATAGAATCAGAGATAACGGTATTACAGCTGAATAAAGGTGACTACAGAGGTATGAGGAAGGAGCTGGGCAGAATTGACTGGAAGAGGAGCCTAGCAGGAAAGATAGATAGTGGAACAGCAATGGCAGGAGTTTCTGGGAGTAATTCAGGAGATGCAGCAAAAATTTTTTCATAGGAAAAAGAAGCATGGTACAGGGGGGATGAGGCAACAATGGCTGACTAAGGAAGTTAGGGATAGCATAAAAGCAAAAAAGAAAGCATATAATGTGGCAAAGGGCAGTGGGAAACCAGAGGACTGGCAAGTTTACAAAGACCAACAGACGGCAACAACAAAAGAAACAAGGAGGGAGAAGATTAAATATAAGGGTAAGCTAGCCAGTAATATAAATGAAGACTGTAAGAGTTTCTTTAGGTATATAAAGGGCAAAAGAAGGCAAAAGTGGATGTTGGACCTCTGGTTAATGGTGGAGAGATAGTAGTGGGGAACAAGGAAATGGTTGAGGAACTGAATAACTGAGGGGCGGCACGGTGGCTCAGTGATTAGCACTGCTGCCTCTCAGCGCCAGGGGGCAAGGTTCACTTCTACCCTCTGTGTGGAGTTTGCACGTTCCCCCTGTGTCTGCATGGGTTTCCTTCGGGCGCTCCAGTTTCTTCCCGCAGTCCAAAGATGTGCGGGCTAGGTGGTTTGGCAATGCTAAATTGCCCATAGTGTTCAGGGATGTGTAGATTAGGTGGGTTATAGGGGGATGGGTCTGGCTGGGATTCTCCAAGGGTCAGTGTGACCTTGTTGGGCCGAAGGGCCTGTTTCCACACTGTAGGGATTCTATGATTCTATGAATTATTTCGCGTCAGTCTTCACAGTGGAAGACACAAGTAATATCTCAAAAATTCAAGAGAGTCGGGGGCAGAGCTAATATGGTGGCCATCCCCAAGGAGAAGGTGCTAGTAAAACTGATTGGCCTGAAGGTGGGTAAATCACCTGGACCAGATGAACTACACCCCAGAGTTCTAAAGAAGATAGCTGAAGAGATAGTGGAAGCGTTAGTGATTCCTGAAAGATCACCACTAGAGTCGGGGAGGGTCCCAGAGGACTGGAAAATCGCTAATGTGACACACCTGTTTAAAAAGGGACTAAGGTGAAAGACAGAAAATTACAGGCCGATTAGCCTAACCTCGGTTGTGGGTAAGATTTTGGAGTCTGTTGTAAAGGATGATATTTCTGAATATTTGGAAGTGTATGGTAAAATAGAGCAAAGTCAGCATGGTTTCATCAAGGGGAGGTCATGCCTGACAAATCTGCTAGAATTCTTTGAGGAAATAATGAGCAGGGGATACCATGAAGAGCCAACGGATATTATCTACCTGAACTTCAAGAAGGCCTTTGACAAGGTTCTGCACAGGAGGCTGCTGAATAAGATAAAGGCCCATGGTGTTAGAAGCAAGGTGCTAGCATGGATAGAAGATTGGCTGTCTGGCAGAAAGCAGAGAGTGGGGATGAAAGGGCCTTTCTCAGGATGGCAGCCGGTGACAAGTGGTGTTCCGCAAGGGTCAGTGTTGGGACTACAACTTTTCACTTTCTGGCTAAGTTTGCAGATGATACAAAGATAGGTGGAGGGACAGGTAGTATTGAGGAGGTGGGGAGGCTGCAGAAGTATTTGGACAGGTTAGGAGAGTGGACAAAGAAGTGACAGATGGTGTACAATGTGGGAAAGTGTGATGTCATGCACTTTGGTAAGAAGAATAAAAGCATGAACTATTTTCTAAATGGGGAGAAAATTCAGTAGTCTGAAGTGCAAAGAAACTTGGGAGTTCTAGTCCAGAAGAGTCTCAAGGTAAACTATAATGTTGAGTCAGTAGTCAAAAAGGCAAATGCAATGTTGGCATTTATTTTGAGAGACTTGAATATAAAAGCAGGGATGTGCTACTGAGACTTTGAGGCTCTGGTCAGGCCACATTTGGAATATTGTGTGCTGTTTTGGGCCCCAAAACTCAGGAAGGATGTACTGGTCCTGGAGCAGGTTCAGAGGGGGTTCACAAGAATGGTCCCAGGAATGAGACGCTTAACATATGAGGAACGTTTGAGGACTCTGGGACTATACTCATTGGACTTTAGAAGGACGTGGGGGGATCAGATTGAAACTTACAGAATACTGAATGGCATGGACAGAGTGGATGTTGGAAAGATGCTTCCATTGATGGGAGAGACTAGGACCCAAGGGCACAGCCTTAGAATAAAGGGAAGACCTTTTAGAACGGAGATAAGGAGAAACTACTTCAGCCAGAGAGTGGTGAATCTATGGAATTCACTGCCACAGAAGGCTGTGGAGGCCAGTTCATTGAGTACATTTAAGACTGAGATAGATAGGTTCTTGATTATCGAGGAGATCAAGCGTTACGGGGAGAAAGCAGGAGAATGGGGTCGAGGAACTTATCAACCATGATTGAATGGCAGAGCAGACTCGATGGGCCAAATGGCCTAATTTCTGCTCCTACGTCTTGCGGTCTTATGGAAATCTACCCCAGTCTATGCAGTCTCTCTTCATAATTAAAACTCCTCAGCCCAGGCAACATCCTAGTAAATCTCCTCGCAATCACATACGTCCTAAAATGTGTATTCCAGAACTGTGTACAATACTGTAGCTGCGGGCTTATACAATTCCAGAATCGTTCTCTGCTTTGGCATATGGGATATGCAGCCGTAATCACTTTTTATCCTCCTGTCCTGATACCTTTTTAAGGCACAAGAGGGCATGCACTACAAGCCTCGCCCTTAACTACTTCCACGTTGTTCTTTTTTCTGTTTTGCTAAAGGTCTTTTTGGTCGCATTCCATTTGTGCCTGATCCTTTTTAAACTGATTTGAAGTTAACTTTTATCCTAGGCTGTCCTTTTCCATAACTGCTCTAAAGTTCATATTGTTCATTCAGAGTTTCCGAACAATGTTCTGATGTCTCATAGCATACCTTCCAGTGACCCCTGATTAGGAGTACAAAAACTGACATACTTGGAACATCGATGACTGTGTTATTTCTTGATTTTTTTCATTTGCTGAAACATATTGCATTTAGCCAACTTCACTTCATTGTCCAGAGCCAGATACAACATTGCTCCATTGTTGGTAGATTGAAATTCAGTAATATGCATATATGAATTAGGAGCAGGAGTAGGTTGTTTAGCTCTTCTCGCCTGCTCTGCCTGTAAGATCATGGCTTATCAGATTGTGGCCTCGAGCCCACGTTCCCACCTATCCCCTATCAACAGATTTCTCTTGTACACTTTACACAATTATTATTTTTTCTTTGCTCGTTTTGCATTGATCCTCTGGGCCAGAAGACCCACCTGTGCTGGAAATGTCTCAATATGTCCGAACAAGTTGTTTCAAAATATTTACACCAACAACTTTATGCATTTTTTATTTTAACCAAATGGATTCTGTCTATGAACTCTTAACTACATCATCTTTCTCCAGTCCAATAATAGTTTTATGAATACTGCTTACTGCCTTTCCTTTGTTTCTTACACCATTTTTGCCAGTCTCATGATGTCTGCTTACTCCCTAATACGTGATGGTCTTAGTAAGTCTAATACTTGATCCTTTCTTCCACCACTGCCACCACACCCATTGCCCTACCCCTGAAAGGTGCACAACACTTGGTGGATGCATTAATGACTGCTTCTCCAACTATTGAACCACCTGTGATTGTTACATAATACTATGCTTTGCTTTGCTCTCTGTCATGTTGATAATGGGCTAATAATCCAATGCTTGTTGGGGATAGATTAATTCTGAGGGTTAGTTTCACTTTGTGTAAATTCCTGACTGGATACCAGATGGCCTTTTATTGTAGTATTGAAAATGTACCTTCTGCAGTCTGTTTGGGACATGCATGGCTCTTTGTAGCTGTAACAGCCTATACGATCCCTCTCTTCTGCCATATGTCTTTCAAAATTAAAAGCTGGTCATCTTCCTGTGTAGAAGACCGCATCTGCCAGACATCTTGTTTTGTTCGGGTGTTCTCATGATTGTCAGCTGTTGAGTTTCTACTTGTGTCCACCTTCAGTAGCTCTTCAATGCTATATATCTTTGATTTTTCTGACAAATCTCTCTGGAATGCTTCCATGTGGGTGGATGTAAGTATTGATTCAATTCTGTTTTCTAGGTCGTCCATCTGAAAAATCACAAGAAGCCTTTCTCTTTGTACCTGCTCTCAAAATGGTCCATGGATTCTAGATTTCTGTTTAGAAGACATGCAATTTCTAGTCGATTTGAATACAGAAACCTTTGGGAATCTTTTAGTGCTTCTCTTGTCAATCCTGACTTGTAGACCTTTGCTCCCAATTGCTAAACAAATCTTTAAAGGCTTGATTTTATGCATCTGACAAACCCAAATCTAGAAGCCAAAGCACTGAATGATGTTTACATATTTTTAGGAGTTCTGCTATATCATAATTTAAGCTAGGGAATTTTGTGAACATTCTGACAACATCTTTGATCTTTCCCTGTACGCTATCGATCTGGAAAAAGCTGATCACTTGCTTTTCTCGTGAATTAAACTTGCCTCTCAATAGGAATTGGTCTGTTTACCAGAAAGCTGTGTTTTCAGGTCACCCTGCCGCAATGACCAAAGATATCAAGCACTGTCTTATGCACTTTAGCACAGTTTAATGGTTGCCTATGTATTATGCCTGTAGATTAACTTGCTGACTGTTCAACTATGATAGAGCTCATTGGCATGATGTTTTCCTGTTACTTCACCACGTCACGTTAGAGCGATTGATTAACTCCTTGGGTTAGTTTACTTGTTTTGCAATGCAGACATTACAGCATACCAACTGAGATTTTTGTGTGCAACTTGGAAGACCTTGCCACTGTGACAAATTGCCAGTGACAATATCATGCATAACGTGGAATCCTTTTTAAAAGTGAACTGTTTTGATGGCAGAATATGCATACAATGTTTCCTTGTGCTGTCATTCACCTGTGGTTGGGGCAGTCTACAGTACACTTGCAACACAATGGTCTGAAGAAGGGTCCTGACGCGAAACATCAGCTTTCCTGTTCCTCTGCTGCCTGGTCTGCTGTGTTCCTCCAGCTCCACACTTTGCTATCAAAAAATGAAGTTAGTTTCTGCATTTAACAAAAAAATTATAACTTTTTCTTTGTTTTACCTAGCATCTATCCTCTGCATCACATTTGTAGTCTCTCCAATATCTTGCCACTCTGGGCAGATTCTCTCAAATTGCTTTAACAAATAACTTCTCAGCTCAGGTTACAACTCGTTAGTCAACTGTCATTTACAATAGTTGGTGGGGACAGCCTATTAACTTGCTGAGTTGCAGTTGAAAAGTGTGGTTGTTTATTTACCTTCACTGAACATCCTTCATAGCGAATTAACTTTCTAATTTGGATATGATAGACAAATTTAAAAACTGTTCCCATTAGCTGCTGGTTCATGGAATGCAGATATGATGTTTTTGACAAGAGCTGCAAATGGAGTGCAAGGAACAATATCCAAAAGTAGGGCATGGTAATAACCTGGAATTTGTTGCACTAATGGGAACTGAGATAACCAAAAATTTCAAAAGGACACTTAATGGGTCCTCTTCAGAAAATAAACATGTAGGACTACTGGTTTAGAAAGGGGGAAATTGCAGCACAGAATGCCGGAATAGACTTGAAGGGCTGTTTGGTTTCCTTCATGCCTGAATTATTCTGTAACTCTTCTATTCTGTCCTTTTACTAGTGGAATGTCACTTTTGGTTTCATTTTGAGAAATAATCAAAGTATGTGTCTTGCTGTTAGGTATCTCACCAAGATCTGAAGAAAGAAAATCCTGCTCAGTTCAAGTTTCGTGCCAAGTTCTTCCCCGAGGATGTGGCTGAGGAACTAATCCAGGAGGTTACTCAGAAGCTTTTCTTCCTTCAGGTGAAGGAAGGCATTCTGTCTGATGAAATGTACTGCCCTCCTGAAACAGCTGTGCTGCTTGCTTCCTATGCAGTCCAGGCAAAGTTTGGAGACTTCAGCATGGAAACTCATAAGACTGGTTACCTTACGTCTGACCGCCTGCTCCCACAGCGGTAGGTAAATGTATAGGATGTTGTGACTTGTGACTTAGACTGGACAAAGCTCCTAATCTGAACTTCTACATAGTTCAGCCTTTAAGAATGCTGTGTTTTAATAATGTTGGAGGCACAGGCCTTGAATTTCCAGCGGGGTTGTAATTTAGGAAGGCAGTCAATGGAATCTATTCAAGGTGATGGCTGCTGCTTGGATGGAGAAGTTGTTGATCTGCCAGAATGAAGTAGAACGTAGAATCCCTACAGTGTGGAAGCAGGCCGTTTGGCCCATCGAGTCCA
>NC_063340.1:31098524-31178687 GCF_021869965.1 Rhincodon typus | reverse complement strand
AGGGGACATAGCTTTAAATTGAGGGGTGATAGATATAGGACAGATGTCAGAGGTAGGTTCTTTACTCAGAGAGTAGTAAGGGCGTGGAATGCCTTGCCTGCAACAGTAGTAGACTCCCCAACTTTAAGGGCATTTAAGTGGTCATTGGATAAACATATGGATGATAATGGAATAGTGTAGGTTAGATGGGCTTCAGATTGGTTTCACAGGTCGGCACAACATCGAGGGCCGAAGGGCCTGTACTGCACTGTAATGTTCTATTTCTTTATTCTATGTTCAAAGCCAGACTTGCATAGGGGTTTGAAAAAAACAGAGCTGAGGTCTGAGAGCAGATGCACCACTTTAGGAGAGAAGAGAATGATCAGTTTGACATCACTGAAATGATTGATATTATCTTTTTCTCTAAGATAGGCCATTCATATAAACGACAGGTGGAAATTTGAAAATTTCCATTGGCTCAAACATAGGTGATAAGTTAATTTGTGTATTTGCAGTTAGCAGGTTTCAAGGCATTAAAATTATTCCCCTCAGTCTAATTTATACCTTTGTTCAAACTAGTGAAGATTTTTTTTTCCATGACCTGGGGAGAGCTGAGGCCTGTTGCTAGCAACTGCTGAGTATTTTGGCAGTTCCAAGAACATCATTGTCTTGGTGAGTTTCACATGTTTGGAAATATCTCCACCTTGAGTTGAAGCACAGTGTTTCCAAAATTGAGGAGTAGCCAGAATTCAAGTATCAATCAGGTTGAGAGTTTCATCTGTCTTCCTGGGGGTAGTTGTCCACAAACTAAGTTCAGATTAGTAGATGGGTAGCCACCTGGAAGAATAGGATATGCCACTTTAACATTTGGAGATTGTTCGGAATAGACAGTCAAGTATACAGACATTAGCAGGGGGCTTGTTCGGTGCAGTGGTAGTGTCCCTACCTCGAGCAGAAGGTCTGGACTCAGTGCCTACCTTCTCCAGAGCTTTGTCAAAATACATCTAAACAGGCTGATTTAAAAACAGATGTTAGCAGGACTAGGCCATTCAGCCTCCAAGCCTGCTGTACCATTTGATAAGATCATGCTGATGTGACTGTGGTTTCAACTCTACTTTTGTCTGGCTCTTGTCCGTCAATATTTGGTTAGATGTTCAAGTATGTAGCCTCCACGTCTGTCTGGGGAAGGGAATTCCAGACACGTGAACCTTAGAAGAAAATAAATTCTCCACTTGGCCAACTTGGTCAATGTTCCCTTATGACCCTTTCGTTCAAGGAGTGAGTCAAGTGAATCTTCACTGATATTATAATGCAACATAGAGACCAAAGCTGCACAAGGTATTCCAGATGTATGTAATAAAGCCCCTATTTAGCTGTAGTAACAGTTTCCTACTTCTATTTTCCACATCCATTTAATAAATAATAGTATTTCTTTTGTCTTCCTAATTGCGTACTGTTCTTGCGTACTATTCTTTTGAGATTCATTTACCAGGGCACCCAGATTCATCTATACTATAAAGTCTGTAGGCTCTCCGTTCAAATAATATACCTATTTTGTTTTGTAGCTGACTTTGCTGTTGACACATTAATCATTTTCATGAAAGGTTGTCAACAGTTAATCCCTGTGCACATTACTAGCTTACCAACAAAAATGTCTCCTGTTTATTCCTACCAGCTGCTTTTTGTCCCATCTGTTCCAGAAGTGTGTAAAAGTATTGATTTTTTTAAAAAAACCTGAGATTTGAAGGAGAACTGACCAGAAAAATGGTGACCATAATGAACCATAATCTGTCTCAGACTGTGTAGAGTACAAGAAAGCTGATTTTAGTAAAGTGAACCAAAGCTAGGATTCCCTGATGCAAGAGATAGATCCATGCTACATGTCAGGGGAATTCTTTGGGAGAAATCAAGGTCAATACAAAAGTTTCAAATGAAGAGAAAAATGCAAGTAACAAAGAATATAAGAACAGAATGTTTGTTTTTTTTTTTCCTGCCCCCCCCTCACTCGTGGGATATGGCGATTGCTGTTTGGGCCTGTTCTTTCATGGCTGGTTCCTAGTTGCCCTTGAAGATGAGCTGTTGTTTTGAATCACTGCAGTCCACCTACTGTAGGAATTATTACTCCATTAGGGAGGGAATTCAAGAATCTTGATCCAACAACACTGAAGGAACTGAAGTTAAAAATATTACCCAAATTTGTCATCTACCATGCAAATATTGAGCGATTTAATCGAGAAGCTGATTTCAGCATTTGAGTACATGAAACAAAAATTCAGCAAGTCTGGTAGCACCTTTGGAGAGAGAAGCTGATCTAATGTGTTCAGTCCAGTGATTCTTTAGAACTTTGAGTACTCCATATGGGAGATAACAAAATATAGTTGAATTGGAGATAGTAAGGAATAATGGATAGGGTGAAAATTAATAGAATCATTAAATCATACCATACAGAAGAGACCCTTCAGCCCATTGAGTCTACCACCTGTGCTACTTGGGGAAAATAGGAGCAGGTGAGGCCGTTCAACCTCTGAACTGTCCCACCATTCAATAAGATAATGGCTAATCTGTGGCCTAGCTCATACCTGCCTTTAGCCCACATCTCTTAATAACTTGGCTTAACAAAAATATATCTTCTCTGATTTTAAGTTAACAACTGACCCAGCATCCACTGCTGTTTCTGGAAGATTTCAAAGCAGCTTTCATTATTAGAGGGATTGAGTTCAAGAGCCGTGAAGTTATGCTCCAGCTATACAAAAGCCTGGTTTGGCCACATCTGGAGTATTGTGTCCAGTTCTGGTCGCCTCATTACAGGAAAGATGTGGAAACGTTGGAAAAGGTGCAGAGGAGATTTACCAGGATGTTGCCTGGAATGGAGGGAAGGCCTTACGAGGAAAGGTTGGGAGAGGTAGGGCTTTTCTCTTTAGAACAACGAAGGATGAGAGGTGACTTGACAGAGGTGTACAAAATGATCAGAGATATAGATAAAGTGGACAGCCAGAGACTTTTTCCTAGGGTGGAGGTAGCTATTACGAGGGGGCATAGTTTTAAAGTGAGTGGAGGTAGATATAGGGGAGACGTCAGAGATAGGTTCTTCACTCAGAGTGGTAGGAGCGTGGAATGCATTGCCGGAGAGGGTAGTGGAATCGGCCTCGTTAGGGTCACTTAAGCTGCTATTAGATAGGCATTTGAATGATAGTATAAGGTAGGGATGGAGGTTAGATAGACCTTGGGTTTAGGGTAAAAGTTTGGCACAACATCATGGGCTGAAGGGCCTGTACTGTGCTGTACAGTTCTATGTTCTATGTTCTAAAGCATCTGCCATCCCTTGTGTGTAGAAGTTCTTCTGAATGGTCTGGCTCTAATTTTCAGACCATGTCCCCCAGTTCTAGAATCTCCAGCCAGTGGACTAGGCCCACAGCTAAAAGATATACAGGATTGGATAAAGAGAAAAGGGGAGGCTTATGGTTCATGCCATAAACTAGAGAAGCAGGTGTCTGGGAGCCAGAGCAGTAGGTCAGCAGAGGAGGGATTGAGGGGAAGTTAGATGTTATGACTAGCAAATCAGAAAGGAAGGGCGGGCAAAGACAGGTAAACAAGCATGATGGCACTAATGGGTGGAAGTGTTTATTTCAACACCAGGAGTATTACAAGTAAGGCAGCTGGGCTTAGAGCCTGGATCTGTACATGGGACTATGATGTTCCGAGCATTACAGAGACTTGTTTAAGAGAGGGACAGGACTGGCAGCTCAACATTCCAAGGTTTCATTGTTTTAGATGAGACAGAGGAAGGTAAAAGAGGTGGAGGAGGTGCATTAATAATCGGGGAGAATGCTACATCTGCACTCAACATACTGGAGGCTCATCCACTGTGGCAATATGGGTACAGCTCAAAAATAAGATTGGTGCAGTCGCTCTGATATTAAACTATAGGCTGCCCAACAGCCACTGAGACATTGAGGAACAAATCTGTAGGCAGATTATGGAAGGATGCAATTAAAACAGAGTTGTCATAGTGGTAGACTTTAACTTCCCCAATATTGAGTGGGACTCGCTTAGAGCAAGAGGCTGAGACAGGACAGAATTTTGAGTGCACCCAAAGGGGTTTCTTGAAACAGTGTGTGGATAGTCCAACAAGAGGACGGACTATATTGGACCTTCTACTGACTAATGAGCCTGGCCAGGTGACTGGTCTTTTAGTGGGACAGCATTTTGGAAACAGTGATCACAGCTCCTTAAGTTTTAAAGTAGCTGTGAATAAGGATAAGTCAGGACCTTATCGCAAGGTACTAAACTGGGCGTTCACATTACATCAGTATTAGGCAGGAGCTAGGGAGTATTAATTGGGAGGGTCTGCAATTCACATGTGGGGAGTTGTTTAAAGACCTGCTGATGAGGGTTCAGTACTTGCATGTCCCAGTGAGGAGGAATGACAAGGATGGCAAGGTAAGGGACCCTTGGATAACAAGGGAGGTTGTGAATTTAGTGAAAAGAGGAAAAAGAAGCATATGTAAGGTTTAGGAGGCTAAATTCGGACAGGGCCTGTGAGGAATATAAAGAAAGCCGGAAAGAATTCAAGCAAGGGATTAGGAGAGCAAGAAGGGACCATGAAATGACCTTGGCAAGTAGGATTGAAGAGAACCCTAAGGCATTCTCTACAGCAAAAAAAACCAGAGGATAACTAGGGATAGGACCACTCGAGGATAGAGGAGGGAACTTGTGCTTCGAGGCAGAGGATATGAGTGAGATCCTAAATGAGTACTTTGCTTCAGTATTCACCCAGGAGAAGGTTATGGAGAATAGTGAGATTTGCATGGAGCATGCTAATATTCTGTTGCATTTTGAGATTAAGGAAGAAGTGGTGTTGGGTCTCTTGAAGAGCATTAAGATGGATAAGTGCCCAGGGCCTGATCGTATCTACCCCCATGTTATTGAGAGAGGCTAGAAAGGAAATTGCTGGGGCCTTGACCAAGATCTCTGTATCCTCGTTAGCCATTGGAGAGGTTCCGAAGAACTGGCGAATAGCTAACGTTGTCCCTCTGCTGAAGGAGGAAATAGGGGTAATCTAGAAAAATATAGACTGGTGAGTCTTGCATCTGTGTTTGGAAGCTGTAGGAAAAATTTCTTTGGGGTAGAATTTATGCGCACTTGGAAAGGCGTGGCCTAATTGGGGCAGTCAGCATGACTTTGTGCAGGGCAGGTTACGTCTTACTAACTTGATTGAATTTTTTTGAGGAGGCGACAAAGGACAAAAAACAAGGGAAGAGCAGTGGATGTTGTCGGCATGTATTTTAGTAAGGCGATCGACATGGTCCCTCATTGCAACATTAGAAAATAGGTACAGGAGGAGGCCATTCGGCCCTTAGAGCCTGCATTGCCATTCAACACGATCATGGCTGATCATGCAATCTCCGTATCCCATTCCCACACTCTCCTCCTTGATCCCTTTAGTTGCAAGGGCCACATCCAAATCCTCCTTGAATATATCTAATGAACCGGCCCCAGCAGCTTCCTGTGGGAGAGAATTCCACAGGTTCACAACTGAATGAAGATATTCTTCTGCATCTCGGTCCTGAATGGCTTACCCCTTATTCTTAGACTGTGACCCCTAGTTCTTGACTTCCCTAACATCAGGAACATCCTTCCCACTTCTAGCCTGTCCAGTCTAATCAAGATTTTATATGTTTTAGTGAGATGTCACACCCCCCCCCCCCCCCCCCCCCCCCCACACTGGCCGAGCCCTGTGTTCTTCTAAATTCCAGCGAATACAAGTCCAGTTGACCTGGTCTTTCCTCCGTACGTCAGTCATGCCATCCCAGGAATTGGTGTGGTGAACCTTTGGTGGACACCCTCAATAGCAAGAGTGTCCTTCCTCGGACTAGGAAACCAAAACTGCCCACAATATTCCAAGTGTGGCCTCCCCAAGGCCCTGTCTCACTGCAGCAAGACATTCTTGCGCCAATACTCAAATCCCCTCGCTATGAAGGAGAGCATGCCCTTCGCATTCCTTATGGTAGGCTCATCCAGAAGATTAAGATGCATGAGATCCACAGTGACTTGGCTGGGTGGATTTAGAATTGGCTTGCCCAAAGAAGGCAGACGGTAGTGGTGAAAGGGTGTTTTTCAGGCTGGAGGACTGCGACTAGTGGTGTTCCACAGGGATCCGTTAGTAAATTTGCAACAACACAGTTCGGTGGAGTTGTCAAAGTATACAGCGGGATGATAATCAGTTGCCGGTATGGGCAGAGAACTGGCAGATGGAGTTTAATCCGGGTAAGTGTGAGGTGCTGCACTTTGGGGGATCAAATGTTAAGGAAAAGTATACAGTTAATGGCAGCACCCTGAAGAGCATTGATGTACATGGGACTCAAGTCCGTAGCTGCCTGAAAGCGGCCATGCAAGCAGATAGGGTGGTAAAGGAGATGTATCGCATGCTTGCCTTTAATTGGTCCGGGAATTGAGTACAAGAGTCAGGGTGTCATGTTGCAGCTTTATAAGACTTCAGTTAGGCCACGCTTTAGAGTATTGCATTCAATTCTGGTTGCCACATTATAGGAAGGATGTGGAAGCTTTGGAGAGGGTGCAGAAGAGGTTTACCAGATGCTGCCTGGATTAGAGTGTATGATCTGAGGAATGGCTCGAAAAACTCAGGTTGTTTTCTCTGGAGTGGTGGAGGCTGAGTGGAGACTTGATAGAAGTCTGTTAAATTGAGATGCATAAATCGGGTTGACAGTCAGAATATTTTCCCCAGAATTGAAATGCCTAATACTAGGAGCCATGTATTTAAAGTGAGAGTGGGAAAATTCAAATGAGTTGTGAGGGGCAAGTTTTTTTTTAGTGGTGGGAGTCTGGAGCGTACTTCCAGGTGGTGGTGAAGGCAAATACGTTAGGGGTATTTAAGAGACTCTTAGGTATGCACTTGAAAATGCAAGGATTGGAGGGATATGGACCAAGCGCGGGAAGAAGGGATTAGTTGAATTTGGTGTCGTGTTCGGCACAACATTGTGGGCCGAAGGGCCTGTTTCTGTGCTGTGTTGTTCTGTGTTCTCAACAGAAGGCGGCTCAAAACAACAGAAACCTAGAGGAGCACAGATTATGCAAGAGACAACTTAAAACAAAAAAAAATCAGGAGAGCAAAAAGGGAGCATGAAATAATGATGTGTCCAAAAATAAAGAAAAATCCTGACCTGTTTTACAAGTACATTTAAGGGTAAAAGGGGAAAGAGTAGGGTCAATTAAGGACCACGTTTGTGCATGTAGCCACAGAGCTTGAGTAATATTCTAAAAGAATACTTTGTGACAGTGCTCGTTAGCGAGAGTGAGGGGTACAAAATTCGGGGAGGGCTGTGATATACCTAAAGAAGTTAGCATAGACTAAGGAGGTTCTGACAAGTCTGTTGGATGGGGTAGTAAATAGTAAGTAGCATAGCCAGAGACTGCAAGAGAATATAGATGGTCTAGTCAGTTGGGCTGATCAGTGGCAAATGGAATTCAAACTCCATAAAAGTGAGATGATGTATTTGGTGGGCAGGACAAACAAGGCAAGGAACTACATGATGCACAGTGGGACTCTAAGTCTCCCTAAGTTATGGGAAGATGCCAGAGTTTTGGAAATGATAAATCCTTTGTCAAGAAAAGTAAATAAGGCAGGACAGTTTTAGATTAGTTATGGGAAATAATTGGCATAATTAACAGGCATTTGGAGTGGTTTGAAAGCAAGTATGGATTTGCAAAAGGCATACTCTTTGACTACCTGCTTTGAATTAATGAAGATGGTTGAAGAGAATTTGGTGAATCTGTGTGTGGATTTAAGAGTTTCTCAAAAGTACTACAAAGAGTGGTTGACAAAGTGAGGCTGGTCCAAAGGGCAATGGGTGTCAGCTTAGATCTTTTTTAAATGGCTTTAAGAACAGAAATCAACAAATTATGTTAAATAGTTTAATATTGAAGTACAAGGAAATTTCAAAATTTGCATTTTCTTTTCTTCCTCCTGTCTGCTTTAACCAAATGCCTTGTATTCCACATGTCTGGAAACTTTTTTTTAATACCATCAAAACCTTATGTGATTTCATGCACCTCTTTCAAATCTCCTCGCCTTTTCCACATGTAGCTGTCTGTTCCAAAGTAAATAACCTTAACATTTCCAGAATGCACCACAGCAGTCTCTCAGTCCTGAAACATTGTAGAAAATCACTTAACATACTCATTTTTGTTGTTGGGTTGTTTTCTTGTTTTCTAAAATCAAGCCTGTCTAATAGTGAAATATTGTTTAGAATAAAAAAAACAAAAATATAGGTTCAATTGCATCATTGTTTTTTTTATTCACGCAAGACTTAAATGTTCTGTTCTACCTCCCAGTTTGGGTTCTGAGACTAAATTGGTAATTGAGAGTCTCAGAATTTTACTTCGAAATGTGACAATCAAATACCAGAAGTTTTAGAAATTCATTTGTTTAAATAACTGACTTTTCTCCAAATGTACAGCAAATACAGCTCAAATAATGGGTATGTAATGACTGGACAGTTGCTGATTACGTATAGAATTAAATTCTTTAGCTGAAGCCCAGACTAGAAACTGAGGTTGTCTTTTCAATCTTAGATTAACACCCAAGATTGGTTTCCCATGGAGTGAAATCCGCAATATCTCATTCAATGACAAAAAATTTGTCATCAAACCCATTGACAAGAAGGCACCGGTGAGTCCTCCACAAGGATTTAGTTTTTGTATGGAAAGTTTTTTTTTCTAAATGTTTAGAACTGTTACCTATGCACTAGTTCTTGGATTTTATGTGCACTTTAAAACTCTGCTTCATTCAGTTTTCAGTTGAATGATGCTATTTTCTTATGCTAGTACTTCAAAACAGGAGTTTTTCTCTGTTCTTGAGCTATAAAGCCCTAGATCACTTGTCTTACCCATTTTTTCTCAGCTAGCACCCCTCCCCCACCCTCGCAACTCCCATGCCAACCTTTTGTAGTTTGTGCACAACCACTTCTAGGTCACTCTGCTCTTGCACCCCTTTTAGAATTGCACCATTTAGTTTTTATTGCCTCTCCTTGTTTTTCCTCCAAGATTAATCACTTCACAGCTCTCTGCATTAAACTTACGAGCATATATTTCCCATTCCTATGTGCTTCTGAAGTTCACAATGCTAATATGCTTGTCAGCTGCATGTTTTGAAATTGTTCTACATCATTAATATAAATCAACTAAAGCAACCTCTGGGGTGTACCGCTGTATGCTTTGTTCTAGTCCAGGTTTACTCCTTCCTTCATGCTCCCATCCACCCTGGGTTTTTTGCCTCATTGCCTGGTCTTGCTAGCTTAAGCACTCCCCACCCCACTCTGTCTTTCACCTGATCTGTGACACCATCCCCAAACCAGCACAAGTATCCTTCCAATAAATGCATGTTCTTTACTTTTTTTTGGATGAAATAATAATTGAAAGTGGGGAAGGTTAACAACTAACATTTCTTTGGCTTTTGAAAAATACATCTGTTAAATTGACATGGCTATAAAATTTCCTGCGGATCAGTGCAGTGGGTTCATACTAGTTACGAAACATTGCTTCTAAATACAATTGACATTTGCTTCAACCCATTAAATAAATTTAAGTACTCTGTTCACTAGCATTGTTTTAATAGTTCATTTTTTTCCAACTAAGTTTGTTTTGTTGACACTGTCAAATGCCCTTTGAGAGTTCTTTTTTGAGACTGCCTCTTTATTAACTAGTAATTCTCCAAGCAATTAACTTTGACAGTGGGGTATAACCATTATTCTACCACTGAGCTTGGCTATAGTTACTTGGATTTTCCATCTCCTATTTGTTGAACAGTGGTGAAACAATTTCGGTTCTCAATTTCCACTCCTAAATAAAAGCTACAAAAGTGGAATCTTGACAGTAGTTTCTTCGTTTGGAGACTATTCAGTAAATTTTTGGTTCTTTTGTTTTATAGTTCCCCAACTTTGGGGAAAGAATGTTGGACTCTGATTCCACAGAAGGAGGTGAATGCATACTTGATGAAGACCAATTTTCAGATTTGTAGGGACAAATCTTGGCTATGGAAATAAATTGAAAGCTCTTGTACTGTTTACAGGATTTTATTTTCTATGCTCCGCGTTTAAGAATAAACAAAAGAATCTTGCAGTTATGTATGGGCAACCATGAGCTTTACATGAGACGCCGAAAACCTGATACAATTGAAGTACAGCAGATGAAAGCCCAGGCTCGGGAGGAAAAGCACAAGAGACAGTTGGAAAGGTATTGGACGTTATCTGTTTTCTCTGTACTTAACAAAAGGAGTGACTTTGCTTCACCCTTGACTCAAAGGCGGTGTACTTCAGAGATGTTAATCCCAGGCTCCATCTACCTATTCAGCTATATGTAAAGTGGCACAATACAAAGAAAAGTATGTTATACAGGCCAGCGTTTAGCTGGAAAAACCAGGAAATAAAAGACTTAGTTCTTTAGTTTATTGCTGGTTGTGGAACTTGACTACAAGTTGTCTGCTGTTTTCTATATCATAACAATTGCTTTACCAGCAGATAAACAGAATACAAAGGAGACCCACGAACAAATAAGCTACATTGGCATCTTTGTCCAGCTTGTGCATTCAGCTTAATCTTTTGTAAATTGTGCCTGTAACTGCCTGACCACCACCACCCCTCAAAAAAAGAACAAAAAGTACAAAATAAAATGTCTTCTGGATGAAAATCAAGCTTTTATCTGGACACTGCTGTTTAGTGAGCAGTCAATTTTTAAATCTTTAACTCTTCTGTGTATAGGGCACAGTTGGAGCAGGAGAAACAGAAGCGGGAGACAATAGAGAAAGAAAAAGAACAGATGGAGAAGGAAACTCGAGATCTGATGCTGAAGCTGAAACAGTATGAAGATCAGACAAAGAAAGCTGAAAAAGGTAAAAGTAAATTCGTAATGTTCTCTTGTCAAGTCTCCAGAAAATGAATATGGTGGAAAATTTTGGATTATTCTCTGGCTCTTAATTGGTTTTAAGATTGTTCCTGTTCTGAGATTTTTCACAAGAAGTGGAGGCAGTCATTGTTATTGACTATGCAGTGCTGAAAGATATGTTACGTTATCATTTTCTGGAGTTTAGATTTTAAATTATAAATTATCTTCATATGGCTTTAGATTGTGAAGGAATTTAATATCTATCTAAGTCAGTATTTTCAAAAATTTTAGTTTTAAACCTGAATGTGTCGGCAAACAGATGACTTGAGGCCTCCTGGGTGTTAATAGAAGTTTGTTTATATTGTGTGGCTTATGACGAGAGAGAAGCAAAAGCCATTAACTTAGCGAAGCTGAGATTGGCAAGTATTTTTCTTAATTTATTTAAGAGTTTGAGTTCAGAAAGGGTCTTGTCTGAATATAAATGCAAAAATGGTTTTTTCCCCTTTTTGGTAAAAAGGAGTTTGTTGAGCACTTAATGGAATTAAAGTTACCTTAAGGCGAGGG
Organism: Rhincodon typus; assembly: GCF_021869965.1. NCBI lineage: Eukaryota > Metazoa > Chordata > Chondrichthyes > Orectolobiformes > Rhincodontidae > Rhincodon > Rhincodon typus. The sequence goes on along the minus strand of NC_063340.1, from coordinate 31,167,245 downwards.
ATTCAATTTGTGACCACTTCCAGACCAGGAGTCGTTAGAAATCCCCATTGGTTATTCAAAGCTGTGAAAGTCTGAGCTCTCCATTGAATATCAAAAATCAGGACCGGGGAAAAAACATTAAGTCAAATTACAGAGATTTTATGGGAAGAAAAATTTCTGAGTTTTGATTACTTGTAAAATGGTATTTAGGAGTAGATGAGATTTTTTCTTTTTGCCTGGAATCTGAAATTTTAAGCTGTTTTATGTAGATAGCTTTGTTCTGTTTTTCTTTCCTTTGCGTCATAAATTCTTTTTATTTTTGAACCCAAATCTGCAGCCTTGTGTGTATATTTCAGTGAAAGAAAATGGATCAGTTTTTAAATTTACTTTTACCAAGCCTGATTTCCTTGAGATAATTTGTAATAAAAATACCTTTCTTTCACCATTTGGTATTCTTGTATATCAGTAAATAAAATGAAAGAATCCGATAATTATGGTGCATTAATGATTTCACTCCAAGCTTTTCTAATTTCTCCACATAACCTTACCACTGAATCTTTTTTCCGTTATCTCAGGATTTATTCTTATGAATCTTTTCTTACATTCTCACTAAAGCTAAAGTGAGTGCTCAGAACTGGATGCAATGCTCCCTTTTGAGGCTAAACCTGTTTCATACAAGTTTATCATAACTTCCTTGCTTCTTTATGCCCCTGTTTTCTAAAGCCCAGGATTCTATTTATTTTATTAACCATACAATATATATTCCACTTTTGGTTCTATTACTCTGATGTGCTTACGTAAAGTAGGATTTGCCTGGGATAACACAGTGACAAGCATTATTTTGCATATCTCAATCCATGTGATAACAAATCAAATTTCTCAATCTGCCCTGTCTCCTTCGATTTTGTGCATATATGTATCTAAGTGTCTCTGATCCTGTATCTTCTACAATTCTATCCTTCTGGTTTGCATTTTTCCCCTGTTACTCCTAGCCAAGTGAGTCCCTTCACATTAAATTTCATGGACCAACTTTTCTTTCCATCAATCTGTACTTTTTAATGTTTAGTGATGTTCTTCTCTCAGTGCAGTGTTTCCATTTCCATGCCAACCACAGTTTTTGAAATTGTATCATGTACACCCAAATCTTGGTGGTTAATGTATCAAGAGCACCAAACCTAATGCTGATCCCTAGGGAACCCCGCTTGGACTGCCTCCTTCAAGTTTTAAAAAAAATGCAACCATGTGCTGTTCTGCCACTTGGCCATTCATGTACCAAATTTGCATCCATACCTTATATGTACAATATCACAGCTTGTGGATTATATTTATTGTGTGGCATTCGTATCAGATGTGTTGTGGAAGTCCATGTAGTCCACGTCAACTGTTACTCATTTACCATTTCTGTTGTCTGATCAAATAACTGAAGTGAGTTAGTTAAACACAATTGGAACATCTTGCATCCATGCTGGCTTTCCTTTAATTAATTAGCATTTGGCCATATGACTCTTAATTTTGCCACCAGTTATCGAATTGAAAGGTTTCTCAACAGCCAAGGCCTACCAAGACTGTCAATCAGGGAGACTCTGATGGAATGTATTTTAATTGTGCTCTAACTTTCATCTTTAAAAGGAATTTTCTGTTCACTTACCACTTTACTTATTGATCTTCGCTCCCAATTTATCTGGGCAATCCTTTCTCAATCTGTTGAAACTAGCTTTTCCATCCCTCCTTCCCATAGATCCAGGAATGTCTCCTTTTTAGGTCTGTTTCAAAAATTCTGCTCAACTCTTTCTGGAAACACATGTCCCTTTCTGCTGTCTACGTTATCCCTGTTCCAGCCTAGTTAGGACAACTGCAGGCACTCATAACTACTCCATATGATTTTTCCACTTACTTTTAATTTCTTTGCAAATTTGTTCCTCCATAAATTTCCCACAAGTTGGTAGCTTATGGGCTACACATAGCAATGTAAGAGTACCTCTTCATTTTCTTGGTTCTAACTAAATAGATTCTTCTTCAGCACCATAATGTTCTCCTTAATTAATTTTCCTAACTGACTTCCTTCCTTTCTTTCCTTCGCTATGTTTCCTGAATGCCTGCATCAGAAATATTTAATACATATTCCTGTGTTGTTGTCTCAAGTCTCCATTATTGCCACCGTATTTTCACATGTCAACTCTGGATCTGCAGTTAATTTTGGATATGTTAATATAGTAGGTTACAAAGGATGATGCATCTATAGTGATTGATTGCACTCATTTTTAAAAAGTGTATATCTTGGATCCTAGACTTGGCTGAGCAGATGCAGCGAGCAATTCAACTGGAAGAAGAGAGGAAAAAAGCACAACTTGAGGCCGAACGCCTAGAAGCTGAACGTTTGGATGCTCTCCGAGCAAAAGAAGAGTTGCAGAGACAGGCTGAGGATCAAATGAAGAGCCAGGAGCAATTGGTAAGAGCTGCTTTACTCTAACTGAGGCAATATTGGGTGCATCACATTAAACTCATGCAGTTGGTTATTTAATGATTCCTGTGTTCCAATAGTTTCTGCTTTCCTCCTACTGTGATGGCAAATAGGCCTTTCCACGGCACTAAACTTAGATACTCAAACTTGTTTGTGTGTGAATTGAAAGAAGTGGTGAACTGGGTGTCAAGCAAATAGCCTTTATATAAGTTGACTTGGATTTAAAAGATTATTTATTTTTGTACGAAGGATACCTTGCATTTTAGTGATAGTCATGCAGCAATGAAACAAACCCTTCAGTCCAACCAGTCCACACCATGTTCCCAAGCTAAAGCAGTCCCACTTGCCTGCTCTCAGCCATATCCCTTCAAACTTTCCCTATTCATGAACATATCCAAATATCTTTTAAACATTGTAACTATACCTGCATCCATCGTTTCCGTACACAAAGCACTCTGTTTTTAAAAAAAAATTGCCGATAATGTTCTTTTTAAAACTTTCTCCTCTTGCCTTAAAAATATGTCCCCTAGCTTTGAACTCCCCCAGCTTCGGGAAAAGACCCTGTCATTCACCTTGTCTCTGGCGGTCATGATTTTATGAACCTCAGTAAGGTCACCTCTCAACCTCCTACAGTCCAGTGGAAAAGGTTCCAATTTTTCCAGTCTATTTTTATTTCTCAAGCCCTCCATTACTCGACATCCTGGTAAATCTTTTCTGAACCATCTTCAAAACAATAATATTCTCCCTATAACAAGGCAACTAGAACTGCACACAGATCTCCAGAAGAGGCCACACCAGCATACTGGGCAACATCAATATGATGCCCCAGCTCCTACACACAAAGGTCTGGCAATGAAGGCAAGCGTGCTAAACGCTGCCTTAACCTCTCTAAAATTGTAGTTCGTGTGGTTTAAGGCATCATTTGTCAATCAGATATTTTATTGAAAAGTCGTGTTACCATCTTGAAACAAACTAGTATTGTATTGTGTTTAGTATGTTATAGTCTGAAACCTTGGGAGTTTGCTGAAGGAATAAAACATGAAGTTCACCAGTTTAACACCCATTTTACTATTCTGGAATCAAAGAGTATTTATTCAAACACAGGAACAAAAACAGAAGTTGCCAGAAAAGTTCAGCAGATCTGGCAGCATCTGTGAAGAAAAGAAATCAGAGTTAACATTTTGGGTCTGGTGACCCTTCTGCTCTGAGGAAGGGTCTCCAGACCCGAAATGTTAACTCCGATTTCATTTCTTCACAGATGCTGCTAGACCTGCTGAGCCTTTCCAGCAACTTCTGTTTTTGCTCTTGATTTACAGCATCCACAGTTCTTTGGTGTTTATTTAGTATTCATTCTAATAACTGCACTTTATTTTTGAGTAGTCACTTACATTCCTGCTGCTTATAGTTGCTGTTAACAAGCGATCTGCTGTTATGGTATGTCATTGCCATCCTCTCAATTGACTAACTCATCAGTAAAATCACCCTGACATTTATCATCCAATTACTCCTGGATCTCACTGTTCTCCACTCTGTGTGTAGCCTTTCAGCTCTGATCAAATGCCTGAAAAACTGGTGTTTTCTTTTCTGGACATCAAGTTTTAGCGTTCTTTGCTATTGCAATTATTACCTTTTCACTTGTGGTCTGTTTTTAACACTGGTCTTAGCATGCAACATTTCAAAGACCTCCATTTTTCCATTGGTTTTATTTATTTTCCAGTTTCTGAAATATATAGGAAAATGGATAGAATATAGCACCATGAGTTTTTTTTCTTTGTTACAAAGTTTACTTTTCTTGTTAGTGTATTCCTCCCTCATTTTTATGAAAGTTCTTATCTGTTCTCCTCCTGACTTAGAGTTATAGAGCCGTACAGCATGGAAACAGACCCCTTAGTCTAACTCCCCCATGCTGACTAGGTATCCTAAATAAATCTAGTCCCATTTGCCAGTATTTGGCAAATATTCCTCTCAACTGTTCCTATTCATATACCATCCAGATGTCTTTTTAAATGTTGTAATTGTACCAGCCTCCTCCACATCCTGTGGCAGCTCATTCCATTCACACATCACCCACTGTGTGAGGAAGTTGTCGTTTAAGGTCCCTTTTAAATCTTTTCCCCCGTCATCTTAAACCTATGCCATTTAGTTTTCTGCACTCTAGGGAAAAGATCTTGTCTTTTCACTCTATCCATGCCCCTCGTGATTTTCCAAACCTCTAAGGTCACCCCTCAGCCTCTGATGGTCCAGGGGAAAAAAGCTCCAGGCTGTTCAGCCTCTCCCTATAGCTTAAACCCTTCAACCCTGGCAACATCCTTAAATCTTTTCTGAACCCTTTCAAGTTTCATGGAGGCCAGAATTATACGCAGTATTCCAAAAGTAACATAACCAATGTGCTGTACAGCCGCAATATGACCTCCCAACCCCGAAACTCAATGCACTGACCAATAAAGGTAAGCGTATCAAACACCTTCTTCACTATCTTGTCTACCTGGGACTTTGCTTTCAAGGAACTTTGAACCTGCACTCCAAGGTCTTTGTTCAGCAACACTCCACAGGACCTTACCATTTAAGTATATAAGTCCTGCCCTGATTTGCCTTACCAAAATACAGCACCTCACATTTCTCTAAATTAAACTCCATCTGCTGCTCTTCGGCCTATTGGCCTATCTGGTCAAGGTACTGTTGTACTCTGAGGTAACCTTCTTCACTGTCTGTGCACCTCTAATTTTGGTGTCATCTGCAAACTTACTAACCATACCTCCTACATTAACATCCAAATCATTTATATAAATGACGAAAAGCAGTGGACCCAGCACCAATCCGTGTGGCACACCGCTGGTCACAGGTCTCCAGTCTGAAAAGCAACCCTCCACCACCACCTTCAAGTTAGTTCTGTATTCAAATGGCTAGTTTCCCTGTATTCTGAGAGATCTGACCTTACTAACCAGTCTACCATGAGGAACCTTGTTGAACGCCATACTGCAGTCCATATAGATCACATCCACTGCTCTTCCCTCGTTGTTTGTTACTACTTCAAAAAACTCAATCAAGTTAGTGAGACACGATTTCCCACTCTCAAAGCCATGTTGACTATCCCTAATCAGTCCTTCTGCTTTATATCTACTGTATTATCAAGTGTGTTCAATTAAGATAAATTGTATCTACTTTTTCCTGTATGAAAGCACCTACTTCAAACTTCACTCCATTTGCTTTTAATGTGTTCCTTCTATTTTACTTTTTAATGTTCGTATCCAACTCGTATTCTAAGATTCTGGATGTTACTTGTTCCATGATATTTTGCATCTGTTCTGATTCTGCAAGTAGCACTTTATTGTCAGTGTACCACAAGTTCATTTTCTTCCCCAATTGTTTACTCCAAGAACTGCATCTAATTCTCTGAATATTACTTCTGTGTACAGATTGGTTTAGAAACCATGCACAGCCTTGTTGTACTTGTCTCTTCCCCTGAAACAATATCTGATCATCTGACTTTCTAGCCTGATGATCCCAACTTGGACCCACCATAAGCTCTGGATAATCTTTCATCTTTACTGTCAAGTTCACATTTGAGCAACAGGTCTATTAACTGCTGATAACTGCAATGGCATGCTTTTTCCATAATCTATGAAGTGTATGTAAATGTTCTTGATATTTGTGTGTTGGATGTTAGTTTCTTCTTCCTACCCCAGGTCCAAATCCGAACTCTTTCACTAACCTGAGCTTCCATTGCATTATTTATTTCAATTGTGGTTTTAAGTTCTGAACCTTTTGCACACTTCATTGTTTTAGATAGCTTAGCAAATAATGAATGTATTCTTTGGTGTATATTTAGTCACACATTTCTGTTCTAACTAAATCTGTTTTTTAGAATATTTTTAGATATTCTGTTGGTCCAACTATGCCTGAAGCCTTTCCCATATTCATCAATTTCAAAGCAGATTTCGCATCTGATGTCATGTTTAGTCCTTCAATTGTCTCTATCAATGGACTGCTTCAACTTGGATCATTATAAAATTCATCATCTTTTTGCTACTGTGTCCTTTTCAAACACATTTTATTCTGTTGTTAATCCCCTCTATTGGTCAAATATTTCATTTTCCTGTGTATAACTGTCACTGTGTAATTTTGTAGCGGTTCTATTACTTCATCACACATCTTACACCATTTCCCCTTAGCCTGCCTTGTTCTTTGTTATTTCAATTTCATCATAATCCTGTATGTTTCTCTGCTAATTACTTCAAAGATATTAGATGTACAATAAACTCAGATATTTAGAATCTAGAATCTAATCCAGATTCTTTGAATCAGTTTTCTCTTCTACACTCATTTGACTTGCACCAAAAAAATTCAAGTCATAGTTGGAAGGTTTTTAGAGAGCATTATCTCAAGATAAAACGTGGTTTTCCCCAAAATCAGATGGACCATATCACAAACAAACCCTATAATTGGTTTGAGGAAAAGAAAAATCAATTAAGTGAAACGCACAGCTATACTAGGCCAAATGAAAATAATATTTTAGATTGACCTGAATTATCAGTAATCCAAGGAGTGTTTGTAAACTTTTCACAAAGTATAAGAATTGATTATACTGTAGTATTCACACAGTTTTTCACCAATTACATCTCAATTCCCAGAAGAGAAAGGATAGGTTTTTAAATTTAATTTCTAATTTCTATTTTGTATCAGGCTTCAGAGTTATCAGAATACACAGCCAAGATTGAAGAACTAGAAGATGCCAGAAGATTGAAAGAGGAAGAGGCACAGGAGTGGCAACAACGGGTGAAGAGCTATTAGTTGATATCTGCATTTATGTGGAAATAAGCAAGCAGTTATTTCAATCTGACCTTTTCAGATCCATGGGATTAGCTCATTACAATATTTTGTATTAAAATAACAGTATTTTAATTTTGTTTTTACATGCTATACTTTTGTAATCCACCTGCCACTTCATATAGTGATGACTTTCTAGGATGTTTGATTGAGGAAGAGCACAGAATATGATATCATCACCCCCTCAGTTGTTGAATATAGCATCCTCAAAAAAGGATGTCTGTGCTGTTGTGGGCTGCATAGTACTTGAATAGATTATACTGATTTGCCACTGATTATGTGAGCCTGACATAATTGCAAGTCTGTAAAGAGCCCATCTAGTAGTGAAACTGGATTGGAAGTTATGGTTGTGGTTCCATTTGCAAACTCTTCATTGCAGACAGTTTTGGATGTTTTTAAAATGAAGGCATTTCTTTGTGCATCTTTGTTCTTTTAAAAAAAAAAAATGTTCAATTAATTGTTAAATCCCACATCGATAAAATAAGACCTTGAACAATCAGAGCTAAACTTGTGCATATTTGATAACCTGGCACAAATTGTAAAGACTTCTGAATGTTTTATATTCTTTCAAGAGATGTGAGCACTACTAGTAAGGCTAGCATTTTGTTGCCCATGCAAATGTAATGATGAGCAGCTGCCTTAAACTGCAGAGAAGGAACAGCAGTATGGTTCCAAATTAAGATGATATGCGACTTGATGTTCCCATGAATCTGCTGCTTTTGTTCTTCTAGGTTGTAGCTATCTGGGGTTGGTGGGAGCTGTTGAAGGCTTGGTGAGTTGATAAACCATCTTGTAGGTGTATACAGCATTTAGTAAGGTGGTGGAAAGAACATAAAACACAGAACAGTACAGCAAAGTACAGGCTCTTCAGCCTATGATGTTGTGCCGAACTTTTACCCTAAACCTAAGGTCTATCTAACCTCCACCCCTCCCTTATACTATCGTCCATATGCCTATCTAATAGCTGCTTAAATGCCCCTAATGAGGCAGACTCCACTACCCTCTCCGGCAATGCATTCCATGCCCCTACCACTCTCTAGTAAAGAACCTACCTCTGACGTCTCCCCTATATCTACCTCCACTCACTTTAAAACTATGCCCCCTCATAATAGCTACCTCCACCCTAGGAAAAAGTCTCTGGCTGTCCACTCTATCTATACCTCTGATCATTTTGTACACCTGTATCAAGTCAAAAGGATGCTAATCAAGCAGGCTAGTTTGACCTGCACCAATTTGAATTTGTGGCATTAAAGCTGCACTTATTCAGGCAAATGGAGAGTATACCGTCATATTCCTGATATGTACCTTGTGAACAGGCTTCAGGAAATAAGGTGATGAGTTATTTGACACAATTCCCAGCACCTAGCTCCTGTTGTAGCCACAATATTGATATGACTCCTTTGCAAAGGTTGTGATTGGATGCTGATTTTTGCAGTCAGGGAATTTTTTCTAAAGGCAAAGAACAACACAGCACAGGAACAGGCTCTTCAGCCCTCCGGTTTAAGGCAGCTGCTCATCATTACATTTGCATGGGCAACAAATGCTAGCCTTACTAGTAGTGCTCACATCCCTTGAAAGAATATAAAACATTCAGAAGTCTTTACAATTTGTGCCAGGTTATCAAATATGCACAAGTTTAGCTCTGATTGTTCAAGGTCTTATTTTATCGATGTGGGATTTAACAATTAATTGAACTTTTTTTTTGCCCTTCCATATTAAAATAGAGTTCACTTACAGGATCTGTATCCCTCTATTCCCTTCCTATTCATATATTCGGCCAGGTGCTTCCTGAATGCTGCTAACGTGTCTGCTTCCAACACCATCTCTGGCAGCGTGTTCCAGGCACACTCCACCTTTTGTGTAAAATACGTGCCTCGCACATCTCTTTTAAACTTGCCCCTTCGCAGGTTGAACTTGTGTCCCCTAGTAATTGACCCCTCAACCCTGGGTAAAATGCCTCATACTTGCCACTCCATCCACACTATTCACTATCTTTTTTAAACTTCTGTCAGGTCGCCCCTCAACCTCCTGCATTCCAGTGAAAACAAATCCCATCTATACAACCAGTCAACGTCCTGGTAAACCTTTTCTGTACCCTCTCCAAAGCATCCACATCCTTCTAGTTGTGTGGTGACCAGAACTGTACGCAATAATCCAAGTGTGGCCTAACTGAAGTTCTATAAAGCTGCAGCATAAGTTACCTATTCTTGTTCCCAATGCCCCTTCCAATGAAGGTAAGCATGCCATAGTCCTTTTTTACTACCTTATCTACTTGTGCTGTCCCCTTCAGTGATCTCTGGACCTGCACACCCAGATCTCTCTGCAAATCAATACCTCCTAAGGGTTCTGTCATTCATTGTATAATTTCCACCTGTACTTGACCTTCCAAAAATGCATCACCTCACATTTGTCCAGATTAAATTCCATCTGCCATTTTTCTGCCCATGCCTCCAACCAATCTGTCCAGCTGTATCCTCTGACAATCATCCTCACTATCTGCAACTCCTCCAATCTTTGTATCGTCTGTAAACTTACAAATTAGACCAGCTACATCTTCCTCCAAATCATTTATGTAGATCACGAACAGCAGAGGTCCCAGCACTGCTCGCTGTAGAACACCACTAGTCTCAGCCCTCCATCCAAAAAGCATCCTTCCACCACTACCCTCTATCTCCTGTGATAAGCCAGTCCAGCTCACCCCGATACCATGTGACTTCACCTTTCGTACCAGTCTGCCATGTCAGACCTTGTCAAAGGCTTTACCGGAGTCCACATAGACAACATCAACCGCTTTTCCCTCAATCATCTTTGTCACCTCAAAAAAGTTAGTGCAACCTCCCCTGCTCAAAACCATGCTGTTTATTGCTAAACAGTGCATTTGTTTCTAAATGTTTATAGATTTTGTCCCCGAGACTGACTTGAGGCTCACAGGTCTGTAAATTCTTGGATTATCCCTGTTACCTTTTTTAAACAATGGGATAACATTACCTATTCTCTCGTCCTTTCTTTCATCATCATGCTATTTACTTAAGCTTGCAAGCGAATTCTTGAATGGTGAGAAAATGTTGTAGCTTTGATGTCACTTGGAGTAGCTCTATAATGAGAGAACCCAGCTTTAGATTGTCAGCCATGTTCCTGTAACACAGCTTTGAAAGCTAACATGAACAGAGTGTACAAAAAAATTTTTAGTAATTTTATTCTGCTATTTCCACTACTATTTTGGTAAGAATTTCACTCCTTGTGGCTTGATTTGCCCCTTCTGCCATATCTTGAACATTTGCAAGCTGTGGAAGAACGGAGATTTGTGGTGAGCAGAATTGTACTTTGTTACAATGCTGAAAATTTGAGAGAATTCTGTGATCGAGTACTTGGAAGTGTGCAGCTGAGCAAATTGTGGTCTGCCATTATCCTGAGGTACAAACCTTGTAAGTACCATTTTTCCCCATAGAATGTTCTTCACAACTAATAACATTAGGGCCCTTCCAACCATGAGGCATGCTCCCATGTGGGAGGAGTGTTTTATGAGCTAGCGTTGGAGCTTTGACATGTTTGGTTGGTTATGTTGAGCCATTGTGCTATTTTGTAGTAATTGAATCCAGCACTTTGAAACATTTTGCTATGTTTGTACATTAATCGTTTCAGGCAAGAATGGTCCAGGATGATTTGGAGAAAACAAAGGAAGAACTGCACATGGTATTATCTGCCCCTGCTCCACCCCCACCTCCACCCCCACCCCCTCCTCCAATCTACGAGCACCTAGAGGAGAATGAACATGACGATGCTGAAGAGAATCATACCACGTACAGTGCAGACCTTGCGACTGAAGGCATATTGGATCACAGAAATGAAGAAGAGCGAGTGACTGAAGTGGAGAAAAATGAACGAGTGCAACAGCAACTGATGGTAAGGAGCTGTATTAGCTGTGGTGGATAATACAATATCATGAAATAAAAATGCATTTAGAATCCCTACAGTGTGGAAGCAGGCCATTTCACCCGTTGAGTCCACACCACCCCTCTGAAGAACATTCCACCCAGACACCCCCATCCCACTCCTTTCCTATGGCTAATCCAACTAGCCTGCAGATCCCTGGACACTATGGGCAATTTACATAGAACATAGAACAATACAGCACAGTACAGGCCCTTCGGCCCACAATGTTGTGCTGACCTATTATCCTACTAAGATCAAACTACCCTGCATACCCTACAATTTTACTATCCTCCATGTGCCTATCCAAGAGTCGCTTAAAAGTCTCTAAAGTATCTGACTCCACTACCACTGCCGGCAGCACATTCTACACACTCACCACTCTCTGTGTAAAGAACCTACTTCTGACATCTCCCCTATACCTTCCTCCAATCACCTTAAAATTATGCCCCCTCGTAATAGTCATTTCCGCCCTGGGAAAAAATCTCTGACTATCCACTCTATCTATGCCTGTCATCATCTTGTACACCTCTATCAAGTCACCTCTCATCCTTCTTTGCTCCATTGAGAAAAGCCCTAGCACACTCAACCTTTCCTCATAAGGCCTGCCCTCCAGTCCAGGCAGCATCGTGGTAAATCTCCTCTGCACCCTCTCTAAAGCTTCCACATCCTTCTTATAATGAGGTGACCAGAACTGAACACAATATTCCAAGTGTGGTCTAACCAGGGTTTTATAAAGGTGTAGCATAACCTCACGGCTCTTAAACTCAATTCCCCTGCCGATTGAAAGCCAACATACCCATCCGCCTTCTTTACAACCCTATCATCTTGGGTAGCAACTTTGAGGGATCTATGGATGTGGACCCAAAGAACACACTGTTCCTCCACACTGCCAAGAATCCTGCCCCTAACCTTGTACTCTGCATTCAAATTCAACCTTCCAAAATGAATCTCTTCACGCTTTTCCAGGTTGAATTCCATCTGCCACTTCTTTGCCGAGTTCGGTATCCTGTCAATGTCCTGTTGCAACCTACAACAGCCCTCCACACTGTCCACAACTCTAACCTTCGTGTCATCGGCAAACTTACTAGCCCATCCTTCCATTTCCTCATCCAAGTCATTTATAAACATCACAAAAAGCAGAGATCCCAGAACAGATCCCTGCGGAACAGCACTGGTCACCGAGCTCTAGGCTGAATACTTTCCATCTGCTACCAACCTCTGTTTTCTATTGGACAGCCAGTTTTGTATCCAGACAGCCAAATTTCCCTGAATCCCATGCCTCCTCACTTTCTGAATGAGCCTACCATGTGGAACCTTATCAAATGCCTTGCTAAAATCCATATACACCAAATCCACTGCTCTGCCTTCATCAATGTGTTTTGTCACATCCTCAAAGAATTCAATAAGGCTTGTGAGGCATGACCTGAACCCCTCATAGCCATGCTGACTATTTATAATCAAACTGTGCTTTTCCAAATAATCATAAATACTATCTCTGAGTCCTCTCCAATTGTTTGCCCACCATAAAGGTAAGACTGACTGGTCTGTAATTCCCAGGATTATCCCTATTCCCTTTCTTGAACAATGAAATAATATTTGCCGCCCTCCAATCATCTGGTACTACTCCAGTGGACAGTGAGGACACAAAGATCATCGCCAAAACGGCAGCAATCTCTTCCCTTGCTTCCCATACAAACCTTAGGTACATCCCGTCTGGCCCAGGGGACTTGTCTGTCCTCATGTTTTTCAAAATTTCTAGCACATCCTGCTTCCTAACATCAACCTGTTAGAGCATATCTGCATGTTTCAAGCTGTCCTCACATGTCAAGGTCCCTCTCACTGGTGAATACTAAAGCAAAGTATTCATCAAGGACCTCCCCTACCTCCTTCGACTTCACGCACAAGTTCCCTCCACTATCCCTGATTGGCCCTACCCTCACTCTGGCCATCCTCTCGTTCCTCACATAAGCATAGAACGCCTTGAGGTTTTCCTTGATCCTACCCACCAAGGTTTTCTCATACCCCCTTTTAGCTCTCCTAAGTCCATTCTTCAGTTCCTTCCTGACTACCTTGTAGACCTCTAGAGTCCTGTCTGATCCTTGCTTCCTCAACCTTAAGTAAGCTTCCTTCTTCGTCTTGACTAGATGTTCCACATGTCTTGTCTTGTCATCCAAGGTTCCTTCACCTTACCATCCCTTCCTTGCCTCAGTGGGACCAACCTAACCAGTACTTGTAGCACCTGCTCCCTAAACAACCTCCACATTTCTGTTGTGCATTTCCCTGAGAATATCTGATCCCACTTTATGCTCAGCAGTTCTTGCCTAATAGCATTGTAGTATTGTAAATACTTTCCCACACCATCTGCTCCTATCCCTCTCCATGACTATAGTAGAGTCCAGCTAAACTGCACATCTTTGCACTGTGGGAGGAAACTAGAGCACTAGGAGGAAATCCACTCAGACGGGAGCAAATGTGCAAACTCCACACAAACAGTCACCTGAGGGCAGAATCGAAATTAGGTCCCTGCTGCTGTGAGTCAGCAGTGCTAACCTCTGAGCCACTGCATCACCCCTTGGGGTTGAATGTTATTAACTAGTCAAATATCTAGTCAGGAACTGGTCAGATGTATAATTATTCTATCTAGTATTTTTGTTTTTTTATTTGACTCTGTTGTGGGACATGGGCATCGCTGGCTCACCAATGTTTATTGCCATCACTGTTGGGCCTTGAGAAAGTGGTGGTGAGCTTCTGCCTTGAACCGCTACAGTCCATATTCTATAGGTTGATCTATAATGTCGTTAGGAAGGAATTTCAGGATTTTGACCCAGCAACAGTGAAGGAGCAATGATATATTTATCAAATCTAGATGGTGAGAGTGGCTTAGAGGGGAGCCTGTAGGTGGTGGTTTTAGCATGTATCTGCTGCTGTTATCCTTTTAGATGGAAATGATAGAAGGTTTGGAATGTGCTGGTTTAAAGATCGTTGGTGAGTATTTGCAGTGCGTCTTTTAAAAGTAAACCTTTTAGATAATAGCAGCAGTGCGTACTGAGCGTCCGTGGTGCAGATACTGGGTGTTTGTGGATTTGATGCCAATCAAGTAGGCTGCTTTGTCCTGGATGGTGTCAAGCTTCTTGAGTATTGTTGGAGCTGCACTTATCCAGGCAAGTGGGCATTCCATCACACACCTGACTTTGTGCCTTGTAGATGGACAGATTTTGGGGAGTCAGGAAGTGAGTTATTTGCTGCAATATTCCTAGTCTCTGAGCTCTTGTAACCACTATTCATATGGCATGCCCAGTTGAGTTTCTGGTCAACAGTAATCCGTACGATGTTGATTTTAGTGTGGGTTTCAGTGAACACTATTGAATGTCCGGGGCCATGGTTAGATTCCATCTTATTGGAGATGGTCATTGCCTTACATTTGTGTGATGTGAATGTTACTAGCCACTCGTCAGCCCTTTTGTTGCTCAGACTGTGGAAATTTTATAGCAGACTGATAAACGTAGAATGAGTCTTGGTAAGGAAGAAATTCCAGTTTTATTTTTGGATCTGCTTCATTTTCCTGAATCTAACCCAAATAGATTCCTTGATATACAAACTGCTGGTGAGAGGGGAAAAGCTACCATTCTCATGTACATCTGGGACATACTAGTTTGAATATCTTGATAGGCATTGAATTGTCTAGGAAAGTCTAAATTGGAGCAGCTTTGGTTTGGGCTTTGAAAATAGTGTTTGTAAGACTTAAGGTGGAATCTTAAACAAAATACTAAATAGGATCGATAGATGAATGGTTCAAATTGAAGCCAGACTTTAGGAAAAGGAAATAAGGCCGTTCAGAATGCTCTTTAAGGGCTGATATGGACTTGTTGGGCTGAATGTCTGTTTCCACACTGTAGGGAGTCTATGGAGTTCAGAAACATTTTGAATATGATAAACTGGAAACAGAGTTAGTTTGGATAAGAACATTAAGGGTCAAATTCATTGCTTAATTTGAGTTTTGCCATGTGCTTCCCTTCAGGGGGCTTGACTTGATTGTTTGTTTGTTTGTCTTTTTTTAATCTGTCTCTTCTCACCCACTTGCCCGTCCTGCCCATGGAAAGCTTTTGAGCAGTGAGCTTGCACAAGCCAGAGATGAGAGCAAGAAAACGTCCAATGACATAATTCACATGGAAAATGTCCGGAAAGGTCAAGACAAATATAAGACGCTTCGCCAGATCCGGCGAGGGAACACCAAACAGAGGGTGGATGAGTTTGAATCAATGTAAAATTTCACTGACAGCAGTACTTGTGCATGTACAGAATGATAATCCATTTAAGTTTTTCACTTTTCCTGGTGATCGCTGGAGCAAACAGCTTGGATTCTTTAGTAAAGAGATTGTCGGGCCACAACCTGAATTTTTTTTTCTCCCAAACTTGTTCCGCTAAGTTTCCATTTTGTAAAAATTTTGAATAGTTTCTGTTTTGAGTTCCTTCATTTTTGCACAGTGAAATGGATAATTGGTCATTTTCTGTAAATTTCGGTCTGAAATGATGTACTGCAGTGCAAAAACAATTGTTTTGTTGCCAAACATGCTTAACAAGTAAGCATCTTTTTCGATAGGGAAGGAATTTAATCTATGTCTGAACATTATAGCTGAAATGGTGAAGATTAGGAATTGGAGAACAGAATTTTCACTAAAAGGAAATTGCTTCATTGCATCACTTACACCGCAGTGCCACAAGCCCATGATCACTCAGGTGAAAAGATGATTTCAAATAGTATTTGCCACTCTACCGGTGAGGATTCCTATTATACTTTGCAAATATTAATGTCATAATGTGACTATACTGAAATGATCAATGGCAGATACATAATTTAAACACTTTTAGATGCTATCACCTTTCTGTGCATCTTCATGCAGATTATAAACTTCCATAAGTTGTGATATTACATTAAAACCCATCAATGACAGCCTATTAAATTTGTGTGGGGAAATGTTCCTGCTTTGTATATTCTTGCTCTTTGAAAATTTGGGCTTCAACACTTGGAAGATGAATGATAATAATGAATAACAATAAATGGTAGTTTTATGATACTGAAGCAAATCTGACATTATTTTATAGATCTAAATCTATTTCTAAATATTTTTAGGCCAAATGAGTAATAAGGCATGTTTGTAAAAATTCAATGGCAAGAGCAAAATCTTGTGTTCTATTTAATCTGACCAACTGATAAAGACACATATTGTAGCCAAATATGCCAATCTTTAGACATTTTGAAACTTCATATGTAAAGATTTGTAATTCAACATTGTTGCATGTTCTCCATACCTTGGGGATGTGAAATTTGTTGTACTATGTTATCACTATGCTTTCATAATAATGTGCTTATCAAAATGACAACTCTGTTCCACCGATCTGTACTTTGGGTATCCTGCACTTTGTACTTGCAAGTCTTGTACTAAAATGTTCTTTGCGATATTGAATTGCATCTAATAAAGATTTTGGCAATGGTTTTGGACATTAGGGCATTTATTCATGATCTTGCTTCTGTCAGTCATCCACTTGCATTCTGAATAAATGTGCACATTCTCAACGTTGCCATATTCCACATCACACTTGCTTTACACCATTTGTTTTCAGGTTGAAGGCAGACAAATTACTATATCGAGATACGGCCAACCTTTTTTTAAACTGGTGAGCTTCCTCTATGTTGTGGAATAGTACTGTGTAAAGATAGCCAATCTGTAACTGAAGGGGTGTAGCACTGTGCAAAGTGTATGCATTTTGTCATCTCCATAGTGCACTAAAATGAACACAAATGTATCTTTGTGCTGACTCACTTGTTAAAAAGGGTTAGGCTAGATAGAGATGTTGCATCAACGTGAGATTCCTGTGGTGATTCATTTGAGTTTATCAAGTGATTAGCTGAGTCTTGCAGGTTAGCAAGGACTGTTCCATGGATTGCACTAATTTATTTTTCTTAGTAGCAGATATAGCACTGATTTGTCCTTGCCAACAGCTCTTGTGCCCTCCACTGATATGAAAAGGGACATTTTGTAAGGAAATGACTTGAGCCGTATAATGGTTTAATAAACATTAGCATGCACTTTTGGATGAATACAGTACACCACAGAGTAACAGTGATAGAAATCTGCAAGAAGTCTTTCTTAGGTAAAAATTGGCAAGGGTTTAAAAAAGGGTAAATTGGTATGATAAAGTGAATTGGAGTGAAAATATTTAGTATCCTGGAGAATGGCTTGGAAGCTTGCCAATCTTGGTACCTGTATGGAGAAGCAAACATGGAAGAGTCACCATGCAATCTTTGTAATGATCTTTCTTGGAATTCATTTCTAGATGAGTTTATGGGAAGTTTTGGTTCTCTATTTTAGACAGGAAAACATAGAGTCCTCCAACTGCATATTGTAAAGAAACTGAATTGTGTTCCAGCATCTCATTATTCCTTAAAAAAAATTGTAAAATTTTGGACTATAATGCCTAGTCAGTTTTCCGAATGCATAAATAAAAGAGCAGAGTTGTGGATTTCTGCTTAAACGCCCTAGTTCTGAAGAATTGTCACTGGATTTGAAATGTTAATTGTTTTCTCTCCATTGCTGCCAGATCTGCTGAGTTTTTCCAGCAATTTCTGTTCTTTTTTGTTTTACAGGTCTCCAGTATCTGCAGTTCATTTGTTACATGAGCAAATTAATTTGGTCATAGCTTTGCCAATGATGCGTTTGGGTGCTGAGGTTTCACCTTTCAACTGTGGACATCTATACAATGATTTGATATTCATAGAATCCCTACAATATTGGAAACAGGCCCTTCGGCCCAACAAGTCCACACTGACCCACAGAGCATCCCAACCAGACGCATCCACCTAATCTACACTTCCATGAACACTACGGGCAATCCATCTAGCCTGCACATCTTTGGACTGTGGGAGGAAACCGGAGCACCCGGAGGAAACCCACGCAGACTCCAGGAGAATGTGCAAACTCCACACAGACAGTCACCTGAGGGTGGAATCAGACCAGGTCCCTGGCGCTGTGAGGTAGTAGTTCTAACCACTGAGCTACCATGCCACCCCAAAAGCTCGTTCAGTTATGTGCTGTTCTGGGCATCTTAACTAGTTACACAATGAAATGTTCCAAGTCTTAGTTTTTCTTTTGTTTTGAGAACCAAATTTTGGATTTTGCTGTTGCCATTTGTGCATTACACCTGAGAAATTTGTGTTAGGATGTATTTGCATTGTTGTCTTATTGGCTTGGAAAGCCAATGGTCCCTCATAACAGATATCAAATAGAGAGGAGAATATTGTGAGAACACTTTTTATGGTACCATCATAGGTGTTGATGGTACAAACGCCACCATTTTTCTGTATGCCTTGAAGTGAAGATAACTTGTCAGTTCAAAGATCAGGATACAGGTTTCTGTTTTAGTCAATTTAATTCTCACATTTTCAAGGCTCAAACAGCCAAAGTTTAAACCTTGCAGTCTTCCTGTTTTCTGCTAACCTCTTGCCTTCCATGTGATCTGATTAATGAACTTATTACCCTTTTACATCTTCCCAGTAGTTTAAAGCAATTATGTAACAGCATGTTTTTAATCTTTCAGCTCATCTCTATATTTTCTGGCTTTTCATACATGCTGTCTAGATGTGAATCATTGTAGCAAAGTTCCAGTTTTTGTGTGCAACTAGTAGGGGTGCTGGCAATCTTCATTCCTCCCTGGCAACAGGAGAGGTGCCAGAAATCTAGAGAACAGTCATTGTGATACTGTCCTTCAAGATGGAAAGAAGGGATAAATGACGAACCTATAGGCCAGTCAGTCTAACCTCTGTAGGGAGCAATTCTGAGGGAAATAATTAATTTCACTCAGAGGCAGTGATTAATCAAGAGTAGTCAGCATAATTTTATTCAGCAAAGTCTTGTCAAAGAGGTGATTTAGATGAGTAGATGCAGGTAATGCATTTGCTATAGTCTGCTTGAACTTCAGCAAGGCTTTTGATTAAGATCTTGCATGGAAGCTCAAGGGATCTAATGAAATGTGGCTAATTCAATCCAGAATTGGCAGGAGGCCTAGGGTGTTTTGTGATTGGACGACTGTGTCCAGTAGGAAGGACTTTTCCTTTTGGGGGGATCAACAACCAGGGACACCGATTTGAGGTAAAGGGCAGGAGGTTAAAAGGGGATGTGAGGAAAACTTTTTCCCTTAGCCAGTTCCAGACTCGTGACACCCACTATCTGTAAATGTGGTAGAGGCACAGACCCTCATAACAACATTTAAGTATTCTGATGTGCATTTGTGCTGCCAATAATGGTCCAAGTGCTGGTAAATGGGATTCAAATAATAAGGTGGCTGTTTTTGACCAGTGCAGACTCAATGGGCTGAAGGACCTTTTTTTGTGCTGTGGACCTGTATAATTTTAATTGTTCAAAAAAATGAAGGCTGCCTTGAATTGCTGCAGTAACTATCATGGTCTCAGGAATGTACTGGACAGGTGCTTCCAGGATATTTATCCACAATGGACCAGGAACTGCGACAAGTCGGGGAAATTGAAGGAGATGATCCCACAAAATTACTGGCCTTGCAATCACAGGGAACGGAGGCACTGGTACTACAGAGATGAATTTAGTGCATCCTATAAAACATTTGTCACCTATGGTTCAGTAGTAGATGTTTTAAGGCAAATTGTGGACCTAGTGGTACCCCTGAGACTGGAAGTACATGAATGCAAGGTTTTCCTTTTACTGCAGTGACAGAGGGCATGGATAGTAAGCTCAAAGTACAGGTGCAACAAGAGAGTAAACTCAAACAGAACAGAAGCCTTAATTGCAAAACTCATTCATATTATGACTTTTTTTCAGGACAGTTGAATTGAAGCAGCTTTAGTTCCAAAGGTAGCAATTTTGAGCATGTTCAAAGCTTTTTTGACACAAAGACCCATATTTTGTAGTGAGTATTCACCATGGACCATGAACTAAACTGCAGAGATGAAAATTTCCACCATTTAGCAGAATTCTGACTTGCATTGCACAATTCTGGCATTTTAATTTGTTTTCTGTCCTCTGCCTGGTCTGGGGGAGCTGTCACTTAGTTCCTCTCTAATCCACTATCAGTTGGATTTGATTTTTGAGCAGCTTTCTGTTGTTGTTGAAAGACCGAGGCCTCATCCCTCAATACTTGCCACTTGTGTTTGCAGCTTGCAGAGCACTGGAACATCTCCCTGTGGGAGTCAATATTTCGGGGATTGAGTGTAGAAATGACCTGGAGCCAGTTTTTGGTTTGGAATCGGAGACTGGGATGGTGGGTGCAGGGCTGAGCTGGACCTAGGATGTGTAGGTGAATCAGACTTGGGCCAGTGTTTGGCATTTGGGCAGGGAGGTGGGCAATAGACAGGGTAGAAGCAGGCCTTAGTGATAGTCTCTCATGTAAATCAACAGGTTATAATATCAGGATTTGAGTAAACTTAAAAGTTTCTCTTTTGTTCATTATCATTATTGCTGCTTTTCAACAATGACTCGTTGGTCTAGGGCTATGATTCTCGCTTTGGGAGTTTAGGGCGGCACGGTGACTCAGTGGTTAGCACTGCTGCCTCACAGTGCCAGGGACCCGGGTTCAATCCCACCCTTGGGTGACCATCTGTGTGGAGTTTGCACATTCTTCCCGTGTCTGTGTGGGTTTCCTCTGGGTGCTCTGGTTTCCTCCTACAGTCCAAAGGTGTGCAGGCTAGGTGGATTGACCGTGCTAAATTGCTTGTAGTGTTCAGCGATGTGTAGCTTGGGTGGGCTACATGGGGGATGAGTCTGGGTGGGATGCTCTTGAGGGTCGGTGTGGACTGGTTGGGCCAAAGGGCTTGTTTCCACACTGAAGGGATCCTATGATGATTAACTCGTTTCCTTACGACAGGTAAATTGGAGAAATCCAGGTGGGGAAATTGTGTAATTCTAATACGTAGTATAAAGAAGGCTAATCTGACCTTTTAAAATACACACAGCAACTTACAACAAATTACCTTTTTTAACTCCTTTTGCATAGCTTAGTCACAGGTGATCTTGAGCCACCAACCTTGCAGTTAACAGGGGAACATGCTGACCCATTGCACTAGGGAGACTGATGCATTACTCCATTGTAGGAGTATAGAATTCCTGTGGTGCAGTAAGGCCATTCAGCCCATTGAACCCTCCAAAGAGGATCCTATCCTCTCCCCATAACCCTGCATTTACTATGGCTAGCAATTTAGCATAGCCAATCCACCGAACCCGCACATGTTTGAACTGCAGGAGGAAACTGGAGTACCTAGTGGAAACCAACGCAGATAGTCACCCAAGGCTAGAAGTGAATCTGGGTCCCAGGCATTCTAAGGCAGCAGTGCTAACTATTGTTCCACCATGCTGCCATGTAAATTCATACAAGTCAAAAATGTGTTATCCCACCATTGATCACAAAGGGAGATATTTATAATTCAATTAACCCTTGGAAAAACAATAGATCCCTTTACATGTCACGGTCATAGAGATAAAAACCGAAAGAACTGCGGACGCTGTAAATCAGGAGCAAAAATGGAAGTTGCTGGACAAGCTCAGCAGGTCTGGCAGCATCTGTGAAGAAAAAGAAATCGGAGTTAACGGTTCAGGTCCAGTGACCCTCAAAACTTCCTTTCACCTTAAACCTATGCCGTCTAGTTTTGGATTCCCCTACCCTGGGGCAATGGCCTTGGCTATTCACCCTATCCATGTTGCTTATGATTTTAAAAACTTCTATAAGGCCATCTCCTAGCTTTTGACACTCCCCGCCTATTCAGCCTCTCCCTATAGCTCAACATGCTTCTAAATATTTTCTGAACCCTTTTAAGTTTCACAACATCTTTCATACAGCAGGGACACCAGAAGTGAACACAGTATTCCAAAAGTAGCCTAACCAATGTCCTGTACAGCCACAACATAACCTCCCAACTCCTAAATTCAATGCAATGACCAATAAAGGAAAGCATACAAATACCCTCTTCACTATCCTGTTTACCTGCAACTTTACTTTCAAGGAGATATGAACTTGCACCCCAAGGTCTGTTTGTTCAGCAACACTCCCCAGGATCTTATGATTAAGTGTGCAAGTCCAGCCCTGATTTGCCTTTCCTCTCATTTATCTAAATCAAAATCAATCTACCACGCCTCAGCCCAATTGTCCATCTGATCAAGGTCCTGTTGTACTCTGAGGTAACAGAGGACATAGAACATAAAACATAGAATTATACAGCACAGGAATGGGTCCTTCGGCCCACAATGTTGTACCAAACATGATACCAAATGAAACTAATCTCTTCTGCCTGTCATTGGTCCATATCCCTCCATGCCTTGCATATTCATGTGCTTATCTAAAAGTCCTTAAATGCCTGAATTTTATCTGCCTCCACCACCCCCCAGCACTGCATTCAGAGTCCTACTACTGTCTGTGTAAAAAACTTCCCCCTCACATCTCCTTTGAACTTTTCCCTCTCTAACCTTAAATACATTTCCCCTCGTATTAGACATTTCAACTCTGGGAAAAATATTTTGACAGTCGACCTTGCCTACACAGCTCATAATTTTATAGACTTCTATCAAGTCTCCACTCAGCCTGTGCCGCTGAAGAGAAAACAACCCGAGTTTTTCTAGCCTCTCCTTATAGGTCAGACCCCCTAGTCCAGGCAACATCCTGGTAAACCCCTTCTGCACCGTCTCCAAAGCCTCCGCATCTTTGCTATAATGTGGCAACCAGAATTGAATGCAATACTCTAAAGTGTGGCCTAACCAAAATCTTATAAAGCTGCAACATGACATCTTGACTCTTTTTCTCAATTCCCTGACCAACAAAGTCAAGCATGCCATAAGCCTTCTTTACCACCCTATCGACTTGTGAGGCCACTTTCAGGGAGCTATGGACTTGAATCCCAAGATCCTCCTATACACCAATGTTGTTCAGAGTCCTACCATTAACTGTATACATTTCCTTAACATTTGATCCCCCAAACTGCAGCACCTCACATTTACCCAGATTAAACTCCATCTGCCAGTTCTCTGCCCATGACTGTAACTGATCTATTGAATCAGAGATAGTAGGAACTGCAGATGCTGGAGAATCCGAGACAACAAGGTGCAGATCTGGATGAACACAGCAGGCTAAGTAGCATCGTAGGAGCAGAAAGGCTGACGTTTCGGGCCTAGACCCTTCATCAGAAATGGGGGAGGGGAAGGGGGTTCTGAAATAAATAGGGAGAGAGGGGGAGGCGGATAGAAGATGGATAGAGGAGAGGATAGGTGGAGAGGAAACAGACAGGTCAGAGAGGCGGGGATAGAGCCAGTAAAGGTGAGTGTAGGTGGGGAGTTAGGGAGGGGATAGGTCAGTCCAGGGAGGACGGACAGGTCAAGGAAGTGGGATGAGGTTAGTAGGTAGGAGATGGGTTTGCGGCTTGAGGTGGGAAGAGGGAATAGGTGGGAGGAAGAACAGATTAGGGAGGCGGGGACGAGCTGGACTGGTTTTGGGATGCGGTAGGGGGAGGGGAGATTTTGAAGCTTGTGAAATCCACATTGATACCATTGGGCTGCAGGGTTCCCAAGCGGAATATGAGTTGCTGTTCCTGCAACCTTCGGGTGGCATTGTTGTGGCACTGCAGGAGGCCCAGGATGGACATGTCGTCTGTTTATTGCGAACCGAGTGTAGGATTTCACAAGCTTCAAAATCTCCCCTCCCACTACCGCTTCCCAAAACCAGCCCAGCTCGTCCCCGCCTCCCTAACCTGTCCTTCCTCCCACCTATCCCCTCCTCCTACCTTAAGCCGCACCCCCATCTCCTACCGACTAACCTCATCCTGCCCCCTTGACCTGTCCGTCCTCCCTGGGCTGACCTATCCCCTCCCTAACTCCCCACCTACACTCACCTTTACTGGCTCCATCCCCGCCTCTTCGACCTGTCTGTTTCCTCTCCACCTATCCTCTCCTCTATTCATCTTCTATCCACCTCCCCCTCTCTCCCTATTTATTTCAGAACCCCCTTCCCCTCCCCCATTTCTGATGAAGGGTCTAGGCCCAAAACGTCAGCCTTTCTGCTCCTATGATGCTGCTTGGCCTGCTGTGTTCATCCAGCTCTGCACCTTGTTGTCTTGTAACTGATCTATATTCTGTTGTATCTTTTAACAACCTTCCACACTATCCATAACTCCATTGATCTTGGTATCATCTGCAAACCTACTAACGCACCCATCTACATTTTCATCTAAGTAATTTTATCACCTCTTCGCTATCCACTACTCCACCAATTTTGGTGTCATCTGCAAACTTACAAACCATACTTCCTATATTCACATCGGAATCATTTACATAAGTGACAAAAAGCAGCGGACCCAACACTGACCCTTGCGGCCCAACACAAGTCATAGGCCTCCAGTCTGGAAAAACAACCCTCCACCACCGCCCTCTGTCTCCTACCTTCAAGCCAATTTTCTATCCAAATGGCTAGCTCTCTTTGGATACCATATAATTTAACTTTGTTAACCAGTCTAATACGCACAACCTTGTCAGATGCTTTGCTGAAGTCCATATAGACAACATCCACTAGTCTGCCTTCAATCTCCGTCACTTCAAAAAATCAAGTTAGTGAGACACGATTTCTCATGTGCAAAGCCATGTTGACTATCCCTAATCAGACATTGCCTTTTCAAATGCATCTAAGTCCTGTCTCTCAGAATCCCCCCCAACAACTTTCCCACCACTGACATCAGGCTGACTGGTCTACAACACCCTGGCTTTTCTTTACCACCTTTCTTAAATAGTAGCACCACATTAGCCAGCCTCCATTCTTCCACAACCTCACACGTGGCTATCAATGATACAAATATCTCAGCAAGGGGCACAGCAATCATTTCCCTAGCTTCCCATAAAGTTCTGGGGTACACCTGATCTAGTCCTGGGGATTTATACACCTTTATGCATTTTAAGATGCCCCAACATCTCCTCCTCTGTAATATGGACACATCTCAAGATATCACTATTTATTATTTATTTCCCCAAGTTCTCTAGCTTCCATAACCTTCTGCACAATAAACACTGATGTGAAATACTCATTTAGTATTTCCTCCCATCTCCAGTGGTTCCACACATAGGTGGCCTTGCTGATCTTTAAGGGTCGCTATTCTCTCCCTAGTTTTTTGTCCTTCATGCATTTGTAGAATCTCTTTGAATTCTCCTTAACTGCACTTACAAAAGCTGCATCATGTCCCCTTTTTGCCCTCCTGAATTCCCTCGGGTATACTTCTGCTGCCCTTATACTCTTCTAGGGGTTCACTCAATCCTTGCTGTTTATATCTGATATATGCCTCCTTTTACGTGACCAGAGCCTCAATATCCCTAGTCATCCAGCATTCCCTATACCGACCAGCTTTGCCCTTCACACTAATGTCTCTGGACTCGCGGTACCCCTTTTTTTGAAGGCTTCCCACTTTCACTCCGCCGATTTACCTGCAAATATCCACCCCCAATCAACTCTTGAATGTTCTTGCCTAATACCATCATAGAATCCCTACAGTGTGGGAACAGGCTCTTTGACCCAACAAGTCCACACCGACCCTCAGAGCATCCCAACCAGACACATCCACCTAATCTACACTTCACTGAACACTACAGGCAATTTAGCATAGCCAAGCCACCTAGCCTGCAAATCTTTGGACTGTGGGAGGAAACTGGAGCACCCAAGGAAACCCACGCAGACACAGGGAGAATGTGCAAACTCCACACAGACAGTCACCTGAGGGTGAAATCAGACCAGGTTCCTGGCGCTGTGAGGCAGCAGTGCTAACCACTGAGCCACCGTGCCACCCCAAAAGCTCATTCAGTTATTTGCTGTTCTGGGCATCTTAACTAGTTACACAATGAAATGTTCCAAGTCTTAGTTTTTTTTTTGTTCTGAGAACCAAATTACACCTGAGAAATTTGTGTTAGGATATTTTTGCATAGTTGTCTTATTGGCTTGGAAAGCCAATGGTCCATCATAACAGATATAAAATAGAGAGGAGAATATTGTGAGAACATTTTTTATAGTACCACAATAGGTGTTGATGGTACAAACGCCACCATTTTTCTGTATGCCTTGAAGTGAAGATAACTTGTCAGTTCAAAGATCAGGATACAGATTTCTGTTTTAGTCAATTTAATTCTCGCACTTTCAAGGCTCAGAAATATCCAAAGTTTAAACCTTGCAGTCTTCCTGTTTTCTGCTAACCTCTTGCCTTCCATGTGATCTGATGAATGACCTTATCACCCTTTTACATCTTCCCAGTAGTTTAAAGCAATTATGTAACAGCATGTTTTTAATCTTTCAGCCCATCTCTATAATTTCTGGCTTTTTATACATGCTGTCTAGATGTGAATCATTGTAGCAAAGTTCCAGTTTTTGTGTGCAACTAGTAGGGATGCTGGCAATCTTCATTCCTCCCTGGCAACAGGAGAGGTGCCAGAAATCTAGAGAACAGTCAATGTGATACTGTCCTTCAAGATGGAAAGAAGGGATAAACCAGGAACGTACAGGCCAGTCAGTCTAACCTCTGTAGGGAGCAATTCTGAGGGCAATAATTTCACTCAAAGAGGCAGTGATTAATCAAGAGTAGTCAGCATAATTTTATTCAGGAAAGTCTTGTCAAAGAGGTGATTTAGATGAGTAGATGAGGGCAATGCATTTGCTACAGTCTACTTGAACTTCAGCAAGGCTTTTGATTAAGGTCTTGCATGGAAGCTCAAGGGATCTAACGAAATGTGGCTAATTCAATCCAGAATTGGCAGGAGGCCTAGGGTGTTTTGTGATTGGAAGACTGTGTCCAGTAGGAAGGACTTTTCTTTTTGGAGGGATCAACAACCAGGGGCACCGATTTGAGGTAAAGGGCAGGAGATTAAAAGGGGACGTGAGGAAACCTTTTTCCCTTAGTGGGTGTTATGAGTCTGGAACTGGCTATCTGTAAATGTGGTAAAGGCAATAACCTCATAACAACATTTAAGTATTCTGATGTGCATTTGTGACGCCAATAATGGTCCAAGTGCTGGTAAATGGGATTCAAATAATTAGGTGGTTGTTTTTGACCAGCGCAGACTCAGTGGGCTGAAGGGCCTTTTTCTGTGCTGTGGACCTGTATAATTTTAATTGTTCAAAAAAATGAAGGCTGCCTTGAATTGCTGCAGTCACTATCATGGTCCCAGGAATGTATTAGACAGGTGCTTCCAGGATATTTATCCACAATGAATCAGGAACTACGACAAGAAGTCAGGAGGAAATTAAATTGAAGGAGATGATCCCACAAAATTACTGGCCTTGCAATCACAGGGAAAGGAGGCACTGGTACTACAGAGATGAATTTAGTGCATCCTCTCTGCATCCTATAAAACATTTGTCACCTATGGTTCAGTAGTAGATGTTTTAAGGCAAATTGTGGACCTAGTGGTACCCCTGAGACTGGAAGTACATGAATGCAAGGTTTTCCTTTCACTGCAGTGACAGAGGGCGTGTATAGTAAGCTCAAAGTACAGGTACTACCTAAGAGAGTAAACTCAAACAGAACAAAAGCCAAAAGTGGAATCGAATCCGGGTCCCTGGTGCTGTATGGCAGCAGTGCTAATCACTGAGCCACCTTGTTACCCAAAATTAGCCTTTCTCCATTTTAAAGGTTTTTTAGATCAGATCTATCCCTTTCCATAACTATTTTAAAACTAATAGAATTATGATCACTGGTCCCAAAATGCTCCCCCACTGATAGTTCATTCATTTGTCCTGCCTTTTTTCCCAAGAGAATGTCAAGTTTTACTCTTTCTCTAGCAGGCATATCCATATACTAAATAAGAAAATTTTCTTGTGCACACCTCTCTTGTACATTCCTCTCCATCCAAGCTCTTAACACTATGGCATTCCCAGTCTATGTTTGAAAAATTAAAATCCCCTACCACTACAAGCCTATTATTCTACAGATAACTGAGATCTCCTTACAAATTTGCTTCTCAATCTCCTGCTGACTGCTTGGGGAGGGGTTGGTGTCTGTCGTACAATCCCAATAAATGATCATCCTTTATTTCTCACAAAACTTCACTGGACGTACTCTCCAGAATATCCTCCCTAAATACATCCGTAATGTTATCTCTAACCAAAAATGCCACTCCTTCTCCTCTCTTACCCCCTTTCTATCCTTCCTGCAGCATCTATACCCTGGAACATTAGGATGCCAGTCCTGGACATCGCTGAGCAACATTTCCGTAATAGCCATGATATTCCAATCCCATGTTCCCAACCATGCCCTGAGTTCATCTGTCTTAACTGTCAGGCCTCTTGCACTGAAATAAATGAGTTTAATTTATCAGTCGTACCTCATTCTCTGCCTTGTTCCTGCCTGTCTTGACTGTTTGATTTGCTCCCTTTCTCAACTGCACCAGCCTCAGACTGATCTCTTTTCTCACAATCTCTCTGGGTGCCCCTCCACTCCCCACTTACTAGTTTAAATCCTCCCGAGTAGCTCCAGCAAATCTCCCCTCCAGTTTATTTGTTCCCTTCCAATTCAGATGCAACCTGTCTTTCATAAACAGGTCACTTCTACCCCAGAAGAGATTATCATGATCCAAAAATGTGTATCCTTCTTCCCTGTACCAGTTCTTCAGCCACACATTCATCTGCTCTATCCTCCTATTCCTAATCTCATTAGCATGTGGTACCAGGTGTAATCTAGACATTACCACCCTAGACAACCTACTTTATAATCTCCTGCCTAATTTCCTATATTGTCTCCTCAGAACCTAGGCCTTTTCTCTTCCTATGTCATTGGTACTAATGTGTACAGTGACCTCCTGCTAGTCACTCTCCCCTTTGAGAACATTCTACGAGAATATATCCTCTCCAAGACCTCCTTGACCCTGGCACTAGGAAGGCAACCCATCATTCCAAGATAGTAGGAACTGCCGATGCTGGAGAATCTGAGATAACAAGGTGTAGAGCTGGATGAGCACAGCAGGCCAGGCAGCATCAGAGGAGCAAGAAAGCTGATATTTCAGGTCTGGACCCTTCTACAGAAAATTCTGATGTCTCAATGTTGGCTGCAGAAACATCTGTTTGTGCCTTTGACTACAGAGTCCCCTACCACAATCAATCGCATGGAATCTGAGTTACCCCCATTACAGTACAGCCTGTTCCCTGTGATTGCAAGGGCCAATAATTTTGTGGGATCATCTCCTTCAATTTAATTTCCTCCTGACTTCTTGTCGCAGGTCCTGATCCATTGTGGATACCCATCTGCACTACATGCCTACCTCTCCTACCTTTCCTAGATATAAGCCATCTACCCAACTTTATCTGCAGTTTTTTTTTACCTTCCTGACCCAGCCATCCATCGCACCCCCTGGCTCCTGTAATTTCCTCATTGCCTCTAACTGCTGCTCCAACCGATCCATGCAATCTGATTCCTGCAGATATAATCATCAAGAACACTGAAATTCTCCCTAAATTCCACATCCGACATTCCACATTCCACATTCGCACATCACTCTATGAAAGGCCATCTATGCATCTTAAATATCTACAGGCTGAGAAAATAGTTTCGTTTTCCTGCTCAAAAAAGACTGCTCTAGGGTAACTGAGTACCTTTGTTTTATATTTTTTTTAATAGTTTAGTCAAGAGACAGATGTCAATATAAAACATATATAAATCAACCCCACCCTACTCACTCGTGCAGATTTACAAAAGAAAACAGATTAAGATTTATGTTTTAAAAACACTTAGCTGATCCCCAGTGGTGAGTAGTTCTGATAATGAGGTCTCTCCAAGGTCACCTGTGAAATTTCATTGTTTGTTTAGTTTACTTGGGCCGAACTCTGATGTCCAGAGATACTTGTAACTTCAGGAGTAAGAATTCAGAGCTTCTGAGGGGAAAAAATGACTGGAAGGGCTCCATTAGGCAATTTCATCATACTTCATTTTGTTTTATGGTATGATAAGATGGCTACTATCTTTTGATAAATTGAGGTTGATCTGCAGAAGACTATGAGACACCATTTTAAACCAGAACTCTTCAGAACAGGGTCTGAGAAAACATCGTGAGGAAAGAGAAAGTTCTCTGCCAAAGTCAGGTCAAGGAACTGTTGGTTCTGCTAAAAGAATCTAGGCAATCTGCAAATGCTGTGGCTGCAGAACGAGTGAGGAACAAGCAACCTTCACTTTCGCCTTGTCGCACAAATTCTGTCATACCTACTGAGTCCACCCATAAAAAGCAAACACCAACTATTCAAGCATAAAAGCAATAATGCTGCTGAATGCTAACTTCCACGTTTTCAACCCCTTCACCTAAAAGATAGTTCTTCAAGCTAGTAACAGGCTTGCAAAAATAACTGACAGATCTTATTCTCATAAGTCTCTTCTATATACTTTTGGTCTCTCCATCTGTATTTCATCTAATATCTATCTCCTTGCATCTAGTAACTTGCAGCAATAATTCTGTAATAAAGTGACCTTTGATTGTGCTTAACGTTAAAGCTTTCCTGGTGCTTATTTTGAAATTGGACGAGAAAAAGACCAATAAGCAGCTAAGAAAGCTATATAAACTCACTCTTTAAAGATCATTTTGCAGACATACTGGGTGTGGTTATGACAATGATCCAGGAACTTCAATGACATATATCAAATGTTACTATACTGCTTTTCTTTTTATGTCTGGGTGTTACTGATTAATTTTCGAGTCTTTTTTAGTCCTTCATGAGGTGTGGGCATTCTTTGGCAAAGGCAGACTTTGATACCCATTCCTAATTTCCTTTGAGAAACTGGTGGTGTATTAAAATGAGATCACATGGGAAAATAGTTTATGAAACACTGCTTAACTTCACATGCAAAATCAGCATGCTCTGTTGTTAGAATGGACTTGGTTTTGTTTTACATGCACCAACTTTTATTGAATGCTGAAATGCTGAGTTTAGGCATTTTATGTAAATGCATTGGTTCACTGTTGATTGTTATACAAGGAAAACAAAGGTTACTACCCACCTGAAGACAACTAATTCCACTGATTTGAAGTGGATTACAAACGTTATACAATCATACACTATAGAAGAGGCCCTTTGGCCCATTGGGTCTGCACCAAAACATGAGAAACACCTGACCTTCAACTTGATCCCATTTACCAGCACTTAGCCCATAGCCTATGACTTGCCAAGTACTCATCCAAGTACTTCTAAAGGATATGAGGCAATTCACCTCTACCACCCTCCTAGGCAGCACAATCCAGACTGTCAACATTCCCTGGGTAAAAAGGTTTTTCCTCACATCCCCCCCAATCTCCTGCCCCTCACCTTGAACCCATGTCCCCTTGTAACTGACCCTTCAACTAAGGGGAATAGCTGCTTCTTATCCACTCTGTTCATGCCCTTCAGAGCCAGATTCACCTCAAACAGAATGCCCCTTAGTCTTCCCTGCTCCAATAAGGTCCATCCAACCTTTCCTCACAACTTATATGTTTCCATCCCTGGCAGCATCTTGCTGCATGCCCTCTGTATTCCATCCATTCCAATCACATCCCTCCTATAATGCAGCGACGAGAACTGCACACATATGCCTCGATTAACAAAGGCAAGTGTCCCATATGCCTTTTTCACCACCCTGCTAACATGCCCTTCCACCTTCAGACATCAATGGAGAAATATACTACGGTCCCTTTGTTCCACAGAACTTCCTTGTATCTCGTAGCTCATTGAATACTTTTTGGTCAAATTACTCCTTTCCAAGTGCATCACCTCACAGTTTTCAGCGTTAAATTCCATTTGTTGCTTATCTGCCCATTTGACCATCCCATTTATATCTTCTTGCAGCCCAAGAGACTCAACCTCACTGTTAACCACCCAACCAATCTTTCTGTCAGCCCCACATATAATAATCCAACCCCTCACACAGTCACCTTTGTCATTTACATAAATGATGAATAACAGGGGACCTGGCACAAACCCCTGTGGTAAGCCACTGGACATTAGCTTCTAGTTACGAAAGCAGCCTTCTGTTATCACACTTTGTCTCCTAAACTGAGCCAATTTTGAATACATTTTATCAAATAACCCTGTATTCCATGTGCATTTACCTTCTTGGTAAGTCCCCTATGTGGGGCGTTGTCAAAGGTTTTGCTGAAATCCATATAAACTGCATCAACTGCACCATCCTCATCTACATGCCTGGTCATTTCCTCAAAATATTCAAGCAAATTTGTTAGCCATGGCCTTCCTCTGACGCAGCCATGCTGACTATCCCTGAACAAACCTTGCCTCTCCAAAGTGCATCTAGATGTTCTCCTTCAGAACTTTTTCCAATGTTTCCCTACCACTGATGTAAGACTCACTAGTCTGTAGTTCTGTGGCTTATCTCTACAACTTTCTTAAATATCGGAACCACATTAGCTGTTCCCCAGTCTTCAACACCTACCCCGGTGAGCCTGACATCAGTGGTGGGGAAGCTGCTGGAGAAGATACTGAGGGATAGGGTCTATTTACATTTGGAAGAAAATGGGCTTATTAGTGATAGGCAGCATGGTTTTGTGCAGGGAAGGTCATGTCTTACCAACTTGATAGAATTCTTTGAGGAAGTGACAAAGTCAATAGATGAGGGAAGGACTGTGGATGTCATATACATGGACTTCAGTAAGGCATTTGATAAGGTTCCCCATGGTAGGCTAACGGAGAAAGTGAAGTCGCATGGGGTCCAGGGTGTACTAGCTAGATGGATAGAGAACTGGCTGGGCAACAGGGCACAGAGAGTTGTAGTGGAAGGGAGTTTCTCAAAATGGAGAACTGTGATCAGTGGTGTTCTACAGGGATCCGTGTTGGGACCACTGTTGTTTGTGATATACATAAATGATCTGGAGGAAGGTATAGCTGGTCTGATTAGCAAGTTTGCAGATGACACGAAGATTGGTGGAGTAGCAGATAGTGAAGGGGACTGTCAGAGAATGCAGCAGAATATAGATAGATTGGAGAGTTGGCAGAGAAATGCCAGATGGAGTTCATTCCAGGCAAATGCGAGGTGATGCATTTTGGAAGATCCAATTCAAGAGCAAAGTATACGGTAAATGGAAAAGCCCTGGGGAAAATTGATGCACAGAGAGATCTGGGTGTTCAGGTCCATTGTACCCTGAAGGCGGCAATGCAGGTGGATAGAGTGGTCAAGAAGGCATACGGCATGCTTTCATTCATTGGACGGGGTGTTGAGTACAAGAGTTGGCAGATCATGTTGCAGTTGTATAGGACTTTGGTTTGACCACATTTGGAATACTGCGTACAGTTCTGGTCGCCACATTACCGAAAGGATGTGGATGCTTTGGAGAGGGTGCAGAGGAAGTTCACCAGGATGTTGCCTGGTATGGAGGGCGCTAGCTACAAGGAGAGGTTGAGTAGATTAGGATTATTTACATTAGAAAGATGGAGGTTGAGGGGGGACCTGATTGAGGTCTACAAAATCCTGAGAGGTATAGACAGCAAGAAGCTTTTTCCCAGAGTGGGGGACTCAATTACTAGGGGTCACGATTTCAAGGTGAGAGGGGAAAAGTTTAAGGGAGATATGCGTGGAAAGTTCTTTACGGAGAGGGTGGTGGGTGCCTGGAACGCGTTGCCAGCGGAGGTGGTAGAGGCAGGCATGATAGCATCATTTAAGATGTATCTAGACAGATACATGAATGGGCAGGGAGCAGTGGGATACAGATCCTTGGAAAATAGGCGACAGGTTTAGATAGAGAATCTGGATCAGCACAGGCTTGGAGAGCCGAAGGGCCTGTTCCTGTGCTGTAATTTTCTTTCTTCTTTGTTCTTTGTACCCCGTGGCTAGGGAGGAATTAAAAATCTGTGTCAGTGCCCCTGCAATCTCCTCTCTTGCCTTCTACAGCAGTTTGGGACATAGTTTATCTGGATCTGGACATCTGTCCACCCTTAAGCCAGCCAACACCTCCAATACCTTGTCCTTTCTTATAATTCCTCAATAGTAAGCTTTACATGAGCATTTGGGAGAAGTCACAATCAGAGTGAGGTACAGCGCAAGTGAATTATTTTTACTCATTCATGAGATGAAGGTGGTGCTGACTAGGCCAACATTTGTTGCCCATGCCTAAGGCAGTTAAGAGTAAAACTCAGTGGACGGGTTGCACCTGAACTGGAATGGGACCTGCATCACCATAGGGAGGTTTCTAATGCTGTTGGGGTGGGTTTAAACTAATTTGGTACAGGGGTACATCCAGAGAAAAGCTTCAGCAGGGGGAAATATTAGCCAAAATTAGAAGACACTGCAGTGAGTCAGGAAGGCATAAATGTTTTATGTGCCAGTTAAGGCGCAAGGGAGTTTGGCAAGTTTGGACAGTATAGGTAGGTGATAGGCGGATGGGTCTGGGTGGGATGATCTGAGGGTTGGTATGGACTTGTTGGGCTGAAGGGCCTGTTTCCACACTGTAGGGATTCTATGATGATGATTCTATGCTGATGATGATTTATTTTAATGCAAGGACATTGACAAGCAAGGGAGATGAGTTACGGGCACAAATTGGAACATGGGGGGTATGATGTCACTGCTGTTGCTGAGACATGGTTGACAGAAGGGCAAGATTGATAGCTCACTATTCCAGGATAAAAGAATTTCAGGCAAGAAAAGGATGGAGACAAAAGAGGGTGAGGTGTTGCAGTTTTGATCAGGGGATCTATTACAGCATTAAGGAGGATGACATCTTAGAGGGCTCCTCAAAGTAAGTTGTGATACTGTGGACTTCAGAACTTCAGTAACTGTTCAGGGATTGAAAGAATTAGAAATAACTCTTTCCGGAATAAACTGTTTCCTGAGATGAAAGGGGTAAGGACAACCTATTATAAAATAATTAAAAGCGACATAGCAATTAACCATCCCTGGGAAAAAAGGAGTTGAAGCAACATAAACAAACTGCTGCCTGAGAGAGAGGAGATAACAACTACTTGATTACTGGCTGCCCTATGCCACAAGGACATAGGATTGCTCTGCAGAAGAATTTAAAAGGACTTAACGGCAGCAGCCTGTGTTTTGAACTGACAGCTAACACCAAATGTACAAGAAACAGAGAAGCTACTCCTGATAAGAAGGTAAGCTACAGATTCGATGACTCCAGAAGTATAATCAATGTTGCGGATGAATGGATCCAAACGATCAATAATAATGTCACATCACAAACTGCAAAAGACAGAAAATCCTATAAGAATTCTTCAGGATTCTTCAGTAGCAGAACTCCAGACAACAACAACTACACAAGGATCAAACCCTGGATATCCAAAGACAGATGCTGTCAGTTGGAACTGTAGCTAAATTACACCATTAATCAGACAATGGCTGAGTCGGGTCATGCGGCTTAATTTACTTACTTGAGGGGTCATATTTTGATTTAAAGTCGAAATAATTGTGTCAGTATTTGATTGTGGGATATCTTTAAATAAGTAGTTGAATTGAAGGTAGCTTGTGGCAGTTTACACACAAAGCCATGAGTTGAAGTCTAAAGCCAAAAAGGAGCAATCACATTGCTGGGAGTGTACTATAGGCCCCATAAGAGTTTGAGAGAAATAGAAGAACAGATATGTAGGCAAATTTCAGGGAACTTAAAACTAACAGGCTAATGATAGTATGGGATTTCAACTTTCCCAACTTTAATTGTGGTATTCAGTGTGAGGGGGAGTGAAATTCTTAATGTACATCAAGGATAGCGTTTTAAGCCAGTACATAGAAGGCCACACAAGGTTAGAGGGAATGCAGCTGGCATGAAGCATTAGCAGGGGAGCATTTTTCAGACAGCACTCTGTCGGACTCGGCATTGTTATGGAAAAAGTAAAGGATGGGCCTGTAATCAAAGTTCACAACCAGACGAAAGCTCATTTTAATACAATCAGATAGGATTTGGCCAGGATGGCCTGGGAGCAGATAATTTCAGGTAAATCTCAATCTCAGAACATTGGGATGCAGTCAAGAAGGAAATATAAAGAGTACAGGGACAATATATTCCAATAAACAAAAAGGGTGAGACCATCAAGATCCTGTGAACCCTGGATATTGAGGGATGTACAGTGTTGGATTAAGAGAAAAGAAAGGCTTATTATAGCAGATTCTGAGAGCTCAAAACAACAGAAGCCCTGGAGGAGTATAGAACATGTTAGAAGGAATTTGAAAAGGAGAGTTAAAAGGGGGGTG
Organism: Rhincodon typus; assembly: GCF_021869965.1. Lineage (NCBI taxonomy): Eukaryota > Metazoa > Chordata > Chondrichthyes > Orectolobiformes > Rhincodontidae > Rhincodon > Rhincodon typus. The sequence continues at coordinate 31,130,850 of NC_063340.1, read as the reverse complement.
TAAAAGGATACTGGTAGGTAAAATGAAGATAAATTCTAAGTTCTCTTACAGGTGCATTAAGGGTAAAATGATAATAAGGGAAAGAGTGGGATCCGTTAAGAACTGCAATGAAAATTTGTGCATTGAACTAGAGGATGTAGGTTAGGTTCTAAATGAATACCTTGTGCTGGTATTCACTAGTTAGAAGATCATAAAACAATAAGACTAGAAGATATAGGAGCAGAATTGGGCCATTTGGCCCATTGTGTCTGCTACACCATTCTATCATGGCTAATATATTTCTGAATCCCATTCCCCTGCCATCTCCCCATTACTCTTGACCCCCTTACTAATCAAGAACTTAACTATCTCTGTCTTAAAGACACCCAATGACTTGGCCTCCACAGCCTCCTGTGGCAATGAGTTCCACAGATTCACCACTCTTCAGCTGAAGAAATTCCTCCTCATCTCATTTTTGAAGGATTATCCCTTCATTCTGAGGCTGTGCCCTCAGATCCTAGTCTCTCCTACTAATGGAAACCTACTGTATCCAGACCTCCCAGTATTCTGTAAGCTTCAACGAGAATATCCGAATCTTTCTAAACTCAATGAAGTACAGACCAGAATCTTCAACCACTCCTCATATGACAAGCCCTTAATTCCCAGGATCATTCTTGTAAACCTCCTCTGGACCAACTTCAATGCCAGAACATCTTTCCTTTGATATGGGCCAAAATTGCTTACAATATTCCAAATGCATTCTGGCCAGAACCTTATACAGCCTCAGCAGTACATTTCTGCTGTTGCATTCTAGCCCTCTTGAAATGAATGTTAATTTGCCTTCATTACAGCCAACTCATCCTGCATGTTAACCTTAAGAGAATCTTGAACTCTTGATTTTTAAGTTCCTTAGTGCTTCAGATTTCCAAAACTGTTCCCCATTTAGAAAATAGTCTATAGCCCCATTCTTCCTACCAAAGTGCAAACCCTCACACTGAGGTGAGATAAGAGTAACAACCCTTGACATTAAGGCTGCATTCAACCATCGAGGAGCCCTAGCAAAACTGGAATTAATGGGTATCGGGGGCAAACTCTCCACTGGGTGGAGTCATACCTGGCTAATCAGGGCTCTTGATATTCAATGGCGTTACCATCACTGAATTACTCACTATCAACATCAGGAGTTACTATTGACCAGGAACTCAAGTGGACTCGCCACATAAACACAGTGGCTACAAGATAGGTCAGAGGCTTGGAATACTGCGGTGAACAACTCACCTACTGACTCTCCAAAGTCTCTTCATCGACAAAGCACAAGTCAGGAGTATGATGGAACACTCCCCACTTGTCTGAATGGATGCAGCTCCAACAACACTCAAGAAGCTTGACACCATCCTGAACAAAGTAGCCCGCTTGATTGGCACCACATCCACAAGTATCCACTCCCTCCATGCTCAGCAGCAGTATCTGCAAGATGCACTGCAGAAATTCACCAAACATTCTTAGAAAGCACCTTCCAAACCCACACACACTTCCACCTCGAAGGACAATAGCAGCTGATATATGGGAATACCACCACCTGCTAATTCCTCTCCAAAACACGAACTATCCTGACTTGGAAATACATCGCTGTTCCTTCACTGTTGCTGGGTCAAAGTCCTGGAATACCCTCCCTCAGGGCATTATGGGTCAACCTACAATATATGGACTGCAGCAATTCAAAAAGGCAGCTCACTATCATCTTCTCAAGGGCAAATTGGGACAGGCAACAAATGCTGGCCAGCCCGCGATACCCATGTCCCATTTCTTTGCCCACTCTCCTAGCCTCTACAGCCTCCCCACTTACTCAACACTACCTGTCCCTGCACCTATCTTTGTCTCATCTGCAAATTTAGCAACAATGTCCTCAGTTCCCTCATACAGATATGTGAATAGTTGTGGCCCCAATACTGACCCCTATAGAACTCCACTGGTCACTAGCTGCTGCCCTGACGAAGCTGTGCTGACTCAGCCCAATTTTACCAAGCATTTCCAAGTACTCTACAATCTCATCCATAATGATGGACTCTAAAATCTTACCAACAACTGAGGTCAGGCTAACCAGTCTATAATTTCCTATCTTCTGCCTTCTTCCTTCTTAAACAGAAGTGTTATATTAGCCATTTTCCAGCCCTCTGACTTCCGCGATTCCTAAAGAACAACATGGGTATAGAGATCAGGGAAAATGTCCGTGATACAATAAAGAAATTAATATAGACAGACTGGTGGTTCTGAGTGGTGTAGCATGCTTAAAAGTAGATAAATCTCCAGGACCAGATCTAATATATCCCAGATTGTTGAGTGAGGCAAGGGGGTAAATAGCAGGAGTACTTGCAAAATGTTCAATTCCTCTCTCGCCATAGCAGAGGTGCCGAAGGACAGCCAAACATTAGTCAAGAAGGTAATTACAAATAAGTAATAAATGCTGCAAGTAGAAGTCACCATTGTTCTAGAAGAACAGATAGGCTGCTCTCGCATTAGAGGGAGATGATTGGTGGTTAGCTTAACCTGAGGGTCATTACAGCTCAGGTGAGTTTGAGGCTGATAAGGCTGAGACTGTGGCCTTCATGGTGATGAACTATGATTCATCCCTGCACACAACCATTTCTAACATACAGAAGAATCAATTGCATGTGCTTCACTACTGTATACAACTCATTCTCCATACATTGGAATAAAAGCTTGATTCAGCACAATTCATACATTATATGAGAGAAGGTTGATACTGTGAAATTCTCACTTTAAGGACGTCCCCTCTAAGTTGTGTGCCTGCACACATAATGATTTAGAGGAACCTGTCTGCGCACGCCACAAAAAATTAAAACAAATAAACTAAGCAAATTGTCAGTGAACTCCAAAAACAGAGGGTTCACTGCTCATATTTCATTCTAAATATATGAGATTGATACAGTGCACTTCAGCATTGTTCAAAACTCCATTTCTAATTTGCAGGGGGAAGAGAGTTGTGATTGAGCGTCAAACCCCATCCAAATTAAATGGGGACAAATTGACACAGTACAATTAAGTGCTGCTGTCACCTCATTCCAGTTACATGAGGTTGATCGAATTTGATTTAGCACTACACGCATCTCAATCTCAACACAACTGATGAAACTTGATGAAGTTTGATTCAAGACTGCTCATATTTCATTGCCAATATGTTCATGCTGTGTGATGCCAAATTACTAATCTCATTCCCAATACATGATGTTACGCCTCACTAAGGTAACACACTAGAAATCAAGTCCCACTATTCCCAAAATCACCACAATTGATGAAATGCATTGATCAAGTTTATTTTCTAACCAAGAATGACTATTTATTACAAATAAAAAGGCTCAAGCCACAGGTAAATAATTGTGAATCATTGGCATATAAGTCTGTTTACTAAAACTCTTACCACCTTATAAACTTCCCCTTGCACGCGCACACAGACACAGGTAAGAAAAGAAAACACAAGTGTTACGGCAGAGGGAAAAACTGGAAAAACAATTCAGTGGTCTCTGTTCACAGGATCTGCTGAGATGATTCTTGTGTTGAGATGATTCTTGTTGCTTCCCGTCTTCCTTCTTTGGATGCTTTCACTGATTTGAACAAAGCACAGGGGCTGGTTCACACTTATAAAAGTTCTCTGACTTATTAATTAAATACCACAGCTTACAGCAACTGAAGAAAGAATAAACTGGTTCTCTTCGGGCTTGAAGTAGCTTTTGCTGCAAGAAACATATAAAGCCCCTGAGCTGGTTGATATCTTATTGTTTCTTTTTATCTTTATAGCCTAAGCTTGCGCATGAGCAATTAGCTACTTGTTGCCAATTTAACCTCCTTTTGTACACACTATTGGTTCCAGTACACCTGCAAACTACACTTCAAGAAGTAGCTGTATAAATAGCACTTACAATAAGTGTTAAGTTACTTGCTTTCAAAAACTGCAGTGATCCTTCAGTCATCCTTGGCTTTAAAACAGTGCTTTCCCCTTTTCAAGCCATAATTGAAAATATGGAAAAATAAAAAGACATGGTCTTTACAATGGGAGACTTGATAAAATGAGATTAATTACTATTCATAACTAATTTCCAACACGTGAGAGGAAAGAGATCTAAATTTATACAGTTCTTCTCCCAACCATCAGATGTCTCAAAATGCTTTACAGTCAGTGAAGTGTCTGATTTATTATTACCATTGTAGGAAATGTCGCAGCACATCTGCACACAGGGAAGAACCAGAGTACCAAGGATAATACCTTTATTTTTCTTTAAAATAGTTCCAGATGGTCATTTACATCCTCCCAGATGGGGCCTTGGTTTAACATTTCATCTAAAAGACTTCCAAAGGTTTAACATTTCATCTAAAAGACCTCCAAAGGTGCAGCACTCTCACAGCACTGTGCTGGAGTATCTACCTCAGGTTCTGTTCTGGAGTGGGATTTGATCCCAGAACTTGTGACTCAGAGGTGAGAATGCTGCCAAGTTAGCCATAACAACAATTGATACCGCTCCATTCACCACTATCCATCTCATACCCAATATGAGACAGAGGACCAGTTAGCTTGGATGACTGGTTTGCAGTATACAGTGAAGTCAACAGCGTGGGTTCAATTGCCACACTGGCTGAGTTTAGCATGAAAGCAGCAGATTAGCATCTTTCTCAAACTCTCCCCTTACCTGAAGTGAGGTGACCTTCAGGTTAGACCACTAGTTGTCTTTTTCCTAGAATTCCTACAGTGTGAAAACAGCCCAACAAGGTGCTTTAGGCAGGACAGAGGCGGAGGAAAGAGGGTAGTGAGAGTTGTATTTTTGATTAAGGGGAATACCACAGCACTAGTCACAGATGAAATAACTGAGGGATCATTCAGTGAGGCTTTGTGGGTGGAGCTAAGAAATAAGAAGGGGATGGTGACTTTATATAGATCCCCAAACAGGAATTAGAGGAACAAGTATGCAGGGAGATTGCAGAGACTTGCTGGAGAAATAGGATTGTCACAGTGGGGGATTTTAATTTTCCTAACATAGACTGGGACTCCCATAGCTTTAAGAGCTTAGATGGGCTGGAATTTGTTAAATGTGTTCAGGAAGGTTTCCTAAAGCAGTATATAGAGGGTCCTACTTGGGAAGGGGAAAAAACTCAACTTACTCTTGGGAAATAGGGCAGGACAGGTGACTTAGGTGACAGTGGGGGAGCACTTTGGAACCAGTGACGATAGTTCTATTAATTTTAAAATAATTATGGAAAAAGACAAAACTGGTCTACAGTTTAAGTTCTAAATTGGAGCAAGGCAAACTTTGATGAAATGAGACAGGAGCTTGCAGGGGTTGATTGGAGTAGTTTGTTTGCAGGCAAAGGAACGTCTGGCAAGTGGGAGGCCTTTAAAAGTGTGATAGCTAGAGTTCAATGTCTATATGTTCCTGTGAGGATGGAGGACAAGGTTGGCAGGAGCAGGGAACACTGGATGACAAGAGATCTTGAGGCTTTGACCTGAAAAAAGGAGGCATCACTCAGGTACAGGAAATTGGGATCAAGGGAATCCCTGGAGATATACAGGGGATACAGGAGTTTACTGAAGAAGGAAATCAGGAGGGCAAAAAGCGGGCATGAGATAGCTTTGGCTGAGAAGATTACGGTGAATCCAAAGAGATTCTTTAAGTATATTAAAGGAAAACGAACTACAGAGAGAAAATAGGACCTTTTGAGTACCAAAGTAGACATGTATGCGTGAAACCGCAGGAGACGAGTGAGGTCCTCAATGAATATTTCTCCTCTGTGTTTACCATGGAGAAAGACATGAAGACTTGGGAACTTGGGGAAGTTAGTGGCAATATCTTGGGGACAGTCCATATCACAGTACAGGAGGTGTTGGAAGTGTTAGAATGTATGATGTTTCCTAATCCTGACCAGATATATCCAAGAACCCTGCTAGAAGCTAGAGAAGAAAAAGCAGGGGCCCTGGCCTGATATATCATCGTTAGCCACGGGTGAGGTCCCGGAAGACTGGAGGGTAGCAAATGTTGTGCCCTCATTCAAGAAAAGCTGCAAAGAAAAAACTGGGAATTATAGACCAGTAAGCTTAACATGTGTGGTAGGTAAGTTATTTGAGAGGATTCTGAGGGATAAGATATACATGTATTTGGAAAGACAGGGTTTCGTTAGGAATAGTCAGCATGGCTTTGTGCTTGGGAGATCATGCCTCACAAATTTGTTAGAGTTCTTTGATGAAGTGACCAGGAAGGTTGATGTGGGCAGGCCAGTAGATGTAGTCTAGATGGATTTCAGTAAGGAGATAGCAAAAACTGCAGATGATGGAGTCAGGGGAGACAACATGGTGTGGAGCTGGAGGAACATAGCAGGTCAGGCGATAGGACAGCAGAGTACGAAAGTCAACATTTTGCATCAGGACCCTTCTTAAGGACTGGGAGGGGGATGGGAGCAGGGAAATATTTAGAGGGAGGAGAGGTGCTACTGGGGAAAGGTAGTTGGGGTGATGATAGGTGGAATGATAGGTAGGGAGTGGTGGGGATTGGTCAGTGGGATGGGTGGGGTGGATAGGTGGAAGAGAAGATGCACAGGCTGTGTCAGGTCAAAGAGGTGGGAGGGAGGATGGGTAGGGCTGGGGAAAGGTAGGTGGGATGGTGATAAGTGGATGCAGGTAGGGGTTAATGGGGATTGGTCGGTGGGAAAGTTAGGGTGGATAGATGGGGAAGAAAATGTACAGGTTGTGCCAGGTCAAGGAGGCGGTGATGAGAGGAAGGTTTGAATGTGGGATGAGGGCAGGGGCGGGAAGATTTTAAACTGGTGAATTCTATGTTCAGGCCATTAGGCTGTAGGCTCCCGAGACAGGGTGTGAGGTGTTGCTCTCCTGTTTGCAAGTGCTGTCATTGTGGCATAGGAGGAAGCCAGGATGGACATGTCATCAAGGAAGTGGGAGGGGTAGTTAAAATGGTTGGCGACCAGAAGGTGTTGTCGATTATCGCATACAGAGCGCAGATGCTCCATGAAACGTTCTCCAGGTCTGCACTTGGTGTCACTGATGTAGAGGAGACCACATCGGGAGCGACAGATACAGTAGACCAGGTTGGAGGATATGCAGGTGAACCCCTGTCGGATATGAAAAGTTTGCTTTGGGCCTTGGATTGAAGTGAAGTGGGGGGGTGTAGGGGCAGGTGTAGCACTTCCTGCAGTTGCAAAGAAAGGTGCCGTATGTGGTGGGGTTAGTGGGGAGTGGAGCAGACGAGGGAGTCGCAGAGAGTGCAGTCCCTATGAAAGGCAGATAGGGTTGGTTGGGGGGGAGAATATCTCTTTGGTCGTGAGGTCAGATTGTAGGTGGCAGAAGTGGTGGAGAATGATACGCTGGATGCAGAGGTTGGCGGGGTGGTATGTGAGGATCAGAAGGATTCTGTCTTTATTCTTGTTGGGGGGAGGGTGTTTGAGGGCAGAAGTGCGGGAAATGCACTTCTCATCCCCGCCTCCTTGACCTGACACAATCTGTCCATTATTTTCACCACCTATCTGGTCTACTGTTCCCACTAATCAATCCCCGCTACCCCCTACCTGCATCCACCTATCAACACCCTATCTACCTTCCCAGTCCCACCCATTCTCCCTCCTGCCTCCTTGACCTGACACAACCTGTCCATCTTCTCTCCCAACTATCCATCCCACCCATCCCAATGACCAATCCCCACCAATCCCTACCTGCATCCACCTATCACCAGCCCACCTACCTTTCACCAGCCCCACATCTCCTCCCTCTATTTATTTCCCAACTCCCTTCCTCCTCCCCTAATGGTGTGCCTCAGGGGTTGGTGTTGGGCCCATTGCTATTTGTTATCTATCTCAATGAGAATGTACAAGGTATGATTAGTAAGTTTGCAGATGACCCTAAAATTGGTGGTATTGTGGACAATGGGAAAGTTTATCAGAAATTGCAGCAAGATCTTGATCAGCTGAGGAAGTGGGCTGAGAAATAGCAAATGGAGTTTAATATAGATAAGTGTGAGTGTTGCACTTTGGAAAGTCAAATCAAGGTAGGAGTTTCATGATGAATGGTAGGGCCTTAAGGAGTGTAGTGGAAGAGAGGGACCTTGGAGTTCAAGTGCAGGGTTCTCTAAAAGTGGAGTCACAGGTAGACCGGGCAGTGAAGAAAGCTTTTGGCAACATGGCCTTCATCATTTAGGGCAATGAACATAGAAGTTGGGCAGTTATGTTGCAATTGTACAGGGTGTTGGTGAGGCTGCACTTACTTGTGTTCAGTTTTGGTCACCTTGCTATAGGAAGGATGTTATTAAACTGGAAAGAGCGCAGAAGGAGATGTTGCCAGGACTCAAGGGACTGAGTTATAGGGAGAGGTTGGACAAGCTAGGACACTTTTCTTTAGAGCATAGGAAACTGAGGGAGGAGTCTTATAGTTTTGTATAAGACCATGAGAGGCATGGATAAGATGAATGCACTCAGTCTTTTTCCCAGGGTTGGGGAAATTGAGGACTAGAAGACATCAGTTAAGATAAGAGGGAAGAGAATACATGGGAAGCTGAGGGGCAACTTTTTTTTTACACAGAGGATGGTATGCATATGGAATGAGCTGCCAGCAGAAGTGGTTGAGGCGGGTCCATTAACAACATTTAAAAGGCATTTGGACGAATACATGGATAGGAAAGGTTTAGAAGGATATAGCCAAGTGCAGGGAAATGGGGTTAGCGTGGGTGGACATTTTGGTCAGCATGGACAAGTTTGGGCCGAAGAGTCCTACAGCATGGAGACAGGCCCTATGACTCTATCTCAAAGTCCACACCGATTCTCTGAAGTGCATTTCATCTCCAATGAGAGAGTTGCGCTGTGGTCTGATAAGACTCTGGAAACTTTGCTTTTATACACATTGGAGAGTTGATACAGTGTGATTCAATATATCTCATATCTTATCCCCAATCTATTTTGAATGAGTTGTGGTTTTTGCATGACAATAATACAATCAACGTAACCACCATTGTAAAGCATTTATATAAGCATTTTACATTATTTTCTATGGATACATTAGCTTCATGTAATCCCTGTAAAGACTTAAAAATTCAAACATCCAGTTAATAGCTGAATGGATGATACAAGATTTCACATCTTAAGATGTTTTCAGTAACAGACAGACTAAAAACACTATTGACTAAATAGCGCTTTTGTTGGCAATTCATACTTTAAGCTATAAAACATAACTTTTAACACAATTGAAAATGATCTATAAAGTACACATTACATGTTCTTTAAGTAGACATCCAAATCTCCTGGAACCAATCCAAACGTTTCTAAGCTCCTGAGGGTTTCCTTCTGATCTTTCCTTTCGCAGCCTGAAAATTTAATTCCAGAAACGTCTTTCACGGTGCAAATATTCATAGAAACTGTTACCTTTACCTAAAGCTACTGGGTGGCCTAATTCTTCTGGCCTGGCAGTATCTATGGAGAAAAAACAGAGTTAATGTTTTAAGTCTAGTGACCCTTCTTCAGAACTGCAGTCCTGCATGGTGAACCACTGACATTTTTGGCTTCTCCTGAATGTTGACAGACTAACCTTAGCTGTGACTAATTGGGATAGCTTAGATCCTTGTTAACTCAAAAATACATCTCCAAGGTAATGTGAATAGTATAGGCTTTGTGTGTAGTTAAAAACATTAACTACCTATTCTTTAAATCCCAACTTTCCTTTATCTTGGAAGCAAGTAGGTAATTTAAAATACAAATCTTTACAAAGTGACCTTCTCAGAACCCTTCAAGATTTTAGAGAATCTCAGTATATCCACTGTTAGCACATGATGCAAAGGTAGCAGTCTATCTCCTCAATAAAGTAATCTGAGCCACATTTAATCTTTAAAAGCCAAACCAACCAGGTTTGTTGCCAGCTAGACTACAGAGCAGGTCATTTCACCGTAAAGATACAGTTCAAACAGTGACATTCTTATAAATCTCATCATTGAACCGTTAGAAATTTTTACCTTTCTGTTTAAATACCTAAATTTATATTTAAAACTTTACAAATAACCTGAGACCTGTAGGGTATGAAGATAATACTGTGATCAAAAATGCATGCACACATTCTTCAATGAAATTCAGGATTAAGCACCATTATTACCTTGTCTCGTAGGTGGTACCAGTTATATGACTGAGTGAAATTCTCTTCAAATTTCCAATCCACAAAAGGAATCAGCAACTCCCCCAGAAACACTTTCCGTTTGAGCATTGTACAGTGCCAAACGGAGACTTGAAGTGTCCTCGTGTCCAACTGTGATCTTTCAATATTGTACTGTGGTATACAAAATAAAATATTAAATTTTAAAAATTAACAACCTTCTTTATAATATTTTAGCTAGTAACAATGAATTAGCGGTTCACTGAGTGATGTAGACGAAAATTATAAGTTCCAAGGGGGCATTGATAGATTAAACAAGTGAGTAAAGCTATGGCAAAGAAATGTAATGTTGGGAAATGTGAAGCCATTCATTTTGGACCCAAGAAGTATGGATAATATTTTCTAAATGCAATCTAAATGTGAATCCCTGATGCCCAATTGCTGATTCTTGTGGTATACTGCTAAAGGCAACCTGCCAGCCTCAAAATTTCTGAGTTATTACTTCTACCTTATGAATTCTAGCTTTGTGTATTAATTCTAATGTGACACCTTACTGAATGCATTTTGAAAAGACTGCATTTACAGCCACCTCAATTACCCAGAACTTATTTACTACCTAATTACAGAACCAATGACATCAATGTTAGCAATACTCCGGGTAACTGCTTGCATCAAAGAACAGGACCAATAAAAGGATTTATTTTCAAATGTTTTAGATCGTTGCAACTCAAATCCAGTGATCACAATACAAATCAGTCTGACTCCTCACTGCCTTATTCCAACATTACTTACTGTTCCCCACAAACAAGAGAGAGCAGTGCAGTGAACAGGAGGAAGGCAATGGTGGGGTCATGACTGCGGCAGCCACTCCCTGGGAAAAGCAAGTGGGATGGTGACTAGAGTGGCAAGATCAAGAATGGTGCGAGTATTCTTTGGACATACAACCATCAGTAACACTGCACATGTGCCTATAGGTAGAATGGGCAATAACCTCTAATTCCAGACACACATCAATGACATCAACAATGTAGACTATAAGACCTTAAGAAATAAGAGCAAGCATAGGCCATTCAGCCCCTTAGCACCATTCAACAAAATAATGACCAATCTGATATGCCTCACATCCACGTTCCTGTCCTTTCCAGTTTTTCACATAGATTCCCTACAGTGTGGAAACAGGTCTTTTGGCCCAACAATTCCACACTGACCCTTGGAGCATCCCACCCAGACCCATCCCACTATAACCCACCTAAGCTACACATCCCTGAACACTACAGGCAATTTAGCACGGCCAATCCACCTAACCTGCACATCTTTGGACCATGGGAGGAAACCAAAGTACCCAGAGGAAACCCATGCAGACACAGGGAGAACTCCACACAGACAGTCACCTGAGGGTGGAATTGAACCCGGGTCCCTGGTGCTGTGAGGCATCAGTGCTAACCATTGAGCCACCGTGCTGCCCAGTAATGGTAGTAAGCTCGGAGATAAGGAGTTCCAAAAACTCACAACCCTCTAAAAGAAGAAATTCCTTTTCATCTCAGTCTTAAATTAACAATGAAACAGTTTTTCATTGTTTCATTTATCTGCTTCATTGTTAAAATAAAAATGGGTGGCATGGTGGCTCAGTGGCTAACACTGCTGACTAACAGCACCAGCAACCTGGGTTAGATTCCACCTTTGGGCTACAGTCTGTGTGGAGTTTGCACATTCTTCCAGTGTCTCTGTGGGTTTCCTCCGGGTGCTCCAGTTTCCTCCCACAGTCCAAAGGTGTGCAGCTTAGGTAAATTGGCCATGCTAAATTGCCCATAGTGTTCAGGGATGTGTAGATTAGGTGGGTTACGGGGGAATGAGTCTGGGTGGGGTGCTCTGAGGTTCGGTGTGGACTTGTTGGGCTGAAGAGCCTGTTTCCACACTGTAGGGATTCTATGATAAATTGGCTGAGACAATGCCGTCTGGTTGTAGACTCTCCCGTGAGAGGGAACATCCTCTCACCAGCTATCCCGTCAAGAATCCTGTATGTTTCAATGAGATCACCTTTCATTGTTCCAAACTCCAATGAATAGTTTTTTTATTCATTCACAGGATGAGGGCATCGCTGACCAGACAGCATTTATTACCAATCCCTAATTGCCCAGAGGGCAGTTCAGAGTCAACTACATTACCAGACCAGGTAAGGATGGCAGTTTCCTTCCCTAAAGGACATTAGCAAACCAGATGGGTTTTTCTGACAATGTGTTCATGGTTTTCAATAGATTCTTAATGCCAGATATTTTATTGAATTCAAATTCCACAATCTGTCATGGCAGTATTCGAAACCAGGCCCCCAGAACATTATCTGGGTCACTGGATTAACAAACAGTCCAGCAATAATACCACTGGGCCAGTGCTTCCCATCTATAAGGCAATCCCTCAATTCTGGGGATCATACCTTCCTTAAACAAGGGGACCAAAACTGCTCTCAATACTCCAGATGTGGTCTCACCAGCACCTTGTATAATTCTGCACTAACCCCATTTCCCTGCACTTGGCCCATATCCTTCTAAACCTTTCCTATCCATGTATTTGTTCAAATGCCTTTCAAATATTGTTAATGTACCCGCGTCAACCACTTCCGTTGGCAGCTCACTCCATATGCATACCACCCCCTGCGTAAAAAAGTTACCCCTCAGGTTCCCATGTAATCTTTCCCCTCTTACCTTAAACTGATAGCCTCTAGTCTTCGATTCCCCAACCCAGGGAAAAAAGACTGGGTGCATTCACCCTATCCATGCCTCTCATGGTCTTATACACTTATATAAGATCCCCCCTCAGTCTCCTATCCTCTAAAGAAAAATGTCCTAGCTTGACCAACCTCTCCCTATTAACTCAGTCTCTTGAGTCCTGGAAACATCCTTATAAATTTCTTCTGCACTCCTACCAGTTTAATAACATCTTCCTATAGTAAGGTGACCAAAATTAAACACAATACTCCCAAGTGCAGCCTCATCAACATCATGTACAACTGCATCATAACTTGCCAACTTCTATACTCAATACCTTGACTGATGAAAGCCAGTGTGCCAAAAGCCTTCTTCACTGCCCTGTCTACCTGTGACTCACTTTCAGAGAATCATGCACCTGAACTCCAAGGTCCTTCTCTTCCACTACACTCCTTAAGGCCCTACTATTCACCATGAAACTCCAACCTGGATTTGACTTTCTAAAACACAATACCTCTATCTACACTATATCTACTTATAGACTTATCTACACTAAACTCTATTTGCCATTTCTCGGCCTACTTCCCCAGCAGATCAAGATCCTGCTGCAATTTCTGATAACCTTCCTCATTGTCCATGATACCACCAATTTTAGTGTCATCTTCAAACTCACTAATAATTTCTTGTACATTCTCATCCAAATCATCGACATAGATAACAAACAGCAATGGGCCCAGCACTGACCCTGAGGCACACCACTAGACACAGGCCTCCAGTCAGACAAGCAATCTTCCAGTATTATCCTCTGCTTCCTACTATCAAGCCAATTGTGTATCCAATTTGCCAGGTCTCCCTGGATTCCATGTGATCTAATCTTCCAGAGCAGCCTACCATGTAGAACCTTATCAAAGAACATAGAACATAGAACAGTACAGCACAGTACAGGCCCTTCGGCCCACAATGTTGTGCCGACCTATTATCCTACTAAGATCAAACTACCCTGCATACCCTACATTTTACTATCCTCCATGTGCCTATCTCCGAGTCATTTAAAAGTCTCTAAAGTATCTGACTCCACTACCACTGCCAGCAGCGCATTCCACACGCCCACCACTCTCTGTGTAAAGAACCTACCTCTGACATCTCCCCATACCTTCCTCCAATCACCTTAAGATTATGCCCTTAAGACGCCTTGCTGAAGTCCATATAGACTACATCTACTGCCCTGTCCTCATCAACCTTCCTGGTCATTTCATCAAAGAACTCTAACAAATTTGTGAGGCATGATCTTCAAGCACAAAGCCATGCTGACTACTTCTAATCAAACATGTCTTTCCAAATACACATATATCTTATCCCTCAGAATCTTCTCAAGTAACTTATCTACCACAGATATTAAGCTTACTGATCTATAATTCCCAGTTTTTTCTTTGCAGTTTTTCTTGCATAAGGGCACAACATTCACTTCCCTCCAGTCTTCCAGGAGTTCACCCGTGGCTAACGATGATGCAAATATATCAGCCAGGGCCCCTGCAATTTCTTCCTTAGCCTCTTGCAGGGTTATTGAATATATATGGTCAGGACCAGGAGATTTATCCACCTGCGTACATTCTAATACTTCCAACAGCTCCTGTACTGTGATATGGACTGTCCCCAAGATATTGCCACTAAATTCCCCAAGTTCCTAAGTCTTCATGTCGTTCTCCACGGTAAGAGGAGAAGTATTCATTGAGGACCTCGCCCATCTCTTGCAGTCCCACACATACATGTCCACTTTGGTCCTTGAGGTCCGTAAAGAATCTCTTTGGATTCACCCTAATCTTCTCAGCCAAAGCTATCTCATGTCCCCTTTTCACCCTCCTGATTTCCTTCTTCAGTAAACTCCTGTATCCTCTGTATACCTCCAGGGATTCCCTTGATCCCAGCTGGCATGTACCTCAGCCATGCCCACTTCTTTTTTCAGGTCAAAGCCTCAATATGTCTTGTCATCCAGGGTTCCCCACTCCTACCAACCTTGCCCTTCACCCTCACAGGTACATAAAGATATTGAACTCTAGCTATCACACTTTTAAAGGCGTCCCACTTGGCAGAGGTCCCTTTGCTTGCAAACAAACTACTCCAATCAACCCCTGCAAGCTCCTGTCTGATTCCATCAAAATTGCCCTACCCCAATTTAGAACTTGAACCTGTGGACCAGTTTTGTCTTTTTCCATAACTATTTTAAAATTAATAGAATGATGGTCACCGGTCCCAAAGTGCTCCGCCACCATCACCTCAGTCACCTGTCCTATTCTATTTCCTAAGAGTAGATCTGGTTTTGCCCCTTCCCTATTACTGCTTTAGGAAACTTTCCTGAACACATTTAACAAATTCCACCCCATCTGAGCGCTTAATATTATGACAGTCCAGTCTATGTTTGGAAAATTAAAATCCCCCACTTTGACAACCCTATTTCTCCTGCAAATCTCTTCAGTCTCCTTGCATATTGGTTCCACGAATTCCTGTGGACTATTTGGGGGCCTATAGTACAACCCCAATAATGTCACCATCCCCTTCTTATTTCTTAGCTCCACCCGAAGCCTCACAGGGTGATCCCTGATCATTCTTCTAAAGTGAATATAATCCTAACCAATTCAATCTCTCATCATATGTCAGTCCTGCTATTCCAGGAATCAATCTAGTAAACCTTCAATGCACTCCCTCAATAGCCAGTACATCCTTCCTCGAATGATAGGACCAAATGTGATGGAAAGAAAACTGCTACCTGAAAATGTTTAAATGAAAGAATATTCTATTTTCACCAAGAACTGAATTACCCTTAATGTTTCATTAAAAACTGGATTCACCGAGTTCTTCTTCACTGTGCTCTTCAATTTACTCCGAGGAGACTTGTCAGGAAGCAAATAGGTCTTCACGTATCTAAAAAAAAGCTTAGAATCACAAAGATGTGGTTTCAGCAAGTACACAATGCTCTTCATTACAATTCTTGGATTTCATTATTAATTACATGAATTCAAGGTGGTCAAGGTTGGGAAGGAAACAATCCAGAGTAACTTGACTTTAAAAACTATTGAAAAAAATAGAAACAGGAGAGAAGCTAGTCCTGAAAACAAAGGATGAGACAAAAATTGTTGTGAGAAAGAATCTCAAACCAAAAAATCAAGATGTAGAATCTATATAGGTACAGTGAAGAAATGGCCAAGGATAGAAAATATTTTTGGATGTTACATATTCCCACAATAGTTACAATGCTTGACAAAATACAGACCAGCAAATTTGAAGTGAGAAAAATGATTAGGATATGGAGTGCACCGCTTGGAAGAGTGGTGCAGGCAATGATATGGGGGAAAAGCAGGGCATATTTATGGAAAATGAGAGCATATTTATGGAAAAGGATAGGCCTGTTCCACAAGTTAAATTTCTAAATTGGGGCAAATTCAATTTTGATGGTATTAGACGGGAACGTTAAACAGTTGATCGGGGGAAAAGGGATGTCTGGCAAGTGGAAGGCTTTCAAAAGTGTGATAACAAGGGTTCAGGGCCAGCTTGTTCCTGTTAGTTTGAAGGGTAAAGCTGGCAGGAGCAGGGAACATTGTATGACTAGAGATATTGAGGCTCTGGTCGAGAAAAAGAAGGTGGTATATGCCAGTTATAGACAGTTGGGATCAAGTGAATCCTTGAATTATAAAGGAGTACACGTAAGTGGGAAATCAGGGAGGCAAAAAGGGGACAAGGGATAGCTTTGGCAGATAGGGTAAAAAAGAATCCAAAGAAATTCTACAAGCATATCTAGGGCAAAAGAGTATCTAGGGAGACAATAGCCCCCTTAAAGATCAATGAGGTCATCTATGTATGGAGCCACAAGAGATGAGTGAATTCCTAAGCAAATATTTCTCATTAGTATTTACTGTGGAGAAAGACATAGAAGCTAAGGAACTCAGGGAAATAAATAGTGATGTCTTGAAAAGAGTCTACATTACAGAAAAGAAGGTGCTAGAAGACTTAAAACGCATAAAGGTAGATAAATCCTCGGGATCTGATCAAGTGTATCCCAGGACACAGTGGGAAGCTATGGAAGAAATTACGTGGCCCTAGCAGAATCATTTGTACTATCGAAAGTCATGGGTGAGGTGCCAAAAGACTGGAGGGTGGCTAATGTTGCGCCATTATCTAAGAAAGGCTGCAAGAAAAAGTCAGGGAACTCCAGACCAATAGCCTAACACAAGCAGTGGGTAAGTTGTTGGTGGGGATTCTGAGAGACAGGATCTACATGCGTTTGGAAAGGCAAGGACTAGTTAGGGAGAGTCAGCTTTGTGCACAGGAAATCGTGTCTCACAACTTTGACTGAGTTTTTTGAACATGTGACCAAGAAGATAAATGAAGGCAGAGCGGTAGATGTTGTCTACATGGATTTTAGCAAGATCTTCCAACAACCATGTAGACTGATTAGTAAAGTTAGATCACGCGGGATCCAGGGAGAGCTGGCCAAATGGTAGATGGTTTTTGCTCAGACTGGAGGCCCGTGACCAGCGGTATGCTGCAAGGATCGGTGCTGGGTCCACTGTTCATCATCATTTATATAAACAACTCGGAACAGAATGTAGGAGGCATCGTTAGTAAGTTTGCACATGACACTGAAATTCGTGCTACAATGCTCAGTGAAGAAGGTTATCTAAGAGTACAAGGGGATCATGATCAACTGGGCCAGTGGGCTGAGGAATGTAGATGAAGTCTAAATGAGATCAATGCAAGATGTTACATTTTGGTAAGACAAGCCAGGGCAGGACTTACACAGTTAATGGTGGAGCCCTGGGTATGTTGTCGAACAAAGAGACCTAGGGATGTAGATACATAGTTTCCTCAAAGTGGCATCACATGTAGACAGGATGGTGAAGAAGACATTTGGTTTCATTGGTCACAGCACTGAGTACAGGAGTTAGGATGTCATGTTACAGCTGTACAAGACATTGGTAAGCCACATTTGGAGTACTGTGTACAATTCTGGTTGCCCTGTTATATGAAGGATGGTTTTAAACTGGAAAGGGTAGAAGAAAGATTTAAAAAGATGTTAGCAAGACTTAAAGATTTGAGTTATAAGGAGGGAGGCTGGATAGGCTGGGACTTCTTCTCCTGAAGGATAGGAGGCTGAGGTGTGGACTTATTGAGGTTTAAAAATCATGAGGGACATAGCCAAGGTCTTTTCCCCAGATAGGGGGAGTCCAAAACTAGAAGGCATAGATTTAAGCTGAGAGGGGTAAGATTTAAGAGGGGCTTGAGGTGCAACTTTTTCAAACAGTGTGTGGTATGTATATAGAATGAGCTGCCAGACTAAATGGTAGAGATGGGTACAATTACAACATTTAAAAGACATTTGGACAGGTACATGGATAGGAAGGGTTTAGGGGGATATGGACGATATGCAGGCAAATGATTAGTTCAGTTTAGGAAAACTGATGGACATGGATAAGTTGGGCTGAAGCGTCTGTTTCCATGCTGTATGACTTTATGACTTTAAGTAGTTTGTAGGAGAAGAATGTTTATAATGCAATGAAGTGGGGAAGCCAAGTTTGCACCTACTGGGAGTCTGACTGAATAAGCTATTTCCCAGAATATTCAAATGATTAGCTGCCTCAAGGCTTGCTAACAATCAATATAATGATGGCGCATAAATGCTGCTGGTCCAACTAGAGGGCTGGCAGTTCCAGTGCCCCAACACCCCCACCAAGAGAGGTGGACATTGTTGAGGCAGCTTGGAGAATGCAAGGCTGGCAGGTTAGGTTGACTAAAAGGATCAACTCGGTGACATCCCCCCTTTCTAGATCGCCATGAGAGTTGTGGTAGATGACCCTCCCTGCCATTGCCCTCTCTGAGGGGCATGAAATGACTAGTTGCAATGGCCCCCAGCTGCTGCAAGAAGGCTGCCTCAGGGAAGCTACATTCATGTAGCTCGCAGCCTTCCCACATGGTAGGGAGGGCCACTGGAAAAATTCTGGTAACCTCAGTTGATGTGTGTCTTGAATGGGCAAATTGGCTGTCCACTTATTTGCAGCCGGCAGCCAATCTGAACCTGTAACTCTTACTCATATTGAATAAAAAGAATCAAAGACTGTCAGGAAAAACTGTAGTAAAAGAAAAAGTTGGTAATCTACAGACTCACAAGCTTTGCACATTTCAACAAGCAAAAAAAAACAAAAGCAAGAACGAGATAAAGTATAATAAGTTGACAGGGTATAACCCTGGGAAGTACAGAGAATCAAAGGGGCATAAGTGTGTATGCCCATAGATTTCTGAAAGCAGCAGAAGAGATAGATAAGGTGGTTAAAAAGGCATAGGGGTCAAGTCATTAGATAGACAAATGGGCAGATTATGAAAGAGCTGTATAAAACATGGGCCACAACTTAATTGCTGGTTGCTGCACGTTAAGAAGGAATGTGATTACACTAGTGAGGGTGCAGAGGAGTTACAGAAGGATGTTGCCTCCACTGGAACACTTCAGCTGTGAAGAGAGAATAGATAGGCTCATGGTTACTTTCCTTAGAGCAGACAGGCTGAGTGGGGAGCATGTTGAGGTGTAACAAATTATGAGGTGTATAGAAACATAGAAAATAGGAACAGAAGTAGGTTATTTGCCCTTCAAGCCTGCTTTATTATTCAACGTGATCATCATCTATGCCGTTGAAACACATTGTGAAAACCACATAAGTAAGCTAGCTAGTTTTGTTATTATATTATTTATTCATTAACTGTATTTGTTTATTGATCAAAATTAATTTAAAAAAAAACAAAAAAAAATGTGAAAGTGTTTGAGAAGGTGCAGAGGAGATTTACCAGGATGTTGCCTGGAATGGAGGGAAGGTCTTACGAGGAAAGGTTGAGAAAGCTCGGGATTTTCTCTTTAGAACGACGAAGGATGAGAGGTGACTTGATAGAGGTGTACAAAATGATCAGAGGTATAGATAGAGTGGACAGCCAAAGACTTTTTCCTAGGGTGGAGGTAGCTATTTTGAGGGGGCATAGTTTTAAAGTGAGTGGAGGTAGATATAAGGGAGACGTCAGAGGTAGGTTCTTTACTCAGAGAGTGGTAGGGGCATGGAATGCATTGCCGGAGAGGGTAGTGGAGTTGGCCTCATTAGGGGCATTTAAGCGGCTATTAGATAGGCGTATGGATGATAGTATAAGGTAGGGGTGGAGGTTAGGTAGACCTTAGGTTTAGGGTAAAAGTTTGGCACAACACTGTGGGCTGAAAGGCCTGTACTGTGCTGTACTTTCTATGTTCTATGTTCTCTAAGTTCTACATGATCATGGTTGATCATCCAGCTTAGTATATCCAGTTCCTGCTTTCACTCCATATCTATTGATCCCTTTAACCTGAAGAACTATATATCCTTTTTGAGAACATTCAATGTTTTGGCCTTAACTGGTTTCTGCCACTCTCTGGTTGAACACATATCTCCTCATCTCAGTCCTGAATGGCTTACCCCACATCCTTGGACACCCGAACCCTTGTAAAGGACTCCCACTCATCAGGAACATCCTTTCTGCACTTACCCTCTCTAATCCTGATGTGGAATTTTATAGGTTTCTAGGAAATCCCCTCTCATTTTTCTAAGTTCCAGCAGATATAGTCCAATCTAATTCAGTTTCTCTTTATACGTCCATCCTGCCATCCCAGTAATCAGTCTTGGTAAACCTTTTGTACTCCCTCCATAGCCAGAACATCCACCTTCACGAAAAACCAAAACTGCATGCAACACTCCAAGTGTGGTCTCACTAAGGCCCTGCAAAATTGAAACAAGATACCATTGCTCCTGTACTCGAATCCTCTTGCTATGAAGGGCCAACATACTACTTATCTTCTTCACCACCTACTGCAGCTGCATAAATAAAAACCAAAAGAACTGTGGATGCTGTAAATCAGAAACAAAAACAGAAATTGCTGGAAAAGCTCAGCACATCTGGCAGCATCTGTGAAGAAAAATCAGAGTTAATGTTTCGGATTCAGTGACCTTTCCTCAGAACTGATGGTAGCTAGGAAAATATCAGATTTTATGCAGAAATAAGGTCGGACAAGGGAGTAAGGAGTAGATGATACGTGATTCAGGATAGAGCCCAAAGAGAGAGAAGAACAGTTGGACAGACAAAGGAGTGAATAACGATCTGGCTAGGAGGATGAATTAATGGAGACTGTTACTGACTGACAATGGGTTGTGTGTAATATCAGACTATGTGATCACAAGGCCTGGTGTGTGGAGGTGGGGAGCTGGAACATAGGAGAGTTCAAGCCCTAAAGTCACTGAACTCAATATTGAGTCCTGAAGGCTGCAGGGTCCCCAAACGGAAAATGAGGTGTTGTTGATCCAGCTTACACTGAGCTTCGCTGGAGCACTGCAGCAAGCCTGGGACAGAGATATTGGCCAGGGAACAGGGTGGTGTGTTGAAGTGGCAAGCAACTGGAAGTTTAGGGTCATTTTTGCGGACAGAATGTAGGTGTTCTGGAAAGTAGTCACCCAATCTACGCTTTGTTTCCCCAATGTAGAGGAGACTACATTATGAGCAATGAATCCAGTCAACAAGATTGTGTGAAGCGCACGTAAAGCACTGCTTCACCTGGAAGGTATGTTGGGGCCCTTGGTAACTGAGGAGGAACGAGATAAATGGGCAAGTGTTACACCTTCAGTGATTGCAGGGGAAGGTGCTGTGGGGCTGTGGGAGGATGTTGGAAATGCAGGAAGAGTGGGCCAGGGTGTCCCAGAGGGTCCTCACCGAAGGTGGACAAGGAAGGGGAGGGGAAAATGTGTCTGGTGGTGGCATCTTGCTGGAGGTGGCGGAAATGGTGACTAATGATTTTCTGGATGTGGATGCCAGTGGGATGGTAGGTAAGGACAAGGGGAACTTTATCGCTGTTGTGGGAGGGAAGAGAGGGGGCAGAGCCAAAGTGCGGGAGATGGGTCAGACCTGGTTGAGGGCCCTGTCAACAACGGTACTGGGGAATCCTCGGTTGAGGAAAAAGTAAACATTTTGGAGGCTCCCTTGTAGAAGTTGGTATCATTGCAAAAAATGCGATGAAGATGCCTACAGAGGAACTGGGAGAATGGAACAGAGTCTTTACAGGAAGCAGGGTGCAAGGATGTATAGTCGAGGTAACTGTGGTGTTGGTGGGTTTATAGTGGATATTAGTGGCCAGTCTATCCTAGGAATAGAAACAGAGATGTCAAGGAAGGGAAGGGAGGAGTCAGAGATGGGCCAGGTGAAAGTGAGGGCAGGGTGGAAATTGGAAGCGAAATCAATAAACCATTCCAATTCCGGATGAGAGACGGAAGCAGCACTGAGGATATCATCAAAATATAGAAGAAAGAGTTGTGGGTGGGGCCCGGAATAGGACTGGAACAAGGAATGTTCCACATACCCCAAAGAGATACAGGCATAACTAAGGCCCATATGGGTACCCATGGCCACCCCTCTGACCTGAAGAAAATGAGAGGAATCGAAAGACAAGTTGTTTAGGGTGAGGACAGCTACATGCTTACTTTCAGCGACTGGCATACAAGGACATGCAAATCTTGACCCCTTTCTCAATCTAATGCCATTCAGATAATAATCTTCCTTCCTGGTTTTGCTACCAAAGTGGATAACCTCACATTTATCTACATTATACTTCATCTGCCATGCATTTGCCCACTCACTCAACTTAACCAAATGACACTGAAGCATAGTTGTATAGCAGAGAAACAGGCCCTTCAGTCCACCATGCAACAAACTGCCAACCAACAAACACCATCACTAATCCCATTTACCTGCAATTGATCCAAAGCCTACAATGACCTGGCATTTTAAGTATTCATCCAAAAGCCTCTTAAATGTTGCGAGAATACTTGCCTCCCACATCATCTCAAGCAGCATGTTCCGTATTTCAGGCATGCTCTGGGTGAAAAAAATTATTTCTCAGATCTCCTCTAAACTACCTATTCCTCACCTTAAACTTGTGCTCTCCAGTGTTAGACACATTTGCCATGGGATAAAGATTCTCACGATCTACTCTATGCCTTTCAAAATTTTATATACTTCTATCAGATCTCCCTTCAGCCTCCTCTACTCCAAGAAAAACAAACACAGCTCTCTCCTCATAACAAGCTTCTCATCCCAAGTAACATCTCGGTGAATCTTCCTTACACCATCTCCAGTGCAATCACATCCTTCAAATAGTGTGGTGACCAGGGTTGCACATAGTATTCCAAATGTGGCCTAACCAAATGTTTTGAAAAGTTGCACTTCCTACTTCCTAATTCTATATTCTAAATCCAGCTAATGAAGGCAAACATCCTGTATGCCTTCTTCACGACCTTGTCCACAGGGACTGACACCTTCAGGGATCTACATATTTTCCTACAAAGGTCCTTTCATTCCTCAGTACTCCCTGGGGACCTACCAACCATTGTATATGTCCTTCCCTAATTAGAACTACCAAAATACATCACCTCGCACTTATCAGGATCATCATCTGCTATTGCTCTACCTAATTTACCAGCTGATCAATATCACACTGTAGCCTGAGACCATTTTCCTCACTACCAACACCATCAATGTTCGCGTCATCTGCAAACTTATTAATTATACCTTCTACGTTCATATTCAAGTTGCTAACATAAATAATAAACAGCACCAAATCCTTCAGTACACTGCTAGTCACAGGCTTCCAATTACAAAAACAACCTTCTACCATTACTTTTTGTCTCCTGTTTATAAACCAATTTGAATCCAGTTTGCCAACTTGCCTTGGATCCCATGGACTCTAGCTTTTGGACCAGCTTTCCGTGTGGGAACTTGTTAGAGGCTTGAATGATGTCTATGTAAACCACATCATCTGCACTACCCTCATCAATATATTTAGACACCTCTTCAAAAAATTTCAGGCAGGGTCTCACTTTAATAAATCTGTGTTGACTATCCTTAATCAATGCCCGCCTTTCCAAATATTGCTTAATCCTGTCCTTCAAATTTTTTTCCCAATAATTTCCCTACTAGTGACCTCAAACTAACCGATTTGTAATTACCCAGCTTTATCCCTGCCGTTCTTCTTGAACAATGTACCACATTAGCTATCCTTCAGTCATCTGGCAATTTACCTGTGACCAGTGAAGTTTTAAATATCTCCATCATGGCCCCAGCAATCTCCGTCCTTGCCTCCCATTGCAGACTGGGATAAATCTCATCAGGCTGTGGGGATTTGTGCACCTGTATGTCCATTAAAACATCTAATACCACCTCCTTAGCAACCCAACTGAAATTCTTGGCTACAATGTCTTTATCCTCTGTGAATACAAATGAGCAGTATTTATTTAATACCTCACCCACATCCAATGACTCCAAGCAAAGGTTGACCTTTGATCTCTGTTAGGTCTCATGCTTCCTTTGGCAATCATCTTACTCTTAATTTACTCACAAAAAGCCTTGGGTTGTGGCCCTTCCTTGACATCCTAATTTCTCCACATCCAACCCGTTTTCACCTACATATGGATCCTATCATCAGTTTTTCTTTCTCCCTGGTATACCATCTTTCATCCCTTTGTCTGCTTAACTTCATTCTCTCTCTCTGGGCTCCACCTCTGCTTATCTGCTCACTCTTTCCTTTTACTCCCGCCCCCATCTTCAGCATATAAACCATCTTTTCCTAGCTACTATCAGTTCTGAAGAAGGCTCACCGGAGTCAAAACATTAACTCTGCTTTCTTTCTACAGATGCTGCCTGATCTGCTTAGTTTCTCCAGCAATTTCTGTTTTTGTTTCTGATCCACTCAACTGATGCCTAATGTTTCATCCACATAACAAAACTGTTAACTCATTTACCCATCATTCAACTCATTCCAGACCAGCATGTAACCATCTTCAAATCCATAATCACCCACACAGCCCTACATCAAACTAAGCTAATCTGGCATTGGACTCATCCTTCCAATATCTGAATTACACAGTTCAGCAGGCAACATACTCAAAGTTAACACACCCAGTCCCTCATCTTAAATGCATGCTCCCTAGTATTAGACATTTCAACTCTGGGAAAAAGATTCTGACGGTCAACCCTACCTGTGCATCTCATAATTTTATACATTTCTATCAAGTCTCCCCTCAGCCTCTGCTGCTCCACAGAAAACAACTGAGTTTTTCTAGCCTCTCCTTATAGGTCAGGCTCTCTGATCCAGCGAGTATCCAAGGATCCAGGCCAGAAACGTCAGCCTTCCTGCTCCTCTGATGCTGCTTGGCCTGCTGTGTTCATCCAGCTCTACACCTTGTTATCTCAGTATCCTGGTAAACCCCCTCTGCACACTCTCCAATGCTTCCACATCCTTCCTGTAATGTGGTGACCAGAATTGAACACATTATTCTAAGTGTGGCCTAACCAAAGTCATAAAAAGCTGCAACATAAACTTGATGCAGATTAGTGGAAAAACTGCTGAAAGAAAATTCCATTAATAAGTTTAAAGGGAGTTATTCATGTGCCTAAAGATGAGAAACTTAGGGTTAAAAAGTAGGGATGTGAATATCAGCATGGCTGCTCTTCTAAAAAGTCAAGAACTTGCATAGCCCTTCTTCTGTAATATTGGCTATTAGAAAAGATTATCTGGTCATTACCACCTTGCTGGGTACCTCAAAATTTGGCCTTCTCATTACTGATATTATGAAAACATTTACATTTCAAAATTACTTAATTGGCTGGGGGGAACTTGTAGGCCATCTTGAAGTCACAAAGGTTCCCGTATACATCTAAGTCTTTCTTTAAATGAAAATCTTGATCTAGAAACATGCACGTACGGGTTACATCTTTTTTTTTTCTCATCTCCATAAGCTAGTTTTTTGCATGCTTTGATGTGGATTTCCAATGTTACAGCTTGAAAATTGTACCGTATAGACAGCTCAATTTCACCAGTAACATTCGCATTGCCCAAAGTCTCTGGTTCCGTGCATGTGCTGGTGACGCTGTAAACGCTACCCTATGGAAACATAATGAAAAACACATTATAAATCATGCCTTACAAATGCTTTTTTTGTAATCCATTTTGACTCTGATGCTTTGTTTTATTTTGAACTAATGAGCTCCCTCTTCACTTTAATGACAAATTACACATTTTGTCAACTTTAATAATTCTGCAAACATCACTTCCATTATAGTGCTTACAAATACAACAGTAACTGGACCATTGACTGCCACTAGCCTGTATCTATGTCCATCCCCCACGTGAAGAACAGTGCTAATCCCAAATTCCTGTTGCTTTGCTTCTATCACCAACTTGGATAGTGATTCCACAGACTCTCAACCTCTGATATTCCATTAAATGTAAGAAATATTGGGCAATATCTCCTCATTTTGGACACCTCAATTATTAGCACAGTGTGCTTCTGCCTTAACCCAGTCCAGTTCTGGATGTTGCACTTTAAGAAAGACATGATGACATTAGGCAGAGTGTAGAAATATTTCAGGAGAATATTTCAGGGAAGAGGTTCTTCAACTTACTTGGATAGATTGAAGAATTTGGGACTGTTTTCCTTGGAAGGAAGAGGAAGTTTGATAAGGTATTCAAAATCATGAGGGGTCTGGAGAGAGGAGATAGGAGAAACTCTTCCTAGTCATGAAAGGATCACACATGAGGGGGCACAAATTTAACGAAACTGCAAAAGACGCATTGGCAATATAAGGAAAAATCTTTTCATGCAGCAAATGTTTAAGGTTTCGAAAATACCTGACAGTGTGGTGGAGGATGGTTCAACTGAAATATTCAAAAAGGGCTACAGGGAGAAGATGGGGAAATAGTACTAGGTGAATTTCTTATTTGGACAGCTGGCATAAATTTGATGGGCTGAATGTCCATCTGTGTTGTGACAATTATGTGATTCTGAAAACCTGTTTCATTTTTTCACAATTATAAGCACATCTATGAAATCACCCCTTAATTTCCTCTGTTGTGTTGAAAACAGTCACAGCTTTTCCAGCTTTAGTTTATTTTTGCATAACCTCATACCAGGTGGTATCCTAGTAAACCTAATACACTACCATCTTTATTATTCAATGTCTTTATCCCTTGTGAATACAGATGAGAAGTATTCATTTAAGACCTCACCCATATCCTCTGCTCCATGCCCCTTTGATCTCTAATAGGTCCCACTCATTCCCTGGTAATCTTACTCTTAATATACCTATAAAATCCTGATCCAATCAGAAGGTGGCAGAGACATCACTGACAGGAATTCTGGGAGACGGCACTGCAGTCACCACGACTGGGGAGAGGATTGCGAAAGGACACCCTCACTTATTGCAGTGAGGAAAAGCATTCAATCAGAAGGAGGCAGAGATATCACTGAGAAGAATTCTGGGGGAGGGCACTGTAGTCTGAGTATCTCAGAGGAACTGGTGTTAGAGATGGATAGATGGTTGACTCCCAGGAGAGGCAGGCAGGTAGTTCAGGAGCCTCCTGTGACTACTCCCCTTTGAAACAGGTATACTTTTGTTCAATACTGTTGGGGGGAGGGATAGCCTCTCAGAAGATAGTACTAGCAGCCAGACCTGTGGCACCACAACTGGTTCTGCTGTAGAGCAGGGTGTGGCAAAGTCTAGATGAGCGATAATAATAGGTGACTCAATAGTCAGGGGCACAGACAGGTGTTTCTGTGGCCATGAACGAGACTGTACGATGGCGTGTTGCCTCCGTGGTGCCAGGCTCCTTGATGTGTCTGAGCACGTACAGGATGTCCTGAAGCAGGAGGAAAAAGAACCAAAAGTCATTGTCCACATTGGCACAAATGACATAGGTAGGAAGAAGGAAGAGGTCCTGCAAAGACAATTCAGGGAGTTAGGTACGGAGCTAAAATGCAGGACTACCAGGGTACTAATATCAGGATTACTACCTGTGCCACGGGCTAGTGAGGCTAGGAACAGAGAGAGAGTGCAGTTGAATACGTGGCTACAGAGCTGGTGTAGGAGGGAGGGCTTTAGATATATGGATCATTGGGATGCCTTCTGGGAAAGGTGGAACCTCTACTGTAAGGACGGGTTGCACCTGAACTGGAGGGGCACCAATATCCTGGGCAGGAGATTTGCTTGAGCTCTTCAGGAGAGTTTAAAATAGTCTGGCAGGGGTGCGGGAATTGAAACAACAGGTCAGTAAGTGCAGGGAACAAAGGAGACTGAGATATGCATAGTGTAGAGTAAGAGCAAGCAGAAGGAAGATGTAAGGTTTAGAGGGACTGGAGGTCTGGAGTGCATTTACTTCAATGCAAGAAGTATAACAGGTAAGACAGATGAACTAAGATAACTAAGAGTCTCTCCGTGACTCCCTTGTCCCTCCACTCTCCTCTCCAGCCCCACCACATGCGGCACTTTTCCCTGCAACCGCAGGAAGTGCTACACCTGCCCCTACACCTCCCCCCTCACCCCCATCCCAGGCCCCAAGAAGACTTTCTACATCAAGCAGATGTTCACCTGCACATCTGCTAATGTGGTATACTGCGTCCGCTGTTCGCGTTGTGGCCTCCTCTACATCAGGGAAACCAAGCGGAGGCTTGGGGACCGCTTTGCAGAACACCTATGCTCGGTTTGCACTAAACAACTGCACCTCCCAGTCACGAACCATTTCACCTGACCCCTCCCATTCCTCAGACGACATGTCCATCCTGGGCCTCCAGCAGTGCCACAACGATGCCACCCGAAGGTTGCAGGAACAGCAATTCATATTCCTCTTGGGAACCCTGCAGCTCAGTGGTATCAATGTGGACTTCACAAGCTTTAAAATCTCCCCTCCCCCTACCGCATCCCAAAACCAGCCCAGCTCATCCCCACCTCCCTAACCTGTCCTTCCTCCCACCTATCCCCTCCTCCCGCCTCAAGCCCCACCCCCATCTCCTACCTACTAACCTCTTCCCGCCCCCTTGACCTCCCTGGACTGACCTATCTCCTCCCTAATTCCCCACCTACACTCACCTTTACTGGCTCCATCCCCGCCTCTTTGACCTGTCTGGCTCCTCTCCAACTATCTTCTCCTCTACCCATCTTCTATCCACCTCCCCCTCTCTCCCTATTTATTTCAGAACCACTTTCCCCTCCCCCATTTCTGAAGAAGGGTCTAGGCCCGAAACATCAGCCTTCCTCCTTCTCTGATGCTGCTTGGCCTACTGTGTTCATCCAGCTCTACACCTTGTTATCTCAGATTCTCCAGCATCTGCAGTTCCTGCTATCTCTGAAACAGATGAACTAAGGGCATAGATTGCTGCATGGAATTATGATGTTATTTCTGTTACAGAGGCATGGTTAAAGCAGGGACAGGACTGGCAGCTTAATATTCCAGGATATCGCTGTTTTAGATGGGACAGAAAGGGAAACAAAAGGGTGGGGGAGTTGCATTGCTGATTAGCAGTATGGCAAGGTGGGGGGGAACCAGAGTACTAGGCCAGTAAATGCAGGGACTGGGGACTAAAATGTGACAGAGATATGCATAGCACAGAGTTAGAGCAGGCACAGGGATGTCGCAGGCTCAGAGGGGCTGGAGGACTGGAATGCAGTGAGGCATTATGGGTGGAGCTCAGTAATGGGAAGGGTGAAACCACAATGTTGGGAGTTTTCTATAGACCTCCCAATAGCCCACGTGAGACAGAGGAGCAGATATGTAGTCAGATACTAGAAAGGTGTGAAAAATGCAGGGTAGTTATGGAGGGTGACTTCAATTTTCCTCTTATTGACTAGGACTCCCTTAGAGTTTTTTATGCACATATAAGAAGAAAGAGGGTAGCAAGGGAAAGATTAGGCCCCCTCAAGGATAAAGGAGGGAAATTATGCATGGAGCCACAGGAAGTGGGAGAGATCTTTAATAGGTACTTAGTATTGGTATTCACCAAAGAGAAGGAAATGACTGATGTTGAGGTCAGGGATGAGTGTGTGAATACTCTAGAGAATGTCAATATATTAAAGGAGGAAGTTTTGGGTATCCTAAATTGCATTAAGTTAGACAAGTCCCCAGGGCCAGATGGGATTTATCCCAGGTTGCTGTGAGAGGCAAGGGAAGAAATAGCTGGGGCATTAGCAGAAATCTTCATATCATCCTTGATCACAGGTGAGGTTCCAGAGGACTGGAGGTTAGCCAATGTTGTTCCCTTGTTTAAGAAAGGCAGCAGGAATAATCCTGGAAATTATAGGCAGGTGAGTCTGACATCTGTGGTGGGGAAGCTCTCTTGGAGAAGATAATGAAGGACAGGAAATATGCACTCTTGGAAGAAAATGGAACAGGCAGCATGGTTTTGTGCGGGGAAGGTCATGTCTCACTAACCTGATTGGATATTTTGAAAAGGTGACAAATATAATTGATGAGGGAAGAACTGTGAATGCAGTTTATATTGATTTTAGTAAGGCATTTGATAAAGTCCCCACATGGCAGATTGGTACAAAAACTAAGATCACATGGGGTTCAAGGTGGGCTGGCTAGATGGTTACAAAACTGGCTTGGTCATAGAAGACAGAGGGTAGTGGTGGAAGGGTGTTTTTCAGAATGGAGACCGGTAACTAGTGGTGTTCCACAGGGATCAATCGTAGGTCATCTGTTCTTTGTCCTATATATAAGTGAGCTGGAAGAAAATGTGGGTGATCTGACTAGTAAGTTTGCAGATGGTATGAAGATTGGTGGAGTTGCTGATAGTGCTGACGATTGTGAAAGGATACACCAGAATATAAATTGGCGACTTGGGCACAGAAATGGCAGATGGAGTTTAATCCTGACAAATGTGAGGTGATGCATTTTGGAGGATCAAATTTAGGTGTGAATCACACTGTTAATAGCAGAACCCTTAGGGGCAGCATGGTGGCTCAGTGGTTAGCACTGCTGCCTCACAGTGCCAGGGACCTGGGTTCGATTCCAGCCTCAGGCGACTGTTGTGTGGAGCTGTGCACATTCTTCCCATGTCTGCGTGGGTTTCCTCCCGGTGCTCCGGCTTCCCCCCACAGTCCAAAGATGTGCAGGGTAGGTGATTTGGCCATGCTGTAGTGCCCAGGGATGTTTAGGTCAGGTGGGTTAAACATGGGAAATTAGGGGAATGGGTCTGGATGGGATGCTCTTCAGAGGGGCAATGTGGACTTGTTGGGCTGAATGGCCTGTCCCCACACTGTAGGGATTCTATGAACATTAACATACAGACAGATCCGGGTGTGCAGGTCCACAGTTCCCTATAAGTGGCAACACAGGTGGCCAAAGTGATTAAGAAGGCAGATCATCAGCCAAGGAATGGAGTACAAGAGTTGGCAAAACATGTTTTTTCTTTTATTCATTAATGGGATGAGGGCATCACTGACCATCCCTAATTGCCCAGAGGACAGTTCAGAGTCAACCACATTGCTGTGGGTCTGGAGTCACACGTAGACCAGACCAGGTAAAGATGGCAGTTTCCTTCCCTAAAGGACATTAGTGAACCAGATGGGTTTTTCCTGACAAACGACATGGTCATCATTAGACTGTTAATTCCAGATATTTTTATTGAATTCAAATTCCACCATCTGCCGAGGCAGAATTCGAACCTGGGTCCCCAGAATGTTATCTCGGTTTCTGGATTACCAGTCCAGTGATAATGCCACAAGGCCATCACCTCTCCTTGCAACTATATAAAACCCCTGTTAGGCCGCATTTGGAGTATCGTGTGGTGACCAAAACTGCACACTACCAGAAGGATGTGGAAGCTTTGGAGAGAGTACAGAGAAGGTTCACTAGGATGTTGCCCAGTCTCAAGAGCATTGGCTATGAGGAAAGGTTAAAAAGACTAGGATTGTTTTCACTGGAAAGACTGCAGCTGAAAGGAGACCTGATAGAGGTCTACAAATTATGCTGGGGTGGATAGTTGAGGCTTTTTCCCAGATTGAAGTTTCAATTACAAGGGGGCACAGGTTCAAGGTGAGAGGGCAAAAGTTTAAGGGAGATGTGCGAGGAAAGTTTTTCACGCAGAGAATGATAGGAGCCTGGAATGCATTGCCAGAGAAGGTGGTGGAAGCAGGCAGTTTGGTGACATTTGAGAGGCATCTGGATGTTTACATGTATAGGGAGGGAATGCAGGGATACAGACCGAATAAGGGCAAAGGTTTGTTTTTTAGTTTAGTCAGGGCATGATTATTGTCACAGGTTTGGAGGGCTGAAGGGCCTGTTCCTGTGCTGTACTTCTCTTTTGTTCTTCGTTCTTTTGTTTTTAATAATTGACTCCAGCATTTTGCCCACCACCGATACCAGACTAACCGGGCCTCTAATTCCCCGTTTCCTCTCTCCCTCCTTTTTTACAAAGTGGGCTTACATTAACTACCCACCAGTCCATTGGAACTCTTCCAGACTTTATATAATGCTGGAAAATGATTACCAATGCATCCACTATTTCTATAGGGTGACTTCCTAAGTACTCTGGAATGCAAAGCATCAGGTCCTGGGACTTGAGATAACAAGGTGTAGAGCTGGATGAACACAGAAGGCCAAGCAGCATCAGAGGAGCAGGAA
>NC_063340.1:31092355-31098124 GCF_021869965.1 Rhincodon typus | reverse complement strand
AATGGTCTAGGCCCGAAACGTCCGCCTTCCTGCTCCTCTGATGCTGCTTGGCCTGCTGTGTTCATCCAGCTCTACACCTGGTTATCTCAGATTCTCCAGCATCTGTAGTTCCTACTATCTCAGGTCCTGGGACTTATCGAGTTTTAATCCCATCAATTTCTCCAACACGATTTCCTGACTAGTATTGATTTCTTCAGTTCCTCCTTCATGTTTGACCCTCTGTCATCTAGCATTTTTGGAAGGTTATTTGTGCCCTCCTTAGTGAAAACAGATCCAAAGTATTTTTCAACTGGTCTGTCATCTCTTTGTTGTCCATTATGAATTCATCTGATTCTAACTGTAAGGGACCTACGTTTGTCTTCACCAATCTTTTTCTCTTCACATATCTATAGAAGCTTTAGCAGTCAGTTTTTATGTTTTCTGCAAGCTTATTCTATTTTCCCCTTCTGAACTAAAGTTTTTGTCCTCCGTTGAATTTTAAATTTCTCCCAGTCCTCAGGTTTGCTGCTTTCTCTGGCCAATTTATATGCCTCCTCCTTGGCTTTAACACTAGCCCCAATTTCCCTTGTCAGCCATGGTTGAGTCACCCTCCATTTTACTCTTATGCCAGATAGGAATGTACAATTATTTAAATTTATCCATGCATCCTTTAAATGTCTGCTGTGGCTTTTCCACCATCAATGCTTTAAGTATCCTTGGCCAACTTATCCTAGCCAATACATGCCTCATATAATCAAAGTTAGTTTTCTACAAGTTCAGGGCCCTAGTCTTAGATTTAACTGCGCCACTCACCATCTTAATGAAGAATTCTACCATATTATGGTCATTCTTCCCCAAAGGATCTTGCACCACAATGTTGCTAATTAATTCTCTCACATTACACAATACCCAGTCTAAGATGGCCTGCTCTCTTGTTGGTTCCTAACATATTTTGCCAACTCTTGTACTCCATTCCTTGGCTGATGATCTGCCTTCTTAATCACTTTGGCCACCTGTGTTGCCACTTATAGGGAACTGTGGACCTGCACACCCGGATCCGTCTGTATATTAATGTTCATAGAATTCCTACAGTGTGGGGACAGGCCATTCAGCCCAACAAGTCCACACTGCCCCTCTGAAGAGGATCCCATCCAGACCCATTCCCCTAATTTCCCATGTCTAATCCACCTGACCTAAACATCCCTGGGCACTATAGCATGGCCAATCCACCTACCCTGCACATCTTTGGACTGTGGGGGGAAGCTGGAGCACCTGGAGAAAACCCATGCAGACACAGGGAGAAGGTGCACAGCTCCACACAACAGTCGCCTGAGGCTGGAATCGAACCCAGGTCCCTGGCACTGTGAGGCAGCAGTGCTAACCACTGAGCCACCATGCTGCCCCTAAGGGTTCTGCTATTAACAGTGTGATTCACACCTAAATTTGATCCTCCAAAATGCATCACCTCACATTTGTCAGGATTAAACTCCATCTGCCATTTCTATGCCCAAGTCGCTAATTTATATTCTGTTGTGTCCTTTCACAATCGTCAGCAACTCCACCAATCTTCATATCATCTGCAAACTTACTCTCTTATTGGTTCCTCAACATATTGATTGCAAGAAATCCTCCTCCATCGCATTGCTACAAGTTTGGTTAATCCAACCAATATGCAGATTGAAGTCATAATAGCTGCTGTACCCTTACTGCACGCATCTCTAATTTCCTGTTTGATACCCTCTCCAACTTTACAACTACTGTTTGGTGGTCTGTACACAACTGTCACTAACATTTTTTTTTCCTTTTGGTGTTCCCCCGCTCCGCCCATACAGATTCCACATCATCCAGGCTAATGTCCTCCCTTACTATTCTGTTAATCTCCTCCTTAACCAGCAATACTTCCCCACCTCTCTTTCCTCTCTGTCTATCTCTCCTGAAAATTGAATAGCCCTGGATGTTGGGTCCTCATCCTTGGTCACCCTGGAGCCAGGTCTTCATGATCCCAATTATATCATATCCGTTAATAACTGTATGCGGAGTTAATTCATCCACGTTATTAGAAATGCTCCTTAGATTGAGACACAGAGCCTTTAGGCTTTTTTTTTGTTTACCGCCCTTTTAGAATTATGATGTAATATGGCCCTTTTTGATTTTTGTCTTTGGTTTCTCTGCCTTCCACTTTCACTTTTCCCCTTACTGCCTTTTGTTTCTGTCTCCATTTCACTTCCTTCTGACTTCCTGCATTTAACCTGTCCCCCTGCCATGTTAGTGCCATATTGGAGGGAGATGACCACAGAGCACCCCTGCACTGTCTTTCAATTCTTTGTCTATCTAGTGCTCTCCCATTCCCTATCTTCCTCAGCAATTTTTATCTGCGTGTGACCAACTTACTGAACATGCTATCCATGATTCCCTCAGCCTCACAAATCATCCAAAATGAATCTAGCCACAGCCCCAGGGCTGTGAAATGGTCATACAGGAGCAGAAGCTGTGCACAATTCCTGCATGTGAAGGAGTCGGGGATATCAGAAGCGTCCCTGAATTTCCACATTGGACAGGAGAAGCATAACACGTGTCTGGGATCTCCTGCCATGATCTCACCCTTATGTTAACTGAATAACAACAGCCGCAGAGCCAAGAGAAAATAAGAAAGGTTGTTGGGAGGTCTATAGAAAACTCCCAACATTGCCATTTCACTCTTCCTATTCCTGAGCTCCACCCATAATGCCTCAATGCAAGATCCCTCCAACATGTCCTCCCTCAACACAGCTATGAGGTGATCCCTAATCAGCAGTGCAACTCCCCAATCCCTTTTGTTTCCCTTTCTGTCCCTTCTGAAACAGGTTACTCAGAGAGGCAAGGGAGGAAATAGCTGGGCATTGGCAGATATCTTCACATCCTCGTTGACCACAGGTGAAGTTCCAGAGGACTGGAGATTAGCAAATGTTGTTCCCTTGTTTAAGAAAGGATGCAGAGATAATCCAGGAAACTATAGGCCAGTGAACTTGATGTCTTTGGTGGGGGACCTCTTGGAGAAGATACTGAGGGACAAGATATATGCGCATTTGGAGGAAAGTGGACTAGTTAGTGATAGGCAACATGGTTTCGTCCAGGGGAGGTCATGTCTTACCCACCTGATTGAATTTTTGAAGAGGTAATGAGAATAATTGATGAGGGAAGAGCTGTGGATGTAGTTTATATGAACTTTAGTAAGGTATTTGATAAAGTTTCACATGGCATGTTGGTACAAAAACTAAAATCACAGAGGAATTTGGGGTAGCCTGGCTGGATGGATAGAAATCTGCTTGGTTATAGAGGACAGAGGGTTGTGGTGGAAGGATGTTTTTCAGAATTGAGACCGGTAACTAGTGGTGTTCCACAGGGGTCAGTCTTATGTCCTTTGTTGTTTGTAGTATATATACATGATTTGGAGGAAAATGTGGGTGATCTGATAAGCAAGTTTGCTGATGACATGAAGATCAGCGGAGTTGCTGATAGTGCCGACAATTGTGGAAAACTACAACAGAATATAGATCGGCAACTTCGGCACAAAAATGGCAGATGGAGTTGAATCCAGACAAATGCAAGGTGATGCCTTTTGGAGGATCAAATTTAGGTGCAAGTTATATTGTAAATGGCAGAACCCTTAGAAACACTAACATTCAGATGGATCTGGGCGTGCAGGTCCGCAGTTCCCTGAAAGTGGCAACACAGATAGCCAAGATGATTAAGAAGGCAATACGGCATGCTTGCCTTCATCGCCCGGGGTATGGAGTACAAGAGCTAGCAAAACGTGTTGCAGCTATATAAAACATTTGTGAGGTCGCATTTGGAGTACTGTGTGCAGTTTTGGTCACCACACTACCAGAATGATGTGGAAACTTTGGAGAGAGTACAGAGAAGGTTCACCAGGCTGTTGCCAGATCTCGAGGGCATTGGCTATGAGGAAAGGTTGAAAAGACTAGAATTGCTTTCTCTGGAAAGATGGTGGCTGAGAGGAGACCTGATAGAGGTCTACAAAATTATGAGAGGCATAGATAGGGTGGATAGTCAGGGGCTATTTTTTTTAACAGGGTTGAAGTTTCAATTACAAGGGGGCACAGGTTCAAGGTCAGAGGGCAAAAGTTTATGGGAGATGTGAGAGGGAAGATTTTCACACAGAGAGTGGTAGCAGTCTGGAATTCACTACCAGAAGAGGTGGTGGAAGTGGGCACATTGAAGACATTTCAGAGGCACCTAGATGGGTTCATGAATAGGGAGGGAATAGAGGGATACGGATCGAAAAATGGCAGGTTTGTTTTTAGATTAAAATGGTCAGCACAGGCTTGGAGGACTGAATGGCCTAATCCTGTGCCGTACATTTTCATTTGTTCATTTGTTCAAAAACCAGTCACCAGCCACTCACTTACTTGCTGGCTGTGACATCACAGTTTAATTTCAAAGAACAAAGAAAATTACAGCACAGGAACAGGCCCTTCGGCCCTCCAAGCCTGCGCTGATCCAGATCCTCTATCTAAACCTGTTGCCTATTTTCCAAGGATTTGTATCCCTCTGCTCCCTGCCCATTCATGTAGCTGTATAGATACATCTTAAATGATGCTGTCGTGCCCGCCTCTACCACCTCCGCTGGCAACGCATTCCAGGCATTCACCACTCTCTGTGTAAAGAACTTTCCGCGCATATCTCCCTTAAACTTTTCCCCATCATCTTGAAATCATGACCCCTAGTAATTGAGTCCCCTATTCTGGGAAAAAGCTTCTTGCTATCCACCCTGTCTATACCTCTCATGATTTTGTAGACCTCTATCAGGTCCCCCCTCAACCTCTGTCTTTCTAATGTAAATAATCCTAATCTACTCAACCTTTTATCCTAGCTAGCACCCTCCATACCAGGCAACATCCTGGTGAACCTCCTCTGCACCCTCTCCAAAGCATCCACATCCTTTTGATAATGTGGTGACCAGAACTGTATGCAGTATTCCAAATGTGGTCGAACCGAAGTCCTATACAACTGCAACATGACCTGCCAACTCTTGTACTCAATACCCCGTCCGATGAATGAAAGCATGCCGTATGCCTTCTTGACCACTCTATCCACCTGCGTTGCCACCTTCAGGGTACAATGGACCTGAACACCCAGATCTCTCTGTGCATCAATTTTCCCCAGGGCTTTTCCATTTACCATATAGTTCGCTCTTGAATTGGATCTTCCAAAATGCATCACCTCGCATTTGCCTGGATTGAACTCCATCTGCCACTTCTCCGCCAACTCTCCAATCTATCTATATTCTGTTGCATTCTCCGACAGTCTCCTTCACTATCTGCTACTCCACCAACCTTAGTGTCATCTGCAAACTTGCTAATCAGACCATCTATACCTTCCTCCAGATCATTTATGTATATCACAAACAACAGTGGTCCCAACATGGATCCCTGTGGAACACCACTGGTCAAAGTTCTCCATTTTGAGAAACTCCCTTCCACTACAACTCTCTGTCTCCTGTTGCCCAGCCAGTTCTCTATCCATCTAGCTAGTACACCCTGGACGCCATGCGACTTCACTTTCTCCATCAGCCTACCATGGGGAACCTTATCAAATGCCTTACTGAAGTCCATGTATATGACATCTACAGCCCTTCCCTCATCTATCAACTTTGTCACTTTCTCAAAGAATTCTATCAAGTTGGTAAGACATGACCTTCCCTGCACAAAACCATGCTGCCTATCACTAATAAGCCCATTTTCTTCCAAATGTAAATAGATCCTATCCCTCAGTATCTTCTCCAGCAGC
>NC_063340.1:31054672-31092345 GCF_021869965.1 Rhincodon typus | reverse complement strand
GGTCTATAATTACCTGGATTATCCTTGCTACCCTTCTTAAACAAGGGGACAACATTAGCAATTTTCCAGTCCTCCGGGACCTCACCCATGCTCAAGGATTCTGCAAAGATATCTGTTAAGGCCCCAGCTGTTTCCTCTCTCACTTCCCTCAGTAACCTGGGATAGCTCCCATCCGGACCTGGGGACTTGTCCACACTAATGCCTTTTACAATACCCAACACCTCACCCCCGCTCCTTATGCTGACTTGACCTAGAGTAATCAAACATCTATCCCTAACCTCAACATCCGTCATGTCCCTCTCCTCAGTGAATACCGATGCAAAGTACTCATTAAGAATCTCACTCATTTTCTCTGAATCCTTGCATAACTTCCCTCCTTTGTCCTTGAGTGGGCCAACCCTTTCTCTAGTTACCCTCTTGCTTCTTATGTATGAATAAAAGGCTTTGGGATTTTCCTTAACCCTGTTTACTAAAGATATTTCATGACCCCTTTTAGCCTTCTTAATTCCTCGTTTCAGATTGGTCCTACTTTCCCGATATTCTTCCAAAGCTTCATCTGTTTTCAGTCGCCTAGACCTTATGTGTGCTTCCTTTTTCCTCTTTGCTAGTCTCACAATTTCGCCTGTCATCCATGGTTCTCTAATCTTGCCCTTTCTATCCCTCATTTTCACAGGGACATCTCTGTCCTGCATTCTAATCATCCTCTCTCTAAAAGCCTCCCACATATCAAATGTGGATTTACCCTCAAACAGCTGCTCCCAATCCACATTCCCCAGCTCCTGTCGAATTTTGCTATCATTGGCCTTCCCCCAATTCAGCACTCTTCCTTTAGGACCCTCTCATCTTTGTCCATCAGTATTCTAAAACTTACGGAATTTCCTTCTATTTCTCCTTTGCCTTCGTGCCTACAGCAGCTGCAATAGTTCACTCCTCCTCCGATTGCCTTGCCTCGCCGCTGATCACCCTCCTCACTGAAGCCAGGTATTCACTTAAGCATACACTTAAACCTCAGGCAACACTTCAACCACAAAGCAACCCTTCTCAAAATGGCTGCTCCAAAAAATGGCCACTCCGCTACAGCTTGCCTTCCTTTCATTCGTTCCTGGCCAGTCGCTGGTGACTGAGACAACTCCACCCGAAATCCTTTTATGTCAAGTTTCAGTAGTGCTCTGTTGGATGCTCTTGCACATTCGCTAACAGCAGCTCTTCTGCACTCCCCACCTTGGTCACAATGACTGAGCCGACTCCTCCCAAAATCCTGCTCAGTTACTTCTTAGCAGCACCCTCTGCTGAAAATAGAATCTAGAAAATAGTCGAGCTACAGGTAAACAGTTATGCACTGTTGGCATCGAATTACAACATGAATCCTCTTGCAAATGTCCCTTTAAATATGCACAACACACAGACAGATAGCAAAAAAAATAGATATTATGGACAGTGGGAAAACTAGAAAAGCAGTTCAGTGAACATTATTCACCGGATCTATAGAGATGGTTCTTATGCTGATAAGAATGCTGCTTCTTGATCTTCCTTTTTCCAGATGGGTAGCTGGTTCACTGTGAAAAGGTCTTTGACTTATTCACAAAAAGTCACAGCTTACAACTGTTGAACAAAAGATAAACTGACTTTCTTAAGGCTTAAAGTGGCTTTTTTCTGCAGAGAACAGAGACAGCCCCTGTGCTGAATATTGGTAGTCTGAATAGTTACTCTATAACTCCAGTTCACAGCCCTAAGTTGTTCAGCGACCTAAGAATCAACATGTAATTGTTGGCAGGTAGAAGATGTCTTTCACTGACAACTCATCACTTGTCCACAAACCAAGCCACTACTTGCTGTCAATCAAAGCCCCATTTGCACAGAACCCTTTAGCTCCAATTTGTCTGTAACTACTGCTGTAACCCACAGCTGCAAACAGATATTCACATTGAATATCAAATTACTTGCTTTCATACCATGTAGCAAACCAATGTTCGTTTTTAAAACAGTTCTCCTCTTTTCAATCCACAACTTACACTAAAGTAAAGTCTTTAGCACAGTATAGAGTGGTCTGTGACATTAAGAACATAAGAACTCGGAGCAGGAGTAGACCGTCTGGCCCTTCGAGCCTGCTCCGCCATTCAATAAGATCATGGCTGATCCTTATGCAAAGTATCATTTGGTAAGTATAACTACTTCTGATTATTGTTTAGCTAACCAGTGGGATTGCTGTCCCAATTTTAGCACAAAGCCCCAGAGGTTATAGTAAGGAGGATTGTGTAGAAATGACGATAAAGAACATAAGAAGTAGAAGCAGGAGCAGGAGTAGGCAATTCAACCCCTTGAGCAGCTCTGCAATTCAATATGATCATTTTTTCCTCAATTGCACTTCAAATCATTACTAATTAAAAATTTATCTATCTTCTCCTCAAACTTACTCAATGTCCCGGTGTCCACTGCACTCTGGGATAGTGAATTCCACAGATTCACAATCCTTTAAGAGAAGTAATTTCTCCTCATCTGTGTTTTAAATTTGCTACCTCATATCCTAGAATTACAATCTCGCATTCTAGACTGCCCCTCAAGAAGAATCATCCTCTCTATGTCTACTTTGGCAATCCCTTGTAGCAATTTATATATGTCTAGATTGCCTCTCATTCTTCAAAACTCTAGAAAGTATAGGCCTAATCTGCTCACACTCTCTTCATAAACCAAAACCTTCTCCTCTGGAATTAATCTAGTGAATCTCTTCTGAACTGTTTCCAAGCCCTCCTCAAGTATGCAATACTCCCTGTACAGTCTCGTTAATGCCTCACACAGTTGCAGCAACACTTCCCTGCTTTTATATTCTATTCCTTTTGCAATAAATGCCAAAATTCCATTGCCTTCCTTATTACTTGCTGTATCTACATACTAGTTTTCTGTAATTCATGCATGAGTATACCCAGATCCTTCTACCTGTTTCAAAAATAAAATGCCTTTTTATTCTTCCAACTAAAATCCATAATCCGTGTTAAACACCATCTGCCAAATTTTGACCCATTCACCTAAACTATTCACATTCATTTGTAAATGTCTTATTTCTTCATTGCAAATTACTGTCCCACCTAATTTAGTGCCATCTGCAAATCTGGCTATAGTAGCTTCTATCCCTGAATCCAAATCATTCACAGGGCATAAATAGTTAGGACCTGAGGACTGAACTCCATGGCACCTCACTAGTTACATCTTGCCAACCAGAGAAAGATCCATTTATCCCAACTCTCTGCTTTCTGTTAGTCAGCTAATCCTCTATCCAAGCAACTAAATTATCATTAAACCTGTTTAATCTTACCTGGTGAATTTACCTTTTGTGCAGCTCCTTATCAAGTGCCTTCTATGCTACATCTACAAGATCCCCATTATCCACTTTTTGCATTGAAGAACTCTAGCAAATTAGTCAAACATGAGTTACCCATCACAAAATCATGTACTGACTTTTGCCTTTTCAAATTTTCTGTTATAATTTCCTTAATAATTTCCCAACAACAGTTAAACTGACTGTTCTGCGGTTTCCTACTTCCTGCTTCCCTCCCTTTTTGAATCAGAGTGTTATATTAGCATTTTTTCCAATCCATCAGAACCTTTCCAGTATCGAAGGAATTTTGGAATATCATAACTACTGGATCCACTATTTCTGCTGCCACTTCCATTAAGATCAGGCCCTGGGGATTTGTCTACCTTCGATGCCAACAGTCTGCTCAGTATTTTTTCCCTTGTAATGATTATTCTTATAAGTTCCTCCCTTTCTACAACCTTTATGTTGACCATAATACCATTGTCAATTTTTGGAAAAATCCATCTGGCACACTAATGTGCTTCAGGAAAGGAAAGCTGCCTTCTGGTCTGATCTACATGTGAGTCCAGAG
Source organism: Rhincodon typus (assembly GCF_021869965.1). Classification (NCBI taxonomy): domain Eukaryota; kingdom Metazoa; phylum Chordata; class Chondrichthyes; order Orectolobiformes; family Rhincodontidae; genus Rhincodon; species Rhincodon typus. The sequence continues at coordinate 31,088,461 of NC_063340.1, read as the reverse complement.
CTAGAGTAATGTGGTTGGCTCTGTACTGCCCTCTGAAATGGCATTCAGTTGTAATAATCATGAAGAAGTCTCAATAAAGCAATGAAACTGGATGGACCATCTGGTATCAACCTAGGCATTGAAAAAATACAATAGCAGAAACAATCCTATCAACCTTTAAAGTCCTTCTTTACTAACATCTGAGGGCTACTGCCAAAATTGGGAGAGCTGTCTCACTAGTCAAGCAAAATCTGACATTGCCTGTCAGGTACGATTCTGTGAGTATGGCTGCATCCCAAAAAACACCATCCTGGGATATATTCTGTCCCACCAGCAGAACAGACCCAACAGAGGTGGTAGGCACATTGACTCCAGACCTCTCAAAGTCTTATAGATTTAAGTTAAATATTGGGAAAGGAAACCTCCTGCTGATTACTACGTATTGTCCTCCTTCAGCTAATGAATAAGTACTCCTCCTTACTGAACAACACTTGAAGGAAGAACTTAGGGTGGCAAGAGTGCAAAATGTACACTAGGTGGGGGATTTCAATGTCCATCACTAAGAGTGGCTTGGCCGCAAGTCCTACTGATTGAACTGATTGGGTCCTAAAGGACATAACTGCTAGACTGGGTCTGCAGCAAGGTGGTATGGGAACCAAGAGGAGGGAAAAACATACTGAACGTCATCCTTATCAACCTTCTGACTGCTGTCCGTGACAGTATCAGTAAGAGTGACCACAAGAGTCACCTTATGGAGACAAAGTCCTACATTCTTATTAAGAATACCCTCATCATCTTGTGTGCCACTACCACTGTGCTAAATGGGACAGACCTCAAACAAATCTGGCAACTCAAGTATGGGCATTCATGAGGCACTGTGGACTATTAACAGCAGCAGAAGCATACTCGAGCACAATCTGCAACCTCATTGCATGGTATACCCCTACTCAACCATTACCATTATGCTAGGGAACCAACCCTGGTTCAATGCAGAGTGCAGGAGGGCATGCCTGGAGCAGAACCAGGCATACTGAAAAATGTGGTGTCAATTTTGTGAAGCTATTAAACAAGACTACTTGCATGCCAAACAGCATAAGCAGCATGTAATAAACACAGCTAAGTGATCCCACAAACAAGGGATCACGTTTAAGCTCTGCAGTCCTGCCACATCCAGTCACGTATGGTGGTGGACAACTTGGTAGAGGAGGAGGGGGAGGAGGCAGCTTCCCAAATATCCACAACCTCAATGATGGAAGAACACAATACATCAGTGCAAAACATAAGATTGAAGCAGTCACAGCAATTTTCAGCCAGAAGTGCCAAGTGGATGATCCATATCAGCCTTCTACAGTGATCCTATACAATTCTACATGATTACAGATACCAGCCTTTAGCCAATTTGATCTACTCCATGTGATATCAAAAAACAATTGGACAATTGGACACTGCAAAAGGCCATGACAACATTTCAGCAATAGTATTGAAGACTTGTGCTCCAGAACTTGCTGCTCCCCTAGCCAAGCTCTTCCATTACAGTTACAACAATGGCATCTACTCGACAATGTGGAAAATTGCTCAGGTATGTCCTGTATACAAAAAGCAGGGCAAATGCAACCCGACTGATTACCATCCCATCACTCTTCTCTCGATCGTCAGTAAAGCCATGGAAAGTGTCAGCAACAGTATTATCAAGCAGCATCTGCTCAGCAATAACCTGCTCAGTGACAACCAGTTGGGGTTCCATCAGGGGCAGCCAGCTCCTTACCTCATTACACCCTTGGTTCAAACATGGACAAAAGGGCTGAATTCCAGAGGTGAGAGTGACAGCCCTTGACACTGAGATCACGTTCGACTGAGTGGGGCATCAAGAAGCCCTAGCAAAACCGAAATCAATAGGTATCAGAGGGCAACTTCTCCGCTGGCTGGACTCATACCTGGCACATAGAAATATGGCTGTGGTTGTGGGAGGGCAGTCACCTCTAATCCAGACCGGAATATCTTCAATTGCTTCACCAATGACTTTCCCTCGATCATAAGGTCAGAAGTAGGAATGTTTGCAAATGATTGCCCAATGTTTACTACCATTCACAATTCCTCTGATACTGAAGCATTCCATGTTCAAATGTAACAAGATCTGGACATTATCCAAGCTTGGGCTGGCGAATAACATTCATGGTACACAAACTGTAAGCAATGATCATCTCCAATAAGACAAAATTTATTCATTGCCCCTTGACATTCAATGGCGTTTCCATCACTGTCTCTTCCAATATCAACATCCATGGAGTTACCATTGACCAGGAACTCAACTAGACTTGCCACGTAGACACAGTGGCTACAAGAGCCGTCAGAGGCTAACAATACCACGGCGAGTAACCCATCTGACTTTCAAAGCCTGTCCACCATCTACAAGGCACCAGTCAGGAAAGTGATGGAATACACTTGCTTGCCTGAATGAGTGCAGCTCCAACAACATTCAAGCAGCTTGACAGAATCCAGGACAAAGCAGCTCACTTGATTGGCACCACACCCACAAGCGTCCAGTCCTTTCACCACTGATGCTCAGTAACAACAATGTGTACTATCTGCAGGATGCATTGCAGAAATTCACCAAAGATCCTTAGAAAGCACCTTCCATACCCACAAACCACTTCCACCTAGAAGGACAAGGGCAGTAGTTACATGGGAACACCACCACCTGCAAGTTCCCCTCCAAGCCACTCACCATTGTGACTTGAGAAAATATCACTGTTCCTTTACTGTCACGCGTTCAGAATCTTGGAATACCATACCTCAGGGCATTGCGGGTCAACCTACACCATGTGGACTTCAACAGTTAAAGAAGGCATCACACCACCGCATTCTCAAGGACAGGAGGGCAAGTCTTATGAGGAAAGGTTGAGGGAGCTAGGGCTTTTTTCATTGGAACGAAGAAGGATGAGCGATGACTTGATAGAGGTGTACAAGATGATGAGAGACATAGATAGAGTGGATACCCAGAGACTTTTTCCCAGGGCGGAAATGATTATTACGAGGGGCATAATTTTAAGGTGATTGGAGGAAGGTATAAGGGAGATGTCAGAGGTAGGTTCTTCACACAGAAAGTGGTGGGCGTGTGGAATGCACTGCCAACAGTGGTAGTGGTGTCAGATACTTTAGAGACTTTTAAGCAACTCTTGGATATGCACATGGAGGATAGTAAAATGTAGGGTATGCAGGGTAGATTGATCTTAGTAGGATAATAGGTCAGCACAACATCGTGGGCCAAAGGGCCTGTACTATGCTGTACTGTTCTATGTTCCCACAGTCTAAAGATGTGCAGGTTAGGTAGGTCGGCCATGCTAAATTGCCCTGTATTGTCCAGGGATGTGTAGGCTACGTGGATTAGTCATAGATAATGTGGGGTCACGGGGATTTGGTGGGGGAGTGGGTATGGGGGGGATGTTCTTTGGAGTGATGGGGCAGATGTGATGGGCCAAATGGCCTCTATGTGGACTATAGGAATTTTACAATAATTTAACTTTGTTCTTTTTATTACATTTTCATAACCTTTTGTCGACTTTTTAAGAAGTTTCCAAATCCTCCAGCCTGACACTGGCCTTTGCAATATGGTATGCCTTAGATTTTGTCTGTTATCTTCAACTTCTTTGCTTAGCCATGGATTTTAATTCCACCTCTCACAATCTTGTGATTGACTAGGAATTTAGATTAGGCGTTGTTGTCTTGGTACCTAAGTCAATGCTGGGATTTTTTTTGTTCCACTTCTCACAATCTTTTAGTTGACTCGGCATTCAGACTAGGTTCAATAATGCAAAATACAGAAAGTTACCATGCAAATATTGCAAGCAATTAAAAAGGTGTGTTCTGGAGATACAAATTCAAATCACACTAAGGCAGCTAATGGAATTTAAATTCAGTTAGTAATTGAAATTAAACAAAAAGCTGGTTTCAGTTATGATGCCAATGAAACAATAGGATTGTTATAAACACCCATCCAGTTCATTCATTCTCTTTTGGGGAGGAAATCCCTGCCTGGGGTATGGGTGACTCCAAATCCACATGATGTTTGTTTTGGTGCTTAAGTCAATGTTGGGTGAGATATTCAGTTCTTCAGTGACTTTAGTAGTAGTTTTGTGAGAACTGAGTGGTTTGCTGGGTTATTTCAGGGGCTAGTTAAGAATAAACCACATCATGGAAATTTGGAGTCACACATACGCCAGACAGGGTAAGGACATAGGATTTCCTCCCCAGTAGAGAATGAATGAACTGGATGGGTGTTTATAACAATCCCATTGTTTCATTGGCATCATAACTGAAACCAGCTTTTTGTTTAATTTCAATTATTAACTGAATTTAAATTCCAATAGCTGTCTTAGTGGGTTTTGAATTTGTGTCTGCCCCAGAGCACACCTTTCTTAATTGTTTGCAATACTTGCTTGGTAACTTTCTGGATTCTGCAATAATGAGTACATCTAAATTCTTCTGAACATCAACATTTAGAAGCTATAAAGACTTTAAGGATTATACAAATGTATAATCTTTTCCAATCTTACAACCAAAGTCAATAATGTTGTACTTCCCCACATTGTACTTCATTTGCCATGTTCTTGCCTGCTTGTTTAATCTACCTATATCTCTTAGCAACTTCTTTGTGTCCTTCTCCGAGTTTGCGTTCTCACTGAGATTTATAATACCAATAAACTCAAATACATTACTATTCTGATCTAAATGACTAATATAGATAGTTAAGTAGTTAAGATCCAGCACTGATCCAGCAAATTTCCACAGACTGATGTAAGGCTAACCAGCCTCTATTTCCTTGATTTCTCTCTCTCTCCCTGAGAGAACCAGATAGATTTTTATGACAATCTTTGTAGATCATGCTCAGCAGAACTGGGACTAGCATTTTTTTTCAATTGAAACCTATTAACTGAATTTGAATTCACTTGTTGCTAGGGTGGGATTTGATTTCTTTTTAATCACGTTATTACATTTATCAACATCTAATTTGCTTGGATCATTCTAAGGAGTCTTGGAAAATCATAGAGCACTTACTAGTTCTGCAGCTATCTCTTTGAGAACCCTTAGGCACAGGCCATCAGGGCCTCGTCAGATTTAATTTTAATCTTGATCTTCTCTGCTGACATTAATTACCACAGGTTCTTCACCCTTCACTTCAGATATGTAATTTATGCCTTCTACAATAAAAGTCAGCTAAAATTTCTTCAATTTCTCTGCCATTTCCTCATCCCACATGATAATATCTTCTGTTTTTGCCTCATGGGAACCAATGTTCGATATAACCACTTTCTTTCTTTTTACATAGCTGTAGAACCTTTTATAATCATGGCTGATCTCTACTAATGTTTGATTTTTTTCCTTTTATTTAATCAATTTATTGGCAGCCTTTTGCTTGATTCTAACATCCCCAAATTTTAGGTTTGTAAATATTCATTTAAATATTATAAAATTATTTTAATCCAGTAATACTCAAATTCCTTATTAAGCCACAGATAGGTTTTTTTCTTACTGAATTGTATTTCTTAAAGGAATTAATTTCTATTCCTTTAAAATTTTGAATTGTTTAGTTTAATATTTACCACCTTTTACTACTTGCAATACCTTTTAGTCTACTTACACAATCAACCTTAGCCAAATCTCCTTTCATATCTATGTAACTGCCTGTCGTTTTAGATATTCAGAAGATAATCAGTAAGCCAGAAGAGTACTAGATAATACCCAGAAGTCATGTGTTTCAAGAGGTCACACCAATTACTAACCCACTGTGGTATTTCATGTTGAGTATGAACCAGGCTTCTTCTTTTTGCTTGGAGTTGACTTGATGTATAATTGACTTCCTCTGTCTGCTGCAAATCCATTTCATATAAATGTCCTCCATCTTTTTCATCTTGCTTGTTGACTTTGAGGAGACTGGCTGAGGTTGCTAGCTGCCACATAATTAGAAACATAATTTAGTAATGAGCTGAATTAGAAACATCATTTAGTACTGAGCTGGTTGAAAAGCACTTACATTGGAAACTTTTAAGATGGTTGAGTCAAAGTTCTCCAAACATTATCTGAATGAAATTACCCTTTCTTTCTTAATATTTTGGCAGATAAGATCTAATTGCTTTATGCAGAGATGTTATTAGCTCTGGAGATGCCATGCTCTGGGTTATCAGCAAAATCATAAACTACTTTATAAAAGTGACAGGAAGAATTATTATTTTCTTACATTTAAAACTTAAGGAAGAAGCCCATTTTTTTCCTACCTTACAAGAATGTCTACAAGAACACAGCCAGATTCAGAATTCTTAGGAAATCAAGAAATATTACACTTAATCAAGCAGAAAATATTGCAAATGCCCAGAAGACCTGGTAGTATCTGTGGACTGAGGAGCAGGGTTAACATTTCTGGTCAAAGACCCTTTATCAGAAATACACCTATATGTTTTCCACACAGAAAAACCAGTAAAGGGAAAGACAGCAGATTATCATACCTGAAGAAGGGTCCCCTGACCCGAAGCGTTAACTCTGGTTTCTCTCTACAGATACTGCCAAATATGCTGAGCTTTTCCAGCAATTTCTGTTTTATTTGTGACATTATCACACCATTCTTGTAAATAATCAATTGCGGATTTATGGTCTAACTTTTCTTTTAAATTTCCTAGTATTGTTAAATGTTGCCAATGAGCTAACGACATATTTTAATTTATCCTGTGCTCAAGGGAGACATGTTCAAACATCAGCTTGGCTCTGCATTTCTAGGAGTTTGGTGCAGCATAAAGGATGCCAATATAGCAAGATGGTACATGGCTTGGAGTGAATCTTGCAGGTGGTAGCCCTCTCATGTATTTTCTGCTATTGACCTTCTAGGTAGTGGAGGTAATGAGCTTGGAAAGTGCTGTTGAATAAGTCTAATTGAATTGCTGCAGTGCATTTTGTAGATTCTACACATACTGCCATCATGTGTTGGTTATGGAGGCATTGACATTGAAAGTGGTGAACGGTGGGCCAATCAAGCAAGATGCTTTGTCCTGAATGATGTTGAGCTCCTTGAGTGCCGTTGCATTTACACTTATCGAGGCAACTTATCACAATCCTAACGTGTGCCGTGTAGATAATAGGCATGCTTTGGTGAGTCAGAAGTTCTCACTTCAAAATTCCTAACCTCTTGCCTGTTCTTGTAGTCACAGTATTTATATGGCTGGCCAAGTTCTGTTTCTTGTAAATGGTAACCATCAAAATATTGATAGTGAAGGATTCAGTGATGATAATGCCATTGAATGTCAAGGTGAAGGAAATGGTCAGATTCCTATTTGTTGGAGATGGTCTTACCTAGCTTTTGTGTGGGATGAATGTTATTTGCCACATATCATTTCAATGCTAGTGGTTGTCTTGGTTTCGCCAAATATGACCTGACCCTACTATGTACTATGGGAGTTTACTTCAACTATCCTGACTGCAGTTTACATCCCACCCCATGCGGAAGTGAAGAGAACATTTATATAGGCACATAGAAGATAGGAGTAGGAGGAGGCCTTTCGGCCCTTTGCTCCTTCACTCCTGCTCCTTCATTCATCACAATCATGGCTGATCATCCAACTCAACAGCCCAATCCTGCTTTCTCCCCGTAATCTTTGATCCCATTCACCCCAAGTGTGATATCTAGCTGCCTGTTGAATACATTCAATGTTTTGGCATCAACTATTTCCTGCGGTAGTGAATTCCACAGGCTCACCACTCTTTGGGTGAAGAAATGTCTTCTCATCTCCTCTTTAAATGGTCTACCTCAAATCCTAAGACTGTGACTCCTGGTTCTAGACAGACCCACCATTGGGAACCTCCTCCCTGTACCTGCCCTGTCTAGTCCTGTTAGAATTTTATAAGTCTTTATGAGACCCCCCTCATTTGTCTGAACTCCAATGAAAAAGTCCTAACCTAGTCAATCTCTCCTCATATTGGAGTGGCATGGTGGCTCCGTGGTTAGCACTGCTGCCTCACAGCGCCAGGGACCCAGGTTCAATTCCACCCTCGGATGACTGTCTGTGTGGAGTTTGCATATTCTCCCTGTGTCTGCGTGGGTTTTCTCTGGGTGCTCTAGTTTCCTCCCACGCTCCAAAGATGCACAGGCTAGGTGGACTGGCTATGCTAAATTGCCCATAGTGTTCAGGGATGTGTAGATTAGGTGGACTATAGAGGGATGGGTCTGGGTGGGACACTCTGAGGTCTGGTATGGACTTGTTGGACCGAAGGTCCTGTTTCCACACTGTAGGAATTCTATGATCTAACCCCAGGGCATGATAATTTGCATCTAAGAGTACCAAAGAATGCACAGGTGGTCATCTTAGTGGGAGGGAGAGGGAATTTAACGCCACTATTTAAAAAAAGGAAGGTGAGAAAAAGACAGAGCATTAAAGACCCATTAGCCTAACGTCAGTAGTGAGAGAAAAAGTAACAGTCTATTATAAAAGATGTAATAACAATTGAACAGTGTTAATGGGATCTGACAAAGTCAGCATGGGTTTAAGAAACAGAGATCATGCTCATAGAGTCATAGAATCCTACAGCATAGAGACAGGCTCTTCGGTCTGAACTGATCCTGCTGACAAAAATGTCCATCCACGCTAAACCCATCTTCCTGCACTTGGCCCATATCCTTCTAAACCTTTCCTATCCATGTATTCATCTAAATGCCTTTTAAATGTTGTTAAAGTACCTGCCTCAACCACTTCTGCTGGCAGCTCATTCCATATGCAGATCACCCTATGTGTAAAAAAGCTGCCCCTCAGGTTCCCATGCATTCTTTCCCCTCTTACCTTAAATTGATGTCCTCTAGTCCTCAATTCCCCAACCCTGGGAAAAAAACCGAGTGCATTCACCCTATCCATGCCTCTCATGATCTTGTACATTTCTATAAGACTCCCTCCTCAGTCTCCTATGCTCTAAAGAAAATGTCCTAGCTTGTCCACGCTCTCTCTATAACTCAGACCCTTGAGTCCTGGCAACATCTTTGTAAATTTCTTCTGCACTCTTTCCAGTTTAATAACATCCTACCTATAGCAAGGTAACCAAAACTGAACACAATATTCCAAATGCGGCCTCACCAATGTCCTGTACAACTGCAACATAACTTCCCAACTTCTTTACTCAATGCCCTGACTGACGAAGGCCAGTGTGCCAAAAGTCTTCTTCACTGCCCTGTCTACCAGTGACTCCACTTTCAGAGAACCGTGTATCTGAACTCCACGGTCCCTCTCTTCCACTACACTCCTTAAGGCCCTACCATTCACTATGAAACTCCTACCTTGATTTGACTTTCCAAAATGCAACACCTCACACTTATCTATATTAAACTCCATTTGCCATTTCTCAGCCCACTTCCCTTGGGCAGGTTTCTGTGTGGAGTTTGCACATTCTCCTCATGTCTGCGTGGGTTTCCTCCGGGTGCTCCGTTTTCCTCCCACAGTCCAAAGATGTGCAGGCTAGATGGATTGGCCATGCTGAATTGCCCACGGTGTTCAGGGATGTTCAGGTTAGGTGGGTTAGACATGGGGAAATGCAGGGGTAGGGGAATGAATCAGGGTGGGATGCTCTTCGGAGGGGCGGTGTCGACTTGTTAGGTGGAATGGCCTGTTTCCACACTGTAGGGATTCTATGGTTCCCCAGCAGATCAAGTTCCTGCTGCAATTTCTGATAACCTTCCTCACTGTCCACAATACCACCAATTTTAGTGTCATCCGCAAACTTACTAATCATGTCTTGTACATTCTGATCAAAATCATTGATATAGACAACAAACAGCAATGAGCCCAGCACTAATCCCTGAGGCACACTACTAGGCACAGGCCTCCAGTCTGGCAAGCATCCTTCCACTATTACTCTCTGCTTTCTACCATTAAGCCAATTGTGTATCCAGTTTGCCAGCTGGATTCCATGCGATCTAATGCTGAATTGGAGTTTGTTCAGGATTCAACTGGTAGAATAGATAAGGAAGAACCAGTGAAGGTGGCACATTTGATTTCAAGAAGGCTTTTGATAAAATCCCACGTAATACTCCAGTGTCCAAAATTAAAACACACTGGATAATATATTTGCACGGATTGAGAATTGGTGACAGATCAGAAAGAGAGATTGAGAATGTGTTGCTTTTGGGTGACATGCAGTGATTAATGGTGTCCAATCGTGATCAGAGCTTGGTCCCCAGCTATTCATAATATATATTAATGACTCAGATGTGGGAAACAAATGAAATATTTCCAATTTTGCTGATATCACAAAACTAGATGGGATTGTGAGCTGTGAGCAGAATGCAAGGATGCTTCAGAGTGATCAATAGACAATTTAGTTTGTGGGCAAACACGTGGCAGATGTAACTTAACATGTATAATTTTGAAGTTATACACTTGGTATGAAACACAGTATTATTTCAATAATGATACGTTTTGAAATCTATTCAAAAGAAGTCAAAGAACTGCAGATGCAGGAAATCAGAAACAAAAGCAAGTCTGGCAGCATCTGTGGAAACAAAAGAGTTAACGTTTTGGGCCCAGACACCCATCTTCAGAACTGATTGTAGCTAGGAAAAGGCTGGCATACATGCTGAAGGTGGGGTGAGGGGTGGGGAATGAGTAAATAATAGGTGGATATGGAGCCCAGAGAGACAGAAAAATAATTGGGCAGACAAAGGAATGGGTAAAGGTCAGACTAGGAGAATAAACAGTTGCTAATGAGACCATTAGTGATTGACAATGGGTTGTTTGTAATCGCAGCCCATTTAATGACAAGACCTTGGTGTCTCAGTGTTGGGGTAAGACAATGGGAGGTGCTCAAGCCCTAAAACTGTTGAACGTAATATCAAGTCCAGAAGGCTGCAGGGGATCCCAAGCAGATAATAAGATGTTGTTCTTCCAATTTGAACTGAGCTTTTTGGAGCACTGCAGCAAGCCCGAGACAGAGATGTTGGCCAGGAAAGGCAGTGATATGTTGAAGTGGCAGGCAACTGGAAGCTTGGTCATTTCTGTGGACAGAATGTAGGTGCTCTATAAAGCGATCACCCAGTATGCGCTTTGTCTCCCCACTGTCAAGGACACCACATTGTGAGCAGCAAATCCAATAGACTAGATTGAGTGAAGTGCAGGTAAATCACTGCTTCACCTGAAAGGTGTGCCTGGAGCCTTGAATAGTAAGGAGGGAGGAGGTACACAAGCAGGGAAATGCAGCTGCACAAAGTGAATCAGAGATAGTAGGAACTGCAGATGCTGGAGAATCCGAGACAACAAGGTGCAGGGCTGGATGAACACAGCAGGCCAAGCAGCATCATAGGAGCAGAGAGGCTGACGTTTCAGGCCTAGACCCTTCATCAGAAAAAGCCCGAAACGTCAGCCTCTCTGCTCCTATGATGCTGCTTGGCCTGCTGTGTTCATCCAGCCCTGCACCTTGTTGCACAAAGTGATCTGGATGTTCAAGATTTTTGAGACAGTTTGTCCTTGTACATGAGTCAATGTAATAGGCAGATGCAGCAAACAATTGCAAAGGCAACTGGCATGTTGACCTTCATGGCAAGAGGATTCAAATGTAGGAATGTCTTACTGCAGTTATGCAGAGCATTGATAAGACTGCACCTGGAACACTGGACAGTTTTGGCTTCCCTACCTAACAGAGGATATACTTGCCATAGAGGGAGTGTAGAAAAGGTTCACTAGGCTGACAGAATAACAGGACTGTCCAGTGAGGAGAGTTGGTTTGACTGGATCTGATTTCACTAGAGTTTAGAAGAATGAGGGGGGATCTGATTGAAACATGTAAAATTCTAACTTGGCGAGATAGACTAGCTATAGGGAGGATATTTCCACTGGTTGTGGAATCCAGGACCAGTGGTCACAGTCTCAGGATGTGCAATAAGCCATTTAGGACTGAGAGGAGAAAACATTGTTTCAATCTCTACAGGTGGTCAATCTGTAGAACTTACTACCACAAAAGGCTTTGGAGGCCAGGTCAGTGAACATATTTAATAAAGAAACTGATAAATTTTTAGATATTAAAGACATCAAGAGAGAAAGCAAGAATATGGCATTGATCAGTCATAAGCAAATTGAATGGAATGAAGCAAGCTCTAAATAACCGAATGGCCTACTCCTGCTCCTAGTTTCAGTGCTTCTGTGTTAAGTCAGGAAAGCCATGGAATACTACTACTTATCTGGATGATAGCAACTGCAACAATACTCATCAAGCTTGACACCATTCAGAACAATTAGCCTGCTTGACTGGCACCCCATTAGCAAAAATTCACTCACTCTACTGCCAATGCTCAATAAGAGCAGAGTATACCACCTACAAGATGCACTGCAGAAATTCACCATGGCTCCTTAGACAGCACCTTCCAGATCCATGACCACTGCCATCTAGAAATACAAGGGCAGCAGATACTTAGAAACATCATCACCTGCAAGTTTCCCTTGAAGCCCCTCACCATCTTGACTTGGAAATATCATCGTAGAATCCCTATAGTGTGGAAACAGGCCCATTGGCCCAACACCAGGTCTCAGAGCATCCCACCCAGACCCATCCCCCTATAACCCACCTAATCTACACATCGCTGAACACTTTGGGCAATTAGCATGGCCAATCCACCTATCCTGCACATCTTTGGACTGTGGGAGGAAACCAGAGTACCTGGAGGAAACCCACACAGACATGGGGAGAATGTGCAAACTCCACACAGACAGTCACCCAAGGGTTGATTTGAACCCGGGTCCCTGGCACTGCGAAGCATTCCTTTGGTGTAGTTGGATACTAGGTCCCTAACAGTACTATGGAAGTACCAGTACCAAAAGGATTGTAGTGGTTTAAGGAGACAGCTCACTACAACCTTCAAAAGGGCAACTAGGGACAGGCAGTAAATGCCAACAATATCCTCATCCAAGAAATAAGAAGTCTTCTTAGTCTCCTAGAATTGTGCTTGGTTGCCTGCTGGGGGGTGTGGGTGGGAGGGGTCAAATTTTCCCAAAATGTTTCTGTTTGATGCAGGTTATCATTTGGCCATAATGAAGATAGCAGCATGCTCAAACTTTACGACATAGATTCGATGTATTTAGTATTTTCCTATTTATTCATGTATTGGGCTATAAAGAAAGTGTTAGGGTCTGACTTGTCTCTGGAGTAAACTGTAATGAGATTTGAGTGGGAGGGTTCTGATCAGATCTTCATTCCAGATTTACAATAAGTCTAATTAAGTAGTGTAAATTTATTATCAAGCTATCAATCCTAAATTGTGTGCCTTACCTTACAAGAGCTGGCTAAAGCTGTATCCGACTGACTTCTCCTCTCTTTCTTTAGCTCCCAGTCTTCTGTCCCATAACTTGCTGTAAGTAATTTGCCCTTCATCACATCTTCTTGGGACTTTGAGATTTCTAGAGAGACTCAAACATTAAAAACTGATATCGAAAACATTCTCTTGTTTCAGCTGAAATTACTAATCTATTAAATACACATTTTTACACAACATTTCTAGTGAGACTCAAACATTAAAAACTAATAAAAAAAACAGGGCAGCATGGTGGCTCAGTGGTTAGCACTGCTGCCTCACAGCACCAGCAACCTGGGTTCAATTCCATCATTGGGTGACTGTGTGGAGTCTGCACATTCTCCCCACATCTGCGTGGGTTTTCTCCAGTTTCCTCCCACAGTCCAAAGATGTGCAGGTTAGGTAAATTGCCCATAGTGTTCAGGGATGTGTAGATTAGGTGGGTTACAGGGGAATGGGTCTGGGTGGGATGCTCTGAGGTTTGGTGTGGACTTGTTGGGCCAAAGTCCCTGTTTCCACACTGTAGGGATTCTATGATCTGTGAAAACATTCTCTTGTTTCAGCTGAAACTGGTAGTCTTTTAAAAACATGCTTTTCTCACAACAAGAAGAGCCAATTTTAAAATGTTCTCTGTTCTGTATGTTTTTTAAAAAATATATTCACAGGATGCCAGGCCAGCATTTATTGCCCAAATGGCAATAATGAATGATTAGGTGAGGCTGCCATTTCAGCTTTACTCGATGTCAACCGGCTGTAGCATTTTCAACATCCAGGCCTCTATTTACCATTCAGTTACTTAAATGTACAGGATGGGGATAAGAATGTTGCTGCTGGGAAGCTGCAATAATAGTTCACACCATAGGATGCCAGAAAGAAAATAGGGAGTTGTTACACAATCAATGCGAGTCAGGAAAAATATGCTCATAACAGGAAAAGTCCAATGATTGCTTGTACTCAAGAGCATTCCTATACCTGTATAATCTGTCAAAGAATCCTTTCAGTTATGAAATATTAAGTTATCTTTGCCTCTCCTGCAACATGTTAAGTTTCAATGGTAGTTTTTGTGCTGTGTGAACTGCCCATATTTTAATTTAAAGTGGTGGTACAGTACCAGTGATGCCTTTGTGCTGCGACATTCAAATGCTACTTAGGCCCCACTTTCCCTTGTCAAGAGATCTTTCCTACTGCCAGAATCTGGATTGGAATAGACAAGAGTGCTTAGGAAAAGTGTAGCAAATCCTTGATTGTTATTTGTGCCACTAGCGAGCCTTGTTCATGCTGGGAGGCTTGGTTAAATTCATGCCTGGAAATCCTAAGTTATTTTGGAGTTGGAGCTGCTTACTTTGGTTCTGATTTTGTAAAAGTTGTTGCATGTTCTAGTGGACAGTGTGGTGGCAAAGTCCTTTAAGATTACTGTTTTAAAATGTGACTGGCCTCAGATCTTTTTGGTTATTTTTATTTGTGTAACTAACACAGCATTTTTTTAAAAGGTAAGTTTTCTTAAAAATTGGCTTCTTTAACTGTATCTTCCATATCCAAGTTTCAACTAGAGTCAGGATTTTTACTATTGCAGTAGATAGCTTGAGATGGAACTTTTCCAGCTCAACACCCCCACCTCAGTAGACAGAGGTGGTTGTAAATAGAGTGGGCCCGGCTGCTCTCAGAAATAGATCAGAGATGGCCATAGGGTGTCTGTGTACCACGGTGAAATGGTTAAATGATACCGGTCTTCTGAGACTTTGTCCAAGTTGCTCGGTTGCATTTTAGGCCCATCATAACCCCTAACTCTTTTATACCTCGATGTTCTGGGATGACTCAATTCCAACTTATACTGCCCCCAAACAAATCCCAATAGCCCACTCCTCCATATCAACTCATGACTTTCATATCCATTTACCCCATATACACTATATATATATATATATATGGTGAACCCTACATTAAAAAGGGCAAGTATGAAACTGCTACATTAAAACCGTCTACTCATAATTGTTTGGTAAAAAATGGTATTTCTGTAACCTATAAAAGTGCCAATCAAACAGATTAGTAAAATATCAATACCGTAAGCTTTAAGCACTTCACAACTCAACTTTGCGAAAATAAATATTGGATTTTGACAGAAGAGATCACAAACAATTTATTACCTCCACATAAAGGTGTTAATCAAGCAAAGTCAGCAGGTTTTTCCTCCAGCTGTGTAAACAACCTCACAATCATATAATCCTTTTACAAGCCTAGGCTCTGAGTGTGAATTGGGAATATCATAGAATCATAGAATCCCTACAGTGTGGAAACAGGCCCTTAAGCCCAACAACTTCATACCAAACCTCAAAGCATCCCACCCAGACCCACCCCACTATAACTCACCTAATCTACACATCCCTGAGCACTATGGGCAATTTAGCATGGCCAATCCACCTAGCATGCATATCTTTGAACTGTGGGAGGAAACCGGAGCACCCAGAGGAAACCCACACAGACACGGGGAGAATGTGCAAACTCCACACAGACAGTCACCTGAGGGTGGAATCAAACCTGGGTCCCTAGCGCTGTGAGGCAGCAGTGCTAGCCACTGAGCCACTGTGCCGCTCCAAGGGTGGGAATAGGGACAGGAGTGCCAGAATTGGTTCCTACCCAGCACAAAAATCTGGGTTTAGGTCTGGAATGAAGCATTTCAGTGCACCCACAAATATAAACCAAATTTATTGATCAGTTTTCTAACTGCAGTGACTGTCAAAGAATCAAAACATTTTTGCTCTAAAAATGGATCAGTTTTGCAATTTTGTGGTCTCAATGCATATCAAGAAACGGTATTTCATCTTCCCAGGATTCTCTATTTATTTCAAATTTTTCCCTCCAGTTTACAGCCTAAACATTAAGCCAGGAATAGTGTTAGGACTACATAATTTCAAGGGTCCCTGAGCCCATTAAGATGCTAGAGTAGACCTTGTATTAAATTGATGTGAAATGAACGATTCCCAAGAAGGCGGCAGTGAGAAGCAAGTGAGGAGAATTCTGGGAGAAGTCAGTTCGTTCACTGAGAAGGGGATTATGGTGTCAAAGAACAGTCAATAAAAGAGGTACAGAGATAATGTTTCTAGCCCAATATGTCTCAGAATATGATGTCGGACTCAAAAGGTTAACTCTGGTTCTCTACAGATGCTACTAGATGCGTTGGGTTTCTCACGCACTTTCTGTTTTTGTTTCAGATTTCCAGCATCAACTGTGTTTTGCTTTTAGTACAGAATTATTGTTTCATTGAGTGACCACTAATTCTAAACAATGAGCTCAACATAATTTGCGAAAAGGAGTTGAAACATTTAACTACTTCTAAGAAAGGAGTGTGAATAACCTAGAGATGTAATTTAATTTGCTTACGTTTGATGTGGCCAGTGAGCGACCAAAACAAATTCTCCATTGATCTGGTGAATCCTTTTGAATGCTTATCTTCCTAAGAGTCATCAAATCAGCTTTGATTAGTTGTGCAGTGCTGACAAAGTTCATTCAATTTAGCTCTTAACAGAACAACAAACACATGGGTTGTGAGATTCAATCACCACTTCTTAGACAAGCCAACTCACCTACATGTAAAACCACGAATGTGTCATTGTCTGCTAGCCTATAAATACTTTCCACCAAACACAACATCATGCAACTGGAATTACACAAACAGTGCTTCCACAGTGCAGGTTGGGAGGTACCCTAAGCGAGTTAGTATGCCGCACAGATGGCATGCTAGGTTAGTGGTGTCATGGATTGGGATGGGTGAGAGTGAGCTGGGAAGATGTTGCAGACATTAAAGAGAGTAGTAGCGTAGAGGGCCTCACTTTTTTTCTTCTATTTTCCTCATTTATTTTTGCTTTGCGACTAAGAGTTTAGGTTAAGACTTGCACTTTGAATAGCAGTTCCTTTTAAAGGAGAAGAGGAACAAAGATGTTTGTTTTTGGGAACTGGCCTGGAAGTTAATGCAACTTAATTACTGTTCTAAGGACACTGTGGATAATTTGGCATTGAGATTTTTGATGATTCTTTAAAACATTAACTTCAAAACAGTTCTCTCATTTCAGTCAACAACTTTTAAAAGCACAAAAATAAAAGACACAAACTTTACGTAGGTATTAGCCTTGCTGGGAGGTGGGTACTGTAGCAGAGACAGATTGAGTGTGAGGTATTGGAGAGAAGATGCTGGAACTTACCCTGACAAGAGTGGAAAATGACATTGAACTTCTTCCTACAGTTCTGGGCTTTCCTCCAGATGGCTGAGACTACTTTAACCCAGATAGCAGCATCATATCAGGCTTACGTGGTCTGGTCTCATGGCCTCCACTACTGGTCCTTTGGAATGAGGAAGTCCAGCAGGACCTCCGGGACCTTTCCCACAAAGCAGGGCACTGTTTACCATCTGCCAATGGTCATGGCAAATGTCAGAAAACATACAGAGCAGTTCCACACTGATAGTATTTGTCTGGATGCACAGCGGGTTTTTAAAAAAGGTGCAGGCGCAAGGGAAGCAGGTGAATTCTACGATGTCCACTGAGTGACAAGTTGTACTGGGAATGGCACATGGTACGATTGGCAGAAATCAAACGTGACATATGCATGGAGACATGGTAGATACTGCAATTAATGAGACGCATTTGGCGTGATACAGCTAGGAAACACATTAAGCCTCATGGCGCGGATCCTCACAAATCCTAAAACAACTCAGACTTAGATGAATAAACTAAGATTCAACCCAAAGAGTCTGCAAAGAAATATAGATAAGTTAATTGAGTGGGCAAAGGTTTGGCAGGTGGAGTATAATGAGGGTAAATATAAACTTGTCTACTTTGGTGTAAAGAATAAGAAAGTAGCATTTTTTTAATTGAAAAAAGTTACAGAACACTGACGTATTGAATCATGTATTGACGTGTTTGAAGCAGTTCAGAGAAGGTTCATTTGACTGATTCCTGGACTGGGGAGCTGACGTTATAAGGCAAGACTGAACAAACTGAACCTGAATCAATTGGAATTTTGAATAATAAGAAGTGATCCTGCTGAAACCATTGTAAGATCCGGAAAGAGCTTGTCAGGTGAATGCTACAAGGACTTTTAATCTGGGGAGACTAGAACCAGACAAGCACTCTCGAGGGACTAACTGGCCTACTCTGTTCCTAATTTATATGTATATATGTATGTTCATAAGATCTTTTAAGCTAAGATCTTCCCTCAATAATGTGCTCATGTCATCCTTTACTAGGGCATTTCCCCTTGTCAGAGAGACGAGAAGTAAAGGATACAGTTTAAAAATACTGAGTTGTCCATTTAAGGTGAAGCTGAAGAGAATTTTTTATATCCCATAGGGTTGCAAGTCTTTGGACCTTTCTTTCTCGCACAGTCAAGGAGGCAGGGTCATTGAAAATTTTTTAAGACAGAGGCAGACAGATTATTCACTGTCAAGGGAGTTATTGCTTGTCAGAGTACAAGGAATAAGGAGTTGAGGCAATTATCAGATCAATTATGACTTTATTAAATGGTGGAGCAGATGCAAAGGATCAAATAGTATACTCCTGCCCTAATTTGAATGATCCAATGCTCACATGCATCAGGGCTATAACACTACCATTGCCAATTTGTGCCCTCTTGAAATCTTGTGTACCATATAATAGTTACTTTCCAACCATAGTCAGCAGGTAACCACATTTCTGTAAATAGCTTTGACAATAATGTCAGATTTGTAAAAGGGTGATCACGTTCAACCAATTTATTGGAGTTTTTTGAGCAAGTAACATGTGCTATGAATAAAAGGGAAGAGGTACTCGTACTACACTTAGATTTCAAGGAGGCATTTGATGGAAGTGCCAGACCAAAGGTTGTCTGGAAACTAAAAGCTCATGATGGATGGGGTTACATATAATCATGGATATCAGATTAGCTGGTTAACAGTAAACAGAACACAGTATAAATGAGTAATTTTCTGGATGGAAAGATGCAACAAGTGTTGAATGACAGGAATCAATGCTGGTGCCTTAACTTCTGAGAATTTATACAAATGACTCTGATGAAGGGACCGAAAGTATGGTTGCTAAATTTGTTGATTACACAAAATAGAAAGGAAAGTAGTTGTGAAGAGGACAGAAGGTGAATATAGAATAGGTTAAATGAGTGCAAAGGTCTCAGAAATTAAGTATAACTTGGAAAGATGCACAACATCAATACCTGTAAGAAGAATAAAAATGCATATTCCCTAAATGGTTTTGAGCAGTGCTCCAAGGTTCAGAAGATTATGGGTATTTGAGTGCATAATTCAAAAAAGGTTTTTGTGCAGGCATAGCACGTAATTCGGAAAGCTGATGGAGTGGAATCATTTATTGCGAGAGGAATTGAATATAAAAGCACAGAAGTTATGCTTCTGTTATTCAGGGCATCTGTCAGACTACATCTAGGGTACCACATAGTAATTGTCTCCTTATTTAAGGAAGGATGTAAATTCATCGGAAGCAGTTCAGAGAAATTTACTAGATTAATATCTATCATGCAAGGCTTATCTTGTGAGATAAGAGTGCACAGGCCAGGCTGTATCTACTGTAGTTGAGAAAAGTAAGAGGCAACCTGAATTGAAACATAAGATCCTGAGCAGTCCTGACAAGATGGACATGGAGAGGATGTCTCCACTTCTGGCAGAATCTGAAACTAAGGGTCTCTGTTTAAAAATGAGGGATCACTCAAGTAAGACCAAGATGAGGAGTACTTTCTTTCACAGAGTGTTAAGAGTCTTTGGGATCATCTTCCTCACTAGGAAGTGGAAGCACAGTATTTGAACATTTTTATGACAGAGGAAGATAGATTCTTGATATGCAAGGGATTGAAAGTTTAACAAGAGCAAGTAGGACTGTAGAGTAATCAGATGATCAACTGGTGGAGGTATTCACCAACATCTTCAACCTCTCTCTCCTACAAGCCAAAGACCCCACCTGCTTCAAGAAGACCACCATCATCCCGTTACTTAAGAAAGCACATGCAATGTGCCTTAATGATTACTGCCTAGTGGGTCTGACCTCCTTAATCATGATAGACAAACAGGAGGCTAGAAAAACACAGCAAGCCAGGCAGCATCTGGAAGAGGAGATGTCAATGTTTCGGGTATTATCCTTCTTCAGGACAGGATGTGAGGGTAAGGAAAGTTGCAGATAAAAGGGGGGACGGAAGGTAGCAGAATGGTGGTGATAGATGGACACCGGTAGTAGGTACAACCATAAGTGCTTCAAGAGGCTGGTCACAGCCCACACCAACTCTCGACTCCCAGCCTGCTTCGATCCCCTATAATTTGCCTATTAAAGTAACAGGTCCATAGCGGACACCATTTATCTTGCACCCTGCACTCATCCCTAGAACGTCTGGACAAAAGGACACGTATGCCAGACTCCAGCTCATTGACTATAGCTCCACCTTCAACATCATGATCCCCTCCAGTCCGATTTCAAAACTCTATGACCTTGGTATCGGCTCTGCCCTCTGCAACTGGATCCCGAGCTTTCTGGTCCACAGACTGCTATCAGTGAAGATAGACAACAGCATCTCCTTTACAATAACACTCAACACTGGAGCCCCCCAGGGATGCGTCCTCAGCCCCCTATTGTACTCCCTGTACACCGACAACAGCGTTGCCAAATTCCGAATGAATGCCATCTACAAGTTTGCTGACAACATCACAGAGGTAGGACAGATATCAAACAATGAAGAGTCAGAATACAGAGAGGAGATAGAGGGCTTGGTGATGTGGTGCTTAAGAATGACTTTTCTCTCAATGCGGCAAAACTAAAGATCTTGTGAAAAGAAGTTGTTGTTGTTGTTGTTGTAGAGAACTGATCATTGACTTCAGAAAGAGGGAGGAGATCACACCCCCATCTACATCAATGGAGCTGAGGTTAAGAGTGTGGAGTGCTCCAAGTTCCCAGGAGTGGCAAAAACCGACAACCTGTCCTGGACTTGCCATGTAGATGCGACGGTCAAGAAGGCACAACAACACCTCTTCTTCCTCAGGCGGCTCAGGAAATTTGGCATGTCCATAAGGATCCTCACAAACTTCTACAGATGCATACTGTCTGGGTACATAATGGCCTGGTATGGCAGCCTTCCATTCATGGATGCCACTTACATGGCTCGCCATCACGGAAAGGCTGCCAACTACATCAAAGACCCATCACACCCTGGTAATACTCTCCTAAAACCTTTTCCATCAGGCAAAACAAATTTGAACACATGCACCAGCAGGTTCAGAAACAGCTTCTTCCCAGTTGTTAATAGACTGATGAATGGACTCTCTAACATCAAATAATGTTGATCTTGCTACTGTTGATCTTGAGTAGCGCACACCCTGTACGCCTCTGTCTAAGCTTATTTTCACTCTATAATCTGTATGTCTTTGCATACTATGATCTGCCTATACTATTTGTAAACAAGACTTTTCATTGTACTTAGGTACATGTGACAATAAATAAATCAAATCAAATCTTACTGAATGGCAGAGCAGGCTCGAGAAGTTCAGTGGCCTATATTTACTCCTAATTTGTATGCTCGTATCCATGAAAGCAGCAAGGGCTCTTGTGGCACAGTAGTAGTGTCCCTAAATCTGAATGAGGAAAACTTGGTTCAAGTCCCACTTGCTCCAGAGGTATATTGTAATATCCCTGAACAGGTTGATTGGGAAATATTCATGAAAGCAGCTGTCTGTCTATCAGCAGTAAGGACTGAGAACCTAAGCTTTCAGTGCAGTAATGGCACATTTGTAGAACTTTGCTTGAGCAAAAGGGAAGCAGAGACAGTAGTCAAAACAGTTGTTCCATCATGAATCAGTCAGCCTGGGCTGCCATGGAGGTACCCAACACAACAACAGAGGAAATCCACATGTCATAATGGACTCAGGCTCCTCCATTCTCCAAGCCAGAGATTAGGGATTTTCCGGCAAGTCTACCAATGAAACAAACATCACTGAGCATATTCTTGAGCAATTTTCTGCAGTCTTCGCAAACACTGCCCTCTTCTGAGCCCCCAACAGCAGAATTGATGTACGACTTTGCTCTGCAGGTGATTCACACACAAACTGACCTTCGCTCCCACACTGATTGCAGCCTTATGCCTGGTGAATCAGAATATTCAAATCGCAATTCTAAACAAGCCTCAAAGATATTACTGTACCACTTGTAACCATTCCTTTACTGTTGCTGGGTCAAAATTCTGGAACACACTTCCTCACTGCACTGCTGGTATGCGTATGAAGTGCAGTAACAGGTTAAGGCAGCAACTCAACACCACCTTCAACGTCATAGGGAATGATCAATAAATATTGGCCTGGCCAGCAAAGCCCACACACCATAAACAAATAAAAAAGGTGTGAGCTGGTGGCTGCATGTTAAAGATAAGGAAAGTGTTTCTTCCTCTGACTTTTTCCCTCCTCGCATCCTTTGATTTACTTCTGGAGTGATTAAAATGCTGACAATCCACAAATATCAGAAAGCATTAAATTTTGGTCCATCTTGCAGCTGGGGCTATTCCTTTCAGCTGCAGTGAAGTCTCACTCTGTCCCATTGTGTCTGGTGTATGTGGTTCCTGCCCCTTCTTTTCCTCCTCTTCAATGTCTTTCTCCTTTCCCCAGCATGGTCCCCAGATCCAAGGAGTGGCTGGGCCCTTGTAACTGCAAAGTCATGGACAACTTGGCTCAGTAGTTAGCATTGCTGCCTCACAGCGCTGGGGATCCAGGTTTGATTCCAGCCTCGGGCGACTGTCTGTGTGAAGTTTGCACATTCTCCCCATGTCTGTGTGGGTTTCCACCAGGTGCTCTGGTTTCCTCCCACAGTCCAAAGATGTGCAGGCTAGGTGGATTTGCTGTGCTAAATTGCCCATAGTATCTAGGGTGGGAAATGCAGGGATAGGGTAGGGTGTGAGTCTGGTGGTGGAGGGGTGGGGGGGAGATGCTCTTCTGAGGGTCAGTGTGGAATTTATGGGCTGAATGGCCTCCTTCCACACTGTAGGGATTTTATGATCTATGAACTTGGCACAGTATAACAAACATGAGGCCCCTTTCAGGCATACACTGCAAAGATATGCCTCAAATGATCTAAGTAAAAAGTCTCTGATCTACAGCATGTTCCACTATGCTACGTATGGATGCAGGGCCTCTGATCTTGCTTGGTGGATCCATGTGCCATCTGTGAATGAGAACATTTGTGAGTAGCAATTCTGGTGTCTCTTCTGAAGACAGTTGTATTGTTGATTGTTGCAGGATAATGTGCCATAGGTGCTGTCAGGATAGCAGCCATTCACCAAGATGAATTCACTGGTGTGGTCATACATCAACTGCTCATTAACTGAGTGGGAAGCCTTGGTATTGTGATACACAGCAAGTGGCCAGTGGATGGTACCCTATATAATCAGGCAATCCAACTCATAGTGAAACCACATGCCCTTTCAAATTGGTATTCACTCCGTTGGGATGAGGATGAGTTTCTCTCTTCTGCCTCTATCTATCCCTACCTGTATACTCCCAATGGCAAGAAGGAACAAGTTGCAAAGTATATATCAGTGATCTTCTTATCCACTGGGCAGGCTGGCATGACCTGGTTTGAAACTCCAGGTGTTCATGATAAGAGTGTCAAAAAGTCCAGAACCATCTCCTTGGTGGCACCCTCTCAGGTGGAGCCTCCCTCATTTTCTTCGCCCATCAGAGTTTCCCCTTCCTGCATCCTGCTCTTTCTGTCCTCCAAATGCTGTGTTAGAAAGTGCTATTGCAGCAACTACAAGGCTTTGTAATTCTCTCACTTTTCTGTGATCAGCAGAAAGCTTCAAAATTCTCCAGAAATTCAGCATAATGTCTCCATCAACTTTGCTGAGCACAAGTAAGTCAAAAATGTCTAAGCTGCAATTTATTGAGTCACCCTTTAAATGGCTCCAAAATAAGTTCCATCTTGCATACTAATGACTGTTGATTCAGGAGTAATTCAGGCATTTGCTGCATATTTCTTGGTCAATCTTATTACTTGTGTGTTATACCAGCTTGTTATGATTTCACCCTTTCAACCACTGAGCTCACTCATATGATATACCGACAGGTGCCAATTCAGATGTGTGATAGCAGACCCTAACTCCTAGCATTGAGTTATGTGTTCCTTGGAACTGCTAGAAGCAGGAAATGGCACAGTATCAGCAGAAACTCAGGACAGGATAGAAAACTAATATGAATTTGGGAAGCCATTATAATATTAACATAAACAGGATAACGGATTAGACTTTCAAGATAAACTGGAAGGGAAGTAGACTACCATCATAAAGTGGCATATGAAGAACAGAAGCAGATGGAATTGAGAAAGGAGCAACAGTACTGACATGTAGTGGGATAACGTACTTGTAAGCTATCCAATCAAGTACTTGTAAGTTCCTGCATAGGTTACCTCATTAAATTAATTGGTGCACAGCTACACAGAAGAATTTCATGGGCCACACATTTAAATAAATCACCTGCACCCTCCAATCAGAACTTATAGTTAGTTGGTCACACATTACCAAATCCAGGTCAGCCAGACCAAGCAGAGAACTTTTATCTATTCATTCGATGAGGGCTTCACTGGCTAGGCAGCATTTATTGCCCATCCCTAATTGCCCAGAGGGCAGTTAAGAATCAACCACATTGCTGCAGATCTGGAGTCACATGTAGTCCAGATCAGGTAAGGATGGCAGTTTCCTTCCCTGAAGGACATTAGTGAACCAGATGGGATTTTCCCGACAATCGACAATGGATTCATAGTCATCACTAGCTTCTTAATTCCAGATATTTATTGAATTCAAATTCCACCATTTGCCATGGCAAGATTCAAACCCAGGTCCCCAGAACATTATCTGGGTCTGTGGATTAAAAATCCAGCAATAGTACCACTAGGCCATGGCCTCCACGAACATACTGGAAGGAGGAGAGGAAATGCAAGCCGACAGAATTAGGAGTAATGGCTTTGAATGACAAAAGTTTCTATTTTATCAATAATATGTTTGCCGCAGAGGCCTTACATTACCTTTAAATTATCCACAGGTGGAGGAGTAGGAGGTACAATGGCAATATTACTGAAAGAGAAAACCATATTCAGATTTTCAGTACTCTAACAATATTATAAAGGCAGCTTATTGACATAACACAGATAATTTCAATAGTAATTTATAAATCTTATCCCTCATTCACTCTTTACTGATACTATACATTGTTGGAAGATTTACAGCCAACCCTGATAACGAATATCTTTCAATGTGATTCATCCAAATTTCTTCTCAGCAAATCTTATAAATTCTTGTCATCATACATTAATTTAAAAATGTTGTCAGAGGAGAGGACTTTTCAAAACAAATAAACTGTTAGCTTCAAATTTAAGAACGATCTGACATTTTCCAACAAACCAGATATTAGAAATGAGTAATGCAGTGTCAGTATTTAACTGCTGCATTTGATATCACTTGCACTCATTCACCTGTGTTTCTATTTTCATAGATTTTCCTTGAAGCTATCCTGCTGTTGAATTTCCTAAATTCCCACTTAAAGAGTACATTAAAGAGAGACACAACAAAGATGTTCCGGATATGAAACAAAGCAGAGAATTAGCATACAGCAGATTGAATGAAAAAAATTCAATACAACTCACAATATCATACAATGGATGATATAAAATTATTGCTGCTTGGCATTTGCAGTTCACCACCACATTCTGAATGATAGTTAAGCATGGACAATAAATTCTAGCCTCATCATCCATATCTCACGGATAAATTGAACAAAACAAAAACAAAACTGGCTATCAAAATAGAAAATTAAAGGAGCTTTTTTTTGTTGGGTACAGTTGAGCTTGGGTTAAGTAAGCAATCATTGCTCGGCCAAAGCATTAATCTGCTAAAGCTATAGAATCTGCCTATCTATTCTGCTACTATCAGCATTTACTTATAGCATGTATTATATTCAAGTCAGCGTGGTAGAAACGTGGCTTAGGTAATAGCGCAAAATGGGTGATAATGCATCAAATCCTTGATATTCAGTTCCATTTGACATTTTTCAACTGCAGTAACCTTCTACAGTAATTCAAGAGGAGAGTGTTGGAAGATTACCTTTTTACATGCTAGTTATTTTATAATAAGTCAAGTTATAAAGCAGATGTTACTATTTCGGATACATCACATAACATAACATATAGGTAAAAACTAACAATTTGCTCAAAGACATAGGAAGAGTAGGCCATTTGACCAATCGAGTACACTCTGCCATTCAAAGATATCATGGCTGAACTGAGAATCAACTCCACTTTCCTGCCTTTTTCCCATAACCCTCTATTCCCTTATTAATTAAAAATCTCTCTCTGAACCTTGAATATACTTAATGACACAGCATCTACAGTTAAGAATTCCATAGATTCACCACCCTCAGAGAAGAAATTAGAGTCATAGAGTCATATTCTTCCTCATCTTGGTGTTAAGTGGGCAATCCCTTACTCTGTGATTATACCTTCTGATCCTAGACACTTGCATCAGAGCAAACAGCCTCTCAGCATCTACCCTGTCAAGGCCACTGAAAATCTTATATTCTAATGAGGTCATCTTTCATTCTTTTAAACTCTAATGAGTACAGACCCAAATTACTCAATCTCTTTCCTCATAAGAAAATCCCTCCATATCCAGGATTAACCCAACGAACTTTCTCTGGACTGCTTCCACTGCCAGTACATCTTCCCTTACAGAAGGGAACCAAAACTGTTCACAGATTCTAGATGTGGTCTAACTAGTGCTCTGTATTGATTTAGCAAATGTCCCTATTTTTATATTCCATTCCCTTTGAAATAAAAACCAATGTTCCATTTGCAGTCCCTATTATCTGCTGAATTTTTGCTATCTTTTTGAGGGCTCCCAAATCCCTCTGCAGTAGCTTTCTGCAGCCTTTACCATTTAAATGACATTCAGTTCCTATGTTCTTCCTGCCATATGCACAACCTACATCATATTCCATTTGCCAAGTTTTTGCCCACTCACTTATATACCCCAGAAACTCTTTGTGACATCCTCACCAATTTCCTTCCCACGTATTTTTGTTTCATCTACAAACTTGGCAACAGTACATCATTATGGACCAGCCCAAACCCCATCAAAATATGTCAAGGAGATAGCCTAGACCCCAGCTTTTATCTTATTTATAGGTAAGTATAAGATGCTGCATTCCAGATGTGATTCACTACTAGACTTGAAGCAAAACACATTTATTCTTACATCCAGCTAAAATACAAACAAGAGAAAGAATTAGTATAACTTTAACTCTATTAGAAAAGTTGACAAAATAATAGATTATTTAACTACTAAACAGCAGCTGTTCCAAGATAGTAACATCCCATCCCTTGGCAAAGGCAAATTCAATGAAATAGATTGACTCACACACAGTGTTTCTCCAGTTCAGGAGAAAAGAACCCCATGAGAAAATCCTGGCAGAGAGAGAGAACTCCAACTATTTTTCTGTGATAGAGAGATGTAATAACATCTTTCACAGCCACCTTCAAAACCCTAATAACTGAAAACTAAACTAAACCCCTCATTCTGGGAGAGCCTGACTCCACCCATTCATGTTGTTTCTATTGTTCTAATCTGAAAAAAAAATTCCTAGGCCTCGCAGGCAGTTTACTTTATTGGTTTCAAAGAGACAGCCCAGAACCTCTGGCTCAAAACCTCTCCAAAAGCAAAAACAGGACAAAGTACACCTGTTAAAGCCATACTATTATCACAACATTCACTTTCCTTATCTAAGTCATTAATATATATTCTAAATAATTATGGCCTCAACACTGATCCCTGTGGCACTCAACTCATGACAGGTTGCCATCCTGAAAATGCCCCCTTATCCCAAATCTTTGTTCTTCTATTAGTCAGCCAATCCTGTATCCATTGTAAATTTTACCCCAACACTATGGGTTCGTATCTCATTAAGTAGCTTTATGTGTGGCACCTTACTGAAACACATGCTGGAAATCCAAACATACTACATATATTGGCTCCCCTTTATCTATCCTGCTTGTAATCTCGTCAAAAAATTCTAATAAATTTGTCAGGCATGATTTGTCTTTCATTAAGCTATGTTGACTCAGCTTGATTATAATATATATTTCCAAATGTTCCATTACATTGTTTATAATAGATTTATAAGGAACATTTTCCAAATAACAGATAAGAAGCTAACTGGACAGAAACATAGAAGCATCGAAACTTTTGAGCCTGATCTTGACTGATCCTCTATCTTAATGCCATATTACCATTTTCTCTCAACAGCAAAGAACAAAAGAGAAGCTCGGCACAGGAACAGGCCCTTCGGCCCTCCAAGCCCATGCTGATCATCATACCCTGACTAAACCCTTATTCGGTCCGTATTCCTTTATTCCCTCCCTATTCATGTAACCATCCAGATTCTTCTTCAATGTTGCCAACGTGCCTGCTTCCACCAATTCCTCTGGCAGTGCATTCCAGGCTCCTACCACTCTCTGCATGGAAAACTTTCCTCACACATCTCCCTTAACTTTTTGCCCTCTCACCTTGAACCTGTGCCCCCCTTGTGATTGAAACTTCAACCCTGGGAAAAAGCCTCTGACTATCCACCCCATTTATGCCTCTCATAATTTTGTAGACCTCTATCAGGTTTCCTCTCAGCCATTGTATTTCCACTGAAAACAATCCTAGGCGAAAGAAACTTAAGCAAGGAGTCAGGAGGGCTAAAAGGGGTCATGAAAAGTCATTGGCTAACAGGATTAAGGAAAATCCCAAGGCTTTTTATACATATATAAAGAGCAAGAGGGTAACCAGGGAAAGGTTTGGCCCACTCATAGCAGGGGAGGGAATTTATGTGTGGAGCCAAAGGAAATGGGCGAGGGAAATAAATGAGTACTTTTTGTCAGTATTCACCATACAGAAGGACTTGGTGGATGATGAAGAGTGTGTAGATAGTTTGGGTCATGTTCAGATCAAAAGGGAGAAGGTATTGGGGGTCTTGAAAAACATTAAGGTAGACAAGGTCCCAGGGACTGATGGGATATACCACAGAATACTGAGAGAGGCAAGGGAGGAAATTACTGGGGCCTTGAGGAAAAAGCTTTGCATCCTCACTGGCTACAGGGGAGGTCCCAGAGGATTGGAGAATAGCCAATGTTGTTCCTTTGTTTTAGAAGGTTGGCAAGGATAATCCAGCTAATTACAGGCCGGTGAGCCTTATGTCAGTGGTAGGGAAATTATTGGAGAGGATTCTTCGATACAGGATTTACTCCCACTTGGAAATAAGCGGGCATATCAGTGAGAGGCAACATGGTTTTGTGAAGGGGAGGTCGTGTCTCACTAACTTGATTGAGTTTTTTGAGGAAGTGATGAAGATGATCAATGATGGTAGTGCAGTGGATGTTGTCTACATGGGCTTCAGTAAGGCCTTTGACAAGGTCCCTCATGGCAGGCTGATACAGAAGGTAAAGTCGTACAGGGTCAGAGGCGAGCTTGCAAGATAGATAAAATCTAGCTCATTTATAGAAGACAGAGGGTAGCAGTGGAAGGGTGCTTTTCTGAATTGAGGGTCGTGACTAGTGCCGTTCGTCAGGGATCAGTTTTGGGACCTTTTCTGTTTGTAATATATATAAATGAGTTGGAAGAAAATGTAACTGGTCTGATTTGTAAGCTTGCAGATGACACAAAGGTTGGTGGAATTGCAGATAGCAATGGGGACCGTCAAAGGATACAACAGGATATAGATTGGTTGGTGACTTGGGCAGAGAGATGGCAGATGGAATTTAATCCAGAAAAATGTGAGGTAATGCATTTCGGAACGTCTAATCCAAATGGAAAATATACAGTAAATGGCAGAACCCTTAAGAGTACTGATAGGCAGAGGGATCTGGGTGTACACAGGTCACTGAAAATGGCAATGCAGGTGGAGAGGGTCGACAACAAGGCAAAAGGCATGCTTGCTTTCATTGGCCGGGGCATTGAGTTTAAATATTGGCAGGTAATGTTGCAGATTTATAGAACCTTAGGCCACATTTGGAATATTGTGTTCAATTCTGGTCACCAGACTGTCAGAACAATGTGGTGGCTTTGGAGAGAGCACAGAAAAGATTTACCAGGATGTTGCCTGGTATGGAGGGCATTGGCTATGAAGACAGGTTGGAGAAACTTGGGTTGTTCTCACTGGAAGTTGAGGGGCGATCTGATAGAGGTCTGCAATGTTATGAAGGGCATGGACAGAGTGGACAGCCAGAAGTTTTTTCCCAGGGTGGAAGAGTCAGTTACTAGGGAGGATAGGTTTAAGGTGCAAGGGGCAAGGTTTAAGGATGATGTACGAGGCAAGTTTTTTACGCAGAGAATGGTGGGTGCCTGGAACTTGCTGCCGGGGGAGGTACGATAGTGACTTTTAAAGGGTGTCTTGACAAATACATGAATAGGATGGGAATAGAGGGATACGGTCCCTGGTAGGGTAGGGGATTTTAGTTGTAATTGGCAACATGTCGGTGCGGGCTTGAGGGCTGAAGGGCCTGTTGCTGTGCTGTAATTTTCTTTGTTCTTTGTTCTTTTGTTCTTTTTAACTTTTCCTCATAGCCAATGCCCTCGAGACTGGGCAACATCCTGGTGAACCTTCTCTGCACTCTCTCCAAAGCTTCCATGTCCTTCTGGTGATGTTGCGACCAAAACTGCACACAATACTCCAAATACAGCCGAGAAAAGTTTTATATAGCTGCAACGTGTTTTGTCAACTCTTGTACTCCATGTCCTGGCTGATGAAGGCAAGCATGCTATATGCCTTCTTAATCACTTTGGCCACCTGTGTTCCCACTTTTAGGGAACTATGGACCTGCACACCCAGATCCGTCTGTATGTTAATGTTCCTAAGGGTTTCTGCCATTAACAGTATAATTCACACCTAAATTTGATCCTCCAAAATGCATCACCTCACATTGTCTGGATTAAATTCCATCTGCCACTTCTATGCCCAAGTCACCAATCTATCTATATCCTGTTGTATCCTTTCACAATCGTCAGCACTATCTGCCATTCCACCAATCTTTGTGTCATCTCCTTACCCCTTGATGCCACTTATATCAAAAACTAATCAATCTCTTAGTTAAATATAGTCAGTGACACAGTCTCCACAGTCTTCTGTGACAGCAAATTCTGAGTGAAGAAATGTTTTCTCATCTCAGTCCCAGAAGGCCTATGCTATACCTTTAGTTTTAGACTTCTCAAGTTAAATATCCTCCCTACATCTGATCTGTCCAGCCACATTAGAATTCTATTTCAATCTGATCCCCTCTCATTCTTCTAAACTCTCATGAATACATGACTGGTCGAACTAACGTCCTGTACAACCTCAACATAATGTCCCAACTCCTATATTCAAAGGTCTGAACAATGAAAGCAAGCATATTAAATGCCTTCTTAACCACTTTATCTATATGTGATGCAAACTTCAAAGACTAGTCTCCCTGTTCTACAACATCACCCAAGGCCCTACTTTTAATTGTATGA
Source organism: Rhincodon typus (assembly GCF_021869965.1). Classification (NCBI taxonomy): domain Eukaryota; kingdom Metazoa; phylum Chordata; class Chondrichthyes; order Orectolobiformes; family Rhincodontidae; genus Rhincodon; species Rhincodon typus. The sequence continues at coordinate 31,056,636 of NC_063340.1, read as the reverse complement.
GTTTTGTCTTTGTTTGTTTGACCAAAATGTAATACCTCGAATTTATCCAAATTAAATTCCATTTGCCACTCTTCAGCCCAATTGATAAAGATCTCTTTGAAATCTTGATTGCCTTCGTCACTGTCCACTGTATCACTAATCTTGGTGTCATCTGCAAACTTACTAACCATGCTTTCTACATTCTCATCTAAGTCATTTATTTAAATGTGAAACAAAAGTGGACTGATCACTGATCCCTGTGGAACACCACTGGTCATGGGCCTCCAGTCCAAAAAACAACCCTCCACTATTACGCTCTGTTTCCTGTCGTTAAGCCAATTTTGTATCCAGTTGACAAGCTCACACTGAATCCCATGTGATCTAACTTTACCAATCAGTCTACCATGTGGAACCTTGTCAAAGGCTTTACTTTGCTTGCCTTCATCAGTTGAGGTATTGAGGGAACCAAATGAGGAGGTTAGTGGACAGTAAGGAGGTAGTAACTAAAGCCTGTAAGGAACTAGATAAGGAAGTCAGTGTGACTAAGAGTAGGCAGAGAGCAGATGATGAACGCAAAGGGACAGGTGGCCTGAGGTGCATTTGTTTTAATGCGAGAAGTGTAGTAGGTAAGGCAGATGAACTTAGGGCTTGGATTAGTACCTGGGAGTATGATGTTATTGCTGTTACTGAGACTTGGTTGAGGGAAGGGCAAGATTGGCAACTAAATATCCCAGGATATAGATGCTTCAGGCGGGATAGAGAGGGAGGTATAAGGGGTGGAGGAGTTGCATTAGTGGTCAAAGAGGATATCACAGCTGTGCTGAAGGAGGGCACTATGGAGGACTCGAGCAGTGAGGCAATATGGGCAGTGCTCAGAAATAGGAAGGGTGCGGTAACAATGTTGGGGCTGTACTACAGGCCTCCCAACAGTGAGCATGAGATAGAGGCACAAATATGTAGACAGATTATGGAAAGATGTAGGAGCAACAGGGTGCTGGTGATCGGAGAGTTTAATTTTCCCAACATTGACCGGGATTCACTTAGTGTTAGGGGTATAGATGGAGCAGAATTTGTAAGGAGCATCCAGGAGGGTTTTCTAGAGCAGTATGTAAATAGTCCAACTCGGGAAGAGGCCATACTGGACCTGGTGTTGGGCAATGAGCCCGGCCAGGTGGGTGACGTTTCAGTAGGGGATTACTTTAGGAATAGTGATCACAATTCTGTAAGTTTTAGAATACTGATGGACAAAGATGAGAGTGGTCCTAAAGGAAGAGTGCTGAATTGGGGGAAGGCCAATGATAGCAAAATTCGGCAGGAGCTGGGGAATGTGGATTGGGAGCAACTATTTGAGGGTAAATCCACATTTGATATGTGGGAGGCTTTTAAAGAGAGATTGATTAGAGTGCAGGACAGACATGTCCCTGTGAAAATGAGGGATAGAAAGAGCAAGATTAGGGAACCATGGATGACAGATGAAATTGTGAGACTAGCAAAGAGGAAAAAGGAAGCATACATAAGGTTTAGCGACTGAAAACAGATGAAGCTTTGGAAGAATATCGGGAAAGTAGGACCAACCTGAAACTAGGAATTAAGAGGGCTAAAAGGGGTCATGAAATATCTTTAGCAAACAGGATTAAGGAAAATCCCAACGCCTTTTATTCATACATAAGGAGCAAGAGGGTAACTAGAGAAGGGGTTGGCCCACTCAAGGACAAAGGAGGGAAGTTATGCGAGGAGTCAGAGAAAATGAGTGAGATTCTTGATGAGTACTTTGCATCGATATTCACTGAGGAGAGGGACATGACGGATGTTGAGGTTAGGGAAAGATGTTTGATTACTCTAGGTCAAGTCAGCATAAGGAGGGGGGAAGTGTTGAGAATTCTAAAAGGCCTTAGGGTGGACAAATCCCCAGGTCCGGATGGGATCTATCCCAGGTTGCTGAGGGAAGCGAGAGAGGAAATAGCTGGGGCCTTAACAGATATCTG
>NC_063340.1:31028457-31054662 GCF_021869965.1 Rhincodon typus | reverse complement strand
GTGAGCCTGACGTCAGTGGTGGGGAAGCTGCTGGAGAAGATACTGAGGGATAGGATCTATTTACATTTGGAAGAAAATGGGCTTATTAGTGATAGGCAGCAGGGAAGGTCATGTCTTACCAACTTGATAGAATTCTTTGAGGAAGTGACAAAGTTGATAGATGAGGGAAGGGCTGTAGATGGACTTCATGGACTTCAGTAAGGCGTTTGATAAGATTCCCCATGGTAGGCTGATGGAGAAAGTGAAGTCGCATGGCGTCCGGGGTGTACTAACTAGATGGATAGAGAACTGGCTGGGCAACAGGAGACAGAGAGTTGTAGTGGAAGGGAGTTTCTCAAAATGGAGAACTGTGACCAGTGGTGTTCTACAGGGATCCATGTTGGGACCACTGTTGTTTGTGATATACATAAATGATCTGGAGGAAGGTATAGCTGGTCTGATTAGCAAGTTTGCAGATGACACGAAGATTGGTGGAGTAGCAGATAGTGAAGGGGACTGTCGGAGAATGCAGCAGAATATAGATAGATTGGAGAGTTGGCGGAGAAATGGCAGATGGAGTTCAATCCAGGCAAATGCGAGGTGATGCATTTTGGAAGATCCAATTCAAGAGCAAAGTATACGGTAAATGGAAAAGCCCTGGGGAAAACTGATGCACAGAGAGATCTGGGTGTTCAGGTCCATTGTACCCTGAAGGTGGCAACGCAGGTCGATAGAGTGGTCAAGAAGGCATATGACATGCTTTCATTCATCAGATGGGGTATTGAGTACAAGAGTTGGCAGATACATGAATGGGCAGGGAGCAGAGGGATACACAGCCTTGGAAAATAGGTGACAGGTTTAGATAGAGGATCTGGATCAGCGCAGGCTTGGAGGGCTGAAGGGCCTTTTCCTGTGCTGTAATTTTCTTTGTTCATTGTTCTTTGTTCTTTGTATTGAATGTAAAATTTGGCAAGTCATGTTGCAGCTGTGTGAAACTTTAATTAGGTCCCATTCTAGGGTGGCACGGTGGCTCAGTGGTTAGCACTGCTGCCTCACAGTGCCAGGGACCTGGGTTCGGTTCCACATTTCCTTGTGTCTGCGTGGGTTTCCTCCAGGTGCTCCGGTTTCCTCCCACAGTCCAAAGATGTGCAGGGTGGGTGGATTGGCCATGCTAAATTGCCCACAGAGTTCAGGGATGTGTAGATTAGGTGGGTTATAGGGGTATGGGTTGGTGTGACTTGTTGGGCCGAAGGGCCTGTTTCCACACTGTAGGGGTTCAATGATTTGGAGTATTGGGTGCAGTTCCTCTCACCACACTCCAGGAAGAATGTGGTAGCTTTGGAGAGAATGCAATAAAGGTTTACCAGGATGTTGCCTGGATTGGAGCACGTTAATTATAAGGAGAAGTTGGTCAATTTGGGATAACAAGGTGTGAAGCTGGATGAACACAACAGGTCTGGCAGCATCAGAGGAGCAGTGTCGGGATCACTGTCTGTCTAATGGTTTGTTGTGTTTCTTCGTTGATTCTGTTGGTCCTCAGTGTGGCTTCCAGTGTGGGCTAGGAATGCTGTTTTCTTGGCGTCTCTGTAGTTATAGTTAAGTCTGCGGATGAGAACAGCTTTCTCTGTGTCTGTCAGTTTCCTATCTGAGAGGTTTCTTATCCAGGTGTCTGCTCTGTTGTGGTTTTGGTGGGTCAGTTTGGCTAGTTTTTCCTGAAGGGTCTGTTGATGGCTGGACAACAGACCTAGAACAAGCCATCAACGTCAGTCAACACATCTGAACTGACCACAAGACTCCTACGACCACTGGGCATCAGAGTAACACACAAACCCACATCAACCCTACAACAACTGCTCACCTGAACCAAAGACCCATTACCCACTATGGACAGGACCAATGTCATATACAAGATTCTCTGCAGAGACTGTGACAAACACTACATCGGACAAACAGGAAGGAAATTAACAACAAGGGTGCACGAATATCAATTGGCTGCAAAAAGACACGACCAAAACTCACTCATCTCTATCCACATGGATAAGGAGAACCACCAATTCGACTAGGACAACACCCAGATCCTGGGACAAGCAAAGCAGAGATAAGCACAGGAATTCCTAGAAGCCTGGAACTCCACGAAGAAAGCCATCAACAAACACATAGAGCTCAACCCCATATGCACGCCACTGCGAAGTGAGGTAATCAGCTCAACGGACTCCAGAGTTCAAATAACAGGCGGGAAAACACAACAATGCTTCATTGGAGGGGACATATGGTATTTCTTTCAAGGTAAATAAAGACCAAAAGAGCTGCAGAAGCTGTAAATCAGAAACAAAAAGAGAAAGTCTGAGGAAGGATCACTGGACCCGAAACATTAACTCTGATTTCTCTTCACAGATGCTGTCCGACCTCCAGCAATTTCTGTTTTTTATTTATTTCAGGGTGTTGCTCTCCAACATGAGCATCATGATGGCTCAGTGGTTAGCACTGCTGCCTCACAACGCGAGGGACCTGGGTTTGATTCCATCCTCGGGCGACTGTGTGGAGTTTCACATTCTCCCCGTTTCTTCTGGTTGCTCTGGTTTCCTCCCACAGTTCAAAAGATGTGCAGGCTAGGTGGATTGCCCATAGTGTTCAGGGATGTATAGATTAGGTGTGTTAGCCATGGGAAATGCAGGATTAGAGGGAAAGGGTAGGGGGATGGGTCTGGGTGGAATGCACTTCGGAGAGCTGGCGTGGACTTGTTGGGCCAAAGGGCCTATTTTCACACTGTAGGGATTCTATGAGGGAGCAATGCTGCAATGGGCAACCTCCAATACGAAGTCTCACTCAATAGGATTCAGTGACAAGCATTCTCAACTGAACAAGACTCCAACTTTAAAAATGATCACATAAGCTTTCAACAATGGCCAGCCTCCCATTGAACTCCAATTCCTCTTGACCAGTGAGGAGGAAACCCAAAACAGTTACGACCCAATAGAAGTGATTTCATTTATCAAGTTGTGCAGATATTTCAAATTTAAGAGTAGAAGTGCATATAATTCAAGAATTGAATCAGGTTTTCTTTTCAAATCAACCGTTTAGTGAATGAGGGCAAAAGGTGAATTGTGACTATAGTGGTAGATTATTTTGCAAAATAATCTCAGAGCCTTGAGGAATAGGTCAACAATCATTTATTGAACCAACATTGGGCTAGTCCGCCCAGAAAATATTCCAAGGTGGTACTCTAAATCAATGAGGACTCATCAGATATTTATACATTGTAAATCATGTAGACAGTACATTATTTGAATTCAGCAATGGTCTGTTTTAGACAAACACATTTTTTTATATACGTTGCCAAAGTATCAAGGTGATTGTTAGCTGTGGTCTCCCTCATCACTCCCTATCTTCCCAAATGCCATCCTATCTCTTCTCCAAAGTCTGGCCTCCTGACAGTCTGAGAGAAATACAATGGCAGATATGTAGGCAATTTGGAGGGAGGAGAACTCCTAAAATGCATTCAACTCAGCTTTTAAGCCAGTTAGTAGAAGGCCCTCAAAAGGGAGGGGAGGTGGGGCCTGCTATGCTTAATTTTAGATAACAAAGCTGGGCAAGTGGTTGAAGAATCAGTGGGGAAGCATTTTGTAGACAGCAATCATTTCTTTGTTAGATTCAAGATAACTATGGAAAAGAACAAGAATGGGCCTGAAATCAACATTGTCAAAAGGGGGAAGGCTGATTTTCACAAAATCAGCAATGATTTGGCCAAAGTGGATTGGGAACAAATATTTTCAGGTAAACCTGTCTTAGAACAGTGAGATGCGTTCAGAAAGGAAATGTGGAGAATGCAGGACCAACATATTCCAATAAAGGCCAGCAAATCCTGTGAACACTAGACATCAAAGAATTTACTATATTAGATTAAAAGAAAAGGGGAGGTTATACAAAGTCATAGAGTCCTACAGCATGGGGACAGGCCCTTTGGCCCAAACTGGTCCATGCCTAACAAAATGTCCATCCACACTAACCCCATTTCCCTGCATTTGGCCCATATCTTTCTAAACCTTTCCTATCCATGTATTCATTCAAATCCCTTTTAAATGTTGTTAACATACCCACCTCAACCACTTCTGTTGGTAGCTCAATCCATTTGCATACCACCCTCTGTGTAAAAATGTTGCCCCTCAGGTTCCCACATACTTTTTCTCCTCTTAGCTTATACTGTTGCCCTCTCATCCTCGATTGCCCAACCCTGGGAAAAAGACTGAGTGCATTCACCCTATCTATGCCTCTCATGATGTTATACACTTCAATAAGATTCCCCCCTTAGTCTCCTACACTCTAAAGAAAAATAGTCCTGGCTTGTCCAACCTCTCCCTATAACTCAGTCCCTTGAGGCCTGACAACAGCCTTGTAAATGTTTTCTGTACTCTTTCCAGTTTAATAATATCCTTCCTATAGCAAGGTGACCAAGTGTGGCCTCACCAATGTCCTGTACAACTGCAACATAACTTCCCAACTTCTATACTCAATCCCCTGAATGATGAAAGCCAGTGTGCCAAAAACCTTCTTCATTACCCTGTCAATCTGTGACTCCACTTTCAGAGAACTGTGCACCTGAACTCCAAGGTCCCTCTGTTCCACTATATTCCTTACATTCACCATGAATCTCCTACCTTGATCTGACTTTCCAAAATGCATCACCTCACACTTGTCTATATTAAACTCCATTTGCCACTTCTCAGCCCACTTCCTCAGCTGATCAAGATCCTGCTGCAATTTCTGATAACCTTCTTCATTGTCCACGATACCACCTATTTTATTGTTATCCGCAAAATTACTAACCATGCCTTGTATATTCTCATCCAAGTCATTGATATAGATAACAAACAGCAATGGGCCCAGCACTGACCCCGAAGGACACCACTATTCACAGGCCTCGGGTCTGACAAGCATCGTTCCAGTATTACTCTCTGCTTCCTACCATCAAGCCAATTGTGCATCCAATTTGCCAGCTCTCTCTGGATTCCATGCCATCTAACCTTCCAGAGCAGCCTACCAAGTGGAACCTTATCAGAGGCCTTACTGAAATCACATAGACTGAGTCTACCACCATGCCCTCAACAACCTTCCTGGTCACTTCATCAAAGGACTCTAACAAATTTATAAGGCATGATCTCACACACACGAGGCCATGCTGACTACTCCAAATCAAACCCTGTCATTCCAAATGCATGTATATCCTATCCCTCAGAATCTTCTCAAGTAACTTACCTACCACAGATGTTAAGCTTACTGGTCTATAATTCCCAGGTTTTTCTTTGCAGCCCTTCTTGAATAACGGCAGAAAATTTGCTGTCCTCCTGTCTTCCAGGACCTAATGGCTAATGATGATGCAAATACATCGGCCAGGGCCCCCGCAGTTTCTTCTCTGGCCTCTTGCAGTGTTCTTGCATATATCTGGTCAGGATCAGGTGATTTCTCCACCTTCATACATTCTAATACTTCCAACACCACTTCTATTGTGATATGGATTGTCCCCAAGATATCGCCACCAACTTCTCCACGTTCCCAAGCCTTCATGTCTTTCTCCACGGTAAACACAGAAGAGAAATATTCATTGAGGACCTTGCTCATCTCCTGCAGTTCCACACACACATGTCCACTTTGGTCTTTTCTCCCTCCAGTTAGTTCTTTACTTTTAATATACTTAAAGAATCTCTTTGGATTCACCCTAATCTTCTCAGCCAAAGCTATCTCGTGCACTTTTTTTACTCTCCTCATTTTCTTCTTAATTAAACTCCTGTATTCCCTGTATACTTGCTGGGATTCCCCTGATCCCAGCTGCCTGTACCTGAGCCATGCCTCCTCCTTTTTTCTGCTCAAAGCCTCAATATCATTTGTCAGCCAGAGTTCCCTACTCCTGTCAACCTTGCCCTTCACCCTCACAGGAACATATAGACCTTTGAACTCTAGCTATCATACTTTTAAACGCCTCCCACTTGCCAGAAGTCCCTTTGCCTGCAAACAAACTACTCCAATCAACCCCTGCAAGCTCCTGTCTAATTCCATCAAAATTCGTCTTGCCCCAGTTTAGAACTTGATCCTGTGGACCAGTTTTGTACTTCTCCATAACTATTTAAAAATTAATACTATGGTCACTGGTCCCAAAGTGCTCCCGCACTGTCATCCCAGTCACTTGTCTTGCCCCATTTCCCAAAAGTAGTTTGAGTTTTGCACCTTCCCGAGTGGGGCCCTCTATATACTGCTTGAGGAAACTTTCCTGAACATATTTAACAAATTCCACACCATCTAAGCCCTTAACTCTATGGCAGTTAGGAAAATTAAAATCCCGCACTTTGACAACCCTAATTCTTCTGCAAGTCTCTGCAATCACCCTGCATATTTGTTCCTCCAGTTCACGTTGAATATTTGGGTGCCTATAGTACAACCCCAATAATGTCACCATCCCCTTCTTATTTCTTAGCTCCACCCACAAAGCCTCACTGAATGATCCCTCAATTATTTCATCTCTGACTACTGCTTTGATACTCCCATTCATCAAAAATGCACCTTCCCCTGCCTTCTTTCCTCCACCTCCATCCAGCCTAAAGCATCTGTACCCTGGCACATTAAGCTGCCAGTCCTGTCCCTCCCTTAGCCATATATAGCTGTCAGGTCTGTCCTCATAGCTGAGATTTTCCATCCCAGGCAACATTGCCATGAATCTCCTCTGCACCCTCTCCATAGCTATATATCCCAGCTCCACATACCTAACCATGCCTTGAGTTCATTGGCCTTACCTATCAGCCCTCTTGCATTGAAATAGATGCAATTTAATCCGATAGTTATTCCTGTCCTGTTCCAGCCTGACCTGTCTCTTAACTTGCTATTTCTGATTACTGTATTTCCCTCCAGTCTTGCACGTGCCTCCCTGCTGTTGAGGATTCCACCCTCCTGCTAATCTAGTTTAAACCCACGCTTGCAGCACTAGCTAATCTGCCCGCCAGGATACTGGCTCCCCTCCAGTTCAGATGCAACCCACCCCTTTTGAAAACATCACCTCTGCCCCAGAAAAGATCCCAATGATCCAGGAATCTGAATCCCTGCCCTGTGCACCAATTCTTTAGCCACACATTCATCTACAATATACTCCTGTTCTTTCCCTCACTAGCATGTGGCACTGAATGCAATCTGGAGATTACCACCGTCGAGGTCCTGGTTTTAAACATTTTTCCTAGCTCTCTATAATCACTCTGCAGGACCTCATCCCTATTTCTACATATGTCATTTGCGCCAACGTGTACAATGACTTCTGGCTGCTCACCCTCCCCTTTGAAAACGTTCTGCAGCTGCTCAAAGACATTGGCTTCCAGGAAGCAACACACCATCCTAGATTCCCGTTTGCAGCCACAGAATCTCCTGTCTGTCCTATCACTAAGGTCCTGATTACCTTTACCCTTTCCCCCTGTGCCCCTGAGCCAGTCGTAGTGCCACTAACCTGACTACTGCTGCTTTCCCCTGAACGGTCATCACCTCCAACAACATCCAAAATGATATACTTGTTTTTGAGGGGAATGGCCGCAGGAGATTCTTGCACTGTCTGCCTATTCCCTTTGCCTTTCCTGGTGGTCACCCAGCTACTCTCTGCCTGGACCTTAGGTGCGAACACCTCACTAAAACTCTATGACGTACTCAGCATCTCAGATGATCCTTAGTGCATCCAGCTCCAGCATCAGCACCCAGCACGGTCTCCCAGGAGCTGCAGATGGCAGATACTGAAGGTTTACAACAGAAGCCCTAGAGAAGTATAAATCATGTTCAAGGGATCTTAAAATTTTTAAGTTTACACTGGAGAGGGTGAAGAGGAGATTCATGAGGATGTTGTCTGGGATGGAAAATCTCAGCTATGAGGACAGACCTGATAGGCTGGGTTTGTTTTCCTTGGAGCAGAAGAGGCTGAGGGGATCTGATTAAAGATTATGAAATTATGACAGGCATACATGGGATAGATTGAGAGAATCAATGGAACATGTGTCTAAGACACAAAGGCTATGTTTACAGTGAGAATTAGTGATTCAGAGGGGTTCTGAAGAAAGATTCTTTTCATCAAAAACATGGAACATGCTGCCTAAATGGGTATTGGAGGCAGGCATTCTCTCAATATTTAAGAAGCATCTGGAGAAACCCTTAAAATGCCAGGGCATAGGAGGCTATGGACCAAGTGCAGATCGATGGGATTAGTGGGGTTTAGTGTTTGATCTGCATAGACATTGCGCCATAAAGCTGCACAGCATGGAAACAGACCTTTTGGTCCAACTCATCCGTGCCAACCAGATATCCTAAATTAATCTAGCCCCATTTGCCAGCACTTGGCCCATGTCCCTCTAAAGCCTTCCTATTCATGTAACCATCCAGAAGCCTTTTAAATTTACTTCTTAATTTCAGCAGCGGGCGTGGTGAGAGCGTAAGCCAGGGGGCAGCCAGGAAGGTAAGGCTCCTGTATATAGAACTTACCTCATGAGTCAATGGACTTCTTAATTTCAGCGGCGGGAGTGGTGAGAGCACAAGCCGGGGGCAGCTGGGAAGGTAAGGTTCTCATATAAAGAACTTGCCTCGTGAATAGGCGGAGCAAAGGCTGAGCAGATGCACAGGGACTGCTGGGTAAGTGAACTAATATATTTCGGGCAGTGGCTAAACCAGAAACACAACATGTGTAGTGTCTCCCATCCATCCTCCTCCTCTGGCCAAAAAAAAACTGTGTGAAGGGTTGATAAAGTAAGCTTTGTTTTCCTTTCTCTTTATCTCTTTTGGCAATCTAGAGTAGAAGGAATGGAAGCCAGGCAGCTGTATGCTCCTCTTGTAGGATGTGGGAGGCAAGGGTCACCACTAGCGTCCCTTCTGACTTCACCTGTGAGAAGTGCACCCAACTCCAACTCCTCACAGACCGTGTTGGGGATCTGGAGCTGGAGCTGGATGAACTCTGGATCATTCGAGAAGCTGAGGGAGTGATAGAGAGGAGTTATAGGGAGGTTGTCACACCTAAGTTACAGGATAAAGGTAGCTGGGTGACCATCAGGAGAGGGAAAGGGAATAGGTAGATAGTGCAGGGATCCCCTGTGGCCGTTCCCCTCAATAATATGTATACCTCTTTGGATACTGTTGGGGAGGATGACCTACCAGGGAAAGTCATAGCGGCCAGGTCTCTGGCACTGAGCCTGGCCATGTGACTCAGAAGGGAATGGGGGAGAATAGGAAAGCGATAATGATAGGAGATTCAATGGCTAGGGGAACAGACAGGAGATTCTGTGGTCGCGAATGAGACTCCCAGATGGTATGTTGCCTCCCGGGTGCCAGGGTCAGGAATTTCTTGGATCAAGTCTACAGGATTCTTAAGGAGGAGGGTGAGTAGCCAGAAGTCGTGGTGCACATCGATACCAATGACATGGCTAGGAAAAGGGGTGAGAACCTGAAAAGTGAATATAGGGAGTTAGGTTGGAAGCTAAAAGCCAGGATGAGCAGGATTACTACCGGTGCCATGGGCTAGTGAGGCTAATAGAGAGCAAGTGCAGCTGAACACGTGGCGACAGAGCTGGTGTAGGAGGGAGGGCTTCAGATATGTGGATCAGTGGGATACCTTCTGGGGAAGGTGGAACCTGTACAAGAGGGACGGGTTGCACTCAGGGGTACCAATATCCTGGGTGGGAGGTTTGCTAGAGCTCTTCGGGAAGGTTTAAACTAGTTTGGCAGAGGGATGGGAACTGGAGCTACAGATCAGAGGATGGGGTAGCCGGTGTATAGGTAGATACAGCACGCAGACAGTCTGTGAGGAAGGGTTGAAGTGTGTCTATTTTAACGCAAGAAGTATCAGGAATAAGGGTGAAGAACTTACAGCATGGATCAGTACTTGGAGCTATGATGTTGTGGCCATTACGGAGACATGGATAACACAGGGGCAAGAAGGGCTGTTGGATGTTCAGAGGTTTAGATGTTTCAAAAGAAATAGGGAAGGAGGTAAAAGCAGTGGGGGTGGGGCATTGCTAATCAGGCTTGTATCACAGCTGCAGAAAGGGAGGTCGTTGAGGAGGGTCTGTCGACTGAGTCAGTGGAAATCAGAAACAGGAAAGGAGCAGTCACTTTATTGGGAGTTTCCTATAGACCCCCGAATAGCAACAGAGACACTGAGGAACAGATTGGGAGGCAGATTTTGGAAAGGTGCAGAAATAAGAGGGTTGTTGTCATGGGTGACTTCAACTTCCCTAGTATAGACTGGAACCTCCTAAGTGCAAATAGTTTGGATGGAGCGGAAATCCAGGAAGGATTTCTGACTCAATATGTAGATAGGCCAACAAGAGAGGAGGCCATATTGGATTTAGTGCTTGGCAACGAACCAGGCCAGGTGTCAGATCTCACCATGGAAGAGCATTTCGGTGATAGTGATCACAACTCCCTGACCTTTAATATAGTCATGGAGAGGGATAAGAGTAGACAGTATGGGCAAGTATTTAATTGGGGAATAGGGAATTACATTGATATTTGGCAAGAACCGTGGAGCATAAATTGGGAACGGATACTCTCAGGGAAATGCACGACAGAAATGTCGAGATTGTTGAGGGAGCACTTGCAACAAGTGCTGGATAGGTTTGTCCCACTGAGGCAAGGAAGGAATGGTAAGGTGAAGGAACCTTTGATGACAAGACATGTGGAACATCTTGTCAAGAGGAAAAAGGAAGCTTACTTAAGGTTGAGGAAGCAAGGATCGGACAAGGCTCCAGAGGATTACAAGGTAGCCAGGAAGTAACTGAATAATAGACTTAGGAGAGCTAGAACAGAGTATGAAAAAGCCTTGACAGGTAGGATTAAGGAAAACGCCAAGGTGTTCTATACTTATGTAAGGAACAAGAGGATGGCCAGAGTGAGGGAAGGGCCAATCAGGGATAGTGGAGGGAACTTGTGTGTGGAGTCCGAGAAGGTAGGGGAGGTCCTTAATGAATACTTTGCTTCAGTATTCACCAGTGAGAGGACCTTGCAGTTTGTGAGGACAGCATGAAACAGGCTGTTATGGGGAAGGAGGATGTGCTAGAAATTTTGAAAAACATGAGGATAGATAAGTCTCCTGGGCCAGACGGGATATACCCAAGGTTGCTATGGGAAGCAAGGAAAAAGATTGCTGTGCCTTTGGCAATGATATTTGCATCCTCACTGTCTGCTGGAGTAGTACCAGATGATTGGAGGGTGGCAAATGTTATTCGCTTGTTCAAGAAAGGGAATAGGGATAATCCTGGGAATTACAGACCTGTCAGTCTTACTTCTGTGGTGGGCAAATTATTGAAGAGGATTCTGAGAGATAGTATTTATGATTATTTGGAAAAGCACAGTTTAATTAGAAATAGTCAGCATGGAATTGTGAGGAGCTAGTCATGCCTCACAAGCCTTATTGAATTATTTGAGGATGTGAGAAAACACGTTGATGAAGGTAGAGCAGTGGATGTGGTGTATATGGATTGTAGCAAGGCGTTTGATAAGGTTCCCCATGGTAGGCTCATTCAGAAAGTAAGGAGGCATCAGCCCCAGGGAAATTTGGCTGTCTGGATACAGAATTGGCTGTCCATTAGAAGACAGAGAGTGGTAGTAGATGGAAAGTATTCAGTCCAGAGCTCGGTGACCAGTAGTGTTCCGCAGGGATCTGTTCTGGGACCTCTGCTCTTTTTGGTCTTTACAAATGACTTGGATGAGGAAGTGGAGGGGTGGGTTAGTAAGTTTGCTGATGACATGAAGGTTGGTGGAGTTGTGGATAGTGTGGAGGGCTGCTTATAGTTTGCAACGAGACATTGACAGGATACAGAACTGGGCAAAGAAGTGGCAGATGGAATTCAACCTGGAAAAGTGTGAAGCGATTCATTTTGGAAGGTCGAATTTAAATACAGAATAGAGGGTTAATGGCAGGATTCTTGGCAATGTGGAGGAACAGAGGGATCTTGAGGTCCACGTCCACAGATCCCTCAAAGTTGCCACCCAATTTGATAGGGTTGTTAAGAGGGTGTATGGTGTGTTGGCTTTCATCGGCAGGGGAATTGAGTTTAAGAGCTGCAAGGTTATGCTGCAGCTCTATAAAACCCTGGTTAGACAACACTTGGAATATTGTATTCAGTTGTGGTCACCTCATTATAGGAAGGATGAGGAAGCTTCAGAGACGGTGCAGAGGAGATTTACCAGGATGCTGCCTGGACTGGAGGGCAGGTCTTATGATGAAATGTTGAGGGAGCTAGGGCTTTTTTCATTGCAGCGAAGAAGGATGAGAGGTGATTTGATAGAGGTGTACGTGATGTCGAGCGGCAGAGACAGAGTGGATAGTCAGAGACTTTTCCCAGGGCAGAAATGACTATTACAAGGGGGCATAATTTTAAAGTGATTGGAGGAAGGTATATGGGAGATGTCAGAGGTAGGTTCTTTACACAGAGAGTGGTGGGCGTGTGGAATCAATTGCCGGCAGTGGTAGTGGAGTCAGATACTTTACAAACTTTTAAGCAACTCTTTGATAGGCACATGGAGGATAGTAAAATGTAGGGTATGCTGGGTAGATTGATCTTAGTAGGAGATAGTAGGAACTGCAGATGCTGGAGAATCTGAGATAACAAGGTGTAGAGCTGGATGAACACAGCAGGCCAAGCAGCATCAGAGGAGCAGGAAAGCTGACATTTTGGGCCTAGACACTTCTTCAGAAATGGGGGAGGGGAACGGGGTTCTTAAATAAATAGGGACAGAGGGGGAGGCGGATAGAAGATGAATAAAGGAGAAGATAGGTGGAGAGGAGACAAGACAGGTCAAAGAGGCAGGGATGGAGCCCCACTTCCTACAGACAAAGGGGGTGGCCATGGATACCCGCATGGGCCCAAGCTATGCCTGCCTCTTTATAGGTTACGTGGAACAATCCCTCTTCCGTAGCTACACTAGCACTAAACCCCACCTCTTTGTCCGTTACATCGATGACTGTATCGGCGCCACCTCGTGCTCCCACGAGGAGCTCGAACAGTTCATCCACTTCACCAACACCTTCCACCCAAACCTTAAGTTCACCTGGACCATCTTTGATACCTTTCTCTCCTTCCTGAACCTCCCTGTTTCCATCTCTGGCAACCACCTGGAAACTGATATCCATTTCAAGCCCACCGACTCCCACAGCTACCTAGAGTACACCTCCTCCCACTCACCTTCCTGCAAAAATGCCATCCCCTATTCCCAATTCCTTCGCTTCCGCCGCATCTGCTCCCAGGATGAGGCATTCCACTCCCGAACATCCCAGATGTCCTTGTTTTTCAAGGACCACAACATCCACCCCCCTCCGTGGTCGAGAATGCCCTTAACCGTATCTCCTGCATTTCCCGCAATTCATCCCTCACACCCCCTCCCCGCAATAACAGCCAAAACAGAATCCCCTTCGTCCTCATTTACCACCCCACTAACCTCCGGATCCAATGCATTATCCTCCGACACTTCCACCATCTGCAATCCAACCCCACCACCAAAGACATTTTTCCCTCCCCACCCTTATCTGCTTTCCGGAGGGATCACTCTCTCCGTGACTCCCTTGTCCGCTCCACATTCCCCTCCAGCCCCACCACACCCGGCACTTTTCCCTGCAACCGCAGGAAGTGCTACACCTGCCCCCATACCTCCTCCCTCACCCCCATCCCAGGCCCCAAGAAGACCTTCCACATGAAGCAGATGTTCACCTGCACATCTGCTAATGTGGTATACTGTATCCGCTGTTCCCGTTGTGGTCTCCTCTACATCGGGGAAACCAAGCGGAGGCTTGGGGACCGCTTTGCGGAACACTTACGCTCGGTTCGCACTAAACAACTGCACCTCCCAGTCGTGAACCATTTCAACTCCCCCTCCCATTCCTTAGACGACATGTCCATCCTGGGCCTCCTGCAGTGCCACAATGATGCCATCCGAAGGTTGCAGGAACAGCACCTCGTTTTTCGCTTGGGATCCCTGCAGCCCAATGGTATCAATGTGGACTTCACAAGCTTCAAAATCTCCCCTCCCCCAACCGCATCCCAAAACCAGCCCAGCTGTGCCCGCCTCCCTAACCTGTCCTTCCTCCCACCTATCCCCTCCTCCCACCTCAAGCCCTACGCCCATCTCCTACCTACTAGCCTCATCCCACCCCCTTGACCTGTCTGTCCTCCCTGGACTGACCTGTGCTCTCCCTAACTCCCCAACTACACTCACCTTTACTGGCTCCATCCCCGCCTCTTTGACCTGTCTGTCTCCTCTCCACCTATCTTCTCCTTTAGCCATCTTCTAACTGCCTCCCCCTCTCTCCCTATTTATTTCAGAACCCCCTTCCCCTCCTCCATTTCTGAAGAAGGGTCGAGGCCTGAAACGTCAGCTTTTCTGCTCCACTGATGCTGCTTGGCCTGCTGTGTTCATCCAGCTCTACACCTTGTGATCTTAGTAGGATAATAGGTCGGCACAACATCGTGGGCCGAAGGGCCTGTACTGTGCTGTACTGTTCTATGTTCTCTGTTCTATGTTCTATTTATATAAATGATAAAAAGTAGTGGACCCAGCATCAATCTCTGTCACACTCCGCTAGTCACAGGTCTCCAGAAAAGCAACCCTCTACCACCACCCTCTGGCTTGAAGGTAGGAGACACTTCTATATCCAAGTGGCTAGTTCTCCCCATATTCCATGTGATCTGACATTGCTAACCAGTCTAACATGGGGAACATTGTCAAACGCCTTACTGAAGTCCATATAGATAATGTCCACTGCTCTGCCTTCATCAGTCCTCTTTGTTACTTCTTCAAAAAACTCAGTTAAGTTAGTGAGACATGATTTCCCACACACAAAGCCACATTTACTATTCCTAATCAGTCCTAGCCTTTCAAAATACATGTAAATCCTGTCCCTTAGGATCCCCTCCAACAACTTGGCCACCACTGATGTCAGGCTCACCAGTCTATAGTTCCCTGGCTTTTCTGCACCTTTCTTAAATAGTGGCACCATATTAGCTAACCTCCAGCTTCCAGCACTTCACCTGTGGCTATTGATGATACAGATATCTCGGCAAGGGGCCCTGCAATGGTCTCAATGTAGACTTTATAAGCTTCAAAATCTCCCCATCCCCAACTTCATTCCATGACCAGCACCACCCCCCCTCATCCCCGCCTCCTTGACCTGTCCGTCTTCTCTCCCACCTATCCGCTCCTCCCACCTCACTGACCAACCCCCACCCCAACTCCCTACCTACACTCACCTTTACTAGCTTCATCCCTGCCTCCTTGACCTGTCTGTCTTTTCGCCACCTATCTGCTCCACTGTCCACCATCTATCACCGCCTGCCCCTTTCTCCCCCAGAGCCCACTTCCCCTCTCCCATTTCTGAAGAAGGGTCCAGACCTAACACATCAGCTTTCCTGCTTCTCTGATGCTGCCTGGCCTGCTGTGTTCATCCAGCTCCACACCTTGTTGGCCCTGCAATCACTTCCTGACTCACCTTTTCCCAACGTCAGCAGTGTCAGATTGATCTCTTTTCTCACTGTCTCCCTGGGTTCCACCTCCCACCCTGCCCCCATGACTTGCTTAAATCCTCCTGAGCAGCTCTAACAAATCTCCCTGCCAGTATATTAGTTTCCTTCCAATTCAGATGCAGTCCATCCTTATGCAGGTCACTTCTACCCCAGAAGAGATTCCAATGATCTAAAAACATGAATCTTTCTCTCCTACACCAGCTCCTCTGCCAAGCATTCACCTGCTCTATCTTCCTATTCCTACTCTCACTAGTTCATGGAACAATGAGCAATCCAGAAATTACTACCCTCAAGGACCTACTTTTTAACTTCCTGCCTAATTTCCTATATTGTCTCCTTAGAACTTTGTCCCTTCTAGTGAGCCAAAAGGCATTTTTCTATGTTGTATGACTCTATAACTCTATAAATGTGAAGATGATGCATTCAGATAGGACAAATAAGGCAAGGAATACATGAAGAATGGTAGGACCCTGGGAAGTACCAAGGATCAGAGGAACTATAATGTGCATATACACTAGTCCCTTAAGGTATCAGGACAGGTGGATAACATGGTTAAAAGGCATATTGAGATACTTGTCTTTATTAGCCGAGGCATAGAGTTTAAGACTGAGGAAGTTATACTGGAACTGTACAGAAAAGTGGTTAGGCCATAACTTGTATTATGTCCATTTCTAGAATTCAAATTATAGGAGAGATTTGACAACAATGCAGAGGGGATTTCCTGGAGAGTTTTTAGTTATGAAGAAAGATTGGACATACTGGAGTTGTTTTTCAATGATATTTAATTCATAGAATCCATGCAGTGTGGAAACAGGCCCTTCGGCCCAACAAGTCCACACTGAACCTCAGAGTATCCCACCCAGACCCATTCCCCAAACCCACCTAATCTACACATCCCTGAATACTATGAACAATTTCCCATTGCCAATCCACCTAACTTGCACATCTTTGGACTGTGGGAGAAAACCAGAGCACCCAGAGGAAACCCATGCAGACACGGGGAGAATGTGCAAACTCCACACAGACAGTTGCCCAAGGGGGAATTGAACCCAGGCCACTAGCGCTGTGAGGCAGCAGTGCTAACCAATGAGCCACTGTGCCGCCCTTGTTTTCCTTACAGCAGAGAAAATTGGAAGGGAACAAGATTGAGATGTGTAAAATTTAAGGGGCAGAAATGAAGTAGGCAAGAAGAAACTTTTCCCTTCAACGGATTGATCAATGACCAGAGGTATAGGCTTAAGGTAAGGATTTGAGTTTTAGAGGGAACGTGGGAAAACGTTTTCAGCCAGTGGGTGGAGGGAATTTGGAACTCGTTGCCTGTAAGGGTGGTAGAGACAGAAACCCTCATGGCATTTAAGAGCCATTTAGATGTGCATTTGTGATGCCAAGGCATGCAAGGATATTGGCCAAGTGCTGGAAAATGGGATTAAAATAGATAGGTGGTTGTTTTTGACCAGTGCGGATGCGGTGGCCTGAAGGGCCTTTTTCTGCTGTGTAGATCTCTATGACTCTATGATCCAGCAAGCTTTCTCAGTGCAAGTTCATTGACACCTCACACACCAACTCCCATACATAGTGTGAAAAAGAGACAGTCGCGTTTTATGCTTTGATTTACAAAGTGCAAATTACTATACCATTTTTAACAACTCTCAACTGGTATTGCCACCTTTAACAATTTGTACATATTTATTCATGGTATTTCTGTCCCTGGACCCTTGTAAAAGTGTCCCTTTTATGTTATATCGCTTCTCCTTGTGCTTCCTATCAAAATATATCACTTCACACTCCTCTGCATTAAATTCCATGTCACGCATCCAGCAATTCCACAAATAGGTCTATATGAACTTGATCCGTGACTGGACCTGAAACGTTAACTCTGATTTTTTTTCCACAGATGCTGCCAGACCTGCTGAGCTTTTCCAGCAACTTCTGGTTTTGTTCCTGATTTACGGCATCCACAGTTCTTCCAGTTTTTGTATCAACTTGATCTCTATCACATCATCCTCAGTTCCCAATACTTCCAATGTTTGTGTCATCTAGAAATTTTGAAATTGTGCCATGCTTGCTCAAGTCTAAGCTGACAAAATACAATAAGAAATGCAGTAGCCTTTACCATCAACTCCTCAGAAACTCCACAATAAGCTTTCTTCCTTTTGTAAAAACAATCATTCATGACCACTGTCTGGTCCTTGTCACTTAGTCTCAGGACTACCCCCGATCAAAGTAGGATTAGAAGATTACAGCCAACATCTCCACAACTTGCACCCAATACTGTCTTGGGTATCCTTATTTATTACCATTTGGTAGTAATAATTTGTCAACTTTAAAGCTCGCTTGTTTTAGTACCACTCTTTTTCCAATTTGCAACCGTTCCAAAATCTGAATGCTATCATCTTTAGTATTGCTGGAAAAACAAACTTGCACTCTTGAAACTGTGCCTTGTATTCATCAGAACAGAATCAAAGAATACCAAATGTCAAAAGGAATAAAAGTTTATGCTAAATGAGAAGAGGATGCTGATTAGTTGGCAAGTGGACTCTGATTGGAAAAGGCATTGCCATAGGGAATGTACCAGGGAATGCCCAGCTTTTGCTTCAATTCAAAACCAAGCAAGTCAACACTGAATAGTCAAGGAATTTCAATCGGAAACAGGCACCAGGAGATGCTAATCCCCAAGGCATCTTTTTGGTTGAAAGAGGTGCACTATGTGGATATGATTTTTCTGTTTGTAAAGGCAGCACAGAGCCCTATTTGTGAATATATGCAGCTTCAATCAAATGCAACTGAACCACATTGCAAACCCAACTAGTAATCTTAAATTTGTTGTTAGTGTAATTCTTAGCAAAACTGGAATTGTCAGCAAGTATCCAATTGGGATTCATATCTAATGTTTAGAGTTTTGCAAACAAGGGGTGATTGAACATGGTCTATTGCAAACAATCAAAGGCACACTTTGTTTGTTGCAATCCGCTAGTCATTGGTCTACACCAGCCTACATACCTGGCATCACACCGACACTGAAATCCATTTACTCATAATTAATTTTTGTAGTAGGTAGAAAATCTTTTTGCCTTAAAGCCAGAATCTTGTTCATATTGTTACTTCATAATAACCATGTGAAACAACATTCTTACCCTTCTTGAAATAGCCTGGGCACTTTTCAGAGCTGAAAGTTGCTGCCTTAGGCTCCTTCATTAATTTGCATAATATACAGTGAGCAATGAAATAAACACAGAAAATGCTGGAGAAACTCAATAGGTCTGACAGCATCTGCAGAGAGAGAAATGATTCAAGTCAGATACGGGGCAGCATAGGGCTCAGTGGTGCCTCACAGAGCCGGGGACCTGGGTTTAATTCCGGCTTTAGGTGACTGTGTGGAGATTGCATTCTCCCCAGTCTGCGTGGATTTCCAACAGGTGCTCCAGTTTCCTCCCACAGTCCAAACATGTGCTGGTTATGTGGACTGGCCAGGCTAAATTGCCCTGGAGTGTCCAGGGATATGCAGGTTAAGGGGATTAGTCATGGTAATGCAGGGCTATGGGGATAGGGTGGGGATGCTATTCGAAGTGTTGGTGCAGATGTAATGGGCCAAACGGCGTCTTTCCACACTGTAAGGATTCTATGATTCTATGATTTCTTTAAAACTGTTATGGGGCTGGCAAATAATGTATTTTATTCGTTCCACGTGTCACAGGACAGAAAGGAACAGATAGTGTGGAGGCCCTGTGTAAAAGAAAAAGAGGTTGCTAAATCTGGTGAAAGTTGACATCTAAAACAGGTGTAAATTAAGGTGTGAAAGGGAGAAAGTGCGTCCTTTCTGCTGAGACTGAAGTAAAGATGATACAAACAAGACGAGGCCATTGTAGGATGGGGGGGGGGTGTGGGAACCAAGAATATAAGAAAAATGGATGACAGATGTCATGCAGTCAGGCTTTGAAGTTGTCGAATTCAGCACTGAGTCCTAGGGCTGAAAAGTATCTAAGCAGATAGTGAGGCGTTTCTCCCTGGGCTTGTGTTGTGTTTTGTTGTAACATTGCAACAGGCCCAGAACAGAAATGTTAGCGTGAGAGCAAAGTGGTTTATTGAAATGGCAAGCAACTGGAAGGTAGGCATCATTCTTAAAGACAAAGCAAAGCAGTTCTGCAAAGCTGTCACCTTGTCTGCATTTGGCCACAGCAATGCAAAGGAGATCGCATTATGAGCAGCAAATGCAGCAGACTAGATTGAAGGAATTAGAAGTAAAATGCTGCCTACCTGGAAGGATGTTTGGGGCTTTAGCCAGTGAGGAGGGAGGAGGTGAATGGCAACTGCACAGGAAGGTGCCATGGAAGAAATGAGAAAGTGTTAGGAATGATAAAGGAGTGGACTAGGGTGTCACTGAGGGAAGGATCCCTGCAGAATGCTGATAGTGGAGGGGAGGGACAGATGTGTTTGGTGACAGCATTGGAAATTGGAAACAAAACTGATTAATTTTTCCAACTCTGGATAAGAACCGGAAGCAGCACCAATGACATCATTATGTATCAGAAAAATAGTTATGGCTCGGGACCCCAAGCAGTACTGGAACAAGGAATGTTCCACTTAACCTGCAAAGAGATAGGCCTAGCTGGGACTCTTTTCATGGAAGATGCAGTGAGCCTTCAGATTATCCTGATGTGAAAAGAATGTATAAAGGGATTGCACATCTATGGTGAAAAGGCAGCAGCTAGGATCAGAAGATTGGAAATTTTGGAACCAACATAAAGCATCAAAAGAATCAGGAATTTAAGTGGGGACAGAATGAACAAGGAGAGAACAAATAGAATCAAGATAGGAAGAAACAAAGAGGCAGGAACAGGCTGAAATGATGCCTTTACCAGGGCAGTCATGTCTGAAGATCTTGGGAAGGAAGTAGAAGCGTGTGGTTGGGCAACTATGAGATGGGAAGCTGTGTAGGGGAGATGAGATTAGTGACAGTATTGGAATCAACGACTTGATGCTTAGTGGTAGTATTTTGATCCAAGGCAGATAGAACAAAGTGTTTGAGAGATGGCACTCAAACCCTGGCAGGTAGAAATCAGCATGCTACATGACATACACATCGCTCTTATTGGTAGAGATAGTAAGAACTGCAGATGCTGGAGTCAGAGATAACACACGGTGGAGCTGGAGGAACACAGCAGGCCAGGCAGCATTAGAGGAGCAGGAAAGTTGACATTTCGTGAAAAAGTCAGGGTTGAACCTGAAAGAACAAAGTGCAGCAAGTTCAGATGAAGACAGTGAGGGAAGCAAAAAATTTACGGCTGTCAACATCATATCAGCAGTTCTCAATGAGGACATTGTGTACAGCTAAAAGGCCAGAGGGAGTGATTGAGGCAGAGAAGGAGTACTGGAGACTGGTGAAAGGTTCTGTGTGGCGCTGAGAGGACTCTTGTCATTGAGATGGAGGCATAAAGGGAAAAAGCTAAGTTCTTTGCTAAGCAGAGAGAGAGTTGAGAGTGTACATATGCCAGTGCATGGTGCTGAGTGTGGATCTCAGGATGTGGTGGGAGCAGCCGTACAAAGGAATGCTACGTCCAAGATATCTATAATTTTGGTTGGATTCAAAAGATGAAGAATAGAACTTCAGTTGGCATCTGTGTGGTGTAAGGCAGAATCAAAGACAATGACTAAGGAAGGAAGTATGACTGTGAAAGCAAGTTCTAGCAAACATTTTATCTAACACTGGTTAAGAGATCTAAATCAATGAAGGTGAACAGGCTGAAAGATTAAAACAGAAATCCTGTCTGAGAAAAGAGCAGAACTTCTTCAAGGCATTGTCTTATCGGGAATTGGAAAAGTTGATCAGTTTTGTTTCCAATTTCCATCGTTCTCTCGCTTTCACCTGGTGTATCTCTGACTCTTCCTTCCCCTCCCCTTCCAATGCCCTCATAAACACCTCAATTGAACCTGCCTTTACTTTCTTCTCAAAAGTTATCTGTCACTGAGGAGATCATATCTAAAATGTCACTTTTTTTAAAGTATATTACATTTAGAAGGGACTAGTTCTCTACTGCTACTATTCTATTGCTTGGATTATGCAATTTAACAACCTGTTACATATCATTTACATACTTGCATATCAAATTCACTCCTAGACTCTTTCAACATCAATTTTCACAAAACAAGGCACATACAATATAGGTGTGAAACTGGTTAAGACCAGCATTGCCAAATGGGCTGATAGCTAATTGGCTGTCAGATTTTCATGAAAAATTAATTTGGCATTGTGTAAAACAGGCAATTTGACTCATTCAATTCAACAGGTCTTGATCAAATCACTAGCTCAAGTATCGTTTCCCCTCTGCACTAAGTTTCTAAATGCAGTATATAATCTGAACCGTCTAATAGTTTCATTATAGACTACCGGTTGAATGTCGAAATGCGTACCCACTAAATGTAACTTCTCCAAATGCATCACAAACATCTTACCTCAGTGTTCGAAATGTCTGTAACAGCTTCTCACTTATTGTTTCGTGTTTACCTGTACAATAGCAAAAACAAAAGAATAGAAACAACAGTAAAATTAAAGGGGATGGTCATTATTGTGGATTGTTCAGTGATGAATGAAAAATTGTGTCTGCCTTTTGTTCACTGAGGAACTGCTGCACTTTTAGAGGTGCCATCACTCAGATGAGATGTTAAACTAAGGCTCTGGATGCTCTATTGGATGGATACAACTTTGAAGAGGGGCAGGGGTTATCACTAGTTCCCTGACCAATACTGGTTTCTCAAGCAAAATCTCAGTGTCTGGTCAGTATCATGTTGTTTGTGGGAGCTTGCTATGCAGAAAAACATTATCAGGAGTCATTTCACAGTGTTAACAGTCAGGAAGCTGTTGCCATGTGCGTCTTAAACATTGACTCCAGACTCCATGAAGTCACAGTGACATCACGTCAAACATGAGCAAGCAAACCTCCTGCAGATTACTACATAACATCCTCCTTCAGCTGATGTAATCAGTATTCCAACATGTTGAACACCACATAGAAGGAGCACTGAGGGTATCAAGGGCACAGAATGCACTCTGGGTGGAGGTGTTAAATGTTCATTGCCAACAGTGGCTTGGTAACACCGTTAGTGAATCCTGAAGGACACAACTGTCAGACTAGGGTCTGAAGGAAAAAACAAGACAGAAATGCCATAATGGGGCAGCACAGCGGCTCAGTAGTTAGCATTGCTGCCTCACAGCACCAGGGACCAGGTTTGATTCCAACCTTGGGCAACTGTCTGTGTGAAGTTTGCATATTCTCCCAATGTCTGCGTGGGTTTCCTCCGGGTGCTCTGGTTTCCTCCCACAGTCCAAAGATGTGCAGGGTAGGTGGATTGACCATGCTAAATTGTCCATAGTGCCCAGGGATGTTTAGGTTAGGTGGGTTAGACATGGGAAATACAGGGGTAGGGAAAAGGGTCTGAGTGGGTGCTCTTTGGAGGTGCGATGTGGACTTGTTGGGCCAAATGGCCTGTTTCCATACTGTAGGGATTCTATGATTCTATGACATGATAAATACTTACTAGACTATGTTTTCAGCAATCTACCTATAACAGATCTATCTGCCCATGGCAGTAATGATGCAAGTGATTACCACTTAGTCTTTGGGCTAAACATTGCATTTTATTGGCTGAGTCCAGTCTTTTAAGTTTTTTGGAGGGCTGTTGCCATGAGACCTAAAATAGCTTGTTGGATCTTACCAAACTTGCCATTTTGATTGCCTTCCCATCCGTATAGCGTCTCCCACATTGATTTCCATGCCATCTTCCCACAACAATTTGTCACTCAGCAACTGTCTTTCCAAAAACTGGCATCCCTTGTGCTCCATTTTTAAAATACCACATTGCACTAGGACAAGCACTGGCACCCCAAAGCTGCCCTGCTCATTGAAGAATGTATCCACAAGATGTTGGAGAAGGGGAAGACAGTACCATGATTCACCAAGAGGAACCTGAATGCCCCGGTGGACAGGGCGGCACAAAAGAGGGCTATTATCTTCCAAGAGGGCTGCTAGAAATGGCCACACCACCAGACCCTGCCAGCCTCATATGAGGTCATTACTGGAGTGATTAGCATCTCCAGGGCATAGAGGAATGGCCAGCTGTGCTGCCAAAAGGTCAATGACCTTCTCCGCTCTGCCTGGATAAGTGCCCCATTTTTCTCTGCCACTTCCCACTCACTCTCTCTCTCCCACAGTCCATAACACTCTCACTACTCCTTGCGACACTTTCTCTTACCTACTGTCACTCCTCAGCCTCTCATGCCACTAACCTTGCGTGCTCTCTGTGCTGCCTCCTCAGTGGAACACTACATTCACCACCTTTCTGGCACATGCATTAGTACTAACATTTGTGCCTCTTACTGTAATGTCACTAAGTTCCTGCTTTATTCGCATTGCAGGAGAACATAACCCATAACAGAGCAGAACCCAGATGGGTGGATGTGGATGCGTGCCCAAGATCAGGCTCTTTACCCACAAAGGGAGAATTTTGACCCTTGCAGGGGGATCACTCTTGCAGGGATGCTGTAACATCCATGTCATGTCAAAATGAGTAAGTAGCGCTCTGCATGCCACTGCCACTCTCCCAATAACCCCGCTATCACTCTTACTCACTGGATGCTATTTCTAACCATTGGCTGCGATACCTTCTCTCTTTTGGCTCGCAGGTTCTGTAAGATTACCCTCGACAGTATCAATACACCCAGCTCCACATCTGGCAAGAAGATCATTGACATGTCTGGCCAATCTAGCACAAACACCCCTGGGTCACCCCAACAAAGCTCCTGGGCTAACAGCCTCTACATCCCTTCACCCCAGCTGCAGAATCACACATTGCTCCCAGGCATAGTGGAGGGAGAGAGATAAATAGAGAGAGATAGATAGAGATAGAGAGATAAAGTTAGAGTCCCAGAGCACGAAGACAGGCCCGTTGGCCCAACTTGGTCCATGCCAACCAAAATGTCCATCCATGCTGACCCCATTTCCCTGCAGTTGGCCCATATCCTTCTGAACCTTTCCTATCCACGTCCTCATCCAAATGCCTTTTAAATGTTGTTAATGTACCCACCTCAATTACTTCTGCTGGTAGCTCATTCCATAATGTACCACCCTTTGTGTAAAAAAGTTTTCCCTCAGGTTCCCATGTATTCTTTCCCCTCTTACCTCTCTTGTCCTCAATTCCCCAACCCTGGGAAAAAGACAGAGTGCATTCAACACTTCTATAAGATTGCACCCTCAGTCTCCTACGCTCTAAAGAAAAATGTCCTACCTTGTCAAACCTCTCCCCATAACTCAAACCCTTGAGTCCTGGCAACATCCTTGTAAATTTCTTCTGCACTCGTTTCAGTTTAATAACATCCTTCCTTTAGCAAGGTGACCAAAACCGAACACAATGCTCCAAGTGTGGCCTCACCAACATCCTGTACAACCGCAACATAACCTCCCAAACTCTGTACTCAATGCCCTGACTGATGAAGGCCAGTATGCCAAAAGACTTCTTCGCTGCCCTGTTCACTTTCAGAGAATCGTGCAACTGAACTCCAAGGTCCCTCTGTTCCAGTACACTCCCTAAGGCCCTACCATTCACCATGAATCTCCTACCTTGATTTGACTTTCCAAAATGCAATACCTCACACTTGTCTATGCTAAACTCCATTGCCAGTTCTTGGCCCACTTCCCCAGCTGATCAAGATCTTGCTGCAATTTCTGGTAATTTTCCTCACTGTCCACAGTCCTGCCTTTTGCCACCTTGCAAGCTTGCTAATCATTCCTTGTACAGTCTCATTCAAATCATAGATAACAAACAGCAATGGGCCCAGCACTGACCCCTGAGGCACACCACTAGTCACAGGCCTCCAGTTTGACAAGCTTTCTTCCATCATTACTCTCTGCTTCCTACCATCAAGCCAATTGTGCATCTAATTTGCCAACTTGCCCTAGATTCCATACGATCTAACCTTCCAGAGCAGCCTACCATGTGGAACCATATCAAAGGCCTTACTGAAATCCATATAGACTACACTTACCACCTTGCCATCATCAACCTTCCTGATCACTTCATTAAAAAACTCTAAAAAATTTGTGAGTCATGATTTCTCACGCACGAAGCCATGCTGACTACTCCTAATCAAATGCTGTCTTTCCAAATGCATCCCCCAGAATTTTCTCAAGTAACTTACTTACCACTGGTGTTAAGCTTACCGGTCTATAATTCACAGGATTTTCTTTGCAGCCCTTCTTGAATAAAGTTACAACTTTTGCTACCCTCCAGTCTTCCAGAACCTCACCCAAAGCTAACGATGATGCAAATATATCAGCTAGGGCCCATGCAATTTCTTCTCTAGCCTCTTGCAGTATTTTAGGATATATCTGATCAGGATCAAGAGATTTATCCACCTTCACACATTCCAACATTTCCAACATCACCTCTACTGTGACATGGACTGTTCCCAAGATATTGCCACCAACTTCTCCAAGTTCCCAAGTTTTCATGTCTTTCTCCATGGTAAACACAGAGGAGAAATATTCACTTAGGACCTCACCCATCTCCTGCAGATCCACACATACATAGATAGTAGGAACTGCAGATGCTGGAGAATCTGAGGTAACAAGGTATAGAGCTGGATGAACACAGCAGGCCAAGCAGTATCAGAGGAGCAGGAAAGCTTACGTTTCGGGCCTAGACCCTTCTTCAG
>NC_063340.1:30997018-31028057 GCF_021869965.1 Rhincodon typus | reverse complement strand
GGAGCAGGAAAGCTGATGTTTCGGGCCTAGACCCTTCCTCAGAAATGAGATATTGGTCTAGGCCTGAAACATCAGCTTTCCTGCTCCTCTGATGCTGCTTGGCCTGCTGTGTTCATCCAGCTCTACACCTTGTTATTTCAGATTCTCCAGCATCTGCAGTTCCTACTATCTCTGCTCATGTTTTAGTCTTGTTTTTGCATTGATCAGGTAGATTCCCCATCATCATGGATGGAAATATTTTTGGAGCATCCTCCAGCTGGTTGTTTAATGTTAATACTATTCACTTCTAAATGTGTTAAGTCTGCAGAGCATTGTTATAACGCATTGAGTATGGGATTGCTTAGTTCTGTCAATACCATGTTGCTTTCTGTATGGCATGCAAGTAATCCTCTGGTGTGATTTGATAAAGCACTCTTAGGCATGCCTAGCGCTATTCTTGGTTGTATGCATTTTTCACTGAACCGGCATATGGTAGAGTAAGAGATATTACAGATCATGATTGACTAAAAACATGATACTGCAAATTAAGTATTAGGAAAGATGTGAAGGTGGCCTACATGATTTGAAGGCAGACAACGAAAACCATTTACATAAGTTGATGGGTCAAGGACTAAAGAACACAGATTTAAGATGTTAAGCAGAGTGAATGAAGAAATGATTTCTATGCAGGTGATTGGTAATGGAACTGGATATCTACAAGTATGATGAAAACAAAAGCAGTCAATGATTTATAATGAAATTGATGTACATTTGAATGAAATAAACTTCCAGAGCTTTGGGTATTGAGTATTAAGACTGACTGGATTGCTCCATGAGAGCTGACATAAACTTGATATGTTGAAGGGTCTCCACTGTGTCATAAATCACTATGCCAATAGCCTTACAGATACATAAATTTGAGTTCTGGATGTGTTTTGTATCTAACCCATTTAACATAGTAATAATGCCACTCAAATGGCAAGGAAGGTATCAATCCTGCAAAGACAGAATTTTGTGGAGACAAAGTTCAAAATCTTACAGGAATGTGAGCAACATGCACTATAGAGTGTTGTATGGCAGAATCAGTTGGCAAGTGACCAATCTTGATATGAACATCAACTCACTCCATCTTTTATGCTTTTCACAAACAGCATTGCAAGATTGTCGCTACACAACAACAAGATACCAAATGACCAATATAAAATGAAACAAAGAATGGCAGATGCTGGAAATCTGAAACAAGAACAGAAATTGCTGGAGAAAATCAGCAGGTCTGGCAACATCTGTGGACAGAAATCACAATTATCATTTTGAGTCCAGTGACACTTCTTTAGAATTGATAGGGGATTATTGCTTGTTAAACAACTAGCACCACAACTCACCTCATTTATACTCAGACTCCCATCTTACCAAATTCACTAATAAGCTTGGCTTTGAAAAAATTTAACAAGGAAATCAAACCATGATGGCAGATGTAGCTCACCACTTGTTATGAATCCTCTCCACATTGCCTGCAAGATACACAGGCATGAGCCACACTCACTCATCCTGTATGAACATTGACATCTGACCTCTGTCAGTCCATCTTGACCATCAAGGTACTTCTACTATTCACGAGCAGTGCAATCTGGAGGCACAGCCTTGCATTGCAAGATGCACCAACAATTTGGATTGAAAGGCTGTAACGAGGACACTTACACAGGGGACAAGCACTCATCTCACATATATGGAATAGGCTGCATCTCAGGAATGTTCACTTGCTCAATTAGCACCACTCACATAGCACCTACCTGTTTGCTCACAGCATCTCTATCTCGCCTTGCCGTGCCAATTAGCACAGTCAAGCAACCAAGCAGCTTGCCTGGCTGCTAAACGGTCCTCAGTACGGGAAGCACATATCATGCTGTACAATAGCGTGCTACATTTATCTTACACCTGCACCATGTGCCAGCAACTTACATGGCAAATGCACAGCACCTGCAGTAAGCAGGCAGCCATGTATCTGAATCTAAGGGGAGTAATCC
This sequence comes from Rhincodon typus, assembly GCF_021869965.1. NCBI lineage: Eukaryota > Metazoa > Chordata > Chondrichthyes > Orectolobiformes > Rhincodontidae > Rhincodon > Rhincodon typus. The sequence continues at coordinate 31,026,054 of NC_063340.1, read as the reverse complement.
CTCAAACTAAGTCCAGGGAGGCACCTGTCAGTCAGGGACTCCCATCACAGTATGCCAAGGGCAGAATCCAGGGGAGTGACCACAGTAAGAAATCCAGTCTGGTGGAGGTGTCTTGGTCAGGAGGTCTGTGCTCTGGAGTCCAGGGCATGGGCCACGGTCAGTCCATTTGCACCATTGTGTCCAGCCTGGAGTAGGGCTAATGAAATTGAGGAGATGTATAGGTAGCAGTCAAGGACTGGGCATGTTTTGCCAGTGATGTCTGATCATGCTAAAAAAAACTCTTGTGGTGCAGTGGTAGTGTTCCTACCCTTAGACTGAGAGACCTGGGTTCAAGTTCCACCAGGTCCAGAGTAAAAATATGTTAAATTAGATGGCACGGTAGCTCAGTGGTTAGCACTGCTGCTTCACAGCACCAGGGACCCGGGTTCAATTCCAGCCTGGGGCGACTGTCTGTGTGGAGTTTGCACGTTCTCCCTGTGTCTACGTGGGTTTCCTCACACAGTCCAAAGATGTGCAGGCTAGGTGGATTGGCCACGCTAAATTGCCCATACTGTAGATTATAGGGGGATGGGTCTGAGTGGGATGCCCTAAGGTGTAGACTAGTTGGGCTGAAGGGCCTGTTTCCACACTGTAGGGATTCTGTCATGAAAAAGGTGGGCCAATTAGGTAATCCAAAATCACTGAAGTATTATGGCGCAGAAGGAGGCAATTCATCATGTCTGCACCAGCTCATTAAATGAACATTATTAGGTAGTGCCAATCTCCTACATTTTACCCATACTGCTGCACATTATTTTTATCCAACTAATCATTTAATGCCTTTTTGACTGCCTCAATTGAACCTGCCTCCAGGAAGTGGAATCCATACATTACTTTTTCAATGATTGAAAAAGTCTTTCCTCATTTCACCCTTGGTTCTTTGTGCCCTTATGTTCTTGTTCCTTTTATGACTGGAAACAGTTTCTCCCTATCTACTCTATCCAGCCTGCTCATGATTTTGTGCATCTCTATCACATTTCCTCTTTGCCTTCTTCTCTCCAAGAAAAAAACATTCCGCTTTCTTCAATCAACCCTCCTAATGGAAGTTTATTATTCCTGGAACTGTTCTTAAAAACCACTTCTGCACTCTCTCCAATACATTCATGGCCTTCCTAAAATGTGGTACTTACAACAATACTCCAACTAATGTCCAACGAGTATCTTATACAACTTCAAATCACCTATGGCCTTATTAATAAAGCTGAGCATACTATATGCTTTACTTACTCTCTCTGTCTTGCCACTTTCATTAATTGTACATATATACACCCAGGTCCCTCTGCTCCTACATCTCCCCTTAGAATTGAACCCCATTATTTTGTATTGTCTTTCAATGTTCTTCCTATCAAAATGCATCACCATACATTTTTCATTCCATCAAATTGCCTATGTCCTTCTAGAGTTCTATACGGTCCTCTTCACAGTTTACAACTCTTCCAAATGATGTGTCATCTGTAAATTTTGGAATTGCCCTCCTGCACACCAAGATCTAGATCATGAGAAATATTACGAAAAGCAAGGGTTCCAATACCAACCTGGCAGAACTCTACTGCAAACCCTCCTCCAGCCCAAAATGTACCTTTGACCACTACTCTCTATTTTTATCACTCAGCCAATTTTGCATCCATCCAGTTACTACTGACCATTATTCCATGACCCATAACTTTCCTCACAAATCTGTTGTGCAGCATTGTGTCAAACACCTTCTGAAAGTCCATGCATACCACATCAATAACATTACCTTGATCAAGCCGTTCTATTACCTTTTCATAAAAACTGGAACTAACTCAAGTTAGTTAAACATGAACCAAAAGAACTGCAGTTGGTGTAAATCAGAAACAAAAACAGAAATTGCTGAAAAAGCTCAGGAGGTCTGGCAGCTTCCATGGAGAGAAATCAGAGTTAATTTTTCAGGTCAAATGACCCTTCCTCAGAGCTATGGTAGCTAGGAAAATGTCAGTTTATATGCAGAAGATAGGGTGGGGTAGGGGGAAGGTATAAATGATAGGTGGGGATACAGCCCAAAGAGAGATGAAAGCAAATGGACAGACAAAGGAGCAGCTAATGATTTGGTCAGGAGGGTGAATAGCTATTGATGGGGACTGTTAGTGGCTAACAATGGATTGTGTGTAATAGCAGACTACATGACAACATGGCCAGGTGTGTGGGGGTAGGGGGTAAGAACATGGGAGAGCTCAAGCCCTCAAGCTACTGAGCTCAATATTGAATCCAGAAGGCTGCAATGTCTGCAGGTGGAAAATTACTTGCTGTTCTTCCAGCTTGCACTGAGCTTCGCTGGAGCACTGCAGCAAGCTGAGGCAGAGATGTTGGCCAGGAAACAGGGTTGGCTTGTTGAGGTGGCAAGCAACTGGAAGCTCAGGATCTTTTTTGCAGACAAGCCATAGATGTTCTGCGAAATGGTCACCCAGTCTTTGCTTCGATTCCCCTATGTATAGGAGACCACATTGTGAGCAGCAAATGCAGTAGACTAGATTGTGTGAAGTACCGGTAAAGTGCTGCTTCACCTGGAAGGTGTGTTTGGGCCCTTGGATACCGAGGAGGGAGGAAGTAAATGGGCAAGTGTTACACCTTCTGCAGTTGCAGAGGAAGTACATATTCAAGTATATATCCCCTTTTTGGTCCCTAATCAGCCATACTCTTACCACTCTTTCAAAGAAGATTTTGGAACACCTCTATGTTGGCTTCCAGTCTTTTCTCATAATTTCTCTTTGCTTCTCTTACTTGTTTTTGCAACTCCCCTCTGAACCTTCAATATTCCTCTTGGTTCTCAATTTTATTTTCTAGCTGACACTTACCATAAACATCCTTTTTCTCCTTTATCTTAATTTATTTGTCTTTTGTTATCCAGGTAGTTCTGGATTTGTTCGTTCTACCTTCCCCATTGGAGACTGTACCCAATTCATTTCCTCTTTGAAGGAAGGCCCATTGTTCAGGTATCCCTTTTCCTGCCAACCTCTCAATCCTGCCCAGCCCTGTTCTTGCCACACTGAAGTCAACCCTGTACAAATTGATTTTTCTCACTCTGGATTGTTGCACATCATTCTCGAACATCATTTTGAATCTAATAATACAATGACCACAGTCTCATAAATGTTCCCCAACTGTCACTAGATCCAGTTGGCCCACCTCATTTCTAAGAGCCAGGTCCAACAGTGCATCCTTTCTTGTTGGACTAGAAAGTTACTGCTCTCCCACATGCAATCCAGGAACAGAAACAGAAATTGCTGGATCAGCTCAGCAGCATCTGTGAAGAAAAAATCAGAGTTAACATTTTGGGTCCGGTGACCCTTCCTCAGAACTGATGGTAGCTGGGAAAACGTCAGTTTATATGCAATCCAGAAATACTTGCCCCTTGCGGCCCCATACGCTACAAGTAGCCAAGTCAATGCTTGGGTAATGGAAGTCTCCCGTTATAACTACACTATAATATTAGCACCTCTCTGTAGTTTCCCTACAGATTTGTTCTTCTACTATTCTTTCCATTAGTTGGTGGTCTACAGAATACATCCAGCAATGTGTTTGCATCTTTTTTGTTCTTTAGATTTAGTCAAATTGATTTTGTGCTTGGACCCTCCAAGTCATCCTTTCTCCAGCATTGCAATGTGCTCCTTAACAAATACTGCTCCTGGTCCTATTTTCTATCATTTTCCATCCTTTTTGAACACCTCATACCCAGGAATATTTAACAGCCAAACTTGTCCTTCCTTGAGCCAGGTCTCTGTTATCACCTCAACAAAATTCTACATAGCAACATGCACCTGTAACTCCCCAATCTTACTATACTCCGTGCATTCACATAAATGCACAGTAACCCTGATTTAGACTTAATTTCTTTTTCCTTCCTCACTCTGACTTAATCTAATAACTTGCTATTGTCTACCAGTTGCACCCCTTAAGCATTTTGTGAATCCTGGTCTTCTCCTTTATTATTCCTTTTTGATTCCCACCCCTTGCCAAAGCTTTCCCAATAGTACTATCAAAACGCCTTGCAAGGAACTCACTCCCAACTCTGTTCAGGTGCAATCCATCCGGCTTGTACATGTGCCATCATCACCGGGGCCAGTCCCAGTGTCCCGGGAACCTAAAGCTTACACTCCTGTGCCAACTATCCATCCATACATTCATCCGCCTTACTCACCTATTTCTGCACACACTTGCAATGTGGCACTACGAGTAATCCAGGGATTACTATATGTGAGATGCTGCTTGCTAACCTATATAGCTTCTGAAATTTTGATTACAGGACCACATCCCCCTTCCTCCCTAAATCATTGGTACCAATGTGGACCTCCCCCAGAAGAATGTCCTGCTGATACTCTTTGACATCCTTGACCCTGCCACCAAAGGGAGGCAAAATACCATCCTGGAGTGATATTGACTGCCACAGAAACACCTAAATGTTCCCCTAACTAACAGATCCTCTATCACTATTGCTCCTCCTTTCTTCTTCTTCCTTTCCTCCTAGCCCCTTGACCACCTCCCTGAATGCAACTCTCAGCCTCAATATGCCACAATGTCTACAGATGTTCTTCAAACTCTGAAATGCAAAGCTCAAGTTTCTGCAGATGGAAGAACTTTCTGCACATATTGTTGTCTTGGACCTCAGTAGCATCCTAAAAGAAATCCAAGGATCAGAATGTTGCTGAAGTGACAATGAAGGAGGAGGTAGCTGAGACATTAGCTTCCTAAAAATGAATAAAATGCAGTTATTAGAAAGAACCAGATCAGATTCCTTTGAGGATACTCAAGGAATTAAGGGTGGAAATTGCAGAGACGTTGTCTACAATCTCTCAATCTCTTCAGACCTATGATTGATGTCAGAGGACTGGAGAATTGCAAAATTTCCATTCTTATTCAAAAAATCAAATACAAGGTCTAACCTTGATTAAAAAAAACTTACAGAAATGATAATTTTGGACAAAATTAATAGTCACTTGGCTAATTGTGGATTAGTTAAGGAATACCAGCAAGAAATCATTAAATAAAAATCCCACTTAAGTAACCTGAGTTTTTTGATGAAGTGGCAGAGGGTTGACAAGAGTAACACAATTGATGTGGTGTAAATGATCTTCCAGTAGGTGTTTTGAAAGGCTTGCCAGCAAAATGAACCCATGGAATCAAAAGAACAGCAGCAACATGATACTGAGTAACAGGCACTGAAAGTAGGAGTGAATAATTGTTTTTCATATCAGAGAAAGTATCTGTGCACTGACATATTAATGACCTAGACTTAAACAAATCCAAAACAAGTCCTAGCTGTACAGGTTGAAATCTCAAGATTTGCAAATGCCACAAAACTTGAATGATTGTCAATGATTCCTGAAGGAAAATAGATGGAAACTTGAAGGAAATAAATGCAAGGCAAACATGATTAAGTGAGACTGACTGGATTGCTCTGCATGGATTTGATGGTCCAAATGACCTTCTTCTCTGCCATAAATGACAAAGTCTCAATGAAGCTGCAACTACAGTACTCCTACTGAACTAGTGCACTTATTTTTCTGCTATTAATTTTTGTTGTTCATGCTGAGAGATGTGGGCATTAAGCAGTAGTGCTCCAAATACCTTCCTCTTGGTGAAACTTCTTTGCTCTTTCATCAATGAACCATTCTCCAGATTTCACCTTCATTTGCCTGAAATACAGAATCAGCATAATTTATTTTTAAAATGGCACTCCAGTTCTTGCAGAACAGTTCATTACATGCAATTCAATCTGGATAAGTGCACTTGGGTTGGACAAACAAGGCAATGGAATAAATTATGAATGGTAGGACCCTGAGAAGTACCAAGGATCAGAGGAACCTTGGGAGTGTGCATGTACTCTTGACCTTTAAGATATCAGGACAGTGGATAAAGTGGTTAAGAAGACATACTGGATACTTGCTATTATTAGCTGATGCCTAGAGTTTAAAAGCAGGGAGGTTATGCTGGAACTAAATAAAACATTGATTAGGCTACAGCTAGAGAACTGTGCGTAGTTCTGGATCCACATAATAAGAGGGATGTGTTAGCACTGGAAAGGATGCAGAGGAGATTTTGCAGGATGTTGCCTGGGCTGGAACATTTCTGTTATGAACAGCGATTGGACAGATTGGGGTTGTTTTCCTAAGAGCAGAGGACATTAAGGGGGTGTGACTGGGACATAGATTAGGTAGGTAAGAACAAACCTTCCCCTTGCTGTAGGAATCAATGACCCGAGAACAAGGTTTATGGTAAGGGACAGAGATTTAGAGGAGATGTTAGTGGTGTGGTAGGAATGTAAGGGTGGTAGAGGCAGAAACACCTTTAAATGTAGTGAGTAAGCGGTACTCTCACCTCAGAGTAAATGTCAGGGTTGGGGGAGTCACTCCAGTGTTTGTGCACATTACCTAGCACATCATATAATATTTGATGTGTTGTCTTTCAGATGAGACCTTAAACATTGCATGTTCTGTCAAGCAGATACAAATGATCCAATAGTACAATTGACAGAGTTGGGGAGGGAGTGGTTCTTTCATGATATCTTGGACAAAATAAACAACATCACTAAACATCTGGTTATCAAATTGCAAGTATCTTGCAATTGTGACTACATTTCAAATCACTTAATTTGCTTTAGAATGTTTTAGGGCATCCTGATTTCATGAAAATCATTAATGAAAGTTACTTCTTCTTTTGTCATATTTCTTACAGTGAAAATGGTGAAATTGTTCACAAATCTGTTCAAGGATACAAAGTGATTGCCAATACAATGTTTCCCAGTGGGCTGTAATGGGGCCGCATCCTATCACTATGTTAGCTAATGATTTAGATGAAGGAATACTGAGTAAGCGGAAACAGAAGGTTACCAATGCACATGGAGACAGAGAGCAGGAAAACTTGCTGACAAAGGCAAACATAAAGAAATGAACCCTATTTGATTGAAAAAAAACAATAACAGAACATTTTTAGTTACTCTGTCAACGAGTGTGGGCATTGCTGGCTGGGTCAGCCTTTTATACCCATCCCTAATCACTCTAGAGGTGAGAGTGGTCACCACTTTCTGGAACAACTGCAGTTCATTCGATGTAGGTACAGACACAATGCTGTTAGGAAGGGATTTTGACACAATGATAATGAAGCACTGGTGCCTCACAACGCCAGGGACCCGGGTTCGATTCCAGCCTCGGGCGACTGTCCGTGTGGAGTTTGCACATTCTCCCTGTGTCTGCATGGGTTTCCTCCGGGTGCTCCGGTTTCCTCCCACAGTCAAAAGATGTGCAGGTTAGGTGGACTGGCCATGCTAAATTGCCCATAGTGTTCAGGGAGGTGTAGATTAGGTGGGTTATAGGGGGATGGGTCTGGGTGGGTTGCTCTGAGGTTCAGTGTGGACTTGTTGGGCCGAAGGGCCTGTTTCCACACTGTAGGAATTGTATGATTGTATGTATGAAGGAAAAGTGATGTATTTCCAAGTCAAGAAGGTGAGCGGCTTGGAGAGGAACTTGCAGATGGTGGTAGGCCCATGTATCTACTGACTTTATCCCTCTAGATGCCAACGGTTACAGGTTTGGAAGATGCTATCGAAGGAGCCTTTGTGAATTTCTGCAGTGCAACTTCTAGATGGTGCACACTTCATACAGTGCATCTATGGTGAAAGGACTGAATGTTTGTTGATCTGGTGCCAAACAAATAGGCTGCTTTGCCCTGGATGAGGTACACACCCTCATTGCTTTTCTTTTACTTTTCTCATTTTTTGGTAGAGCAGTGAATGAAGTTAGGGTTAGTTGAACTTTGAACAGCTGTGTGTTTAAAATAGAAGAATAGACAAACCTATATGTTGCTATTGGTGACTGGTCTAGAAGAAAATGCTACTGACTTTCTAATCGAAGGTGCACTGTGGACTATTCAATGTGTGTTGCCATGCGAGGGTTAGCAGGTGGGTGAATGTTGAATTAGTCAATCAAGGGAAGACCAATATTAACCACATTTACAACCACAGAGAATACTGATTTTAATAAAGAATAGAAGGGCATAAACCAGTCCTGACTGGTCTTGGCAGGAGCAGAGTGATTTCCAGAAGCTGCGAGATCAGGTGCAATGTTTTACTCTCCATAGCTTCTGACAAATTACAAAAATGTTGAACGTTCTGAGAAAAGAATTCCAGGCTATAAGAGATTTGTAAACACTTCTAGAAGTCTATTGAACTGTACTCATTAGCCAGTGACTTCGAAATTAGATATTCAGTCATGTGTGAGAACAATTCATTATCCAAAGACTGCAAGAAGGCAGTGGCACCCAACTGTTTGAAACTGTTTAATTGAATTGGCAAATTACAATTTTAAAATTTATCCCTTGACCATGTCTGTGTGCAAGTAAGGTACAAGATCAAAGAAAGTTGGGTTTGAATCACAGATTTTAATTAGATTATGCTGTCATTTAGCTTTATCTGCTAAAGTTACAGCATGAATAAATTGCTAATTTTTGTTTAAGTTTTGAACTCAGTTTTTTTGTAACCTTAGTTTGGAAAAATTAGGCAATTTTGAGGGTCATTAAATATTTCAATATCACCATGTTGAGAATCAAATTATACTAAGACTGATTTTATTTGGTTTCCTATCCCTGGTCATAACAATGGTGTCAAGTTTCCTAAGTGTGTTGCAGCTGTACCCATCAAGGCAAATGGAGAGTATTCCATCACACTGCTGGCTTGTGACTTGTAAATGGTGGACAGGCTTTTGGGGGGGAGGGGGGAGTCAGGAGGTGAGTTACTCACTGTAGGAATCCTAGCTTCTGACTTGTTTTTCTAGCTAAAGTATTTATATGGCTGGTCCAGGTCAGTTTCCTCAGGCATGTTGATAATGAGTGATTCAGCAATGGTAATGCCATTAAATATCAAACAGAAATAGTCCGGTTCTGTCTTAATGAAGGTGATTATGCCTAAACTTGTGTGGCTCAAATGCTACTTGCCACCTGTTAGCCCCAGTCTTCATGTTTTTCAGCTCTTGCTGAAGATGGACATGGTGTGCTTTAGTATCTTAAAAGGAGTTGCAAATGGTGCTGATGATTGTACAGCTGCAACAAGTATTCTCAGCTCTGATCTTATGATGGAGGGAAGATTATCAATGAAACAGCTGAAGATAGATAAGCCTAGGACACTACCCAGAGGAATTCCTGTAGTGATATCCTAGACCTAAGATAATTGGCCTCCAATAGCTACAACCATTTTCCAGACAGTGAAGAGATCTCCCTGCTACCCATCAATGTGTGAGGTGATGCATTTTGAGAAGTCAAATGCAAGAGGAAAATATACAGTTAATGGCAGATCTCTTTAAAGCACTGGCATAGAGAGACATCTTGGGGCCAAGTCCACAACTCCCTGAAAGTGGCATCACAAGTGAACAAGGTGGTAAAGAAAGCAAACAGCATGCTTGCCTTCATCAGTCGCGACACTGAGTATAAAGTTGGCAAGACATGGTGCAGGTGTATAAAACTTTTGTTAGGCCATGTTTGGAGTATTTTGTGCAGTTCTGGTTGCCACCAGAAGGATGTGGAGGCTTTGGAGAGGGTGCCTGAATTGGAGTGTATTAGCTCAAGAAGAAGTTGGAAAAACTTATTGTTTTTGTTAGCGCATTGGTGACTGAGGGCCGACCTGATAAAAGTATATAAAAGGTATGACAGGCATGGATAGAGTGGATAGTTGGAGTCTTTTTCCCAGGGTGGAAATGTTAAATACTAGGGGGTGTAAGTTTAAGATGAGACGGGAAAAGTTTAAGGGAGATGTGCAAACAAAGTTTTTCTTGAGGGTGGTAGGTGCCTGGAATGTGCTGCCAAGGGAAGTAGTAGAAGAAGATACTTTAGCAAAACTTAAGGTACATACAAACACATGAACAGGCAGGGAATAGAGGGAAATGGGGCCATGAACAGGCAGACGGGAATAGTTTAGAATGGCAACATGGTCGGTGCAGACTTGGTGGGCCAAAGGGCCTGTTATTGTGCTGTATTGTTCTACATTTTAATTATAGTTTTGTTGCCATAGTTGGTCAGATACTGGTGTGATGTCAAGGCCTGTCACTATCACATCACTTCTGGGAACCAACACTTTTATCAATGTTTGGCTGAAATCTGTAATGAGGCCAGGAGCTGTGAGGACTTAATGGATGACAAACTGACTTTGATTAGCAGGTTATAAGACCATAAAAGGTAAAAGCTCATTAAGTCTACTATCTTTCAATGATATCATGGCTGATCTGATAATCCTTATCGCATTTTCTTGCCTGTCCCCATAACTCTTGACTGCTTTATTGATTAAAAATCTGTCTATCTCAGCCTTGAATATACTTAATGACCCAGTCTTAACAGCCTTCTGTGCTAAAGAATTCCACAGACTCACAACCCTCAGAGAAACAGAGACAACACAGTGTGAAATTGGAGGAACACTGCGGGTCAGGAAGCATCAGAGGAATAGGAAAGTCAACATTTCAGGTTGGGACCCTTCTTCAGAGAAACACACTCTTCCTCACATGTTCTGAATTATTCTGAAATTATGCCCCTGGTCCTAGAGATTCCTACAAGAGAAAACAATGTTTTTGTATCTAGGTTACTGCTGGCTAAGTGGCACTTGATAGCCCTTTCAATGACACCTTTTATCATTTTGGTGATAATTGAGGGATGGTGTTACAGCACAGGAACAGCGAGCCAAACTAAATTAGCCTCGCTATCACTGGACTGGCAACATAGTGAAATCAAAACATTTGATGACCTCAAAATTATTTCTAACCAGATTTTAAGAATAACAAATATTGGGACACCAAGTTTATAACTTAAGCAGAAATTAACAACTTATTACTAATGCTGTAACTTTACCAAAGCAGAGCTAAACAAGGTAATCTAATCAATACTTATGATTAAAACAATCTTCTTTGTTTGCAATCCCCATTCTCACACACATTTAAGGGATAAATTTTAAATAAGTCATAATTTGCCAGTTCCATAAAAACCAGGTTTTTATGGAATCTTTGAACGATGCGTTATATTACAAGCACATAGGACTGCATCTTACTTGAATTCCAAAGTCACCATTCAATACAAACAATTTCCAGCAGGGTCCGAGTAATATTCACTTATTTCTTATGAACTAGGATTCTTCCCTCAAACATTCAATAATTCTTTAACTGAATATAAAGCTAGAGAGAGGGTAAAACTTTAACACAGCTTCCCAGAGCAGCAGCTTCCCAACAGTCTTCTGCCATTAAGTTAAAACTAGTTTAACCTATGGTTTCTTTTCCTTTTTCAACATTCTCTGTGGTTCTTATCCCTGGATTCACTGAAGAATGCATGACAAAAGAGTGCTGCTAATTTTGAAAACATTACAAGACTCTGGGTTAATACTCAATGACAAAATGCGAAGTTTCAAAGCCAATGATAAAATTTTTGGACCACATTGTCCAGGCAGCAAGAACTCAGGGGACACACAAAAGATGGAAGACATCAAGAAATTTCCACCAACCAGGAATACTGCCGAACTCCAAAGATTTATGACATGCATATATACCAATGTTCTTCCACCTACCATCAGTTCGGAGGAAGGGTCACTGGACCTGAAACACTAATTCTGATTTTTTTCTTCACACATGTCGCCAGACCTGCTGAACATTTCCAGCAATGTCTGTTTTTGTTCCAAAGATTTATGGGATATGGTGAAATCAGTAGCTTTCAGTTGTAAAGGCAGGGACTTCCTCCTCCCCATGGACTTTGACTGTGCCATAGCAGAGACTTTGTAAGTTGACACACTTATAGCTCTGCACCCTCTGATTTATGCTTTGGAAGGGCTCATCCCCACTCTGCCTTTCTCAGCTTGTCTGGAACCATCTGCATTATAGAAAGTTCTTGGGTTAGGAGGAGTGGAATTCATTACTCACTAGAAATCTGTGTCCTCAATCAAGTTTCAGTCTTTGAACTGTTTTAATGACTTCCCCTTCCAATTCAACTATGGGGCTGGCTAAAACATCCTTCATTTGCTACTCTATAATGCTGCCAAGTTTCTGTTCCAGTATTTTCTTGCCGCTTGCCACCATTTACATGGGCATGGTCACTGCTTGCCAGCATTTAGGATTATCAATAGAATTGTAACAGTAGAGGATCCAACAGGTGGACTGCACTGGCAATCAAACCCTACTACTCTGTAAAGGAGCCGTACGAAAAGGATAAATGTTTTATTCACCACCTAAACATCCTTTTATTACGACTATCCAAAAATAAAGAGGGGGAGAGAGAAACAGACAGACAAAATATAGCTTTTTACTGCAAGCTTTCTGAGGTCTTGAGACTCAGGAATACCTATGAAGAACAACTTCAGTCCAGAAGCTGTTGCTAGGTAACCATTAACACAGGGCAATTAATGCCATAAAACACTGAACAACCATCTCTTACATCTCTTAGAAGCTTAGCTGCCTTCTCTCCACAAAATCTGACTTTCTGTCATCAGCAGGTGATCCACAGCACACTTTAACCTTCTGACTTTTCAGTTCCAAGAGGTTACATGGTAAATCCTCCTCAACCCAGAAATTATCCAAATGTTTATTTAAAAAAAACTATGTATTTCCAACCCATGAGCTCAAGACACCCTAGGGTTGATCATTTATTCCCAATAACCTAAATACATAAGCATGGCACAGCAATGCTTTACCCATCAAGTCTCAGTTGCATGTAATCTGAGAGCATCACAACACAGCAATTGAACATCTGTGTAAGAAACTATTATTAATGTACAGGTATAGTTGATGTTTTACCCATACTGACCATGTAACCACTTATCAGCAATCACATTAATGAACAGAAACATGTCCTGAGTGGAACAGACAGGATACATTCCTGATATTAGAGTGAAGGTAGAACTTACATTTACTGTATTTTTTTGAAAACACCAATTTTTGAATAACACTTTTACATTATGATATGTCCGAGGACAAAAACACTCAGATCAACTGAAAAATCAGAAGGTTAAAGTGTGCTGTGGATCACCTACTGTTTACAAAAAGTCCGATTTTGTGGAGAGAAGGCAGCTAAGCAAATTTATTAATAGATGGTAGTCCCCTTCATTACTAGACTAAATACACATCAGAAGTAGCAGCATGGGGCAGCACGGTGGCTCAGTGTTTAGCACTGCTGCCTCACAGCATCAGGGACCTGGGCTCGATTCCAGCCTCGGGTGACTGTCTGTATGGAGTTTGCATATGCTCCCTGTGTCTGCATGGGTTTCCTCCCACAGTCCAAAGATGTGCAGGGTAGGTGGATTAGTCATGCTAAATTGCCTATAGTGCCCAGGGATGTTTAGATTAGGTGGGTTAGACATGGGAAATGCAGGGGTAGGAGAATGGGTCTGGGTGGGATGCTGCTCAGAGGGGTGGTATGGACTTGTTGGGCTGAATGGCTTGTTTCCACACTATAGAGATTCTATGATTCTACAATAAGTACTTCACTGGCTTTGCATTACATTTCAAGTCTTCAGACTGTGCAAGATACAATATAAATGCAAGTTCTTTCTCAGTCTTTAATCCTGTGTCAATTCTAAAAAAACTTTCAGTTTCTTAACGGATGAATAAAAAACAGGCAAATTTACCATCTACGTCATCACAGCATTTGCAAGGTGGTGTTGGCACCGGAAGTGGAAGAAATGGGAAAGGTAAAGGAAACAGTTTATGCAAAAATGCCCCGCAATGTCATTCTCTCATATTTAGGAGCTAACCCAAGTTGGAAGGTTCTTAGAGCAGCCCATTCCCCACCAGCACTGCCAACTCTGGTCCGCAGCATTCCTATAGGTTTGATCACATGATATTCTGACCACTGACATTATATAACATCCAACATGGCATCTGAGCAAATGACAACACAATCTATTACAACTATATTTTTTAATGCAAACTGGGAAAACAGGAAGTTTGGGCACAGCTGTGCTGTAGTGAATGCATCAGATACATTTTTTCACAACTTGAAGTTCAAAGTATGTTATCCATTTTTGGTTACACAAAGCCTTTTGAGAAGCTGGATTTTATAATTTTGCAGACAAGCTGGCACCAGGTGCCTTTGGGATTTTTATGCTGCAGTTTGTTACAGACTTGAGAAGGGGAAGTTGAACTCAGATCTCATGAAGCCTGCACGCTAGCATAAGTCTGTCTTTCTTTCTCACCCTCCAAGTGAAAAAAAAAGCTCAAACTCTGAAAAGAAGGACTTCTAAATCAAGCAAAGACCTAGGTCCAACAGACTGACCACTGAATTGAGGGTTTTTGATTGCTCTGTGGCCAATAACAAAATTATGTCATTGCCAAAAGCCAAAATAACAGAAATATTCACTACATTCCACACTCATGGTTTCCACTGTTGATCCACAGACTTTTGTTCTTATTTGCCTCTGTTTTCTACCTATAATATTTTGGCAGAGCTGTCTTTCATATGTCCTATTTGTGAATTAATGTGTACACATCTGGATTTAAGGGGGATATAGTTTGCATTGTAATAGCTATTAATCCATTCTTACAAGTGTTAAAAGTTTGTTTATAATAATCTTTTTTATGATTTAGATAGCAGAGTCAGGCAAATTAACCATTTTGGCGATTCAACTGGCCATTTATACAGGAGTGGCAGCTCATGGAACAGTGGGTCTTCATTGTCACAGCACTCTTTTCATCAGTCTACAGATGGAATGTGGCCATTTATGGAAGCTGATCCAGGATTTTTCAACACACAGTGCAAAATATGACCATAGTTCTAAAAGTTCTTACCTGTGAGCATGACACACTGTGCATCTCCACACTTTATTATTTTTGTACACACAGCATTCATGGCACACTTTGTGACTGCAAAAGCTACACACCACGCCAACTTTAAATACCAGTCCTAGGGTTGTCTGACATCGAGCGCAGGATCGGCTGCTATACTCCCACTGAGAGATTTTTGCCCCCTTTCGTCGAATTTCTTGATATTCAGATTTTAACTTTCTGCACAAAATAGGAGAGGCATTTTCAATGACACAAAGTGATCACAGACATTACTTTTCTCAAGATGAAAGCAATGAAGTGAGCATTGCAGCTTTACAAAGAACAAATAAAGAAGAATACAGCACAGGAACAGGCCCTTCAGCACACCAAGATTGCACCGACACACAATGCCTTTCTAAACTAAAAACATTTTCCCTCCACAGGGTTTGTATTCCTCGAAGCCCTGCCTATTCATATGTGCCTCTTAAACATCACTATTGTATCCATCTTCATCACCTCCTCTAGTAGTTCATTCCAAACACTTACCAACCATTGCATTTAATAAAGAACTTGCCATTCACATCTCCTTTAAACTTGCCTTTTTACTTAAACTTAGGTTTCCTAGTAGTTGACATTTCTAACCTCGGAAAAAGACTCCATTTCATTTTGGTAAGGCAAATCAGGGCAGGACATATACATTTAATGTTAGGGTCCTGGGGAGTGTTGCCGAACAAACAGATCTTGGGGTGTAGGTTCATAGTTTCTTGAAAGTGGAGTTGCAGGTAGACAGGGTAGTGAAGAAGGCATTTGGTACACCTGTCTTTATTAGTCAGTGCATTGAGTATAGGAACTGGGATGACATGTTGCAGCTATACAGGACATTGGTTAGCCACTTTTGGATTCTGCGTTCAATTCTGGTCTCCCTGCTAGAGGAAGGATGTTGTGAAACTTTAGAGGGTTCAGAAAAGATTTAAAAGAATGTTGCCAGGGTTGGAGGGTTTGAGCTATAGGGAGAAGTTGAATAGACTGGTCCTGTTTTTCCTGGAGCATCAGGGACTGATGGGAGACCTTACAGAGGTTTATAAAATCATGAGGGGCATGGAAAAGGTCAATAGCCAAGGTCTTTTTCCCATTGTAAATGAGTCCAAAACTAGAAGGTATAAGTTTAAGGTAAGAGGGGAAAGATTTAGAAGGGACCTTTGGGGCAACATTTTCATGTAGAGGGTGGTGCATGTATGGAATGAATTACCAGAGGAAGTGGTGGAGGCTGGTACAATTACAACATTTAAAAATGCATCTGGATGGGTACATAATAGGAAGGGTTTAGAGGGATATGAGCCAAATGCTGGCAAATGGGACGGGATTAATTTAGGATATCTGGTTGGCATGGATGAGTTGGACTGAAGAATCTGTTTCCATGCTGTACAATTCTATGAATCTATGACTTCGGTGCAGCATGGCAGCTCAGTGGTTAGCACTGCTGCCTCACAGCACCAGGGACCTGGGTTCAATTTAACTCTTGGACAACTGTCTGTGTGGAGTTTGCACATTCTCCCCATGTCTGTGCGGGTTTCCGCTGGGTGCTCCAGTTTCCTCCCATTGTCCAAAGATTAGGTTAGGTGGACTGGCTGTGCTAAATTGCCCATAGTGTCCTGGGATGTGCAGGCTAGGTGGATTAACCATGGGAAATGCAGGTTTACAGGGATGGAGTGGGTCTGGTGGGATGCTCTTTGGAGGGCCAGTGTGGACTTGATGGACAAATGGCTGCTTCCATGTTGTAGGGATTCTGTGACTCTATTCTTTCTATCCATGCATGTTATGATATTGTAAACTTCTATCAAGTCACCCCTCATCTTTTAGTATTCAAGTGAAAACAAACCAACTTTGTACAATCTCTTCTCATAGCTAATACCTTCCAAACCAGGAAACATCCTATTTACCCGTTTCTGTACCCTTTCCAAAGCCTCCTTGTCCCTCTGGCGGAGTGGTGACCAGAACTGTACACAATTTTCTAAACGTGGCCTCACTAAAGTTCTATAGAGCTGCAACATGACGTGCCAATTTTTATACTCTATGCCCTGACCAATGAAGACAAGCATGCCATATGTCTTGTTGACCAGAACATCTTCAGAACATCACTGGTCACAGATCTACAATCAGGAAAACACCCTTCCTCTGCTATTCTCTGTCTTGTACGACTAAGCCATACTTAGTCTGTATCCATCTTTGCAGCTCACCACGGATTCCGCATGGGGGTGGCATGGTGGCTCAGTGGTTAGGATTGCTGCCTCACAGCCCCAGGGCCCCGGTTTGATTCCACCTCGGGCGACTGTGCAAACTCCACACAGACTTTGTCCCTGTGTCTGTGTGGGCTTCCTCTGGGTGTTTTGGTATTCTCCAACAGTCCAAAGATTTGCAGATTAGGTGAACTGGCTGTGGGAAATTCCCCCACAGTGTCCAGGGATGTGCAGGCTAGGTGGATTAGTCATGGGAAGTTCAAACTTACAGAAATAAAGTGAGGGGATGGATCTGGGTGTGATGCTCTTCAGAGGGCCAGTGAGGACTCAATGGGCTGAATGGCCTGCTTCCACATTGTAGGGATTCCATGATTCTATGTAACTTCATTTTTGTATCAGCCTGTCATGAGGGACTTTGTCAAAGGTTTTGCTAAAGTCCATATAGACAATGTTTACTACCACCCTGCCCTCATCGCTCATCTTTGTCACTTCTTCAAAAAATTCCATCAGGATGTGAGACACGACCTTCCTCACACATACTGCCTATTACAAATAAGTCCATGTTTTTCCCTATGTGAATAAATCCTATCTTTAAAAATCTTTTCCAATAATTTCCCTGCCACTGTTGTAAGGTTCACACTGAGGAGCATTGCCAGAGGATACAGAAGGATATAGATAGGCTGGAGACTTGGGCAGAGAAAGGTTCACAGGCGTGTAATTTCCCAGATTATTCTTGTTGCCATCCTTAAACAAAGGTACATCATTGGCTATCCTCCAGTCATCTGAGACCTCCTGTGTGACACAAGACGATACAAAAATTTCATGCAAGGAAGAGGTAATTTGTATTACCTGCCTCCGACTGCATTCTGGGATGGATCCCATCAGGTCCCAGGGACTTGTCTACCTTAATGTGTTTTAAAACACCCAACACCTACTTTTACATTTTTTATATTGACAAGCCCACTACATGAACATACTCCTCCCATACCATCCATCATGTCCTTCTCCTTTGTAAAAACCAAAGCAAATTATTCAATAAGGACCTCAACTACTTCCTCTGGCTCCATGCATTAATTCCCTTCATTGTCCTTGGGTTTACCTACTCTTTCCCTAACCATCCTCTTGTTCCTTATATATGCGTAAACAACTTGGGTTTTTCCTTAATCCCATATGCCAATGATATTTCATGGCCCTTTTTAGCCCTCTTAATTCCTTGCTTGAGTACTTTCCTGCTATCTTTGTATTCTTCTGTCTGTCTTCAGTTTTACAAACCTTACATTTGCCTCCTTTTTCTTTTTTATTGAGCACTCAATTTTTCTTCTCATTCAAGGTTCTTGCCATCCTTATCCTTCCACTTTCACAGGAACATGCTAGTCCTAAACCCTAATTAACTGCCCTTTTAAAAGATTCCCACATAACACATGACATGTGTCATTTCACCTGATGAAGGAGCAGCACTCTGAAAGCTTGTGATTTCAAATAAACCTGTTGGACTACAACCAGGTGTCGTACAACTTCCGACTTGGTACAATATAGACCAAAATTTCTGGCTGCCCATCCTCCCCATCTGTAACGCCTCTTTAACTTCCCTTTCTGATTTAAATGGAATCTTTCAGAGAGTTCCAGACATAGAGGAATTGTCCAGAAAAATTTTCAATTTCTCAGGCAATTCCTTTGGTGTCTGCACTGATGGAGACACTTCAATGCAAGGAATATTACAAACAACGCAGATGAACTAAGGCCACAGACAGACACATGGCAGCACGATGCCATTGCTATAACAAAAACCTGACTAAAGGAGGAGCAAAATTGGCAACTCAATATCCCTGAATATAGAGTTTTCATGTAAGATAGAGTGGGTGGCAAAAAAGGAGTGTTGGCTAGCAAATTGGTTAGAGAATCAATTACAGTTGTGAGAAGAGATGATGTACTAAATGGGTTAATAAATGAGGCTTTATGGATTGAGCTTAGGAATAAAAAAAGTGTAGTCACACTACCAGTATACTACAGATTCCCAAATAGTGGACGAAAACAGAAGAGCATATACAAAGTCAAATTTTTGCATATTGGAGTAAGAGAGCAATAATAAGTTGGAGATTTTAACTATTTGAATATCAACTGGGTCTCAAACAATATAAGAGGCATTGAGGGTGAAAAATTCATGTGGTATATCCATGAAAACATTTTTTTAAACAATACATGAGAAGCCCAAAGAGAAGAGATGCAATTCTGGATTTAGTGTTGGGAAATGAAGATGGCTAAGTAGGTAAATTGGAAGTGAGTGACCACATTGGAGATAATGACCACAATTCAGTTAGATTTAGTACTATTATGGAAAAGGACAGAGATAAATCAGGAGTAAAAAGATTTTAACTGGGGGAAGACAAATTTTACAAAAGTGATTTGGCTGAGGTGAACTGGATGGGACTGCTAAAGGATAAATCATTGGTAAACCAGTGGGAGGCAGAAAAAAGTGAGATCCTTGGGGCACAAAACAGATATGTCACCTCAAAAAATAAGAATGGTACTGCCAAATATAGACTCCCCTGGTTGTCTAGAAAAATACAGGGGTAGATTAAACAGAAAAAGAAAGCTTATGAGAGTCACAAAAGACTCAACATTGCAAATAGCCGACAGTAGTATAGGAAGTACAGAGATCAAGTAAAAAATGAAATATGGAAATCAAATAGAAAAAAAATCAGCAAGCTAGATAAAGGAAAACCCAAAGATGTTTTGCTAGTATATAAAGAACAAAAGGATAGTTAAGGAAAATGTGGGGCCTATCAAAGATGAAGAAGGGAACTTGTGTGAAGATACAGAGGATATGGGAAGAATTTTAAATGTTTTTTTTGTCCATGTATTCACAAAGTGATGGTGTGGATATAGTAATCCAAGAGGAGCAGTGTGAAATATTGGACAAAATAATCAAAATGAGAGAGGAAGTGTTAGAAGAGTTGGAATCCTTGAAAGTAGGTAAGTTATGAAGGACAGATGGATTGTTTCCCAGGATGTTGAAGGTGGTCAGGGAGGAAATAGCAGATGCTCTGAGGATTGTTCTCCAAACTTCTCTAGATACAGGTGAGATGTTGGAGGACTGGAGGAATGCAAATATGGTTCAGTTGTTTAAGAAAGGTACAAAAGATATTCCAAACAATTATAGGCCAGTTATCTTCAATGTTGGGCAAATTGTTGGAATCAATCCTGAGAGATTGGATACTGTCACTTAGAAAGGCATGGATTAGTCAATACGGCTTTATTAAAGGAAGGTCATGCCTTACAAATTTGATTGAATTCTTTGAGGAAGTGACATTGCTGGTCAATGGAGCAGTGCAGTGGATGTTGTCTACATGGATTTTAGTAAGGCATTTGACAAGGTCCCATGGCAGATTGATCAATAAAAGTAAAAGCCCAGGGATTATGGGGTAATGTGTTGAATTGGATCCAAAGTTGGCTTATTAACAGGAAACAAAGGTCAATGGTCAATGGCTGCCCTTGCGAATGGAAAGCTATTTCAAGTGGTGTTCCACAGGGCTTGGTAGTGGGACCCTGTTGTTGTTTTATACATTAACAATTTGAACTCGAATGTGGGGACACAACTGGGAAATTTGCAGATGACAGAAAAATTGATTGTAAACAGGATAGCTGTAAATCCCAAAATGATATAGATGGGTTGGTGGAATGGGTAGGAAAGTGGCAGATGGAGTTCAACAATGATAAGTATGAGGTAATGCATTTAGGGAGGTCAAATAGTAAAGGAGAATGCACAGTAGAAGGGAATTCGGGGAGGCGATGGCCTAGTGGTATTATTGCTGGACTGTTAATCCAGAGACCCAGATAATGTTCTGGGGACCCGGGTTCGAATGCCACCATAGCAAATGGTGGAATTTGAATTCAATAAAATATCTGGAATTAAGAATCTAATGATGACTATGAATCCACTGTTGATTGTTGGAAAAACACATCTGGTTCACTAATGTCCTTTAGGGAAGGAAACAGCCATCCTTACCTGGTCTGGCCTACATGTAACTCCAGACCCACAGCAATGTGGTTGACTCTTAACTGCCCTCTGGGCAATTAGGGATGGGCAATAAATGCTGCCTAGCCTGCGATGCCCTCATCCTGCAAATGAATTTTTTAAAAATGCACAATAAAAGGGAAGGCACAAGAGGGTTAGATGAAGTGACAGATCTTGGCGTGAAAGTGCACAAGTCCCTAAAGATAGCAGTAAAGGTAGATAAGGTTGTAAAGAAGGCATATGGAATGCTCTCTTTCACTGGCAGAGGTATAGAATACAAAAGTAGAGATATAATGATGAAACTGCATTAGATACCGGTGAGGCCACAAATGGTGTAGTGTGTTGTTGTGGTCACCACATTCTAGGAAGGACATTATTGCTCTGGAGAGAGTTCAGAGAAGATTTACTAGAATTTTGCCAGGATTGGAGAATTGTAGCTACAAGGAGAGATTGAAGGTACTTTCCTTGCATACAAGAAGGCTAAGGGGTGTCATGATTGAGGTATACAAAATTGTGAGGGGCAGAGATAGAGTAGACAGGAGGAATCCGTTTCCCTTGGCAGAGTTCAAAAACTGGGAGTCGTAGATTCAAGCTAAGTGTCAAAAGTATTAGAGGGGACAAGAGAAAAAAGCATTTCATGCAGTGGGTGTCTGGAATTCACTGCCTGAGTTGATGGTGAATTCTTTTAAAAAGTATCTGGATCTGTACCTTAAGTGCAGATGGGCAGTGAGTAGGAAAATAGGATTAGAAAGGGCCCTCTGAATGTCTCTGGATCGACAGGGACAAGATGCGCCGAATGTCCTCCTTCTGTGCTGTATCATTTCTATGGTTCTGTGGTTCTGTGTGAGTCTGCAGAGCACACAAATTGGCTGCCAAACGTTCCATTTAATATACATTTTGACACTGAAGAAAATACTAATTTGTTGGTAAAATGCTTTAAGACATTAACCAAACCACTAAAAAGAACTGATATTAAACCATTTTATTGATATTAGTCTGCATCAATATTTCCTGTGGAGAACCTTCAACAGCTATGGTATTTCACTTGGTCAATATAATCATATAAAGCTGTTTTGCTATTAATATCTCGACTCTAAATGTTGCTTTGGTCTCAACATTCATTATAATTCTAAACTTCGTTTTAGATATGCCAGTAATAGGTCCCTCACTGTAGCACTGAAACTTGTCTTTGAATGGATCTTTAAAGATTTTTATGTTGCTCACCTTATCCGGTCTTCATCAGCTTTACGTAGCATTTCATCCCGTTGAAGGACTTCCAGCACCTTCTCACGTTCTAGATTTTTGAGAGATTTGATATCCACTTCCATTTCCATTCTTATGTCTATCCAGTTTCAAATGTCACAATTGTTTGACAGTTTAGAGCCACAAATTTTAATGTGCAAATCACGGCAGATTCCCAGACCAATGAGTTGAGAGAAAATTGTGTGACCTGCGTAGGTTCTTAACGTTGCATCGTATTAATGGTTTGACAATTTGCTATTAAACTCATCACCACCGTATTCTCATTTTCAGTCTGAAGCATTTTTTCATACTTTCCCACTGGTGACTTCATAAACCAATTTTACCCTTTTCCTTTCAGATTGATGCATTCAAAATTATTCTCTCTTCAGTTACTCGTCATAAGAATACCAAACATTGATCCTGGGCAGGACTTCTTCACCAGGATTACTTTCTTGAACACAGTGAAGTGCAACATTCTTCGAGTGACATCCAAATTTGAACACACAGCATTGTTCTGGATCATAAGTAGCTTTAGACCCTAAGAGTAAGCAAATGTCAGCCTGTTTACTTTCATCACTGCTATTTTATTGAATTGAAACATGTATCTTATCTCAGATTATGCTTTCATGGCACTACTCATCAGGAACTTTATGTATGTTTCCTTGTACTCATCGTAGTTTCCATTAGATATTAATGGATTAGAAAACTGAAAAGCCATTGATTGCAACAGTGTAAAGTTATTAACCAGCTATATTATAGCTAGTTATAATTCATTTCTGATTGTCACATTGTATTAGAAACAGTTTTAACCAATATTAAACAATTATTTTGAAATGTTTAAGTTTGAAAATTGTATTAAATTATCAGCCATTCCCTCCCTGATACCCTATCCAGTTCTAAGCCTTCTCTAAGAAACGAGAAAACATGGTCATGGTATTACATCTAGAAAGCTTGAAGTGGCAAGGTTTTCCTTCTTTCTGAATCTGCAGTGACCAGACAAGTATAGAGTTAGAGTTATCTTTGTTCACCAGCTTTATTCAGGAATACGCCAGATAGAAGGTGCCTCAGTCCAGCTGGACTGAATGAATCTCAAAATTCACAAATAAAGGACTTATACTTCATTAACATCGATCACTTTTTAACTGGTCTGCTTTTGCAGCCGTCCAATTGAGGCCCTGCACACACTGTTCATGCAGTAAGTACAAGATCACCGGTCAGTCCCTTCGGGGCTCATTTCAATACATTACAGCAATTAGTTATAGCCAGGCTGCGTTTGCTGAGATCAGTGCTTACAGGTCATCACATGCACATTTAAACTAGCTCACAGGACATGGCCTGGGCCATTTTTGGCGTTGGGCAAACAGCACTCGAAGGAGATGAGGGAAGGGAGACCGGACTCAGAAAGGGGGACACTGGAGGAGGAGACCTCCCGGGTCCCACGTCCTCACACCGTCTCAACTCTGTTCAGTTCCCACATGTCCTCAATCCCCATACCTCAGTGTCTACAGTATCCACTGAACTGCTTTTCAAAATCACGCTTCACTGCACATGCACACTGTGGTATTTACAAATGACACGATGCGTAAATTCTATACGATGACATGTTGACTCTGGAAATCTCCGCACGCGTGTTTCCGGATTAGTAGTGCAGTTGCGGGTGTTCATAGACACTGCTAATCATGTACAACTTAGAAATTTACTGACATTCCTTCTTATTCGAAATAAGTGTAAGGTACATTCTTATGGCATCTATTAATGGTCTTAATCAATTTTGTGCAAGCCAGACAATGAAAACATTAGAACAAAGAACGGTACAACAGAAGAACAGTCCAGAAAAGGAACAGACAGCATCAGAGGAGCAGGAAAGCTGACGTTTCGGGTGTGGACCCTTCTTCAAAAATGGGGGAGGGGAAAGGGACTCTGAAATAAATAGAAAGAAGGGGATCCGATGATAGAAGGTGGATAAAGGAGCAGATAGGTGGAGAGAAGATGGAAAGGTCAAGGAGGCAGGGATGAAGCAGTACAGATGAGTGTAGGTAGGGAGTTGGGATGGGGGTTGGTCAGTGAGGAGGGAGGGGCAGGTAGGTGGGAGGGAAGACGGACAGGTCAAGGAGGCAGGTTAAACCCCACCCCCATCTCCTACCTACTGGCCTCATCCCTGCCTCCTTGACCTGTGTCCACCTATCCGACGGTCTACATCTGGGCAGGACTGGAACCAATGTCCTAGGGGCTGCTTTTGCTAACGCTGTTGGGGAGGGTTTAAACTAATATGGCAGGGGGGTGGGAACCAAATGAGGAGGTTAGTGGACAGTAAGGAAGTAGTAACTAAAGCCTGTAAGGAACTAGATAATGAAGTCAGTGTGACTAAGGGGAAGAGTAGGCAGAAAGCAGATGATGAACGCAAAGGGACAGGTGGTCTGAGGTGCATTTGTTTTAATGCGAGAAGTGTAGTAGGTAAGGCAGATGAACTTAGGGCTTGGATTAGTACCTGGGAGTATGATGTTATTGCTGTTACTGAGACTTGGATGAGGGAAGGGCAAGATTGGCAACTAAATATCCCAGGATATAGATGCTTCAGGCAGGATAGAAAGGGTGGTAAAAGGGGTGGAGGAGTTGCATTACTGGTCAAAGAGGATATCACAGCTGTGCTGAAGGAGGGCACTATGGAGGACTCGAGCAGTGAGGCAATATGGGCAGAACTCAGAAATAGGAAGGGTGCGGTAACAATGTTGGGGCTGTACTACAGGCCTCCCAACAGCGAGCATGAGATAGAGGCAC
Organism: Rhincodon typus; assembly: GCF_021869965.1. Taxonomy (NCBI): domain Eukaryota; kingdom Metazoa; phylum Chordata; class Chondrichthyes; order Orectolobiformes; family Rhincodontidae; genus Rhincodon; species Rhincodon typus. Next base: position 31,001,011 of record NC_063340.1, on the reverse strand, counting down.
AAATATGTAGACAGATTATGGAAAGATGTAGGAGCAACAGGGTGCTGGTGATGGGAGATTTTAATTTTCCCAACATTGACTGGGATTCACTTAGTGTTAGGGGTTTAGATGGAGCAGAATTTGTAAGGAGCATCCAGGAGGGTTTTCTAGAGCAGTATGTAAATAGTCCAGCTTGGGAAGGGGCCATACTGGACCTCGTGTTGGGGAATGAGCCCAGCCAGGTGGTTGAAGTTTCAGTAGGGGATTACTTTGGGAATAGTGATCACAATTCTGTAAGTTTTAGAATACTGATGGACACAGACGAGAGTGGTCCTAAAGGAAGAGTGCTGAAGTGGGGGAAGGCCAACTATAGCAAACTTCAGCAGGAGCTGGGGAATGTGGATTGGGAGCAGCTGTTTGAGGGTAAATCCACATTTGATATGTGGGAGGCTTTTAGAGAAAGGTTGATTAGAGTGCAGGACAGACATGTCCCTGTGAAAATGAGGGATAGAAAGGGCAAGATTAGGGAACCATGGATGACTAGCAAGGAGGAAGAAGGAAGCATACATAAGGTCTAAGCGACTGAAAACAGATGAAGCTTTGGAAGAATATCAGGAAACTAGGACCAATCTGAAATGAGGAATTAAGAGGGCTAAAAGGGGTCATGAAATATCTTTAGCAAACAGGGTTACGGAAAATCCCAAAGCCTTTTATTCATACATAAGAAGCAAGAGGGTAACTAGAGAAAGGGTTGGCCCACTCAAGGACAAAGGAGGGAAGTTATGCGAGGAGTCAGAAAAAATGAGTGAGATTCTTAATGAGTACTTGGCGTCGGTATTCACTGAGGAGAGGGACATGATGAATGTTGAGGTTAGGGATAGATGTTTCATTACTCTAGGTCAAGTCAGCGTAAGGAGGGGGGAAGTGTAGGGTATTCTAAAAGGCCTTAGGGTGGACAAGTCCCCAGGTCCGGATGGGATCTATCCCAGGTTACTGAGGGAAGCGAGAGAGGAAATAGCTGGGGCCTTAACAGATATCTTTGCAGCATCCTTGAGCACGGGGTGTGGTCCCAGAGGACTGGAGAATTGCTAATGTTGTCCCCTTATTTAAGAAGGGTAGCAAGGATAATCCAGGTAATTATAGACAGGTGAGCCTGACGTCAGTGGTGGGGAAGCTGCTGGAGAAGATGCTGAGGGATAGGATCTATTTACATTTGGAAGAAAATGGGCTTATTAGTGATAGGCAGCATGGTTTTGTGCAGGGAAGGTCATGTCTTACCAACTTGATAGAATTCTTTGAGGAAGTGACAAAGTTGATAGATGAGGGAAGGGCTGTAGATGTCATATACATGGACTTCAGTAAGGCATTTGATAAGGTTCCCCATGGTAGGCTGATGGAGAAAGTGAAGTCGCATGGCGTCCAGGGTGTACTAGCTAGATGGATAGAGAACTGGCTGGGCAACAGGAGACAGAGAGTTGTAGTGGAAGGGAGTTTCTCAAAATGGAGAACTGTGACCAGTAGTGTTCCACAGGGATCCGTGTTGGGACCACTGTTGTTTGTGATATATATAAATGATCTGGAGGAAGGTACAGATGGTCTGATTAGCAAGTTTGCAGATGACACTAAGATTGGTGGAGTAGCAGATAGTGAAGGGGACTGTCGGAGAATGCAGCAGAATATAGATAGATTGGAGAGTTGGGTGGAGAAATGGCAGATGGAGTTCAATCCAGGCAAATGCGAGGTGATGCATTTTGGAAGATCCAATTCAAGAGCGAACTATATGGTAAATGGAAAAGCCCTGGGGAAAATTGATGCACAGAGAGATCTGGGTGTTCAGGTCCATTGTACCCTGAAGATGGCAACGCAGGTGGATAGAGTGGTCAAGAAGGCATACGGCATGCTTTCATTCATCGGACGGGGTATTGAGTACAAGAGTTGGCAGATCACGTTACAGTTGTATAGGACTTTGGTTTGACCACATTTGGAATACTGCATACAGTTCTGGTCACCACATTACCAAAAGGATGTGGATGCTTTGGAGAGGGTGCAGAGGAGGTTCACCAGGATGTTGCCTGGTATGGAGGGTGCTAGCTATGAAGAGAGGTTGAGTAGATTAGGATTATTTACATTAGAAAGACAGAGGTTGAGGGGGGACCTGATAGAGGTCTACAAAATCATGAGAGGTATAGACAGCAAGAAGCTTTTTCCCAGAGTGGGGGACTCAATTACTAGGGGTCACGATTTCAAGGTGAGAGGGGAAAAGTTTAAGGGAGATATGCGTGGAAAGTTCTTTACAGAGAGGGTGGTGGGTGCCTGGAATGCGTTGCCAGCGGAGGTGGTAGAGGCGGGCACGATAGTGTCATTTAAGATGTATCTAGACAGATACATGAATGGGAGCAGAGGGATACAGATCCTTGGAAATAGGCGACAGGTTTAGATAGAGGATCTGGGTCGGCACAGGCTTGCAGGGCTGAAGGGCCTGTTCCTGTGCTGTAATTTTCTTTGTTCTTTGTTCTTTGTTCTATCTGCTCCTCTATCCACCTTCTTTCATCGTCTCCCCCTGTTCTGAAGAAGGGTCCAGACCCGAAACGTCAGCTCTCCTGCTCCTCTGATGCTGCCTGGCCTGCTGTGTTCATCCAGCTCCACACCTTGTTATCTCAGACTCCAGCATCGGCAGTTCCTACTATCTCACAGAAGAGGAACAGGCCCTTCCAACCACTGGCAGTATTTAGAGAGCATATTCCTGAAGGATAGTCCAGTGAAGTAATATGGGTGGAAGTGAGAAATAAGAAGGGAATGATCACTTTGCTGGGACTGAACTGTAGGCTCCCCAACAGTCAGTGGGAAATTGAGAAATTAGGGAGATCACAGATAATAGGGGACTTTAACGTTCCAAATGTAGATAGATTGGGACCGACATCGTGTTAAGGGCTTGGATTAGAAGGAACTTAATTGTTCAAGAAAACTTTCTTAATCAATATGTGGATGGCCCTAATAGAAAAGGGGCAAAACTCGACCTCGTTTCGGGAAATAAGGCAAGGCTAGTGACTGACGTGCTAGTAGGGGAGTATTTTGGGACCAGTGACCATTATTCTGTTTGTTCTAAAATGATTGTGGAAGAGGATAGGTGTGTTCTAGTAGTTAAAGTTCTAAATTGGGGCAAGGCCAATTTTGATGGTATTAGACAGAACTTTCAAAAATTCATTGGGGGAGTCTATTCACGGGTAAAGAGATGTCTGCCAAGTGGGAGGCTTTCAAAAGCAAAATAAAGATCAACAAGGTTGTCCATGTGTGGAGCCACAGGAGATGGGTCAGATCCTAAATAAATATTTCTCGTCAGTATTCATCGTGGAGAAAAATATGGAAGCAAGGGAACTCAGGGAAATAAATAGTGATGTCTTGAAAAGAGTTCATATAACAGAACAGTAGGTGCTGGAGGTCTTGAAACCGCATAAAGGTAGATGAATCCCAGGACATCATCAAGGGTGTCCCAGGTATTTGTGGGAAGCTAAGGAAGAATTTGATGGGCCCCTGGCAGAGATATTTATATCATGGGTGAGGTCCCAGAAGACTGAAGGGTGGCTAATGTTGTGTTATTATTTAAGAAAGACTGTAAGGAAAAACATTTAAAAGGAACTGCAGACCGGGGTGAGCCTAAAGTCAGTGGTGGGTAAGTTGTTGGATGGGATTCTGTGAGACAGGATCTACATACATTTGGAAGGCAATGTCTACATGGACTTTAGCAAGGTTCCACATGGAAGGTTCAGTCACACGAGATCCAGGGAATCAGTTAGATATGAAATTGGCTTGATGGTAGGAGACAGACTGGAGGCCTGTGACTAACAGTGGGCCAAATGATCAGTGCTGGGTCCATTGTTCACCATTTATATAAACGATTTGGATGAATATAGGAAACACGGTTAATAAGTTTGCACATGATACCAAAATCAGTGGTATAGTGCACATTGAAGAAAGGTTATCTAAGAGTACACAGTGTGGAGCTGGAGGAACACA
>NC_063340.1:30973407-30996618 GCF_021869965.1 Rhincodon typus | reverse complement strand
GACCTGAAACGTCAGCTTTCCTGCTCATCTGATGCTGCCTGGCCTGCTGTGTTCCTCCAGCTCCACGTTGTGATATCTCAGACTCCAGCATCGGCAGTTCTTACTATCTTATCTAAAAGTACAACTGGATCTTGATCAACTGGGCCAGTGAGTGAAGGAATGGCAGATGGAGTTTAATTCAAATGTTGCACAGTTAATTGTAGTGCCCTGGGTGTGTTGTTAAACAGAGACACCTGGGGGTGCAGGGGCATTGTTCCTTCATAATGATGTCACAGGTAGACAGGGTAGTGAAGGTGTTTGGCACATTTGCCTTCATCATGTTACAGCTGTACAAGGCCACATTTGGAGTATTGCGAACAATTCTGGTTGCCCTGCTATAGAAAAGATGTTACTGAACTGGAAAGAGTGCAAAAAAAGTTTTACAAGGATATCACTGAGACTGGAAGGTTTGAGTTATAAGGAGAGGCTGGAAAGGCTGGGACCTTTTTCACTGGAGCATACGAGGCTGAGGGGTCACCTTATAGAGATTTACAAAATCATGACAGGCATAGATAAAAGTGAACAGCCAAGATTTTTTCCCCTGGGTAAGGGAGTCCAGAACTAAAGGTGAGAAGGGAAAGATTTAACAGGTACCTGAGGGGCAACTTTTTTCACACAGACGGTGGTGCATACACAGAACAAACTGCCAGAGGAAGTGGTAGAGGTGGATACAATTACAACATTGTAAAGACATTTGGACTGGTATGTGGATTGGAAAGATTTTGAGAGATATGGGTCAAACTCAAGCAAATAGGACTAGTTCAGTTAAGGAAACCTCGTTGGCATGGCTGAATTGGGCTGAAGGGCCTGTTTCCATGCTGTATGACTCTATGAGACTGCGCTGATACATTGTGCCTTTCTAAACTAAAAACCGTTTACCTTTATGTGGTCCATGCCCCTCTATTCCCTGCTATTCTTAAATCTGTCAAGATGTCTCTTAAACATTGCTATTGTATCCACCTCCTTTGGCAACACATTCCAGGCACTTACTGCCCTCTGTGTAAAAAACTTGCCTCTTACATCTCCTTTAAACGTACCCCCTTCTATCTTAATCTTATGTCCCCTAGTAATTAACATTTCCACCCTGAAAAAAAGACTCCAGTTATCCATTCTATCCATGCCTCTCATAATTTTGCAAACTTCTATCAGGTCGCCTTTCAGCCCCTGACATTCAAGTGAAAACAAGCCGAGTTTGTCCAAACACTTCTCATAGCTAACACCCTCCCAATCAGGCAATATTGTGGTAAACCATTTCCATGCACTTTCCAAAGCCGTCACGTTCTTTTGATAATGTGGCAACCAGAACTGTATGCAGTATTCAAAATGTGGCCTAACTGAAGTTCAATACAGCTTCAACATGACTTTACAATTTTTATATTCTATGCCCCAGATGATTAAGGCAAGCATGCCCTACACCTTCTGGACCACCTTATCTATTATCCGCTTACGTAGCCACTTTCAGGAAACTGTGGACCTGTATGCATAGATCCCTCTGTATGTTGATGCTTCTACGAGTTCTGCCATTTACTGTACACTGCCCTCCTACATTAGGCCTTCCAAAATGCATCACCGCACATTTTTCCAGATTAAACTCCATCTGCTATTTCTCCACCCAATGTATAATGATGTAATATGTATATGTTACAAATAAAAGGGGTCCCAGGACTGATCCCTGTGGAACACCATTAGTCACAGATCTCCAGTCAGAAAAATACCCTTCCACTGCATCTCTGTGTCGTCTATGACTAAACCAGTTATGTATCCATCTTACCAGCTCACCACAGATCCCATGTGACTTCACCCTCTGTAACAGCTGCCATGTGGGACCTTATCAAAAGCCTTGCTAAAGTCCATATAGACAGCACCACCCTGACCTCATCAATCATCTTTGTCACTTCCTCAAAAAATTAAGTTTTGTGACACAAGGGCTTCCCCACACAAAGTCATACTGCCTATCACTAATAAGTCCATACTTTTCCAAATGTGAATAAATCCTATCCCTAAGAATCTTCTCCAATAATTTCTCTACCACTGATGTAAGGCTCACTGGCCTGTAAATTTCCCAGATTATCCCTATTGTCCTTCTTAAACAAAGGAACAACACCGGATATTCTCCAGCCCTCTGACTATGACTAAAGAGGAAAAAAGGTTGTTGTATAAGGCCCCAGCATTTGCTTCGCTCAGCATTGTGGGATAGATCTGATCAGGTACTGGGGACTTGTCTACCTTAATGCTTTTCAAAGCACCCAACACTTCTTTTTTACTTTGACATGCCCTAGAATATCAACATACCCCTTCCAAGATTCACCATACACCTTGCCTTTCTCCTGTGTGAATACTGATGCAAAGTATTCATTCAGGACCTCACCCATTTATAGAGTCCTAGAATCATACAGCGCAGAAATGGGCCCTTCAGTCCAATTTATCAATGCTGATCAGGCTTGTTAAACAGAACCACTTCCATTTGCCTACATTTGGCCCATATCCCTCTAAACCTTTCCTATCCATGTACCTGTCTAAATGTCTTTTAAATGTTGTAATTGTACCCGCCACTAAGACTTCCTCTGGCAGCTCATTCCATTTACACATGACCCTTTCTCTGGCTCCACACATAATTTCCCTCCTTTGTCCTTGAATGGACCTACCCTTTTCCTAGCTACCCTACTCAACCCCACTTTGAGCAGCTTGCATATGTACGGTTTCTGAATCTTGCTGTATTTTCCAGTTTCAATGTATCTGCAACATTTTACGTAGACTGGCAAACAATATGAAAACATTAAAAACAATGCAATTACAAATCCTTTGTAATGTCTCTTTATGTTCTTAATTTTCAAATATCTGCCCTTCTAAAAGAAGAAGGGCATTCAATCCATTGAGTCCATTCTAAATATCAGAGAGCAATTTAGTTGGTCTCACAATACTTGCCATCCCAGTATCCCTGCAATTTTTTTCCTCGTCCTCTTGAAGTCACAACTGAATCTGCCATTCTTCTAAAGCTGTGCATTCCACTTACTGCATGCCAGGTACTGAACACTGAGGAACCCCATTTTATACCTTTCTCAAGTATCAAAACCTACTATTCACCATTTCTCTTTGCTTTCTGTCATTCGAAACAACTTTGTATCTATACTACCACTGCCTCTTTGATTCCATGAATTCAACTTTACCAACATGCCTATTATGATGTGACACTTTATCAGCACCTTTTGGAAGTCCATATTGCCTGCAACAACTGCAACAACCTTATCAGTGCTCTCCAACACTTCATCCAAAAAGCAACTAAAGATAGTTAAATGCAATTTGCTCTTAACAGATCCAGACTGATTTTCCTTAATTAGTTTAGATTTGTCCAATTGACCATTACACTTCTGTCTTAGTTTATTGTTTCTAAAATCTTCCCCACTATCCAAATTGGCCTGTAGTTGCTCAGTGTATCCATACACACTTCTTTTGATCAAGAATGAAACATTTACAATTCTCTGGCCCTCTGACAGTACTACTGTAATTAATGAGGATTGGGAGACCATGGCTAGTATCTCTGCAATTTCTATTTTCCTCCATGAGCACCTCCAGATGCAATCCATCCAGACCTTGTCAACTTTAAGTCAATTCTAATTTTTCATCTTGGTATCAAGCTTTAGCGCACTTGGTACCCTAGCCATCTCCTCACATTCCATGACAGTAGCAGCATCTTTTTCATTCATAAAAGACAGGTAATGTATTCAAAGTAGAGCAAACACAACTGGGAAGATGAAATGCAGACTCAGCAACCGCTTTGTGAAACATCTATGTTCTGTCTGCAAAAATAACACTGAATGTCCTGTTTCCTGCCACTTCAACACACATGTTCCATGGCCAACATCTACGTCTCAGGCTTGCTGTGAGGCTCCAGTGACACTCAACACATGCAGGAAGAAATGAATCTCATTTTACGCTTGGGGACCCAACTTTAGAGCCTGAGTACTTCTCCCAGATCCTTACCCCAACACCCACACACCAGGCCTTGTCATCTCATGATGTGCTACCATAAACAACCCATTGTCAGGCACTAATGGTCCCCATTAGCAGCTATTGATTCTTCCAGGCTGACCTCTATCCATCCTTTGTTTGCCCAGCTGTTTTCTCTCTCTGTCTCTCTCTGGGCTCCAACCCCACCTTATCATTTACACCTCACCCCATCCCCATTGCATCTTCTGCATATATATCAACCTTTTCCTCACTAAAATCAGTTCTGAAGAAGGGTCACTGAACCAGAAACGTGAACTTTGCTTTCTCTCCACAAAAGCTGCCAGACCTGCTGAGTGTTTCCAGCAATGTCTGTTTTTCTTTCTGATTTCCAGCATCTGCAGTTCTTGGTTTTCTTCGTTCAAGATTTCATAGTTTTGAACATTCATTATTTTACTATACAACTGAGAACTGTAATAGAATCCACAATAAATGTGCAACTTATTTCTAATACCCAGCTTAACATGTGGTAAACATGGATTACCATGATAAAAGGCCTCGCTGCACACTTTACAATAGCAGATGCAATCAAGACTGATCCACAGATTTCTCCGTAACTCCCCAGACATTACTGGACACCAAAACTGCACCCCAGTACTGATTTACTGACACAGCTCTACCTTTACACCTCAGGCTAAATTCACCAACTCAAAAGCTGCCCTACTGTTCCCTGAGCTCTGATTTTGCTCAGTTGCATCAAGCAAATACTGCTTGTAACTTTTCTCTAGTTACCGACAACAATCTAATTGGGAATGCCACTACTTCTACATAATTGTGTTCACTATTAATGGGCTTAGATAAACTCTGACATCAACTGACAAAGTTTCAGGATAATCAAAATTATTTTGGCCCATGGATTTCCAGGGCCAGTCTGACATCTCCCTACTTGGGAATGGTGCATCTCAACTTTAGTTCAGGTCTAAAATCACACATCTTAAAATCTTACGTAGATAGCACTTAGAGCTAATATATTTTTTTCACATCAAGCCACGCATGGAATGCGTTTTAAAGTGCAATGCAGCTCCTACCAGACTTGGTCCAACAGCAGAAAGGTGGGGGAGTATAAAAACACCAGTACCCATCATCTTGATAAAATCAGGGCATCCCACTGGTTGATGCACTACAATACAATGGAGGATTGGTACAAATTATCATATGTCCAGTAGGGCATCCTTACAGCTTCTGGCCTCTCCAAAAATCATACAACGGTGACAGTACACAAGGAGACCAATTTGGCCATCAAGACTGTGTTGAATCTTCGAAAGAGCTATTCACAAAATGAATAATAATACTGGAAAATAATCAAATCCTTCTCAAATGACTCAATTCAAATTGCTTCCAGTACATTTTCAGACAGTGCTTTCCAGACCCTAACATGCTGTGTGAGAAAGTTTTCCTCATGTTACCACTGCTTCTTTTGTCAATTGCCTTAAAATATGCCCTCTGGATCTCGATTCTTCCGTCTGTCTAGATTTTGAGTAACCCAAACAAATCTCTCTCAAACTTCTCTTCTCCAAGGAACACAGTACTAATTTCTTCAATCTTTTTACGTAATTGAAGTTCCACGTTCCTGAACCCACTCTTGTGAATCTTTACTGCACTTCATGTTTTCCCAGATCAGGAAGCAATATTCCATTTATGGCAAAAGCAGTATTCCATATATATTTAGCATAGCCTCCTTGTTTTTGTACTTACTGTCCCTATTAATGAAGCCTAGGAGATCAAATGCTTTATTAACACCTCTCTCAATCTGCCATCTTTATTCACAATACACCCAGGTTCCTCTGCTGTTGCAAGAGATAGTAGGAACTGCAGATGCTGGAGAATCTGAGATAACAAGGTGTAGAGCTGGATGAATACAGCAGGCCAAACAGCATCAGAGGAGCAGGAAGGCTGACGTTTCGGGCCTAGACCCTTCTTCAGAAATGGGGGAGGGGAAGGGGGTTCTGAAATAAATAGGGAGAGAGGGGGAGGCAGATAGAAGATGGATAGAGGAGAAGATGGGTGGAGAGGAGACAGACAGGTCAAAGAGGCGGGGATGAAGCCAGTAAAGGTGAGTGTAGGTGGGGAGTTAGGGAGTTAGGGCTGTTGTATCCTGTTTAGAATTGTGCCCTTTATTTCATATTGTCTGCCTGTATTCTGCCTACCATAAGTCACTTCAAAATTTTATTGACCCTACATCCTCGACAATCAGGAACATTGCCAAGGATCTGGTCAAGCATCCTCTCAAACCATCACAAAAGCTTCATCAGGAATCTTGTGCAAGATATTTTTCCAGTCTTTCATTGAGTTATATTACAAAGGCTTGCCTCGAGAATCCCAAGGGATTTCCTGATTATTATTTTACCTTTTATTATAACCGTCTAGTTCACATCTTTAAGAGATATAACTTTTAATTGTAGGAATATAACTATTGAATATAACATAATATAACTGCATGAAACCGAAGTTCTCAGCCGAGGGCTCAATTCCTGCCCCAATCCAAAATGGACCCCATTAGTCTGGTGGCAGATTCAGAGGAATTCATCAGGCAAACAAGGCTCCGGGAATTCTTCCACAATCCCAAGATGACAGCAGCGAGCCCAGTGAGACAACCGATGAACCAGAACAGTCGACAGAGACTTTTTTTCTTTATTCATTCACGGGATGAGGGTTTCACGGCAAGGCAGCATTTATTGCCCATCTCTAATTTCCTGGAGGGCAGTTAAGAGTCAACCACATTACTGTTGGTCTGGAGTCACATGTAGGCCAGACCCGGTAAGGATGACAGTTTTATTTCCTAAAGGACATTGGCAAACCAGTTGAGTTTTTACGACAATTGGCAATAGATTCACAGTCAGCATTGGACTCTTAATTTAGATCTGCGGTGCAGCGACCAAGGAAGAAAGAGTCAAATTGGACCCCTCCAGAAGTCCACTGTCCTAGGCTCGACACATATGCTGAAGCTGTCAGGAGATGCATTAATGCCAGATTCATCAGCTGCACTCACAAGATAACGCAGAATTTCACCCAAGCACAATGCAAAGCCGCTATCCATGCTCTCAAGATCAATCGCAACATTGTCATCAAACCAACAGACAAAGGAGGAGCCATCGTCGTACAAAATAGAATGGACTGCTGCAAAGAAGCATACCGACAACTGAACAACCAGGAACACTACAGACAGCTACCTGCCGATCTGACCAAAGAACATATCCGTCAACTGAACAGACTGATCAAGACCTTTGATCCAGGCCTTTAGAGGATCCTATGCACGTTCATCCCACATACTTCTCACATAGGAGACTTCTACTGCCTTCTGAAGGTACACAAAGCTAACACACCTGGACATCCCATCGTATCAGCAATGGGGCCCTGTGTGAGAACCTGTCTGGCTACGTCGAGAGCATCTTGAAACCCATTGTACAAGGAAGCCCCAGCTTCTGTCGTGACGTTACAGATTTCTTACAGAAAATCAGCACCCATGGACCAGTCGAACCAGGAACATTCCTTGTCACAATGGACGTTTCGGCACTCTACACCAGCATCCCACAATGACAGCATCACTGCAACAGCCTCAGTATTCAACACTAACAACTGCCAATTTCCAGACACCACCCTACAACTCATCTGCTTCATCCTTGACCACAATGTCTTCATCTTTGAGAACAAGTTCTTTATCCAAACACACAGAATAGCCACAGTGACCAAATTTGCACCCCAATATGCCAACATTTTCATGCACAAGCTCAAGCAAGACGTCTTCCGACCAATGCTATACACCAGATACATCAACGACGTTTTCTTCCTTTGGACTCATGGCAAGGAATCACTAAAACGACTACATAGCAATATCACCAAGTTTTATCCCATCATCAGACTACCCATGGACTACCTTTCAAAATCAGTCTCATTCTTGAGCACACATATCTCCATCAAGGATGGACGCCTCAGTACTTCACACTACTGCAAGCCCACGGATAACCTCATGATGCTGCACTTCTGTAGCTTCCACCCTAAACATATTAAAGAAGCCACCCCCTACAGACAAGCCCTGCACATACACAGGATCTGCTCAGATGAGGAGGAACACAATGGACACATTTTGAAGGACGCCCTCATATGTCCTCAGAAGACAGACACTGGATACGACCGATAGAGTACCATTCATCGTCCAGTTCTTCCCTGGATCAGGGAGACCACGCCATGTTCTTCACAGCCGTCAACATGCCATTGATGACAATGAGCATCTCGCCAAGATCATCCCTAGGCCTCTACTTCTTGCCTTCAAACAATCACCAAACTTTAAACAGACCATCGTTTGCAGCAAACTACCCAGCCTCCAGGAGAACATCAACCACAACACCACACAACTCTGCCACAGCAAGCTCTGCAAGACATGCCAGATCATCAACATGGATATTACTATCACACGTGGGAACACCACCCTCCACATACACGGCAGACACTCATGTGACTCAGCCAATGTTGTCTATCTCATACACTGCAGACAAGGATGCCCTGAGGCATGGTATATTGGCGAGACCATGCAGATGCTATGGCAATGGATGAATGGACACCGCACAACAATTGCCAGACAGAAATGTTCCCTCCCAGTCAGGGAACACTTGAACGGCCAAGGACATTCAGCTTCCGATCTTTGAGTAAACGTCCTCCAAGGTGGCCTTCAAGACATGCAACAATGCAGAATCACCAAGCAGAAACTGATAGCCAAGTTCCATACCCATGAACATGGCTTCAACCGTGATCTTGGGTTCATGTCACACTACGTGTAACCTCACCACACTGTTCTGTATCTGTAAAATCTTCCTTACTATCCTGTTTTGTCACCATCACCTGGATAAATTGTTATGATCTCTTTACCTTAATTAGTTTGTACAATTTTGGATTACTTATTACTTTGATTAGACCCTCGATATGCAACTCTTATACCTTTCACGTTATTCCAGTCATTTAGTTTGTCTCCAGCACTACATTACTTTTTAATTTTTTGTAATTATCTCTCTGCCTCATTTAATCAGATTTAATCGTCCCTTCGCTTGTTATTCAACTGTTGACACTTTACTCACACTGTCAAACACTTCAGATCACCTGCAGGAACTTGTTATTTGACACACCACTCACACCATTTGTATGATCTTTTGATCTCTCTGCCCTTGATCTCCCTGCCCATAAATTCTGTGTTCTGCGTGCTTCTCTCTCACTGCACCTGATGAAAGGACTATGTTCCAAAAGCTTGTGATTTCAAATAAACCTGTTGGACTATAACCTAGCGTCTTGTAACTTCTGACCTTGTTTTTCTAGGCAATAGAGATAGCTGGTTTGGAAGGTGCTGTCAAAAGAGGTTTGGTAAGCAGTGCAATTTGTAGGTGGGTACACATTGCAGCCACTTTGTGTCAGTAATGAGGAGTGAATGTTGAAGGTGGAAGATGGGATTTCAATCAAGCTTGATCCAAAATCATTCCTGAATGGTGTTGAGTTTCTTGAGTGCTGCTGGAGATGCACCATCCAGGTAATGGACAGTACTCTATCACACTCTTGACTGGTGCTTTGTAGATGAAAGACAGGCTCTGGGGAGACAGGTGAATTACTTGACATCAAACATGCCCACATCTGGCTTATGATGGAAGGAAGATCATTGATGAATAAGCTGAAGATGGATGGACCTGGGACATTACACTGAGAAACTGAGCCAGGAGATACCGTTCAAGTCCCTCTGCTTTAAAAGTGTGTAATAACATCTCTGAACAGGCTGATCAGAAAACATCTACCCTGAAAAACTATTGGAGCAATAACCTGCAAAGGAGGTGACTGACCTCCACTAATCACAACCATCTTCCTTTGTGCTCGATGTGACTCCAAGTTGTGGAGAGATTTCCCCTCCAATCTGCACTGATTTCAATTTTGCTAGAGTTCCTTGAAGCTTCTCTGTGTGATATGCTGTCATGTTGTCAAGTCACCCTCACCTCATCTTTTTTTCAATTCATTCATGGGATGTGAGCATCACTGGCTAGGCGAGCATTTACTGCCCATCCTTGATTGTCCAGAGAACAGTCAACCACATTGCTGTGAGTCTAGAATCACACGTAGGCTAGACCAGTAAGGACAGCAGATCTTCTTCCCTAAAGTACATTAGTGAACCAGTTTGTTTAATGACAATTGACAGCAGTTACATGGTTACCACTAGGCCAGCTCTTTATTCCAGATTTTTTTTTTACTGAATTCAAACTTCACCATTTGCCATGATGGAATTCAAACGAGTGTTCCCAGAACATAGGCCTGGGATACTGGATTCCTAGTCCACTACACCTCCCCGTCTTAGGAGTTCAGCTCTTTTGTCCATGTTTGGATCAAAGCTGGAATGAGGTCAGGATTAGGGTCAGAACCCAACGACTGCCAGTGAGCAGCTTATTGCTGTGTCAGTAATGATACCTTCTGCCATCACTTCCCAGCAGCAATTGACTGGGTTTAGTTTGTACTGTCTCTTTTGTAAACAGAGCAAACCAGGCCAATTTTCCACATTGCTAAATAGATGCCAATGTTGTGGCTGCATCATCGCCAGAACATTATTTGGATCGATTCCCTTTGCAGTTCCAGTATCCTGTTCCCTCAACGTTTCTTAATACCATGTGGAGTGAACCGACTTTCCCAAGACTAGTATCTGTGATGCTGGGGACCTCAGGAGGAAATTTGGGCTAGATAATAAGATAAGAAATAGGTGGAGGGAAAGGCCTACACCTGCTCCTATTGCCTCAAGCTCATGCCTTCAAGAAGATCATAGATGATATTTCGATAGTTCAATATTCCCTTGCTAATGTAAACATCTTCTCAACACCTACCCTGTAAGGGCCCCTCAGAATCTTCTATATTTCAAAACAATCACCCTTCATTGTTCTAAACTGTAATGAATAAAGGCCTAGCCTGTTTAGCTGTTCTTGATAATTCAACCCCCTCATCACAGGAATCACCCCAGTGAATCTGTTTTGAACCACTTCCAATGTCAATTCATTCTTTCTTAAGTACCATGATGCAAAACCACACAAAGTACTCCTTACCGGCATTCTACACAGTTGTATCAAGACTCCCCTACTTTAAAACTCCAAGCCCTAGTAATAAAGACCAAAATTCCATTTGTATTCTTAATTACCTGTTGCAACTGCATGCTAACATTTTCTGTTTCATGCACAAGAACACCAAGATCCCTCTGCACTGCAGTTTTTGGTGTTTTTCTCTCTCTCTCTATTTAAATAATAATCTGCTTTGTGATTCTTCCTACCAAAGTGTATGATTTCACACTTATCTCACATTAAACGCCATCTGCCAAATTTTTGGCCATGCACTCAACCTATCAATATCCACTTGCAGATACCTCATGTCCTTATCACAACATATTCTTTCAGCTGTTTTTATGTCCTCAGCAAATTTGGATACACTACACTCTGTCCCTCCACTAAGTCTTTAATACAGATACTAAGAAATTGAGTAAATAATTAACTACCCCCTTAAAAACTGACAACACCCCCAGTGAGACCAGTCTACACCTTAAATACACTACTAAACAGCCAACTAATACCCCTAGTCTAACCTGCCCACCATGACTATCTAGCCCAACCCAACTATCCGCAATCACTGACTTTCCCTCCCATCAGCCAACTACATTCCCAATACCCCTATTGCCCTTACAAACGACCTATTCAAAAACTCACACTCATTCATGGAAGTCTCGACATTTTTAAAGACGTACCTGAATATCAGAGCTAATGTCATAAAAAAAGGGGTATTTCCCCTCTTTGTCCCAAACCTACCCTGCTCACTGGATTTAGATGGGAGATACTAAGCTGCCCATCTCCATGTCAACTGGGGTTAGAAGAAATGATTGCAGTGTAGAAGAAATTCCTTCACTAGATGCCCTGTGCTAAATATCACAAAAGCAAGCTATATGCAGTCAACAGTTCATCCAAATTCTATTCTGGAATTCCCTCTGAAAAACTCCACATTTCTCTATCTCCTGCTTCTGATATCTGATGAGCACTTAGTCACCCCTCCTAATATCACCTTAATGAGCTCAGTATCAACTTCTTCTGTTCGCATACCTGTGAACAGACTTAGGGCGTATTCCTATATTAAAGATGATATTTAAGTGTTGCTGTTGCTAATGGTATTCAAATTGCTTCTGGGCCAGTGCCAAACCGTTAATGTCCAGAAGGATGGCCATTTATGACATGAAAACCCAATAAATCTTTTAAGTAACTGTCTTTCATAGTGCTGAAGGCAATCTACTTTGAAGTGTTTGTCTTTAACTATTCTTCAAAGACCTGAGCCTCTTTGTTCAAGACCAACTATTTTCAGGGAGCGCTGGTCAAACAGAAGTATTTGGTGTAGATATCACACAGCACTCAAATTTGGAGGTGGGGGAGAGAGACTGGAGGTGGGGGAGAGAGACAGCGTGTGGGGTGGAATTGAATTATTCACTCATCTAAATTGCACAATCTGTTTCTTATGCAAAACTGAGTGATACTAACCCAGTCACCACTATAATGACATTACAATGATTTTGTATTAATTGTTTCGGGCTCACCTTAGCAACTTCTCAAATTCTAGTTGATTCATCTAAATTTCTGACTACGTGCACCATTGCAGAGATGGCAAGTATCATTTTGCAAGACAAGTGATGGAGCAGTGATGGAGTAGGCAGTGTCTGGGCTCCTCAGCCCAGGCTCAGGGCTTGTCCATCCCGTCCACTTTTTGTTTTTCTCCTTTTCTTGAGGGGTGGTGACATCATTGGACCAGCTGAGTGCCAGAGCAGAGCGGGCTAGAGGCAATGAGCAGAATGGAACAGCCAGCAAGCTGGAGGCCTGGTGCGGAGCAGGATGGCCAGGGTGCCTGGTGTGGAACGGGACAGGAGGCCCGAGCGGACTGGGGACAGTTTTTGGACTGGGGACTAGTGCAGGTAGTCAGTGGCTTGCGAGCCTGGTCAGACCATGTGTGGAAGCCCTCTGCATTGATCTACTGCAGGCCCTTTTTAGAAAGACACTAATGTTTATCTTTTTAACTTTATTTCTTATTTTTTCTACTTATACTATGAATAACTGTAAGGTAATGTACCTTTTTTTGAATTCCTCTATTTGTATCTAACATTTGTACCTAAGTACTTTTTAAAAAACAGGGTGACTAGGGAGAAGATAGGGCCACTCAAGGATAAAGGAGGGAACATGTGCTTGGAGGCAGGGGACGTGGGTTAAATCCTAAATGAGTACTTTGCGTTAGTAGTCACCCAGGAGAAGGGTATAGACGATAGTGAGATTTGTGTGGAGCATGCTAATATAACTAGGGCATTTGGAGATCAAGAAAGAAGTGGTGTTGGGTCTCTTGAAGAGCATAAGGTGGATATGTCCCCAGGAACCAATAGTGTCTACCCCAGGTTTTTGAGAGTGGCAAGAGAGATGATTGCTGGGGCCTCGACCAAGATCTTTGTATCCTCATTAGCCACTGGACAGGTCCTAGAGGACTGGCGTGTAGCTAATGTTGTTACTCTATTCAAGAAGGTAAATGTGGATAATCCAGGAAATTATAGACCAGTGAGTGTCACATCGGTGGTTGGGAAGCCATTGGAGAGAGTTCTTAGAGGTAGCATGGCTTGATTAGGGACAGTCAGCATGGCTTTGAGTAGGGCAGGTCATGATTTACTAACTTGATTGAATTTTTTGAGGAGGTGATGAAAGTGATCGATGAGGATAGAGGAGTGAGATGTTGTCTACATGGATTTTAGTAAGCCTTTCGACAAGCTCCCTTGTGGTAGGTTCATTCGGAAGATTAAGATGCATGGGATCCATGGTGACCTGGCCACAGATTCAGAATTGACTTGCCCAGAGAAGGCAGAGGATGGTGGTGGAAGGTTCTTTTTCAGGCTGGAGGGCCATTACTAGTGGTGTTCCACAGGGATCTATACTGGAACCTCTGCTGTTTGTGGGAAAATGTAGATGGGTGGGTAAGTACATTTGCAGACCTTCCAAAGTTCTGTGGACTTGTGTATAGGTAGATGGTGGTCAAACGATACAGCAGGATATAGATCAGTTGGAGGTACGGGTGTAGAAATAGCAGATAGAGTTTATTCTGGGTAAGTGTGAGGTGCTGCACTCTGGGAGATCAAATGTTAAGGAAAAGTGTACAGTTAATGGCAGGACACTGAACAGCATTGATATACAGAGGGATCTTGGGGTTCAAATCCATAGTTCACTGTAAGTGGCCATGCAAGCAGATAGGGTGGTGAAGAAGGCATATGACATACTTGAGCATGCATGGGGAATTAGTACAAGAGTCAGAATGTCATGCTGCAGCTTTATAAAACTTTGGTTAGGCCACACTTAAGAGTATTGCATTCAATTCTGGTTGTCACATTATAGGAAGGATGTGGAGGCTTTGGACAGGGTGCAGAAGAGGTTTACCAAGTTGCTGCCTAGATTAAAGGGTTTGAGCTATAAGGAGAGGCTAGAAAAACTCAGGTTGTTTTCTCTGGAGCAGCAGAGACTGATAGAAAATTATGAGATGCATAGATAAGGTTGACACTTCAGAATCTTTTTCCCAGATTGAAATGTCTAAAACTATGGGGCATGCATTTAAGTTCAAAGGAAACGTGAGGGTCAAGGTTTTTTACACAGAGCAGTAGGAGTGTGGAATATGGTGGTGGAGGCAGATGCGATAGGGACATTTAAGAGACTTTTAGATAAGGACATGAAAAAGCAAGGAATGGAGGGATATGGACCAAGAGCAAGCAGAAGGGATTAGTTTAATTTGATATCATGTTCGGTACAACATTGCAGGCCAAAGGGCCAGTTCCTATGCTGTACAGCTCTATGTTCTATGGCGCTGTATGAGGTGACATTGTAAACTCTTCACTTCTGTATTTGAGTACACATGACAATAAACTAATTCCAAGTCTATTCTCGTGAACAGCAATCCCTCCAAGAGCTCTCAATAAATCAAGACAGGACAAGGGGAAGCTATCTAATTTATCAAATATATGCCAGAACATAGAACAGTGCAGCACAGGAATAGGTCATTTGGCCTGGCCTGTCTATGCCAACCATGATGCTATTCTAAACCAATCCAATCTGCCTGCACATGGTCAGTATCCCTCTATTTTCTGCCTATTCATGTGTCTATCCAAATGCCTCTTAAACTTTGCTTTCGTATCTGTTTCTATCACCTCCCTGCCATGTTCCAGGCAGCTACTCCCTCTGGGTAAAAAATATTCCTCGCACATCTTCTTTAAACTTTCCCCCTCTCACCTTAAACCTATGCCCCCTAGTATTTGACATTTCCACCCTGAGAAAGAGACCCTGACTATCCACCCTATACATGCCTCTCAACATTTTACAATCTCCAAGTTTATCTAATCTCTCCTTATAGCTAATCCGGGCAACTTCTGGTAAATTCCTACACCATCTCCAAAGCCTCCACATCCTTCCTATAATGTGGCAACCAAAGCTGCGCACAGTACTCCAAATGCAGCCTGAACAGTTGCAACATGACTTGCCAACTTTTATACTCAATTCCCTGACCAATGAAGGCAAGTATGCCATATGCCTTCCTTACCACCTCATCCACTTGTGTTGCCACTTTCAGGCAGCTATGGATTCAGGCCTAAGGATCCCTCTGTATATCAATGCTCTTAAGGGTCTAGCCATCTTCAATCTACTTTCCTCTTGCATCTTCCTCCTCCAACTCCCAAAATGCATTACCTCACACTTGTCCATACTACACTCTCTGTACAGAAATCTAGTCAGCCCCAGTCCCCACTCTTAGTCTCAAAACTGTAAGCATTTGCTTCACGTGCCCTCCAACCAGAGTGCTTCATCTGAGAACTAAATTAGGGAGGTAACTAACAGTTTCTGTTTTATCTCCATGTCAACAATGGCCCAACCAATCAGCATCCTCTTCCCATGCAAAATGTATTAGTGTCCCTTTATTCAAATCTCGCCCTTGCATCCTAGTGCTGTTGAGTGCAAGATGAAAAGCTTTAACTTTTTGTCTCCTTTTAACAACGTCCAAGTTCTATACTACCAAGCAACTTTTTAAATACATATTTTCTACCAACAGTCCGACTTGGAGAGTCTTACAAATGCTAAGTTGCAAAGTTTATAAATTGTAAATGTGGAAGAAATATGCTTGCTATTTTTATTACTGCTATTTTTGCACAGATGCAGATATCTTTAACACAAACATATGGCACTTGCAGAAAGCAGCTGTGCTCTAGGAGGCTACTTCCAGAGATCTGGCAGCAAATAGGTAGAGACCTTGCAAGTTCTGGAAATGGCTCCAGTCGGTCCCAGAGCCTCAATTGCACTAATTAGCTGTGGAGTAAGCTTACTGAGGCCGGGACATACTGGGGAGCAGACCTGAGCAGAGTTCTTAATTATTCCCTGTTCCCTACTGGCCTGACAAAATACTGTCCATTAGCAGTTTCTCAAATTTACACAGTAACTTTTTATTCTACATGGTAGCAGAAACAATGGATATAATTTTAATATAAGGACTCCACACACAGTACATGTTCAGTAACAGGCTGAAAACAGTTTGTAATTGGAATGGGCTTTGCCTCGGCTTTCTATCACAGAAGGCTTAAGCATTCCACTTCCATGTTTCCCAACCAATCACAAAAGGTAGGTAAATGTTGTGCTGTATCTGTCACAGGAAAACTTTAACAAGAAAGGACACCAGTAGAGGTCAAAATGGCTAAATTTTCAGCAACCACAATCCTGGAAAGGGGACATGAGATGTTGGCACCCAGGTCTTACTCAGATACTGAAGTGAGATGATATTTCTTACATGCGTTCATACCAGATAGGTTTGGTTGGAAGAGGCTGAGGAAATTAATTGCAGAGTGGGGTGCAGGCAGCTTGGATTACAGAACTTCGGGAGGGTGCAAAAGAGGAGTGGCTTAGCACTTTCAGGAACCATGCCTCTAACCATGCCTTAGACTCTAACTTTCCCAGCAAAGACTCAGATATGCCTCAGACTCTAACTTTTCTGCACAGTCCTCCTCAGGCCAACACACCTGGAAATTACGATCATCATTCCTCAAGGTACCTCCACAAATTCTCACCTTGACAATGATATGTCCTCTCGCATAGACAGGGCAGATTACCTAAAGTTAACAGCAAAGTGTTCTATAGTCAACAGGAACTTGCCCTGGGAATCCTCGACATTGACACGAGACCTGTTTGAAGTCACATGGCCTCAGGTCAAACATGGACAAAGAGCTTTCTGCTCATTACCACCTACTGCTCATCTTTAACCAAGGAATCAGTATTTCTCCACATTGGGCACCACTCTGAAGAAGCACTGACACTGACAAGGGCACACAGTATTCTCTTCAACATCCATCACCAAGAGTGGCTTCGTAGCATCACTACTGACCAAGCTGTTCAAGTGTTGAAGGACATGGCGGTGGCAATGACATAGTGGAATGTCACTGGGTTAGCAACACAGGACACCAGGCCAATGTTCTAGTGATATCGGTTTGAATTCGGACATGACAGGCGGTGAAATTTATATTCAATAAAATCTTGAATAATGAACTGGCCTAACGGCAACACTGTGTATTGTCATAAAAACCCATGCGGTTTACTAATATCCTTTAGGGAAGGAAATCTGTCATCCTTACCTGGTCTAGACTACAAGTGACGCCAGACCTAAAGCACTGTGAATGGCTCTTAACTGCCCTATGGGCAATAAATGCTGGTCTTGCCAGTAATGCCCACATTCCACAAATGTGTATTTTTAAAAACAGCTGCTAGACTGGGTCTGTAGCAGTTGGTGAGAAAGGCAACGAGAGAGAAAAATCTACTGGGCCTCATCCTTATCAAGCTACTTATACCAGATGCATTTGTCAATGACAGTCTCATAAGGAGGAGTAACCATTAGGGAGGTAAAATCCCCAGGTTCACAAGAGCGATATCTTCCATCGTGCTGTGCCACTACACTGCCAAAATGGGATAGATTTCAATCATAACCAGCAACTCATCATCCATCAGCTGTTGTGGGGCACCAGCAGCAAAAAAATTGTACTCAACCACACTCAGTAATCTCATGGCCCAGCATATCCCCCACTTTATCAAGCCAGAGAAGCAACCTGATACAATGAAGTCTGCAGGAAGCCATGCCAGGAGGTGCACCAGACAAACGTAGGAATGATGTGTCAACCTAGTGAAGATACAGCACAAGACAACCTCTATGCCAAATAGCTGAAGCAGCAACAGTAGCATCCAATAAATAGGGTTAGCAATGCCACAACCAAAACAACACACCAGTTCCAAGCTCTACAAGTCCTACCATATCTAGTAGTGAATGATGGCTGACAACTAGACAACTAAACAACTAATAGTAGGAGGCTTGATAAATCTCCTTGTCTGCAATGTTGATGGAGCCCAGTACGTCAGTGCAAAAAGCAAGACTTAGGCTTTTGCAACTATCTTCAGCTGAAAGTGCCAAGTGGATGATCCATCTCAACCTCCCTCTGAGGTCGCCACCATTACAGATGCCAGTCTTCAGGCATAGAACATAGAACATGGAACAGTACAGGCCCTTTGGCCCACGACGTTGTGCCGACCTATTATCCTACTCTAAGATCAAACTACCCAATTCAATTCATTTCCTGTCACATCAAAATAATAGGTGGAGGTATTGGATACAGCAGAGGCAATGGGTCTTGTCAACATTCAATCAATAGTACTGAAGACTTATGCTCTAAAATTAACCATGCCCCGAGCCAAGATGCTCCAGCTACAGCACTGGCATCTACTCAGGAATGTGGAAAATAGCACAGGATCAGCTGTACAAAAAAACAGAACAAATCAAACATGGCCAACTGCCATTTATCAGACTATCCTATCACAGCAAAATGATGGAAGGGGTTATCAACAGTGCAGTAAAGGGGCACTTGCCCAACTGTAACCTGTTCACAGATACTCAGTTTAGATTCTGCAAGAGGCACTCCACTCCTGACCTCATTACAGCCTTGGTCCAAGCATGGGCAAAAGAAATGAATGCCAGAGTTTAGATAAGGATGATTACACTTGACATCAAGGCAGCATCAATTAAGCCAATCAAAACTGAAGTCAATGAATCAGGGGGTATATGCTCCACTGGTTGGAGTCATACCTAGCACAAAAGGAAGATGACTGTGGTTGCTCAGTCTCAGGACATCACTGCAGGAATTTCTTAGGGTAGAGTCCTAGGCCCTACTGTTTTACTTGTTTCATCAACGTCCCTCCCTTCAATTGTAAGGTCAGAAGTGGGGTTGTTCATGAATGCACAACATTCAGCACATTTACCATTTCTCAGATACTGAAGCAACCTATGTCCATATGCAGCAAGACCAGGACAATATCTAGCCATGGGATGTCAAGTGGTAAGTAACATTTGTTCCACACAAGTGTCAGGAACTCACCACCTCCAACAAGAGAGTTTAACCGTCTTCCCTTGGCAGTCAATGGCATCACCAACACTGAATTCTACTTTTTATGCCTACCATCATCTTGGGAGTTACCAATGACAAGAAACATAATTCAACCAGCTATATAAATATGGTGGCTACAAGAGAAGATCAGAAAGTAGGATTTCTACAGCAAGTAGTTCATCTCCTGTCTTCCCAGTGCCAGTCCACCCATCTATAAAGGCACAAGTCAGGAGTGTAATGAAATTCTCTCTATTGGTTTAGATGGGTAAAGCTCCAACAATTCTCAAGAAAACAATACCAATCAGGACAAAGCAGCCCATTTGATTTGCAACCTATCCACAACCTTCAACATTTAGTCCCTTCACAATTGAGACATAGTGGCAGCTTGCACCATCTACAAGATGCATTGCAGAAACTTACTTAAGCTGTTCAACAGCATCTTCGAAATACATACCCTCTACCACTTAGAATGAATGACAAGGGTATGGGAATGCATGGGAACAAATGCATAGGAACTCCACAACCTGCAAGTTTCCCTCCAAGCCAAATACTATCCTGACTTGAACTGTATTGCTGTTCCTTAACTGTCATTAAGTCAATATCCTGGAACTCCCCTCCAACAGCATCATTGTTGCACCTACAGAAGAAATTCAAGATGACAGTTCAAAATCACCCTCTAAAGGGCGATTGGGATAGGCAGTAAAATTATGGCCTAGCCAGCAACATCCGTGTCCGATGAAGAAACGGAACAAAAAAATCTGCCACCCCCACCCAGTCTGGCCTTCATGTGATTCCAGTTCAACTCTGAATGCTCTCAAAACAACTAAGGAATTAGCGGCACAAATGACTCTGTTAATATTCACACAGCAAGAATAAATTTAAGAAAGCACAACCGCAATTTGTCCAAACCAGTCTCCAGCTTCTCTGTTGAGGAGGAGTTGATAGTGGCAACACCATGTATTGATAATGATCATGCCTTATGCGTAACTGAGGGCAAGAGGGGGAAAGAGGAAGAAGGGAAAAGGCAATTTTTCTCATATCTAAATTAATGGTTTTAAAAACTCTCAGACCATCTAATTACAGTACATAAACAGGATAAATCTCCTTGTTTGTTAGAATGCCAAAATATTTATCTGATGGTTTTCCTCACTTGGTAAAATAGGCTAATCAATATATAAACATTTGATGCATCCTGTGCTTTTTGCCCCTTTACTACAATACAACCAAGTTTTTTTTTAAAGTGAAAAAAAAATTATATTACCACCAAGGATCAAATAAACCAGTTTATGAGTCACTCTTGAAACAATTAAGTTTTCTTCAGACTATTCTTGTCATCAATTTGGGAGTCAAATGGAATTGGCATTTACTTCCACAACCGGATATATGAGTTTTCTCCCATCCTTTAGGCACTATGTTGCAAAACCAGCACTCATTTCACAATGGCGTACAAACCTCTACAAGCAACTTGTATGAAGCACTCAGCATTCTCAGGCTGAAAGTTATTGTAGAAACATACAATGGTTACAGCACTGTACTTAAACTTACCAGTTGCATGATACTTAGCTCTGTTTCAAGATCCTGCTTCGCAAGTAATCTTATTACAACTACATTTTTCTTTTAAAATGGCACAAAACTCAAAAACTACTCACAAGAAGAACAAAAAAGTATGTGGTTATTCCTCACTTTGAATTGCTCAACTATGTCTTGGCTTCCGTTTGCACTTAGGTACTCACTGAACCCGTACAACCACAGGCCACAGCATGATGCTGTAACACTGTACTGAAAACTGCAAGCAAACTGAAAATAAACCAGCAGCTCTTGAATTTAACATGCAGAAAGAACGTCTTCAAGGGATACCTCTATGTTAAGGACAGTTAATATTCTAACATGCATGTGAATTGGCGATGCCTGAATGTTCAGTTAAAGGCAACACTTTTTTAAACATGGTATTATCTATTAACAAACTGTAATTCTGAAATATATGATCAAAACTGCATGATCTCTGCACTGATATTATGTACTTCCTACTATATTTCTATTCAAAATATTAAAGCTTGTAATATGTGTGAAAGGTAGGAGTAGCCTGGAGCTTGAGGTTAATTTTAATTTACAATTTGAAATAAAATGGAGGTATCCTACTGAAGCCTCAACATGTCTCAAAATTGGTCATCATGAAAGATGAAGGAAGAGGCATAGCAGCAGCATCTTTCACATATAAAAGTTTCTCAAGAGAGTTTATTAAATAGACATTCATACCAAAGCAGGAAATGCAAAAGGAAATTATCAAAAATGTAACCAAAGATGAAAAGATTAAGGTACATTTTAAGAAGAGGTGGAGATAGAAGAGACATAAGAAATTAAAAATTAGTTACATAGCATATACAATTTACAGCAATGAAACAGACCAACTGGACTAACAGAGTCATACCACAGTTTACAATCCCTTTAAAACAGTGTCATAGAATAAAACAGTGTCATAAAAAACAGAGCTCTGCAGCACAGAAAAGACCCTTCACCCCATCAAGTCTGCATTGGTCAAGGCCAGACGCCAACTCTCCGACACCTCCTCCTACCGCCCCCTTGATCATGACCCCACCCCTGAGCACCAAGCCATCATCTCCCAAACCAGCCACAACCTCATCACCTCAGGTGACCTTCCACCCACGGCCTCCAACCTCATCGTTCTCCAACCCCGCACTGCCCGCTTCTATCTCCTTCCCAAAATCCACAAACCTGAATGCCCTGGTCAACCCATTGTCTCCGCCTGCTCCTGCCGCACTGAACTGATCTCCAACTATCTGGACTTCGTCCAGGAACTCCCTACCTATGTCCGTGACACCACCCACGCCCTCCACCTCCTCCAGAACTTCCAATTCCCCGGTCCCCAACACCTCATCTTTACCATGGACGTCCAGTCCCTCTACACCTGCATTCCCCATGCAGATGGCCTAAAGGCCCTCCGCTTCTTCCTGTCCCGCAGGCCTGACCAGTCCCCCTCCACTGACACCCTCATCCGCTTAGCCGAACTCGTCCTCACCCTCAACAACTTCTCTTTTAATTCCTCCCACTTCCTACAGACAAAGGGGGTGGCCATGGGTACCCGCATGGGCCCAAGCTACGCCTGCCTCTTTGTAGGTTACGTGGAACAATCCCTCTTCCGTACCTACACCGGCCCTAAACCCCACCTCTTCCTCCGTTACATTGATGACTGTATCGGCACCGCCTCATGCTCCCACGAGGAGCTCGAACAGTTCATCCACTTCACCAACACCTTCCACCCCAACCTTAAGTTTACCTGGACCATCGCTACTACCTCTCTCCCCTTCCTGGACCTCTCTGTCTCCATATCGGGCAACCACCTAGAAACCGATATTCATTTCAAGCCCACCAACTCCCACAGCTACCTAGAATACTCCTCCTCCCACCTACCTTCCTGCAAAAATGCTATCCCCTATTCCCAATTCCTTCGCCTCGGCCGCATCTGCTCCCAGGATGAGGCATTCCACTCCCGTACATCTCAGTTGTCCTCGTTTTTCAAGGACTGTAACTTCCCCCCCTCAGTGGTCGAGAACGCCCTCAACCGTGTCTCCCACATCTCCCGCAACTCATCCCTCACACCCCGTCCACACAATAAGAACCAAAAAAGAATCCCCCTCGTCCTCACGTACCACTCCACCAACCTCCGGATCCAACGCATCATCCTCCGA